>NC_091980.1:301184795-301915628 GCF_044704955.1 Pristiophorus japonicus
CAACAACTTTCTGTGGTAGAGAATTCCACAGGTTCACAATTCTCTGAGTGAAGAATTTCTCCTCATCTCGTTCCAAAATGGCTTACCCCTTATCCTTAGACTATGTCCCCTGGTTCTGGACTTCCCCAACGTCGGGAATATTCTTCCTGTATCTAACCTGTCCAATCCTGTCAGAATTTTATATGTTTCTATGAGATTCCCTCTCATTCTTCTAAATTCCATTAAATGCAAGCCTCGTCGATCCAGTCTTTCTTCATATGTCAGTCCTGCCATCCCGGGAATCGGTCTGATGAACCTTCGCTACACTCCCTCAATAGCAAGAATGGTCCTTCCTCAGATTAGGAGACCAAAACTGTACACAATATTCCAGGTGTGGTTTCACCAAGGCCACACCTTGTCATTATCACATTGCTGTTTGTGGGAGCTTGCCGTGTGCAAATTGGCTGCCGCATTACAACTGTGACTACACTCCAAAAGTACTTCATTGGCTGTAAAGCGCTTTGAGATGTCCGGTGGTCATGAAAGGCTCTATATAAATGCAAGTTTTTCTTTCTTTCTCACACCCACCCAAATAGTCGTACTTCACTTGAGGGTCAACAGATAGTTTGCATGTGGGAGGTGAACAGGTGTCTGAGTAGCTGCCTGCGAAATGTCTGCAGCAGCAACGTGTGAACCCCACTGCATCCTCACCGGAGCCGCATGCTCACACACATTCCATTAGATAACGGCGTCACTGGAGTACTATCTGATTGAAATCAAGTCCAGGAGATCCATAAATACCACTGGAGGGCAAGGGTAACAGCATCCCCAAGGTTAGTTATTGTTGATAATGCACAGGGTCAAGGTGATGGTCAGTGGAGGTGGTGATCAGGGGGTTTGGAGGTGGAAGTGGGTGATCAAGGCAGTGATAGTGCAGGAGGTGAGTGATCAGGGCAGGGTGGTGATCAGGAGTAGTGTAGGAGGTGGTGATCAGGGCAGGGTGGTGATCAGGGGTAGTGTAGGAGGTGGTGATCAGGGGGAGTGTATGTGGTGGTGATCAGGGGGAGTGTATGTGGTGGTAATCAGGAGGAGTGTAGGAGGTGGTGATCAGGGGGAGTGCAGGAGGTGGTGGTCAGGGGGAGTGTATGTGGTGGTGATCAGGGGGAGTGTATCTGGTGGTAATCAGGATAGTGCATGTGGTGGTGATCAGGGGTAGTGTATGTGGTGGTGATCAGGATAGTGTATGTAGTGGTGATCAGGGATAGTGTATGTGGTGGTGATCAGTGATAGTGTATGTGGTGGTGATCAGGGGGAGTGTATGTGGTGGTAATCAGGATAGTGTATGTGGTGGTGATCAGGGGTAGTGTATGTGGTGGTGATCAGGACAGTGCATGTGGTAGTGATCAGGATAGTGTATGTGGTGGTGATCAGGACAGTGTATGTGGTGGTGATCAGAGGTAGTGTACGTGGTGGTGATCAGGGGTATATGTGGTGGTGATCAGGGATAGTGCATGTGGTGGTGATCAGGGGGAGTGTATGTGGTAGTGATCAGGGGGAGTGTAGGAGGTGGTGATCAGGGGGAGTGCAGGAGGTGGTGGTCAGGGGGAGTGTATGTGGTGGTGATCAGGGGGAGTGTATCTGGTGGTGATCAGGACAGTGCATGTGGTGGTGATCAGGATAGTGTATGTGGTGGTGATCAGGACAGTGTATGTGGTGGTGATCAGAGGTAGTGTACGTGGTGGTGATCAGGGGTATATGTGGTGGTGATCAGGGGTAGTGTATGTGATGGTGATCAGGGGGAGTGTATGTGGTAGTGATCAGGGGGAGTGTAGGAGGTGGTGATCAGGGGGAGTGCAGGAGGTGGTGGTCAGGGGGAGTGTATGTGGTGGTGATCAGGGGGAGTGTATCTGGTGGTAATCAGGATAGTGCATGTGGTGGTGATCAGGGGTAGTGTATGTGGTGGTGATCAGGATAGTGTATGTAGTGGTGATCAGGGATAGTGTATGTGGTGGTGATCAGTGATAGTGTATGTGGTGGTGATCAGGGGGAGTGTATGTGGTGGTAATCAGGATAGTGCATGTGGTGGTGATCAGGGGTAGTGTATGTGGTGGTGATCAGGATAGTGTATGTAGTGGTGATCAGGGATAGTGTATGTGGTGGTGATCAGTGATAGTGTATGTGGTGGTGATCAGGGGGAGTGTATGTGGTGGTAATCAGGATAGTGTATGTGGTGGTGATCAGGGGTAGTGTATGTGGTGGTGATCAGGACAGTGCATGTGGTGGTGATCAGGATAGTGTATGTGGTGGTGATCAGGACAGTGTATGTGGTGGTGATCAGAGGTAGTGTACGTGGTGGTGATCAGGGGTATATGTGGTGGTGATCAGGGATAGTGTATGTGGTGGTGATCAGGGGGAGTGTATGTGGTAGTGATCAGGGGGAGTGTAGGAGGTGGTGATCAGGGGGAGTGCAGGAGGTGGTGATCAGGGGGAGTGTATCTGGTGGTGATCAGAACAGTGCATGTGGTGGTGATCAGGATAGTGTATGTGGTGGTGATCAGGACAGTGTATGTGGTGGTGATCAGAGGTAGTGTACGTGGTGGTGATCAGGGGTATATGTGGTGGTGATCAGGGGTAGTGTATGTGATGGTGATCAGGGGGAGTGTATGTGGTAGTGATCAGGGGGAGTGTAGGAGGTGGTGATCAGGGGGAGTGCAGGAGGTGGTGGTCAGGGGGAGTGTATGTGGTGGTGATCAGGGGGAGTGTATCTGGTGGTAATCAGGATAGTGCATGTGGTGGTGATCAGGGGTAGTGTATGTGGTGGTGATCAGGATAGTGTATGTAGTGGTGATCAGGGATAGTGTATGTGGTGGTGATCAGTGATAGTGTATGTGGTGGTGATCAGGGGGAGTGTATGTGGTGGTAATCAGGATAGTGTATGTGGTGGTGATCAGGGGTAGTGTATGTGGTGGTGATCAGGACAGTGCATGTGGTGGTGATCAGGATAGTGTATGTGGTGGTGATCAGGACAGTGTATGTGGTGGTGATCAGAGGTAGTGTACGTGGTGGTGATCAGGGGTATATGTGGTGGTGATCAGGGATAGTGTATGTGGTGGTGATCAGGATAGTGTACGTTGTGGTGATCAGGGATAGTGTAGGTGGTGGTGATCAGGATAGTGTACGTTGTGGTGATCAGGGATAGTGTATGTGGTGGTGATCAGGAATAGTGTATGTGGTGGTAATCAGGGATAGTATATGTGGTGGTGATCAGGATAGTGTACGTTGTGGTGATCAGGGATAGTGTATGTGGTGGTGATCAGGATAGTGTATGTGGTGGTGATCAGGATAGTGTACGTGGTGGTGATCAGGGGTAGTGTATGTGGTGGTGATCAGGCGTAGTGTATGTGGTGGTGATCAGGATAGTGTATGTGGTGGTGATCAGGGGTAGTGTATGTGGTGGTGATCAGGGGTAGTGTATGTGGTGGTGATCAGAGGTAGTGTATGTGGTGGTGATCAGGGATAGTGTATGTTGTGGTGATCAGGACAGTGTATGTGGTGGTGATCAGGGATAGTGTATGTGGACGTGATCAGGGATAGTGTATGTGGTGGTGATCAGGGATAGTGTGTGTGGTGGTGATCAGGGGTAGTGTATGAGGTGGTGATCACGATAGTGTACGTGGTGGTGATCAGGGGTATATCTGGTGGTGATCAGGATAGTGTACGTTGTGGTGATCAGGGATAGTGTATGTGGTGGTGATCAGGGGTAGTGCACGTGGTGGTGATCAGGGATAGTGTATGTGGTGGTGATCAGGGATAGTGTATGTGGTGGTGATCAGGGATAGTGTATGTGGTGGTGATCAGGGGTAGTGTACGTGGTGGTGATCAGGGATAGTGTATGTGGTGGTGATCAGGGGTAGTGTATGTGGTGGAGATCAGGATAGTATACGTGGTGGTGATCAGGGATAATGTATGTGGTGGTGATCAGGGATCGTGTATGTGGTGATAATCAGGGATAGTATATGTGGTGGTGATCTGGATAGTGTACGTTGTGGTGATCAGGGATAGTGTATGTGGTGGTGATCAGGATAGTGTATTTGGTGGTGATCAGGATAGTGTACGTGGTGGTGATCAGTGGTAGTGTATGTGGTGGTGATCAGGGATAGTATATGTGGTGATGATCAGGGGTAGTGTACGTGGTGGTGATCAGGGATAGTGTATGTGGTGGTGATCAGGGGTAGTGCACGTGGTGGTGATCAGGGATAGTGTATGTGGTGGTGATCAGGGGTAGTGTACGTGGTGGTGATCAGGGATAGTGTATGTGGTGGTGATCAGGACAGTGTATGTGGTGGTGATCAGGGATAGTGTATGTGGTGGTGATCAGGGGTAGGGTATGTGGTGGTGATCAGGGATAGTGTATGTGGTGGTGATCAGGATAGTGTATGTGGTGGTGATCAGGGGTAGTGTATGTGGTGGTGATCAGGGGTAGTGTATGTGGTGCTAATCAAGATAGTGCATGTGGTGGTGATCAGGGGAAGTGTACGTGGTGGTGATCATGGATAGTGTATGTGGTGGTGATCAGGGATTGTGTACGTTGTGGTGATCAGGGATAGTGTATGTGGTGGTGATCAGGGATAGCGTATGTGGTGGTAATCAGGGATAGTATATGTGGTGGTGATCAGGGGTAGTGTATGTGGTGGTGATCAGGGATAGTGTATGTGGTGGTGATTAGGATAGTGTACGTTGTGGTGATCAGGGATAGTGTATGTGGTGGTGATCAGGGATAGCGTATGTGGTGGTAATCAGGGATAGTATATGTGGTGGTGATCAGGGGTCGTGTATGTGGTGGTGATCAGGAGTAGTGTATGTGGTGGTGATCAGGATAGTGTATGTGGTGGTGATCAGAGGTAGTGTATGTGGTGGTGATCAGGGATAGTGTATGTTGTGGTGATCAGGATAGTGTATGTGGTGGTGATCAGGGGTAGTGTGTGTGGTCGTTATCAGGGGTAGTGTACGTGGTGGTAATCAGGCATAGTGCATGTGGTGGTGATCAGGGGTAGTGTACGTGGTGGTGATCAGGGATAGTGTATGTGGTGGTGATCAGGGATAGTGTATGTGGTGGTGACCAGGGGTAGTGTACGTGGTGGTGATCAGGGATAGTGTATGTGGTGGTGATCAGGGATAGTGTATGTGGTGGTGATCAGGACAGTGTATGTGGTGGTGATCAGGGATAGTTTATGTGGACGTGATCAGGGATAGTGTATGTGGTGGTGATCAGGGATAATGTATGTGGTGGTGATCAAGGATCGTGTATGTGGTGATAATCAGGGATAGTATATGTGGTGGTGATCTGGATAGTGTACGTTGTGGTGATCAGGGATAGTGTATGTGGTGGTGATCAGGATAGTGTATTTGGTGGTGATCAGGATAGTGTACGTGGTGGTGATCAGTGGTAGTGTATGTGGTGGTGATCAGGGATAGTATATGTGGTGGTGATCAGGGGTAGTGTACGTGGTGGTGATCAGGGATAGTGTATGTGGTGGTGATCGGGGTAGTGCACGTGGTGGTGATCAGGGATAGTGTATGTGGTGGTGATCAGGGATAGTGTATGTGCTGGTGACCAGGGATAGTGTATGTGGTGGTGATCAGGGGTAGTGTACGTGGTGGTAATCAGGGATAGTGTATGTGGTGGTGATCAGGACAGTGTATGTGGTGATGATCAGGGATAGTTTATGTGGACGTGATCAGGGATAGTGTATGTGGTGGTGATCAGGGATAGTGTATGTGGTGGTGATCAGGGGGAGTGTATGTGGTGGAGATCAGGATAGTGTATGTAGTGGTGATCAGGGATAATGTATGTGGTGGTGATCAGGGATCGTGTACGTGGTGATAATCAGGGATAGTATATGTGGTGGTGATCAGGATAGTGTACGTTGTGGTGATCAGGGATAGTGTATGTGGTGGTGATCAGGAAGTGTATTTGGTGGTGATCAGGATAGTGTACGTGGTTGTGATCAGTGGTAGTGTATGTGGTGGTGATCAGGGGTAGTGTATGTTGTGGTGATCAGGGATAGTATATGTGGTGGTGATCAGGGGTCGTGTATGTGATGGTGATCAGGGATAGTGTACGTGGTGGTGATCAGGATAGTGTATGTGGTAGTGATCAGGGATAGTGTATGTGGTGGTGATCAGGGGTAGTGTACGTGTCGGTGATCAGGGGTAGTGTATGTGGTGGTGATCAGGGGTAGTGTATGTGGTGGTGATCAGGGATAGTGTATGTGGTGGTGATCAGAACAGTGTATGTGGTGGTGATCAGGGGTAGTGCACGTGGTGGTGATCAGGGATAGTGTATGTGGTGGTGCTCAGGGGTAGTGTATGTGGTGGTGATCAGGGCTAGTGTACGTGGTGGTGATCAGGATAGTTTACGTTGTGGTGATCAGGGATAGTGTCTGTGGTGGTGATCAGGATAGTGTATGTGGTGGTGATCAGGATAGTGTATGTGGTGGTGATCAGGGGTAGTGTATGTAGTGGTGATCAGGGGTAGTGTATGTGGTGGTGATCAGGGATAGTGTATGTGGTGGTGATCAGGATAGTGTATGTGGTGGTGATCAGGGGTAGTGTATGTGGTGGTGATCAGGGGTAGTGTATGTGGTGGTAATCAGGATAGTGCATGTGGTGGTGATCAGGGGCAGTGTATGTGGTGGTGATCAGGATAGTGTACGTTGTGGTGATCAGGGATAGTGTATGTGGTGGTGATCAGGGATAGCGTATGTGGTGGTAATCAGGGATAGTATATGTGGTGGTGATCAGGGGTAGTGTATGTGGCGGTGATCAGGGATAGTGTATGTGGTGGTGATCAGGATTGTGTACGTTGTGGTGATCAGGGATAGTGTATGTGGTGGTGATCAGCGATAGTGTATGTGGTGGTGATCAGGACAGTGCATGTGGTGGTGATCAGGTATAGTGTATGTGGTCGTGATAAGGGATAGTGTATGTGGTGGTGGTCAGGGATAGTGTATGTGGTGGTGATCAGGACAGTGTATGTGGTGGTGATCAGGATAGTGTACGTTGTGGTGATCAGGGATAGTGTATGTGGTGGTGATCAGGATAGTGTATGTGGTGTTGATCAGGATAGTGTACGTGGTGGTGATCCGTGGTAGTGTATGTGGTGGTGATCAGGGGTAGTGTATGTGGTGGTGATCAGGGATAGTGTATGTGGTGGTGATCAGGATCGTGTATGTGGTGGTGATCAGAGGTAGTGTATGTGGTGGTGATCAGGGATAGTGTATATCTTGGTGATCAGGATAGTGTATGTGGTGGTGATCAGGGATAGTGTACGTGTCGGTGATCAGGGGTAGTGTACGTGGTGGTAATCAGGCATAGTGTATTTGGTGGTGATCAGGCGTAGTGTACATGGTGGTGATCAGGGATAGTGTATGTGGTGGTGATCGGGGTAGTGCACGTGGTGGTGATCAGGGATAGTGTATGTGGTGGTGATCAGGGATAGTGTATGTGGTGGTGATCAGGATAGTGTATGTGGTGGTGATCAGGGATAGTGTATGTGGTGGTGATCAGGGGTAGTGTATGTGGTGGTGATCAAGGTTAGTGTATGTGGTGGTGATCAGGATAGTGTATGTGGTAGTGATCAGGGATAGTGTATGTGGTGGTGATCAGGGGTAGTGTACGTGTCGGTGATCAGGGGTAGTGTACGTGGTGGTAATCAGGCATAGTGCATGTGGTGGTGATCAGGGGTAGTGTACGTGGTGGTGATCAGGGATAGTGTACGTGGTGGTGATCAGGGGTAGTGCACGTGGTGGTGATCAGGGATAGTGTATGTGGTGGTGATCAGGGATAGTGTATGTGGTGGTGATCAGGGGTAGTGTACGTGGTGGTGATCAGGGATAGTGCATGTGGTGGCGATCAGGATAGTGTATGTGATGGTGATCAGGATAGTGTATGTGATGGTGATCAGGATAGTGTATGTGGTGGTGAACAGGGATAGTATATGTTGTGGTGATCAGGGATAGTACATGTGGTGGTGATCAGGGATAGTGTATGTGGTGGTGATCAGGGGTAGTGTATGTGGTGGTGATCAGGGGTAGTGTACGTCGTGGTAATCAGGATAGTATACGTTGTGCTGATCAGGGATAGTGTATGTGGTGGTGATCAGGATAGTGTACGTTGTGGTGATCAGGGACAGTGTATGTGGTGGTGATCAGGATATTGTATGTGGTGGTGATCAGGGTTAGTGTACGTGGTGATGATCAGGGATAGTGTATGTGGTGGTGATCATGGGTAGTGTCTGTGATCGTCATCAGGAATAGTGTATGTGGTGGTGATCAGGGGTAGTGTATGTGGTGGTGATCAGGGGTAGTGTATGTGTTGGTGATCAAGATAGTGTATGTGGTGGTGTTCAGGGGTAGTGTATGTGGTGGTGATCAGGATAGTGTATGTGGTGGTGATCAGGGGTAGTGTACGTGGTGGTGATCAGGGATAGTGTATGTAGTGGTGATCAGGATAGTGTACGTTGTGGTGATCAGGGATAGTGTATGTGGTGGTGATCAGGGGTAGTGTATGTGCTGGTGATCAGGGGGAGTGTATGTGGTGGTAATCAGGATAGTGTATGTGGTGGTGATCAGGGATAGTGTATGTGGTGGTGATCAGGGATAGTGTATGTGGTGGTGATCAGGATAGTGTACGTTGTGGTGATCAGGGATAGTGTATGTGGTGGTGATCAGGATAATGTACGTTGTGGTGATCAGGGATAGTGTATGTGGTGGTGATCAGGGATAGTGTATGTGGTGGTGATCAGGATAGTGTACGTTGTGGTGATCAGGGATAGTGTAAGTGGTGGTGATCATGATAGTGTATGTGGTGGTGATCAGGATAGTGTACGTGGTGGTGATCAGGGATAGTGTATGTGGTGGTGATCAGGGGTAGTATATGTGGTGGTGATCAGGATAGTGTATGTTGTGGTGATCAGGGGTAGTGTATCTGGTGGTGATCAGGGGTAGTGTCCGTGGTGGTGATCAGGATAGTGTATGTGGTAGTGATCAGGGATAGTGTATGTGGTGGTGATCAGGGGTAGTGTACGTGTCGGTGATCAGGGATAGTGTATGTGGTGGTGATCAGGGGTTGTGCACGTGGTTGTGATCAGGGATAGTGTATGTGGTGGTGATCAGGGATAGTGTATGTGGTGGTGATCAGGGGTAGTGTACGTGGTGGTGATCAGGGATAGTGTATGTGGTGGTGATCAGGGGTTGTGCACGTGGTTGTGATCAGGGATAGTGTATGTGGTGGTGATCAGGGATAGTGTACGTGGTGGTGATCAGGATAGTTTACGTTGTGGTGATCAGGGATAGTGTCTGTGGTGGTGATCAGGATAGTGTATGTGGTGGTGATCAGGATAGTGTATGTGGTGGTGATCAGGGGTAGTGTATGTAGTGGTGATCAGGGGTAGTGTATGTGGTGGTGATCAGGGATAGTGTATGTGGTGGTGATCAGGATAGTGTATGTGGTGGTGATCAGGGGTAGTGTATGTGGTGGTGATCAGGGGTAGTGTATGTGGTGGTAATCAGGATAGTGCATGTGGTGGTGATCAGGGGCAGTGTATGTGGTGGTGATCAGGATAGTGTACGTTGTGGTGATCAGGGATAGTGTATGTGGTGGTGATCAGGGATAGCGTATGTGGTGGTAATCAGGGATAGTATATGTGGTGGTGATCAGGGGTAGTGTATGTGGTGGTGATCAGGGATAGTGTATGTGGTGGTGATCAGGATAGTGTATGTGGTGGTGATCAGGGGTAAGTGTATGTGGTGGTGATCAGGGGGAGTGTATGTGGTGGTAATCAGGATAGTGTATGTGGTGGTGATCAGGGGTAGTGTATGTGGCGGTGATCAGGGATAGTGTATGTGGTGGTGATCAGGATTGTGTACGTTGTGGTGATCAGGGATAGTGTATGTGGTGGTGATCAGGATAATGTACGTTGTGGTGATCAGGATAGTGTACGTTGTGGTGATCAGGGATAGTGTATGTGGTGGTGATCAGCGATAGTGTATGTGGTGGTGATCAGGACAGTGTATGTGGTGGTGATCAGGGATAGTGTATGTGGTCGTGATAAGGGATAGTGTATGTGGTGGTGGTCAGGGATAGTGTATGTGGTGGTGATCAGGATAGTGTATGTGATGGTGATCAGGATAGTGTACGTTGTGGTGATCAGGGATAGTGTATGTGGTGGTGATCAGGATAGTGCATGTGGTGGTGATCAGGGGTATATGTGGTGGTGATCAGGGATAGTGTATGTGGTGGTGATCTGGATAGTGTACGTTGTGGTGATCAGGGATAGTGTATGTGGTGGTGATCAGGATAGTGTACGTTGTGGTGATCAGGGATAGTGTATGTGGTGGTGATCAGGGATAGTGTATGTGGTGGTAATCAGGGATAGTATATGTGGTGGTGATCAGGATAGTGTACGTTGTGGTGATCAGGGATAGTGTATGTGGTGGTGATCAGGGATAGTGTATGTGGTGGTAATCAGGGATAGTATATGTGGTGGTGATCAGGATAGTGTACGTTGTGGTGATCAGGGATAGTGTATGTGGTGGTGATCAGGATAGTGTATGTGGTGTTGATCAGGATAGTGTACGTGGTGGTGATCCGTGGTAGTGTATGTGGTGGTGATCAGGGGTAGTGTATGTGGTGGTGATCAGGGATAGTGTATGTGGTGGTGATCAGGGGTAGTGTATGTGGTGGTGATCAGAGGTAGTGTATGTGGTGGTGATCAGGGATACTGTATGTGGTGGTGATCAGGATCGTGTATGTGGTGGTGATCAGAGGTAGTGTATGTGGTGGTGATCAGGGATAGTGTATATCTTGGTGATCAGGATAGTGTATGTGGTGGTGATCAGGGATAGTGTACGTGTCGGTGATCAGGGGTAGTGTACGTGGTGGTAATCAGGCATAGTGTATTTGGTGGTGATCAGGCGTAGTGTACATGGTGGTGATCAGGGATAGTGTATGTGGTGGTGATCGGGGTAGTGCACGTGGTGGTGATCAGGGATAGTGTATGTGGTGGTGATCAGGGATAGTGTATGTGGTGGTGATCAGGATAGTGTATGTGGTGGTGATCAGGGATAGTGTATGTGGTGGTGATCAGGGGTAGTGTATGTGGTGGTGATCAAGGTTAGTGTATGTGGTGGTGATCAGGATAGTGTATGTGGTAGTGATCAGGGATAGTGTATGTGGTGGTGATCAGGGGTAGTGTACGTGTCGGTGATCAGGGGTAGTGTACGTGGTGGTAATCAGGCATAGTGCATGTGGTGGTGATCAGGGGTAGTGTACGTGGTGGTGATCAGGGATAGTGTACGTGGTGGTGATCAGGGGTAGTGTATGTGGCGGTGATCAGGGATAGTGTATGTGGTGGTGATCAGGATTGTGTACGTTGTGGTGATCAGGGATAGTGTATGTGGTGGTGATCAGGATAATGTACGTTGTGGTGATCAGGATAGTGTACGTTGTGGTGATCAGGGATAGTGTATGTGGTGGTGATCAGCGATAGTGTATGTGGTGGTGATCAGGACAGTGTATGTGGTGGTGATCAGGGATAGTGTATGTGGTCGTGATAAGGGATAGTGTATGTGGTGGTGGTCAGGGATAGTGTATGTGGTGGTGATCAGGATAGTGTATGTGATGGTGATCAGGATAGTGTACGTTGTGGTGATCAGGGATAGTGTATGTGGTGGTGATCAGGATAGTGCATGTGGTGGTGATCAGGGGTATATGTGGTGGTGATCAGGGATAGTGTATGTGGTGGTGATCTGGATAGTGTACGTTGTGGTGATCAGGGATAGTGTATGTGGTGGTGATCAGGATAGTGTACGTTGTGGTGATCAGGGATAGTGTATGTGGTGGTGATCAGGGATAGTGTATGTGGTGGTAATCAGGGATAGTATATGTGGTGGTGATCAGGATAGTGTACGTTGTGGTGATCAGGGATAGTGTATGTGGTGGTGATCAGGGATAGTGTATGTGGTGGTAATCAGGGATAGTATATGTGGTGGTGATCAGGATAGTGTACGTTGTGGTGATCAGGGATAGTGTATGTGGTGGTGATCAGGATAGTGTATGTGGTGTTGATCAGGATAGTGTACGTGGTGGTGATCCGTGGTAGTGTATGTGGTGGTGATCAGGGGTAGTGTATGTGGTGGTGATCAGGGATAGTGTATGTGGTGGTGATCAGGGGTAGTGTATGTGGTGGTGATCAGAGGTAGTGTATGTGGTGGTGATCAGGGATACTGTATGTGGTGGTGATCAGGATCGTGTATGTGGTGGTGATCAGAGGTAGTGTATGTGGTGGTGATCAGGGATAGTGTATATCTTGGTGATCAGGATAGTGTATGTGGTGGTGATCAGGGATAGTGTACGTGTCGGTGATCAGGGGTAGTGTACGTGGTGGTAATCAGGCATAGTGTATTTGGTGGTGATCAGGCGTAGTGTACATGGTGGTGATCAGGGATAGTGTATGTGGTGGTGATCGGGGTAGTGCACGTGGTGGTGATCAGGGATAGTGTATGTGGTGGTGATCAGGGATAGTGTATGTGGTGGTGATCAGGATAGTGTATGTGGTGGTGATCAGGGATAGTGTATGTGGTGGTGATCAGGGGTAGTGTATGTGGTGGTGATCAAGGTTAGTGTATGTGGTGGTGATCAGGATAGTGTATGTGGTAGTGATCAGGGATAGTGTATGTGGTGGTGATCAGGGGTAGTGTACGTGTCGGTGATCAGGGGTAGTGTACGTGGTGGTAATCAGGCATAGTGCATGTGGTGGTGATCAGGGGTAGTGTACGTGGTGGTGATCAGGGATAGTGTACGTGGTGGTGATCAGGGGTAGTGTATGTGGCGGTGATCAGGGATAGTGTATGTGGTGGTGATCAGGATTGTGTACGTTGTGGTGATCAGGGATAGTGTATGTGGTGGTGATCAGGATAATGTACGTTGTGGTGATCAGGATAGTGTACGTTGTGGTGATCAGGGATAGTGTATGTGGTGGTGATCAGCGATAGTGTATGTGGTGGTGATCAGGACAGTGTATGTGGTGGTGATCAGGGATAGTGTATGTGGTCGTGATAAGGGATAGTGTATGTGGTGGTGGTCAGGGATAGTGTATGTGGTGGTGATCAGGATAGTGTATGTGATGGTGATCAGGATAGTGTACGTTGTGGTGATCAGGGATAGTGTATGTGGTGGTGATCAGGATAGTGCATGTGGTGGTGATCAGGGGTATATGTGGTGGTGATCAGGGATAGTGTATGTGGTGGTGATCTGGATAGTGTACGTTGTGGTGATCAGGGATAGTGTATGTGGTGGTGATCAGGATAGTGTACGTTGTGGTGATCAGGGATAGTGTATGTGGTGGTGATCAGGGATAGTGTATGTGGTGGTAATCAGGGATAGTATATGTGGTGGTGATCAGGATAGTGTACGTTGTGGTGATCAGGGATAGTGTATGTGGTGGTGATCAGGGATAGTGTATGTGGTGGTAATCAGGGATAGTATATGTGGTGGTGATCAGGATAGTGTACGTTGTGGTGATCAGGGATAGTGTATGTGGTGGTGATCAGGATAGTGTATGTGGTGTTGATCAGGATAGTGTACGTGGTGGTGATCCGTGGTAGTGTATGTGGTGGTGATCAGGGGTAGTGTATGTGGTGGTGATCAGGGATAGTGTATGTGGTGGTGATCAGGGGTAGTGTATGTGGTGGTGATCAGAGGTAGTGTATGTGGTGGTGATCAGGGATACTGTATGTGGTGGTGATCAGGATCGTGTATGTGGTGGTGATCAGAGGTAGTGTATGTGGTGGTGATCAGGGATAGTGTATATCTTGGTGATCAGGATAGTGTATGTGGTGGTGATCAGGGATAGTGTACGTGTCGGTGATCAGGGGTAGTGTACGTGGTGGTAATCAGGCATAGTGTATTTGGTGGTGATCAGGCGTAGTGTACATGGTGGTGATCAGGGATAGTGTATGTGGTGGTGATCGGGGTAGTGCACGTGGTGGTGATCAGGGATAGTGTATGTGGTGGTGATCAGGGATAATGTATGTGGTGGTGATCAGGGATAGTGTATGTGGTGGTGATCAGGATAGTGTATGTGGTGGTGATCAGGGATAGTGTATGTGGTGGTGATCAGGGGTAGTGTATGTGGTGGTGATCAAGGTTAGTGTATGTGGTGGTGATCAGGATAGTGTATGTGGTAGTGATCAGGGATAGTGTATGTGGTAGTGATCAGGGGTAGTGTACGTGTCGGTGATCAGGGGTAGTGTACGTGGTGGTAATCAGGCATAGTGCATGTGGTGGTGATCAGGGGTAGTGTACGTGGTGGTGATCAGGGATAGTGTACGTGGTGGTGATCAGGGGTAGTGCACGTGGTGGTGATCAGGGATAGTGTATGTGGTGGTGATCAGGGATAGTGTATGTGGTGGTGATCAGGGGTAGTGTACGTGGTGGTGATCAGGGATAGTGTATGTGGTGGCGATCAGGATAGTGTATGTGATGGTGATCAGGATAGTGTATGTGATGGTGATCAGGATAGTGTATGTGGTGGTGAACAGGGATAGTATATGTTGTGGTGATCAGGGATAGTACATGTGGTGGTGATCAGGGATAGTGTATGTGGTGGTGATCAGGGGTAGTGTATGTGGTGGTGATCAGGGGTAGTGTACGTCGTGGTAATCAGGATAGTATACGTTGTGCTGATCAGGGATAGTGTATGTGGTGGTGATCAGGATAGTGTACGTTGTGGTGATCAGGGACAGTGTATGTGGTGGTGATCAGGATATTGTATGTGGTGGTGATCAGGGTTAGTGTACGTGGTGATGATCAGGGATAGTGTATGTGGTGGTGATCATGGGTAGTGTCTGTGATCGTCATCAGGAATAGTGTATGTGGTGGTGATCAGGGGTAGTGTATGTGGTGGTGATCAGGGGTAGTGTATGTGTTGGTGATCAGGGGTAGTGTACGTGGTGGTGATCAGGGATAGTGTATGTAGTGGTGATCAGGATAGTGTACGTTGTGGTGATCAGGGATAGTGTATGTGGTGGTGATCAGGGGTAGTGTATGTGCTGGTGATCAGGGGGAGTGTATGTGGTGGTAATCAGGATAGTGTATGTGGTGGTGATCAGGGATAGTGTATGTGGTGGTGATCAGGGATAGTGTATGTGGTGGTGATCAGGATAGTGTACGTTGTGGTGATCAGGGATAGTGTATGTGGTGGTGATCAGGATAATGTACGTTGTGGTGATCAGGGATAGTGTATGTGGTGGTGATCAGGGATAGTGTATGTGGTGGTGATCAGGATAGTGTACGTTGTGGTGATCAGGGATAGTGTAAGTGGTGGTGATCATGATAGTGTATGTGGTGGTGATCAGGATAGTGTACGTGGTGGTGATCAGGGATAGTGTATGTGGTGGTGATCAGGGGTAGTATATGTGGTGGTGATCAGGATAGTGTATGTTGTGGTGATCAGGGGTAGTGTATCTGGTGGTGATCAGGGGTAGTGTCCGTGGTGGTGATCAGGATAGTGTATGTGGTAGTGATCAGGGATAGTGTATGTGGTGGTGATCAGGGGTAGTGTACGTGTCGGTGATCAGGGATAGTGTATGTGGTGGTGATCAGGGGTTGTGCACGTGGTTGTGATCAGGGATAGTGTATGTGGTGGTGATCAGGGATAGTGTATGTGGTGGTGATCAGGGGTAGTGTACGTGGTGGTGATCAGGGATAGTGTATGTGGTGGTGATCAGGATCGTGTATGTGATGGTGATCAGGATAGTGTATGTGGTGCTGATCAGGATAGTGTATGTGGTGGTGATCAGGATAGTGTATGTGGTGGTGAACAGCGATAGTATATGTTGTGGTGATCAGGGGTAGTGTATGTGGTGGTGATCAGGGGTAGTGTACGTCGTGGTGATCCGGATAGTGTTCGTTGTGGTGATCAGGGATAGTGTATGTGGTGGTGATCGGGATAGTGTATGTGGTGGTGATCAGGATAGTTTATGTGGTGGTGATCAGGGGTAGTGTATGTGGTGATGATCAGGGTTAGTGTATGTGGTGGTGATCAGGGATAGTGTATGTGGTGGTGATCAGGGATAGTGTATGTGTTGGTGATCAGGATAGTGCATGTGGTGGTGATCAGGATAGTGTATGTGGTGGTGATCAGGATAGTGTACGTTGTGGAGATCAGGGATTGTGTATATGGTGTTGATCAGGATAGTGTATGTGGTGGTGATCAGGATAGTGTACGTTGTGGTGATCAGGGATAGTGTATGTGGTGGTGATCAGGATAGAGTACGTTGTGGTGATCAGGGACAGTGTATGTGGTGGTGATCAGGGGTAGTGTATGTGGTGGTGCACAGGGGTAGTGTCCGTGGTGTTGATCAGGATAGTGTATGTGGTGGTGATCAGGGGTGGTGTATGTGGTGGTGATCAGGGTTAGTGTCCGTGGTGATGATCAGGGATAGTGTATGTGGTGGTGATCAGGGGTAGTGTATGTGGTGGTGATCAGGATAGTGTATGTGGTGGTGATCAGGGGTGGTGTACGTGGTGGTGATCAGGGATAGTGTATGTGGTGGTGATCAGGACAGTGTACGTTGTGGTGATCAGGGATAGTGTATGTGGTGGTGATCAGGGATAGTGTATGTGGTGGTAATCAGGGATAGTATATGTGGTGGTGATCAGGGGTCATGTATGTGGTGGTGATCAGGGATCGTGTCTGTGGTGGTGATCAGGGGTAGTGTATGTGGTGGTGATCAGGGGGAGTGTATGTGGTGGTAATCAGGATAGTTTATGTGGTGGTGATCAGGGGTAGTGTATGTGGTGGTGATCAGGGATAGTGTATGTGGTGGTGATCAGGGGTAGTGTATGTGGTGGTGATCAGGGGTCGTGTACGTGGTGGTGATCAGGATAGTGTTTGTGGTAGTGATCAGGGGTTGTTTGTGGTAGTGATCAGGGAATGTGGTGGTGATCAGGGATAGTGTATGTGGTGGTAATCAGGGATAGTATATGTGGTGGTGATCAGGGGTCGTGTATGTGGTGGTGATCAGGGATCGTGTCTGTGGTGGTGATCAGGGGTAGTGTATGTGGTGGTGATCAGGGGGAGTGTATGTGGTGGTAATCAGGATAGTTTATGTGGTGGTGATCAGGGGTAGTGTATGTGGTGGTGATCAGGGATAGTGCATGTGGTGGTGATCAGGGGTAGTGTATGTGGTGGTGATCAGGGGTAGTGTATGTGGTGGTGATCAGGGATAGTGTACGTTGTGGTGATCAGGGATAGTGTATGTGGTGGTGATCAGGGATAGTGTATGTGGTGGTGATCAGGGGTAGTGTATGTGCTGGTGATCAGGGGGAGTGTATGTGGTGGTAATCAGGATAGTGTATGTGGTGGTGATCAGGGATCGTGCATGTGGTGGTGATCAGGGATAGTGTATGTGGTGGTGATCAGGATAGTGTACGTTGTGGTGATCAGGGATAGTGTATGTGGTGGTGATCAGGATAATGTACGTTGTGGTGATCAGGGATAGTGTATGTGGTGGTGATCAGGATAGTGTATGTGGTGGTGATCAGGATAGTGTACGTGGTGGTGATCAGGGATAGCGTACGTGGTGGTGATCAGGGATAGTGTATGTGGTGGTGATCAGGATAGTGTACGTTGTGGTGATCAGGGATAGTGTATGTGGTGGTGATCAGGGATAGTGTATGTGGTGGTAATCAGGGATAGTATATGTGGTGGTGATCAGGGGTAGTGTATGTGGTGGTGATCAGGGATAGTGTATGTGGTGGTGATCAGGGGTAGTGTATGTGGTGGTGATCAGGGGTCGTGTACGTGGTGGTGATCAGGATAGTGTTTGTGGTAGTGATCAGGGAGAGTATATGTGGTGGTGATCAGGGGTAGTGTACGTGTCGGTGATCAGGGGTAGTGTATGTGGTGGTGATCAGGGGTAGTGTATGTGGTGGTGATCAGGGATAGTGTATGTGGTGGTGATCAGGACAGTGTATGTGGTGGTGATCACGGGTAGTGCACGTGGTGGTGATCAGGGATAGTGTATGTGGTGGTGATAAGGAGTCGTGTATGTGGTGGTGATCAGGGGTAGTGTACGTGGTGGTGATCAGGATAGTGTACGTTGTGGTGATCAGGGGTAGTGTATGTGGTGGTGATCAGGGATCGTGTATGTGGTGGTGATCAGGGATAGTGTATGTGGTGGTGATCAGGGGTAGTGTATGTGTTGGTGATCAGGATAGTGTATGTGCTGGTGATCAGGGGTAGTGTATGTGGTGGTGATCAGGGGTAGTGTATGTGGTGGTGATCAGGGGTAGAGTATGTGGTGGTGATCAGGGATAGTGTATGTGGTGGTGATCAGGATAGTGTATGTGGTGGTGATCAGGGGTAGTGTATGTGGTGGTGATCAGGGGGAGTGTATGTGGTGGTATTCAGGAGAGTGTATGTGGTGGTTATCAGGGGTAGTGTATGTGGTGGTGATCAGGATAGTGTATGTGGTGGTGATCAGGGGTAGTGTACGTGGTGGTGATCAGGGATAGTGTATGTGGTGGTGATCAGGACAGTGTATGTGGTGGTGATCAGGGGTTGTGCACGTGGTGGTGATCAGGGATAGTGTATGTGGTGGTAATCAGGATAGTGTATGTGGTGGTGGTCAGGGATAGTGTATGTGGTGGTGATCAGGGATATTTATGTGGTGGTGATCAGGGGTAGTGTATGTGGTGGTGATCAGGATAGTATATGTGGTGTTGATCAGGATAGTGTACGTGGTGGTGATCAGGATAGTGTATGTGGTGGTGATCAGGGGTAGTGTACGTGGTGGTGATCAGGATAGTGTACGTGGTGGTGATCAGGATAGTGTATGTGGTGGTGATCAGGGATAGTGTATGTGGTGGTGATCAGGATAGTGCATGTGGTGGTGATCAGGGAAGTGTATGTGGTGGTGATCAGGGGTAGTGTATGTGGTGGTGATCAGGGATAGTGTATGTGGTGGTGATCAGGATAGTGTACGTGGTGCTGATCAGGATAGTGTATGTGGTGGTGATCAGGGCTAGTGTATGTATGGTGATCAGTGATAGTGTATGTGGTGGTGATCAGGATAGTGTATGTGGTGGTGATTGGGGAGAGTGTATGTGGTGGTGATCAGGACAGTGGATGTGGTGGTGATCAGGGGTAGTGTATGTAGTGGTGATCAGGGGTAGTGTATGTGGTGGTGATCAGGGTAATGTATGTGGTGGTGATCAGGGGCAGTGTATTTGGTGGTGATCAGGGATAGTGTATGTGGTGGTGATCAGGATAGTGTATGTGGTGCTGATCAGGGGTAGTGTATGTGGTGGTGATGAGGGGTAGTGTATGTGGTGGTGATCAGGGATAGTGTATGTGGTGGTGATCAGGGACAGTGTATGTGGTGGTGATCAGGGATAGTGTATGTGGTGGTGATGAGGGATAGTGTATGTGGTGGTGATCAGAGATAGTGTATGTGGTGGTGATCAGGGCTAGTGTATGTGGTGGTGATCAGGATAGTGTACGTTGTGGTGATCAGGGATAGTGTATGTGGTGGTGATCAGGATAATGTACGTTGTGGTGATCAGGGATAGTGTATGTGGTGGTGATCAGGATAGTGTATGTGGTGGTGATCAGGATAGTGTACGTGGTGGTGATCAGGGATAGCGTACGTGGTGGTGATCAGGGATAGTGTATGTGGTGGTGATCAGGATAGTGTACGTTGTGGTGATCAGGGATAGTGTATGTGGTGGTGATCAGGGATAGTGTATGTGGTGGTAATCAGGGATAGTATATGTGGTGGTGATCAGGGGTAGTGTATGTGGTGGTGATCAGGGATAGTGTATGTGGTGGTGATCAGGGGTAGTGTATGTGGTGGTGATCAGGGGTCGTGTACGTGGTGGTGATCAGGATAGTGTTTGTGGTAGTGATCAGGGAGAGTATATGTGGTGGTGATCAGGGGTAGTGTACGTGTCGGTGATCAGGGGTAGTGTATGTGGTGGTGATCAGGGGTAGTGTATGTGGTGGTGATCAGGGATAGTGTATGTGGTGGTGATCAGGACAGTGTATGTGGTGGTGATCACGGGTAGTGCACGTGGTGGTGATCAGGGATAGTGTATGTGGTGGTGATAAGGAGTCGTGTATGTGGTGGTGATCAGGGGTAGTGTACGTGGTGGTGATCAGGATAGTGTACGTTGTGGTGATCAGGGGTAGTGTATGTGGTGGTGATCAGGGATCGTGTATGTGGTGGTGATCAGGGATAGTGTATGTGGTGGTGATCAGGGGTAGTGTATGTGTTGGTGATCAGGATAGTGTATGTGCTGGTGATCAGGGGTAGTGTATGTGGTGGTGATCAGGGGTAGTGTATGTGGTGGTGATCAGGGGTAGAGTATGTGGTGGTGATCAGGGATAGTGTATGTGGTGGTGATCAGGATAGTGTATGTGGTGGTGATCAGGGGTAGTGTATGTGGTGGTGATCAGGGGGAGTGTATGTGGTGGTATTCAGGAGAGTGTATGTGGTGGTTATCAGGGGTAGTGTATGTGGTGGTGATCAGGATAGTGTATGTGGTGGTGATCAGGGGTAGTGTACGTGGTGGTGATCAGGGATAGTGTATGTGGTGGTGATCAGGACAGTGTATGTGGTGGTGATCAGGGGTTGTGCACGTGGTGGTGATCAGGGATAGTGTATGTGGTGGTAATCAGGATAGTGTATGTGGTGGTGGTCAGGGATAGTGTATGTGGTGGTGATCAGGGATATTTATGTGGTGGTGATCAGGGGTAGTGTATGTGGTGGTGATCAGGATAGTATATGTGGTGTTGATCAGGATAGTGTACGTGGTGGTGATCAGGATAGTGTATGTGGTGGTGATCAGGGGTAGTGTACGTGGTGGTGATCAGGATAGTGTACGTGGTGGTGATCAGGATAGTGTATGTGGTGGTGATCAGGGATAGTGTATGTGGTGGTGATCAGGATAGTGCATGTGGTGGTGATCAGGGAAGTGTATGTGGTGGTGATCAGGGGTAGTGTATGTGGTGGTGATCAGGGATAGTGTATGTGGTGGTGATCAGGATAGTGTACGTGGTGCTGATCAGGATAGTGTATGTGGTGGTGATCAGGGCTAGTGTATGTATGGTGATCAGTGATAGTGTATGTGGTGGTGATCAGGATAGTGTATGTGGTGGTGATTGGGGAGAGTGTATGTGGTGGTGATCAGGACAGTGGATGTGGTGGTGATCAGGGGTAGTGTATGTAGTGGTGATCAGGGGTAGTGTATGTGGTGGTGATCAGGGTAATGTATGTGGTGGTGATCAGGGGCAGTGTATTTGGTGGTGATCAGGGATAGTGTATGTGGTGGTGATCAGGATAGTGTATGTGGTGCTGATCAGGGGTAGGGGTATGTGGTGGTGATGAGGGGTAGTGTATGTGGTGGTGATCAGGGATAGTGTATGTGGTGGTGATCAGGGACAGTGTATGTGGTGGTGATCAGGGATAGTGTATGTGGTGGTGATGAGGGATAGTGTATGTGGTGGTGATCAGAGATAGTGTATGTGGTGGTGATCGGGGGGAGTTTATGTGGTGGTGATCAGGGATAGTGTATGTGGTGGTGATCAGGGGTAGTGTATGTGGTGGTGATCAGTGGTAGTGTATGTGGTGGTGATCAGGGGTAGTGTATATGGTGGTGATCAGGATAGTGTATGTGGTGGTGATCAGGGATAGTGTATGTGGTGATGATTGGGGATAGTATATGTGGTGATGATTGGGGAGAGTGTATGTGGTGGTGATCAGCATAGTGTATGTTGTGGTGTTCAGGGTTAGTGTGTGTGGTGGTGATCAGGATAGTGTACGTGGTGGTGCTCAGGATAGTGTATGTGGTGGTGATCAGGGATAGTGGATGTGGTGGTGATCAGGGGTAGTGTATGTGGTGGTGATCAGGGATAGTGTATGTGATGGTGATCAGGATAGTGGACGTGGTGGTGATCAGGATAGTGTACGTGGTGGTGATCAGCATAGTGTATGTAGTGGTGATCAGGGGTAGTGTATGTGGTGGTGATCAGGATAGTGTATGTGTTGGTGATCAGGGGTAGTGTATGTGGTGGTGATCAGGGGTAGTGTGTGTGGTGGTGATCAGGGGTAGTGTATGTAGTGGTGATCAGGGGTAGTGTATGTGGTGGTGATCAGGGATAGTGTGTGTGGTGGTGATCAGGGATAGTGCGTGTGGTGGTGATCAGGGATAGTGTATGTGGTGGTGATCAGGATTGTGTATGTGGTGGTGATCAGGATAGTGTTTGTGGTGGTGATCAGCATAGTGTATGAGGTGGTGATTGGGAGGAGTGTATGTGGTGGTGATCAGGGGGAGTGTGTGTGGTGGTGATCAGGGGTAGTGTGTGTGGTGGTGATCAGGGGTAGTGTATGTGGTGGTGATCAGGCATAGTGTATGTGGTGGTGATCAGGGGTAGTGTATGTGGTGGTGATCAGGTTTAGTGTCTGTGGTGGTGATCAGGGGTAGTGTATGTGGTGATGATCAGGGGTCGTGTATGTGGTGGTGATCAGGGGTAGTGTATGTGGTGGTGATCAGCATAGTGTATGAGGTGGTGATTGGGAGGAGTGTATGTGGTGGTGATCAGGGGGAGTGTGTGTGGTGGTGATCAGGGGTAGTGTGTGTGGTGGTGATCAGGGATAGTGTATGTGGTGGTGATCAGGGGTAGTGTATGTGGTGGTGATCAGGTTTAGTGTCTGTGGTGGTGATCAGGGGTAGTGTATGTGGTGATGATCAGGGGTCGTGTATGTGGTGGTGATCAGGGGTAGTGTATGTGGTGGTGATCAGGGGTAGTGTATGTGGTGGTGATCAGGCGTAGTGTATGTGGTGCTGATCAGGATAGTGTATGTGATGGTGATCAGGGGTAGTGTATGTGGTGGTGATCAGGGATAGTGTATGTGGTGGTGATCAGGGATAGTGTATGTGGTGGTGATCAGGGATAGTGTATGTGGTGGTGATCAGGATAGTGTATGTGGTGGTGATCAGGGGTAGTGTATGTGGTGGTGATCAGGCGTAGTGTATGTGGTGGTGATCAGGGATAGTGTATGTGGTGGTGATCAGGATAGTGATTGTGGTGGTGATCAGGGATAGTGTATGTGGTGGTAATCAGGATAGTGTATGTGGTGGTGGTCAGGGATAGTGTATGTGGTGGTGATCAGGGATATTTATGTGGTGGTGATCAGGGGTAGTGTATGTGGTGGTGATCAGGATAGTATATGTGGTGGTGATCAGGATAGTGTACGTGGTGGTGATCAGGATAGTGTATGTGGTGGTGATCAGGGGTAGTGTACGTGGTGGTGATCAGGATAGTGTACGTGGTGGTGATCAGGATAGTGTATGTGGTGGTGATCAGGGATAGTGTATGTGGTGGTGATCAGGATAGTGCATGTGGTGGTGATCAGGGAAGTGTATGTGGTGGTGATCAGGGGTAGTGTATGTGGTGGTGATCAGGGATAGTGTATGTGGTGGTGATCAGGATAGTGTACTTGGTGCTGATCAGGATAGTGTATGTGGTGGTGATCAGGGCTAGTGTATGTATGGTGATCAGTGATAGTTTATGTGGTGGTGATCAGGATAGTGTATGTGGTGGTGATTGGGGAGAGTGTATGTGGTGGTGATCAGGACAGTGGATGTGGTGGTGATCAGGGGTCGTGTATGTGGTGGTGATCAGGGGTAGTGTATGTGGTGGTGATCAGGGTAATGTATGTGGTGGTGATCAGGGGCAGTGTATGTGGTGGTGATCAGGGATAGTGTATGTGGTGGTGATCAGGATAGTGTATGTGGTGCTGATCAGGGGTAGTGTATGTGGTGGTGATGAGGGGCAGTGTATGTGGTGGTGATCAGGGATAGTGTATGTGGTGGTGATCAGGGACAGTGTATGTGGTGGTGATCAGGGATAGTGTATGTGGTGGTGATGAGGGATAGTGTATGTGGTGGTGATCAGAGATAATGTATGTGGTGGTGATCAGGGCTAGTGTATGTGGTGGTGATCAGGATAGTGTATGTGGTGGTGATCAGGATAGTGTATTGGTGGTGATCAGGGATAGTGTATGTGGTGGTGATCGGGGGGAGTTTATGTGGTGGTGATCAGGGATAGTGTATGTGGTGGTGATCAGGGGTAGTGTATGTGGTGGTGATCAGTGGTAGTGTATGTGGTGGTGATCAGGGGTAGTGTATATGGTGGTGATCAGGATAGTGTATGTGGTGGTGATCAGGGATAGTGTATGTGGTGATGATTGGGGATAGTATATGTGGTGATGATTGGGGAGAGTGTATGTGGTGGTGATCAGCATAGTGTATGTGGTGGTGTTCAGGGTTAGTGTGTGTGGTGGTGATCAGGATAGTGTACGTGGTGGTGCTCAGGATAGTGTATGTGGTGGTGATCAGGGATAGTGGATGTGGTGGTGATCAGGGGTAGTGTATGTGGTGGTGATCAGGGATAGTGTATGTGATGGTGATCAGGATAGTGGACGTGGTGGTGATCAGGATAGTGTACGTGGTGGTGATCAGCATAGTGTATGTAGTGGTGATCAGGGGTAGTGTATGTGGTGGTGATCAGGATAGTGTATGTGTTGGTGATCAGGGGTAGTGTATGTGGTGGTGATCAGGGGTAGTGTGTGTGGTGGTGATCAGGGGTAGTGTATGTAGTGGTGATCAGGGGTAGTGTATGTGGTGGTGATCAGGGATAGTGTGTGTGGTGGTGATCAGGGATAGTGCGTGTGGTGGTGATCAGGGATAGTGTATGTGGTGGTGATCAGGATTGTGTATGTGGTGGTGATCAGGATAGTGTTTGTGGTGGTGATCAGGGATAGTGTATGTGGTGGTGATCAGCATAGTGTATGAGGTGGTGATTGGGAGGAGTGTATGTGGTGGTGATCAGACGGAGTGTACGTGGTGGTGATCAGGATAGTGTATGCGGTGGTGATCAGGTTTAGTGTATGTGGTGGTGATCAGGGATAGTGTATGTGGTGGTGATCAGGGGTAGTGTATGTGGTGGTGATCAGGATAGTGTATGTGGTGGTGATCAGGGATAGTGTATGTGGTGGTGATCAGGGATAGTGTATGTGTTGGTGATCAGGGATAGTGTATGTGGTGGTGATCAGGATAGCGTATGTGGTGGTGATCAGGGCTAGTGTATGTGGTGGTGATCAGGATAGTGCCTGTGGTGGTGATCAGGATAGTGTATGTGGTGGTGATCAGGGATAGTGTATGTGGTGGTGATTGGAGGGTGTGTATGTGGTGGTGATCAGGGGTAGTTTATGTGGTGGTGATCAGGGGTAGTGTATGTGGTGGTGATCAGGGATAGTGTATGTGGTGGTGATCAGGATAATGTATGTGGTGGTGATCAGGGGTAGTGTATGTGGTGGTGATCAGGATAGTGTATGTGGTGGTGATCAGAGTTAGTGTACGTGGTGGTGATCAGGGATAGTGTATGTGGTGGTGATCAGGGGTAGTGTATGTGGTGGTGATCAGGGGTAGTGTATGTCGTGGTGATCAGGATAGTGTATGTGGTGATCAGGGGTAGTGTATGTGGTGGTGATCAGGATAGTGTATGTGGTGGTGATCAGGATAGTGTATGTGGTGGTGATCAGGGGTAGTGTATGTGGTGGTGATCAGGATAGTGAATGTGGTGGTGATCAGGGGTAGTGTATGTGGTGGTGATCAGGATAGTGTATGTGGTGATCAGGGGTAGTGTATGTGGTGGTGATCAGGATAGTGTATGTGGTGGTGATCAGGATAGTGTATGTGGTCGTGATCAGGGGTCGTGTATGTGGTGGTGATCAGGATAGTGTATGTGGTGGTGATCAGGGGTAGTGTATGTGGTGGTGATCAGGATCGTGTCTGTGGTGGTGATCAGGATAGTATATGTGGTGGTGATCAGGAGTCGTGTATGTGGTGGTGATCAGGGGTAGTGTATGTGGTGGTGATCAGGGGTAGTGTCTGTGGTGGTGATCAGGATAGTGTATGTGGTGGTGATCAGGATAGTGTATGTGGTCATGATCAGGGGTAGAGTTTGTGGTGGTGATCGGGATAGTGTATGTGGTGGTGATCAGGGGTAGTGTATGTGGTGGTGATCAGGATAGTATATGTGGTGGTGATCAGGGATAGTGTATGTGGTGGTGATCAGGGGTAGTGTATGTGGTGGTGATCAGGTTTAGTGTCTGTGGTGGTGATCAGGGGTAGTGTATATGGTGGTGATCAGGGGTAGTGTATGTGGTGGTGATCAGGGGTAGTGTATGTGGTGGTGATCAGGGGTAGTGTATGTGGTGGTGATCAGGATAGTGTATGTGGTGGTGATCAGAGTTAGTGTACGTTGTGGTGATCAGGGATAGTGTATGTGGTGGTGATCAGGGGTAGTGTATGTCGTGGTGATCAGGATAGTGTATGTGGTGATCAGGGGTAGTGTATGTGGTGGTGATCAGGATAGTGTATGTGGTGGTGATCAGGATAGTGTATGTGGTGGTGTTCAGGGGTAGTGTATGTGGTGGTGATCAGGATAGTGAATGTGGTGGTGATCAGGGGTAGTGTATGTGGTGGTGATCAGAATAGTGTATGTGGTGATCAGGGGTAGTGTATGTGGTGGTGATCAGGATAGTGTATGTGGTGGTGATCAGGATAGTGTATGTGGTCGTGATCAGGGGTCGTGTATGTGGTGGTGATCAGGATAGTGTTTGTGGTGGTGATCAGGGGTAGTGTATGTGGTGGTGATCAGGATCGTGTCTGTGGTGGTGATCAGGATAGTATATGTGGTGGTGATCAGGAGTAGTGTATGTGGTGGTGATCAGGGGTAGTGTATGTGGTGGTGATCAGGGGTAGTGTATGTGTTGGTGATCAGGATAGTGTATGTGGTGGTGATCAGGATAGTGTATGTGGTCATGATCAGGGGTAGAGTTTGTGGTGGTGATCGGGATAGTGTATGTGGTGGTGATCAGGGGTAGTGTATGTGGTGGTGATCAGGGGTAGTGTATGTGGTGGTGATCAGGGGTAGTGAATGTTGTGGTGATCAGGGGTAGTGTATGTGGTGGTGATCAGGGGTAGTGTATGTGGTGGTGATCAGGCGTATTGTATGTGGTGGTGATCAGGACAGTGTATGTGGTGGTGATCAGGGGTAGTGTATGTGGTGGTGATCAGGGGTAGTGTATGTGGTGGTGATCAGGATAGCGTATGTGATGGTGATCAGGATAGTGTATGTGGTGGTGATCAGGGGTAGTGTATGTGGTGGTGATCAGGCGTAGTGTATGTGGTGGTGATCAGGGATAGTGTATGTGGTGGTGATCAGGATAGTGTATGTGGTGGTGATCAGATTTAGTGTATGTGGTGGTGATCAGACGTAGTGTACGTGGTGGTGATCAGGATAGTGTATGTGGTGGTGATCAGGGATAGTGTATGCGGTGGTGATCAGGATAGTGTATATGGTGATCAGGGGTAGTGTATGTGGTGGTGATCAGGATAGTGTATGTGGTGGTGATCAGGGATAGTGTATGTGGTGGTGATCAGGGATAGTGTATGTGTTGGTGATCAGGGATAGTGTATGTGGTGGTGATCAGGATCGCGTATGTGGTGGTGATCAGGGCTAGTGTATGTGGTGGTGATCAGGATAGTGCCTGTGGTGGTGATCAGGATAGTGTATGTGGTGGTGATCAGGATAGTGTATGTGGTGGTGATCAGGGATAGTGTATGTGGTGGTGATTGGGGGGTGTGTATGTGGTGGTGATCAGGGGTAGTTTATGTGGTGGTGATCAGGGGTAGTGTATGTGGTGGTGATCAGGGGTAGTGTATGTGGTGGTGATCAGGATAGTGTATGTGGTGGTGATCAGAGTTAGTGTACGTGGTGGTGATCAGGGATAGTGTATGTGGTGGTGATCAGGGGTAGTGTATGTGGTGGTGATCAGGGGTAGTGTATGTGGTGGTGATCAGGATAGTGTATATGGTGATCAGGGGTAGTGTATGTGGTGGTGATCAGGATAGTGTATGTGGTGGTGATCAGGATAGTGTATGTGGTTGTGATCAGGGGTAGTGTATATGGTGGTGATCAGGATAGTGAATGTGGTGGTGATCAGGATAGTGTATGCGGTGATCAGGGGTAGTGTATGTGGTGGTGATCAGGATAGTGTATGTGGTGGTGATCAGGGATAGTGTATGTGGTGGTGATCAGGGATAGTGTATGTGTTGGTGATCAGGGATAGTGTATGTGGTGGTGATCAGGATCGCGTATGTGGTGGTGATCAGGGCTAGTGTATGTGGTGGTGATCAGGATAGTGCCTGTGGTGGTGATCAGGATAGTGTATGTGGTGGTGATCAGGATAGTGTATGTGGTGGTGATCAGGATAGTGTATGTGGTGGTGATCAGGGATAGTGTATGTGGTGGTGATTGGGGGGTGTGTATGTGGTGGTGATCAGGGGTAGTTTATGTGGTGGTGATCAGGGGTAGTGTATGTGGTGGTGCTCAGGGGTAGTGTATGTGGTGGTGATCAGGATAGTGTATGTGGTGGTGATCAGAGTTAGTGTACGTGGTGGTGATCAGGGATAGTGTATGTGGTGGTGATCAGGGGTAGTGTATGTGGTGGTGATCAGGGGTAGTGTATGTGGTGGTGATCAGGATAGTGTATGTGGTGATCAGGGGTAGTGTATGTGGTGGTGATCAGGATAGTGTATATGGTGGTGATCAGGATAGTGTATGTGGTTGTGATCAGGAGTAGTGTATGTGGTGGTGATCAGGATAGTGAATGTGGTGGTGATCAGGGGTAGTGTATGTGGTGGTGATCAGGATAGTGTATGTGGTGATCAGGGGTAGTGTATGTGGTGGTGATCAGGATAGTGTATGTGGTGGTGATCAGGATAGTGTATGTGGTCGTGATCAGGGGTCGTGTATGTGGTGGTGATCAGGATAGTTTATGTGGTGGTGATCAAGGGTAGTGTATGTGGTGGTGATCAGGATCGTGTCTGTGGTGGTGATCAGGATAGTATATGTGGTGGTGATCAGGAGTAGTGTATGTGGTGGTGATCAGGGGTAGTGTATGTGGTGGTGATCAGGATCGTGTCTGTGGTGGTGATCAGGATAGTGTATGTGGTCGTGATCAGGGGTAGTGTATGTGGTGGTGACCTGGAGAGTGTATGTGTTGGTGATCAGGAGTAGTGTATTTGGTGGTGATCAGGGGTAGTGTACGTGGTGGTGATCAGGGATAGTGTATGTGGTGTTGATCAGGGGTCGTGTACGTGGTGGTGATCAGGGATAGTGTATGTGGTGGTGATCAGGATAGTATATGTGGTGGTGATCTGGGATACTGTATGTGGTGGTGATCAGGGGAGGGTGGGGACCCGGGAGAGTGTCAGCCTGGATTTTATGATGATGTCTCTGGAGTGGGACGCCCTTCTGACTCTGGGAGTACGTTGCCCACTGAGCCAGAGCTGACATGACAGTGAAAGGAAGAGGAGAAGAACAAGATTATGAACAGAAAATGTTGGGAATACACGGCAAATTGATCAGCATCGTTGAAGAAAAAAGACAGATTGACATTTCCACTGTCGAACGGATGTCCAAAAAAAATGTGCTGTCAGACCTGGTGGGTGTGTTTTCAGCATTTACTGTCTTTGTTTCAGATTCCCAATGTTTTTAATATATTGGTGGTGTTGAAAAAGAGGGAGCAACGCATGGAGAATGAGACAGAAGGATCATAACCTGGGAAAGAGATGGCAAGAGAGGAGAGGAATTCTGCATCCCGGGGAGACCCAACAAGAGAAAGTACAAGTATTGGGAAAGCAGATAAAAGTGAATTGTTCATAAATGGAAAAAACCCCACCATTTTATTCATAAGGTATATAGAATAGCTGCACTTACACAGGGAGAATCAGAGATTAGGAATGAAAGAGAGTGAAAGAAAGGAGATTGAAGGAGACTGTGAGAACAAGACAGAAGAAAAGAGAAAATGATTGGGAAAGAGTGAGAGACAGGCACGTAGGGACACAGGAACGAGCAAATTTGAGTGGACTAAGGCTGAAAATGAGTTGAATTCAGATACAAAGAAACATAAGAATTAGGAGCAGGATTCGGCTTCTCGAACCTGTTGCACCATTCAATAAGATTATGGCTGATCTATCTCATCTCCACCTTCCCGCACTATCCTCCATATCGATTCCCTTACTGTCCAAAAATATATCGATCTCAGCTTTGAATATGTTCAATGACTGAGCAGCCACTGCCCTCAGGCTAGAGAATGCCAAAGATTCTCCATCGTCTGAGTGAAGAAATTCCTCCTCATCTCAGTCTTAAATGGCCGACCCCTTACCCTGAGACTGTGAACCCCCCTGGTTTTCGACTCTCCAGCTAGGGGAAACAACCCTGTCAATCCCCCTTAGCTTTCAATGAGATCAGCTCTCGTTCTCCTAAACTCCAGAGTATATAGGCCTAGTCTACTCGATCATCATCATAGGCAGTCCCTCGAAATCGAGGAAGACTTGCTTCCACTCTAAAAGTGAGTTCTCAGGTGACTGAACAGTCCAATACGGGAATTGCAGTCTCTGTCACAGGTAGGACAGACAGTCGTTGAAGCTAAGGGTGGGTGGGACAGGTTTGCCGCACGCTCCTTCCGCTGCCTGCGCTTGATTTCTGCATGCTCTCGGCGATGAGACTCAAGCTGCTCAGCGCCCTCCCAGATGCACTTCCTCCACTTAGGGCCGTCTTTGGCCAGGGACTCCCAAGTGCCGGTGGGGATGTTGCACTTTATCAGGGAGGCTGTGAGGGTGTCCTTGTAACGTTTCCGCTGCCCACCTTTGGCTCCTTTGCCGTGAAGGAGTTCCGAGTAGAGCGCTCGCTTTGGGAGTCTCGTGTCTGTCATGCGAACGATGTGGCCTTCCCGAAGCGGAGCTGATCAAGCGTGGTCAGTGCTTCAATGCTGGGGATGTTGGCCTGGTCGAGGACGCCAATGTTGGTGTGTCGATACTGAGCAGGAGCCAGGCCTAACCTTGTCAGAGACCTGGCATGCATACAGTAGTGTACATCAGTGAAAGTAAAGGTTACCGCAGATAACAACAGCATTCAGCCTTGTGTTTAATTATCTAGTTTGAAAAGAGCAACACTGGTTTGGTTACAGCCCTGCAGTAGCTTGAATGTAGGGCACTGGTAATTAGGTGCAAAGTGATGAATGAAGTAACAAGTGGATGGAAAAGGGAGGAAGACAGTGAAAATAAATGAGCAGCTAATGGCATGGATAACTGAATGGCATTCTTTCTTTGGCAGCAATATAATGCTTTTACTGACACCGGATCCACACACTGAAGCAGTTTTTCAATTAGGTGTCGCGTAATTGATTAGCCTAGGCTGAGGGAATGTAATGCTCTTGATGAAAACATCTTGTTTGGGCCGAGCTGCAATTAGACAAAACACAAAGTGAGATTTGCCGTGTTGGTGGTGATGTGCCCTGATCATTGCCGCAGCATAAAATGGGCCTCTTCGTCCCCGCTGAGTGCTTTCCTCGCTATCGTTGCAAACGCAGCACTTCCAAAAGCATTGGCTGTTCTGCTTGCTGCTTTCCATTTCTCTTTTTTTAAAAGCAAGAAACGGGTTTTTGAAGGGGGTTGTGAGATCAAGCGCGAGAAAACAGACTCGACAATTCGAATACTCCCACCTTCCACATTAAATGGTACGAGACTGAAAATTGTAGAGAAACAGAGGGACCTTGGAGTACAGGTCCACAGATCCCTGAAGGGTAGCAGGCCAGGTAGATAAAGTGGTTAAGAAGGCATACGGAATACTTGCCTTTATTAGCCGAGGCATAGAATACAAGAACAGGGCGTCGGCCTTTTGGCTAAGATCATGCGTAACTGACCTGACAGGGGAGTAGCCACCATGACCTCCGGGTGGTTCTCCCTGGATCAGGAAGGTATATGCTTGCTTTTTTGGAAACAGGAGGTGGGTGGGGTGGCTTGACCCATCCACCTCCACGGAGGTGTGTGGGGGACCTGACCCATCCACCTCCATGGCACGAACCTGGTATTGCAGTACTTCCAGGAACGGTGCAGTGGCTCTAGGCCTTTTGGCTAAGAGCATTGGCGCAGAGTGATCCTTAGCGTGTGCAAGGTGACCTCTGGCGTTTGTGATTTGACAAAGAATTGGAACGATTGGCTACGAATTTCAAAAAAAAAACAGGGCGATTATGCTTTGAACTGTACAAAACACTAGTTCATCATCACAGGCAGTCCCTCGGAATCGAGGAAGACTTGCTTCCACTCTTAGAATGAGTCCTTAGGTGGCTGAACAGTCCAATACGAGAACCACAGTCCCTGCCACAAAACACTAGTTAGGCCACAGCTAGAGTACTGCGTGCAGTTGTAGTCACCATATTACAGGAAAGATGTGATTGCACTAGAGAGGGTGCAGAGGCGGTTTACGAGGATGCTGCCAGGACTGGAGAATTTTAGCTAGGAGGAAAGATTGGATCGGCTGGGTTTCTTTTCTTTGCAACAGAGGAGCCTGAGGGGAGATCTTATTGAGGTGTATGAAATTATGAGGGGCCTAGATAGAGTGGATAGGAAGCACCTGTTTCCCTTGGCAGAGGGATCAACAACCAGGGGGCATAGATTTAAAGTAATTGGGGGGAGGTTTAGAGGGGATTTGAGGGGAAATATTTTCACCCAGGGGGAGGTGGGGGTCTGGAACTCACTGCCTGAAAGGCTGGTAGAGACAGAAACCCTCACCACATGGATGTGCATTTGAAGTGCCGTAACCTACAAGGCTGCGGACCAAGAGCTGGAAAGTGGGATTAGGCTGGGTAGTTCTTTGTTGGCTGGTGTGGACATGATGGGCCGAAATGGCCTCCTTCCGTGCTGTAAATTTCTATGATTCTATGATTCCACTTTCTGTAGACTTCCGCTCATCCAAAACTCTGCTGTCCAGGTCTTAACTCGCACTAAGTCCTGTTCACCCAGCACTCCTGTGCTCGCTGACCGACATTGATTCCCAATCTGGCATCGCCTCAAGTTTAAAATTCACATCCTTGTTTTAAAATGCCTCCATGGCCTTGCCTCCTCCCTATCTTGTAACCTCCTCCAGCCCCTCCGAGATCTCTGCCCTCCTCCAATTCTGGCCTCTTGCTCATCCTTGATTTCCTTCGCCCCACCATTGGCGGCTATGTCTTCAACTGCCTGGGCCCTAAGCTCTGGAATTCCCTTCCTTAAAACACTCCACCTCTTTACCTCTCTTTCCTCTTTTAGGATGCACCTTAAAACCCTACCTCTTAGATCAAGCTTTTAGCCATCTGTCCGAATATCTCTATCGATGGTTAGGTGTCATATTTTGTTTGATAACGCTCCTGTAATGCACCTTGGGATGTCTCATTACGTTAAAGGCACTTTATTAACATAGAACAGAAATAGCAGGCAAGCAGGAGAGAGCACACAAAAAGGCAACTTACTACTGGAAAATGTTTTATATTCTTTCCCACTTTCTGATTGAATAAGTCAGGAGCATGGATAAATGTGAGGTTATCCACTTTGGTGGCAAAAACACAAAGGCAGAATATTATCTGAATGGCGGCAGATTAGGAAAAGGGAAGGTGCAACGAGACCGAGGTGTCATGGTACATCAGTCATTGATAGTTGGCATGCAGGTACAGCAGGTGGTGAAGAAGGCAAATGGCATGTTGGCCTTCATAGCTCGGGGATTTGAGTATAGGAGCAGGGAGGTCTTACTGCAGTTGTACAGGGCCTTGGTGAGGCCTCACCTTGAATATTGTGTTCAGTTTTGATCTCCTAATCTGAGGAAGGACGTTCTTCCTATTAAGAGAGTGCAGCGAAGGTTCACCAGACTGATTCCCGGGATGGCAGGACTGACATATGAGGAGAGATTGGATCGACTGGACCTGTATTCACTGGAGTTTAGAAGAATGAGAGGGGATCTCATAGAAGTATATAAAATTCTGACGGGACTGGACAGGTTAGATGCAGGAAGAATGTTCCCAATGTTGGGGAAGTCCAGAACCAGGGGACACAGTCTAAGGATGAGGGGTAAGCAATTTAGGACCAAGATGAGGAGAAACTTCTTCACTCAGAGAGTTGTTAACCTGTGGAATTCTCTACTGCAGAGAGTTGTTGAGGACAGTTTGTTAGATATATTCAAGAGGGAGTTAGATATGGCCCTTACGGTTAAAGGGATCAAGGGGTATGGAGAGAAAGCAGGAAAAAGGTATTGAGGTGAATGATCAGCCATGATCTTATTGAATGGTGGTGCAGGCTCGAAGGGCCGAATGGCCTACTCCTGCACCTATTTTCTATGTTTCTATGTTTCGATTTGAAACATGACATCATGCATACCACAATACAATGAACTGTGCTTCACTATGAAAGACATTATGGCCACATGTGCAAGGGTCACTGGACGGTGAACAAGATCAGGGACCCAGGCTGATATTTGACCCTCCCTAGCCATGGGGTTCAGGGGCCAGTTGTAAGCTCCAAGTTCCAGCCCTAGTGAAAATCAACTACCTTGGCACTGACCGGAAATTAAACCTAGAATCTTTCTAATGTGTATTCAATAGAGAAATGTAGAGAAACCAATCTGCGCACATCAAGCTTCCCAAACAGCAATGTGATAATAATCAGATAATCTGTTTTAGTGATATTGATTGAGGGGTAAATATTGGCCAGGACACCGGGGATAACTTCCCTGCTCTTCTTCGAAATAGTGCCGCGGGATCGTTAATGTCCACCTGAGAGGTCAGACAGGGCCTCAGTTTAATGTCACCTCCGACAGTGCAGCACTCCCTCAGCACTGCATTGGGCGTGTTAACCTAGATTTTGTGCTCACATCTGCAGAGTGGCTCCTAAACCCACAATCTTCTGACTCTGAGCAAGAGTGCTACCCCCTGAGCCACAGCTAACGCCAACTATATGGACAATGAATGACGTTTTTACAGGGAAAAGCATTGAGTCAGGAGCAAAGCCCCACGTGAGTGGCTTAGGTTTAGATAGACACTATTTGCAGAGAATCACATAGAATTTACAACACCAAAAGAGGGAGCAGCTTGCGGCAGCCCGGCCCGGAAATCGGCGCAGTCCCGGCCTGCAAGACCATCATCAGGCCGGGGCCATCAGAGGGAGAAGTGTGCAGCGGCATACAACTGCAGGAGGTCGCTGATTGCAGTGCGGGCAGGCACAGCAGGAGGGGTGAAGGGCAAGAGTTTGTAGAAGGAAGTGACCGGGGCCCAGGAGAGGCGTGAGTCTGGGGCCCAGAAGAGGCGAGGGCCCAGGGTCAGCACTAGCCAGCCCACACTGCGATATGTGTGCGCGCTCCGTCCGTGCAGCAGAGCAGGTCTCCAGTCGTCTTGGGTAATCCTCGCCACTGGACCAAGGCCTAGCTCTGTCAAGCCCGTGTGGTGGCTGGTGTGCAACGGCCACCACACGTTAAAAAAAATCCACGCACAGGCATCTTCCACCCTTCAAGATGTAGTTCGGGATCTGGAATATTAGGTCCTTCATTGAAACACCTATGAACTCATTCCTTTTTGGCGTGGAAGCAAGTCATCCTCGTTTCGAGGGACCGCCTATGATGATGATGCTAACACCAAAACAGGCCTTCAGCCTAACTGGTCCATGCTCCACACCAGCCTCCTCCCACCCCTCGTCAGCTCACCCAATCAGCATAACCTTCTATTCCTTTCTCCCTCATGTACCGAGCTAACTTGCCCTTAAATGTCTTGTGGTGTATCTGCTCCATGGGTGCTTTGCTCAAGAACTCACAGCTACACATTTACTGTAGAGAACCAGCTGGTTTATCAGCAAAGGCTTAACAATCAAACTGAACCCGACCGGTTCATCCACCGGGCTCACAACAGCACGCCTCATCATGGGGAACCTGATCACAATCCACCGGGGTTTTATTGAGTCTTGTGAATGGCTAAAGGGATCAGGGGGTATGGAGAGAAAGCAGGAATGGGGTACTGAAGTTGCATGATCAGCCACGATCATACTGAATGGTGGTGCAGGCTCAAGGGACTGAATGGCCTACACCTGCACCTACTTTCTATGTTTTTATGTTTCTGTCATGTGACTGGGTAAGCCACTCACAGTGCAACAGCTCCCCAAACCTGGGAGCATGCTCACAAACGCATTCATTCCACGTATCTATGCTACTCGCCCCAACTACTCCCTGTGGTAGCGAGTTCCACATTCTCACCACCCTCTGGGTGATTCACTGAGGGTGAGGGTGGAGAACCTCCTGTTAGGGCCGATGGGACTGATTCAGAAACCCTCATCAAAAAGCAGCTCACGGCCGTGTTTCAGTCCAGCCCAAATACTGCAGTCACATGGAAGCCTGTAGAGTTGGATTTCAATAAATGATATCGGGGATGTTTGCTTTGAGGGGAATAAAGCCCCGACTCTATCCAGAAGGTGACGGGATGCCTGTTTATTGAGAAGCGAGCGCGTGGGGAACTTCCACCCATTGGCTCTGCCCATTGCCCCTCTGCGGTACCCAAGGCCTCGGTGTGATCAGTGGCGAAAAGCTCCACTTGCGCCTGCGAAGAAGACTCAAACGTTCCTCCCTGCTCAAGATGTTCTCCTTTCATCCTCTGGGTGGCAGTGGCTCTCGCTGGGCCACAGCTCTTTCAATCACTACTTTGGAAAGCTTTGGAATGCTGTCGAAGTTTCTGATCGGAATTGCAAATCTCATAAAAATTTGAAAGAAAGTCTTGCATTTATATAGCGTCTCAGGATGTCTCAAAAGTGCTGTACAGCCAATGAAGTACTTTTTTTTTGAAGTGTAGTCACTGATGTAATGTGGGAAACGCAGCAGCCAATTTGCGTGCAGCAAGCTCCCACAAATAGCAATGTAATAATGACCGGATAATCTGTTTTTGTTATGTGGGGTGAGGGATAAATATTGGCCAGGACACCGGGGATAACTCCCCTGCTCTTCTTCGAAATAGTGCCATGGGATCTTCTACATCCAACCGAGAGGGCAGACGGGACCTCGGTTTAACACCTCATCCGAAAGATGGCACCTCCGACAGTGCAGCGCTCCCTCAGCACTGCACTGGAGTGTCAGTCTAGATTTTTGTGCACAAGTCCCTGGAGTGGGACTTAAACCCACAACCTTCTGACCCAGAGGCAAGAGTGCTATCCACTGAGGCACGCCTGACACCTATGGGGCATTATTGGCACAGTTTCAGTTTTACCCCTGAACTGTGTTGCCCCACCCAATTTTATAATTGTACTACATAAATGCCGTTGTTCTGCGTGACCTATTAAATGGCTCGTGAGTATTGACAAGGTGATTAGCTTGAAGCTTTTAGGATTTTGAAAGGAATTGATAGGTAGATAGAGAACAACATTTTGCGCTGGTGGGGGAGTCTAGGACGAGGGGAGATAACCTTAAAATCAGAGCCAGGCCATTCAGGAGTGAAGTTAGGAAACACTTCTTCACGCAAAGGTAGAAGTGTGGAACTCTGTCCCACAAAAAGCAACGATGATAGCTCAATTTATAGATGTATTTAAGGGGAAGCTAGATAAGCATATGGGGGAGAAGAGAATAGAGGGTTATGCTGTTAGAGTTAGATGAGGAAAGACGGGAGGAGGCTCGAGTGGAGCATAAACGCCGGCATGGACTGGTTGGGCCACTGGCCTGTTTCTTGTGCTGAGTAATTCTATGCAATTAATCATTTTAAATCTGAGGTTGATAGGTCGATTGCTAGCCAAGGATAGAGAAGGATATGGAGCCAAGACTGATGGAGGGAATTAGAATATAGATCAGCCGCAATCTCAGGCACGAGGGGCTGAATACCGACTCCTGTTCCTGTGTACACTATTATCACCTGACATTTAACTCAGAAATGCTTCTCAGCAATTATACTAACCCATTCCTGCTCTGTTTGCCCTGCAGTCATTTGCAGAGTGCTGCAGCACCCAAAAAGCAATATTCTGCATTTGTGTATATCGTGAGACCCTATATGTACCAGGTCTCATTAGACATATTTCTGTGCTGTGAGATTCTATGATTCTTAAGGTAATCAGATATGGGAGCTTTGCAAATATTGGACAGAAATCGCAAAAACAGAGAGTGCTCAGATATGGGGCCGAAATTGCTCTCTTGGGGAGGATAATTCGAATGATCTGGTGAATTACTGCCCCAATCGATGGGCCGGGGGGAATAGAGGGAACTTACCCTCTTTTCTTCTCAAAAATCAGTGGGGTGGTGTTGGGGGCGGCAGAGGGGCAGAGGCGAGTCGGGAGTGGGTCGGAGCTGATGACGTCAGCACAACACTGCTGACGTCAACGAGACAGTGATGATGTCAGCGCGTCACTGATGACGTCAGTGCGACATTGATGACGTCAGCAATACACTGATGATGTCAGCGTGCCATTGATGATGTCAGCGCGGCACTGATGATGTCAGCGCGGCACTGATGATGTCAGTGTGGCGAGGACGTGCCACGTCATGTTGACGCTGCGCAACGACTTTCCCCTTCTCTTAAAGGGGAGGGACACTGCGAGGCCTACTTGGCACCCACTGAGCCACCAGGGAGGGCTTCGGCCGGGCTAGTGGGCCAGCACTCGAGAGGGGGGTGCCGGGCTGCCCATTGGCCGTCATTGTTGGGCCAACTGCAGAGTCGACCAGCAATTAAAATTAAATGCCGACCACGGCGGTGTGCCCTCCCCTTTAAGGGCGGACTTGCCGCCCAGCCACTGGCAGCTTCCTGCCGTGCGAAGCTGTCAGGGGCACCGACAAGCAGTCAATCGATTATTTGAGAGCAATGTTGCTTCCGGGGCGGGGACCAGGGGTGCAGGTTCTAATGACATCATTCTCGCCGTTCGCACAGGAGTGGGCCGGATACCTTCTCCGCCTCAAAAAATCACAAGGGCAACATCCCGATTGTCGGAGAGTCCGCCCTGACTGGACGGAAAACCATTTCCACCCCAATACCGTCTCTTTGGGGCTCTTTAGAAAAGTGCCAATTTCAGCCCCTATATCTTTTGAATATGAGCCAAGCTTCATTGGTGATGGTTTATGAAATTATTGGAATCCCTGGATTATTTGATATTGTTCAATCCCAGCCATTCACTGCTATCCTTGACACAACAACAACAACTTGTATTTGTATAGCATCTTTAACATAGTGAAGCATCTCAAGACGCTTCATAGCAGTGTTATGAGATTAAAAATTTGACACTGAGCCACGTAAGTAGAAATTAGCGCCGGTGACCAAAAGCTTGGTCAAAGTGGTAGGTTTTAAGGAGCGCCTTGAAGGAGGAAAGAATGGTAGAGAGGTGGGGAGATTTAGGCAGGGAATTCCAGAGCTTAGGGGTCAGGAAACAGAAGGCACGGCCACCAATGGTTGAGCGATTATAATTAGGGATGCTCAAGAGGGCAGAATTGGAGGAGTGCAGACGTCTCGGTGGGTTGTGGGGCTGGAGGAGATTGCAGAGATAGGGAAGGGACGCGGCCATGGAGGGATTTGAAAATAAGGATGTGAATTTTGAAATCGAGACGTTGCTTAACCGGGAGCCAATGTAGGTCAGCGAGCACAGGGGTGATGGGTGAGCGAGACTTGGTGCGAGTTAGGACACGGGCTGCTGAGTTTTGGATCACCTCTAGTTTACGTAGGGTAGAATGTGGGAGGCCAGCCAGGCGTGCGGTGGAATAGTCAAGTCTAGAGGTAACCAAGGCCTGGAAGACGTCAGATAGGGAGCAGCTCTCTCTTGATCTTTTTCTTTCTGACTGAAATATAGTTTCATCGAGACTGAAGAAAGCTGAAAGTATTTGAACTTTCACAAAATTGTGAATGGATTTTTTTTTCACCTTCTGCGCACAAGGTGTCAGAAATAGATGAGGTGTCAGCCTGCTTGGGTTCTTAAGTGCAAGGCTGCAAATACCTCGTGAATGGTAAATGTTTGGGAACTTCTTTCAGATGTTTAATTAACACTTGCAGATTAGCTTTGGTTTCTGAGGAACAGACAGAAGGTGTTTGCTTTTTTTGAAGGACTCTTTACAGTGACTCAAGAGTTTTGCAGCACGCATCTTTGTTGGGAGGTAACTTTTATTTAATTTTCACGAAAGCCATGTACATCAAGGGCGGTACGGTAACAGCAACATAATCTAATCCCAGCGCTAAGAAAAAGCCGAATACGGACCTCTGTTGAAAATTTCAAAACTGAGATTGATAGGTTTTTGTTGAGCAAGAGCATTAAAGGTTGTGAAACCAAGGGAGCTATATGGAGTTAGGATACAGATCAGCCATGATCCAGTTGAACGGTGGAACAGGCTCGAGGGGCTGAATGGCCTCCTCTTGTTCCTATATTCCCATGTTCCCTGGAGGCCACTCCCAAAATGTTCCTCGTGGGTTCAAGTCCCACTCCAGAGACTTGAGCCACCAAATCTAGGCTGACCCTCCAGTGCAGTGCTGAGGCAGTGCCGCACTGTCAGAGGTGCCATCTTTCGGATGAGACGTTAAACCGAGGCCCCGTCTGCTCTCTCAGGTGGATGTAAAAGATCCCACGGCACTGTTTCGAAGAAGAGCAGGGGAGTTCTCCCCGGTGTCCTGGTCAATATTTATCCCTCAACCAACATCATTGAAACAGATTATCTGGTCATTGTCACATGGTGTTTAAGGGAGCTTGCTGTGTGCGAATTAGCTGTCGCGTTTCCTACATTGCAACAGTGACTGCTCTTGAAAAGTACTTCATTGTCTGTAAAGCAATTTGGGATGTCCTGAGGTCGTGAAATGTGCAATATAAATGGAAGTCTTTCTTTCTTTCATTCTTCTAGTGTCTGGCTGGATTCTCGAACCTTGGAGTTGTGTATATTCTGGATCTTTGGCACTGTTTTGTTCTTGAATCTGGGTTCAGCTGGGATCTACAAAGCTCTGTGGTCAATGCTCTGGATCACATGACCCCCATCCAGTGGATTCTGGAACCTCGCATTGATTGTTCTAGATTTTGGGATCCCCACAGTCGACATGCCCTCTGGATTCTAGGTCTCAGTGATGGTGGTTACTTTGTGCGCTGCATTTCATAACAGCAGGAATTGGTATTCCTTAGATTCATTACAAGGGGCAGGGGCACCTAATCTTGCCCACTGTCGCCCCCTCATCCCACAATGCCACTGAAAGAAACATCCACACTCCTGTCCTCTCTGGACCCAACAGGCCCAATGTCTCCGAGCACCCTCAACTCCTCCGTACGCAAGCTCGAGTTCATCCCAAACTGCGCAAACTAAATTGCACTCACACATCATCCCAGCCCTCGATGTGCTCCCCTCTCTCCCCGACGCATTGACTTTGAAATGCTCATCACTTGCAAATTCCTTCATGTCCAGGTATCAGCTGTGGCTCAGCACTCTCTCGCCTCCGAGTCGGGAGGTCACGTCTTCAAGTTCCACTCCAGAGACTTGAGTTCATAATCCAGGCCGACACTCCCAGTGCAGTGCTGAGGGAGTGCTGCACTGTCGGAGGTGCCATCTTTCAGCTGAGACCTTAAACCGAGGTCCTGCTGCCCTTTCAGCTGGCACTACTTTGAATAGAGCAGGGGGAAATGTCCTCGGTGTCCTGGCTAATGTTCATCCCTGAAGCAGATTATCTGGTCGTTATCATATTGCTGTTTGTGGGAGCTTGCTGTATGCAATTTGGCTGTGGCTTTTCCCACATTGCAACAGTGACTGCACTTCAATGAGAACTTCATTGGTGCTTTGGGCCATCCTGATGTCATGAACGATGCTGTGTAAATGCGAACTACTCCTTGTTGTAGCGCGTTCCACGTTCTCACCAGTCTCTGGGTGAAGAAGTTTCTCTTGAATTCCCTATTGGATTTACTAGTGACTGTCTTGTATGGATGGCCGCTGCTTCTGTCCTCCTCCACAACTGAACTTATCTTCTCCCCGTCCACCCTATCGAACACTTTCATAACTTTAAAGACCTCGGGTCAGGCCCACACCTCGGCCTTCTCGTTTCTAGGGAATACATTTCATCTGGCAAAAGGAATCCCAGAGAGAGCTTGATCATATTCAGGGCCGCGTGTAATTTTCTGCATTTTTCAGAAGAGCACAATAAACAAAAAAAGGGGTAGAAATTCACCTCCGCCGAAACGGGGCGCACCTTCTGTTTTTTGAAGTGTTTCTCCGCCGCGTGGGTTACGTTGGAGATGCTGTCGATATTCGGCACTGGGACGTTTTTTGTTGTTGCTCGGGGCAGATGTAGTTGCGGAAGTGCCCTCGCAGTGGATCGACCGCCCCCGCTCAGTCATCGCGCCGCATCACAATGTCTCTCCCCTTCAATTAAAGGGGAGGGCCGATGCGAGCTCTGCATGTGTTTAAGTTCGGCCCACTGGGCCACCAGGGAGGGTGTCGGCCGGGCCAGCGGCCTTGCACCCAAGAGGAGGGTGACAGGCTGCCTATTGGCGGCCCGGCCGAACCCGGAAGGGGCGTAATTGTCGGGCCGGCCTGGCAGTCGGCCAACCATAAAAAATAAAATGGCGTTGCCGGCAGCGCCACCTCCCCTTTAAGGGCGGCCGCGTCACCGACCAACGAGGAGTGCGCCGACACAAAAAGTCGTCGGGAGCAACGGTTGGCAGCGGTGCCGGTCCCACGGGGCAATTCCGCAAAAGGAGTATTTCCCGCTGGGCAATTTCGGTATGGGGTCGGCGCGTGCACGTTGCGGTGGTAAAACGGGCAGAGCGGCCCCCTACAGCTCTCCGAACATGAGGAAGGGCAATTTGAAAAATGGCGGCTCCTCCGCGGGCCTTATCGGAGGGGCAAGTTCGGCCACATCATCTTTCAATGGCTTTCTGTATCCTTTCCCAAAGCAGGCCGTAAAGCCAGGGAAAGCACTACTTCTACATCCAAAAACTCTCCATGGATCGTTAATGAAAACGCTCTCTCCTCTCAGAGCACATTTTGTGACAATGATGAAAATGACAGATGATCTTTCAAAGATTGGGGGGAGGGGGAGATAGCAAGGAAGTTGTGAGGTGAGGTGGTGGGAGGAGGGACTGCAGTAGCAGCAGATTATTGAATGCAGTTCAGTCAAAATTAACCACAGACAAGGGAAGATTGATATCGGACCAGAACGCTTTCAGCGTGTCAGGCTCAGCAAGATCTCGTTTATCATCTTTTCGCGTCTGCTGCTGCTGACTGGTGTTAAGGAGATGAGTGGTGCCAAAGTTCAGCCCAACTCTCTGTTTGGTTAAATTAAGGACATAAGAACATAAGAAATAGGAGCAGGAGTAGGCCATCTGGCCCCTCGAGCCTGCTCCGCCATTTAATAACATCATGGCTGATCTGATCATGGGCTCAGCTCCACTTCCCCACCCGCTCCCCATAACCCTTTACTCCCTCATCGCTCAAAAATCTGTCTATCTCCGCCTTAAATATATTCAATGGCCCAATCTGCACAGCTCTCTGGGGCAGAGAATTCCACAGATTTACAACCCTCTGAGGAAGAAATTCCTCCTCATCTCAGTTTTAAATGGGCAGCCCCTTATTCTAAGACTATGTCCCCTAGTTTTAGTTTCCCCTATGAGTGGAAATATCCTCTCTGCATCCACCTTGTCGAGCCCCCTCATTATCTTATATGTTTCGATAAGATCACCTCTCATTCTTCTGAACTCCAATGAGTATAGGCCCAACCTACTGAACCTATCTTCATAAGTCAACCCCCTTATCTCCGGAATCAACCTCGTGAACCTTCTCTGAACAGCCTCCAATGCAAGTATATCCTTCCTTAAATACGGAGACCAAAACTGTTCGCAGAACTCCAGGTGTGGCCTCACCAATAACCTGTGCAGTTGTAGCAGGACTTCTCTACTTTTATACTCTATCCCCCTTGCAATAAAGGCCAACATTCCATTTGCCTTCCTGAGTACTTGCTGTAACTGCAAACTAACCTTTTTGTGTTTCATGCACAAGGACCTCCAGGTCCCTCTGTACAGCAGCACTTTGCAATTTTTCTCCATTTAAATTGTAATTTGTTTTTCTATTTTTACTACCATCTGCCAGATTTTTGCCCTCTGCAGATTATTTGTGTCCTCCTCACAGTTTGCTTTCCCATTCATCCCTGTGGTCTGTTTCCTTGGCCTCCTTTGCTTGGACTCACTTTTCCCTTATTATCCGCATTGTCCTCGTTCTCCTCACCGCTAATTTTCTTCGCCAAGGCTGGGGCGATTGGATACAGGAAAATCAGGCAGTTGTTGTGGAGGAGGGTGGGAGTTTCTTGTAAGAGCAAGGCCTTGAGGAAGCCCACCCAATTTCCGTCCATTGAATTTAATAGATAGGAAATTCGGTGGGTTCTGTGAGAGGCATGTTCTGTCCGTCTGTATTTCCTGTGTAGGTACAACGTCTCAAATCCGGCTGTCGGAAAATCAGAATTGTCCGAAAACCGGACATTTCTGAGAAAATCCCATTTGCTATTCAGTGAAATAAAATCCGGAATTATTGTCCGAAAACCGGTGGGCCGGACTGGCTATCGGCTTCGCCGCTATGTTTGCAATCGGTCCAAGCCTTGTCGAATGACCCTCGACCCGGCCTGACCTGACCCACACCACCAATAGTTCTTTGTCTGTCTCGTTAGCGCACGTACGCTCTTGCGGACTCTCTTGTCCAAAATCTGGAAAAATGCGAAAAGTGGCACGGTCTCGGTCCCGAGGTTGCCGGGTTTGAGACGTTGTACCTGTACTCACTGTGCCCTGGCAATCCAACAGCGCCAAGCACAGGAATAGGAAGATCTTCTCCTTTATCTCTCACCGCACGCCTGTATTGCGTTTTCCCATCCCAGTCGGATGTTCCACATTTTGGCCCATTCAGTACAAGTTTGAGATGGATATATGCAGAGGGAAAAAATGGAGAAACTGAGGTAGATGTTATGAAAGGTATGGAAAAAGTAAGAGAGACGCTTAGAAGTCCTTCAGAAGTGCTTTGCATACAATGAATTGCGTTTGATGTGCAGGGACTGTTGCTTTTTAGGCAAGCGAGGCAACCATTTTGTGCGCAGCCAGATCGGACAACCAGCAATAAGATGAAAAGAAAGACTTGCATTTATGTAGTGCCTTTCACGACCACTGGACATCTCAAAACGCTTTACAGCCAATGAAGTACTTTTGAAGTGTAGTCACTGTTGTAATGTGGGAAACGCGGCAGCCAATTTGCGCACAGCAAGCTCCCACAAACAGCCAGATGATACTGACCAGATAATCTGTTTTAGTGATGTGGATTGAGGGATAAATATTGGCCAGGACACCAGGGAGAACTCCCCTGCTCTTCTTCGAAATAGTGCCGCGGGATCTTTTACGTCCACCTGAGAGAGCAGACGGGTCCTCGGTTTAACGTCTCATCCGAAAGACGGATTTGCTGCTGCACCTTCGACATTACAACAGTGACTACACTTCAAACAGGACTTCATTGGCTGCAAGGCACTCTGTGATGTCCTAAAGTCATGAAAGGCACTGAATGCAAGTCGGTCTTTCTCCCTCTTATTGTAGGTCAGATTCAGAGAGTTTTAAAAAAGCAATTCTTCATGGGATGCAGACGTATGTCATTGGTAATTCCAGCATTTATTGCCCACACCTAATTGTTCTTGAGTGGCTGAAGGCAGGTAAGAGTCAACCACATTACTGTAGGCCTGGAGTCACATATAGGCCAGGCCAGACAAGGACAGCAGATTTCCTTTCCTGAAGGGCATTAGTGAACCAGATGGGTTTTTAACAACAATCATGGTCATTATTAGTGAGACTAGCCTTTTATTCCAGATTTATTTAATTAAATTCCCCAGCTGCCATGGTGGGATTTGAACTTCTGTCTCTGGATCATTAGTCGAGGCCTCTGGATTGCTAGTCTAGCAGCAGAACCACTATGCTACTGTTTCTGGTCCATGTGAGCGGAAGGTTTGGCTCCGATCGCGTTACACTGCCGAAGAAAGCCCAGTTTCCGAGGTCGCTCTCAGGGGTCTCCAGAGGCACCAGCCCCCCACCGCGCCCCTCCCCACCCCCCCGCTATCGACACAGCTGACTCCAAAGGCAGAGCTGGTGCCTACACCATGCTGCAATATTTGTCTGCATGAGCTGGTTTCAGTCTTGTCTTTTTTAGGGAAGAGAAAGGCAGAGAATACCTTGTCACATTTGTCTCATTTCTTCCAGCTCCGTCAGCATGCGCATCACGTTATTTACTCCCCTTGCTGACTCAAAGTGTTCAAATTAACGTCTGAGTGAAAAATTTCTAATTTTGTTTCAAAATGAATGATTGGCGTAAAATTTGCCTGAATTAATTAAAAAGGGGATGTGCGCACACCTAAAATTGGCTCATAATCTCGCACCGTTTATCATATTGTGGAACTGCCTCCGGATGAGTTGCTTGTGTGTTAGGCCTGGGGCCTGGAGCAGTGGATTGTGTGCTGTTCAGATAGCGCCCGTGACAGCAGACAAACTACCGAGCACTGCCAAATACTGCATGGAGGCACTTATTGGAGAGATGCACCCACCAATTTAATTTCTGGCTGCAGAACTTCCTGAGTGCCTGGGGAATGTTGGTATGAGAGAGTGAAAGAGAGAAAAGAAGTCTTGCATTTATATAGCGCCTGCTCCGGGTGGGGTGGAGTGTAGAATGTTGCGGTGCAAGGGGTGTCGCAGTTGTGTGGGGCGGACTGGTTGGGCCGGATGCTCTTTACCTGTCCGCCATTGTTCATTGTTCATAGGTTTATATGTAACCTTCAGGGCTGCTGACCGAGGGCCATGTGGCTCTTTGTCGGCCGGCACGGACACGATGGGCCAAAATGGCCTCCTTCTGCGCTGTAAATTTCTATGTTTCTTTCACAACTTCAGGACATCTTGAAGTACTTTTTGAAGTGTAGCCACGGTTGAAATGTTGGAAGCGCGGCAACCAAGCTGCGCACAGCAAGCTCCCACTAACAGTAATGTGATAATGACCAGATGATCTGTTTTGGTGATGTTGGTTGAGGAATGAATATTGGCCCAGGACATCGGGTAGAACTAACCCCTGCCCTTCAGAGATATAGTGCTGTGCGATCTTTTATGTCCACCTGAGCGAGAAGGTGGGGCTCCTCGATTTAGCATCTCGCTTGAAAGACGGCACCTCCGACAGTGCAGCGTTCCCTCAGTACTGGCTCTGGGAGTGTCTGACTACTGCGTTCTTGTGCTCAGGTCTCTGGATGGGGCTCGAGCCCACGACCCTCTGACTCACTGAGCAACGGCTGAGTTCCTGAGGAGACGGTTTAGTACCACACCAGGCGTTGCTTTTCCCCGCACCAGCTACTGCCTCGACCCTCCATCCCGTATCCCCTGGCAAAACAGTAGGTCCGCTGCCAAAACGATCCATCCCACGCATGAATTGGTGGCTCCTTGGTTACTGCCAATGGTCTGCAGAGCTGGTTTCTTGTGCCACTTGATCAGCTTCACTGGGCGGGCCACATTGTCCGCATGCCAGACACGAGACTCCCAAAGCAAGCGCTCTACTCGGAACTCCTTCACAGCAAACGTGCCAAAGGTGGGCAGAGGAAACGCTACAAGGGCACCCTCAAAGCCTCTCTGATAAAGTGCAACGTCCCCACTGACACCTGGGAGACCCTGGCCAAAAACCGCCCTAAGTGGAGGAAGTGCTTCCGGGAGGGCGCTGAGAACCTCGAGTCTTATCGCCGAGGGCGTGCAGAAATCAAGCGCAGGCAGCGGAAAGAGCGTGTGGCAAAGCTGTCCCACCCTCCCTTTCCCTCAACGACTATCTGTCCCACCTGTGACAGAGACTGTGGTTCTCGTATTGGACTGTTCAGCCACATAAGGACTGATTTTTAGAGTGGAAGCAAGTCTTCCTCGATTCCGAGAGGCTGCCTATCATGATGATGATAATATGCCACTGAACTGGTACAGGAAAGACACACCAGGCACAGGAATGGTGCTGAGAAACGATGCCCACCTCTACCCTCCCACTGTTCCCCCCCCCCCCTTCCGCCCCCTCAGGATTGCATCACCTCACCAAGGAGCGAGGCAAATGTAAAATACTAGTCACAAATGTTATTTGTATTGACCAGATGAAAATCTCCTATTCGGGGCTGAAGTTTAGCAGCAGTTTACAATACACTGTACAACTGAGCAAACCGCATTCCGCCTGATGAATTCCGATTGTAGCTCTGGATCACAATGCTTCAAGCACCATTGAAACGCATTGCCAGGGAAATGTCAGCCTGCCTTCTTCTGCCTCTGACTTGGCACAGTGCAACTGCCAAAAAAAAAAATGTTCAGACAATCCTTGACAGAAACCACCCGGAAAATTTTGACGGGGATCCTCAAGGGAGATTCCATGTACTGGAATGTAAAGCGGAGATATCTCACAAGCATAGCGATGATTCCACTTCATGTGTTGCCACATCAGCTCTTGATTGTGTGATTTTTTTTAGGGTGGAGGGGCAGGGGAAGATATGACATTCAGTCCTCCTGCTCAGACCCCGCTCAGATTAGACGCATGAAATTTCCCATCAATTTTTCAGCGGGTTGACACTGTGTGCAGAAATAGTCCTCCCCTGCCTTCATGGAATGTCAGAAAAGGGCACCAATATTGCGATCCAGCCGCCAATAATCTGACAGCTCAGAGAAAATACAAGTGAATCCTGCCTGAGAATAAAAGATGGCATTTCATAGAAGGGAGTTGCACCTTATAGAATTGAAAAACAGGGAAGTCATGTTCAACACGTATCGAATCTTGGCTGGACCACACCTGGAGCACTGTGGACATATTCTGGTCTCTATATTATATCGAGAATATAGAAGCACTGGAGAAGGTGCAGAAAAACATTTGCAAGGATGACACCAGAACTGCGAGGTTGTACCTATCAGGAACGATTAACCAGGCTGGGGTTCTCTTTTCTCTCGAAAAAAGAGAAGACTGAGGGGTGACCTGATAGAGGTCTTTAAGATTATGAAAGTGTTTCATCGAATCATAGAATCATATAAGGAGGCCATTTCGTCCCATCGTGTCCGCGCCGGCCAACAAGAGACTATCCAGCCTAAACCCACTTTCCAGCTCTAGGTCCGTAACCCTGTAGGTTACGGCACTTCAGGTGCACATCCAAGTACTTTTAAAGTGTGGTGAGAGTTTCTGCCGCTACCATCCTTTCAGGCAGTGAGTTCCAGAGTCCGACCTTCCTCTGCGATTGACGGGGTAGATGTAGAGAAGAGGTTTCCACTTGCCTTGCAGGTGCGACCAGAACTAGGGGCCATCAATAAAAGATAGTCACCAATAAATCCAATAGGGAATTCAAGAGAAACCACTTTACCCAGAGAGGGGTGAGAATGTGGAACTCGCTACCACAGGGAGTGGTTGAGGCGAATAGTATAGATGCATTCAAGGGGAAGCTAGATGAACACATGATGGAGAAAGGAATAGAAGGATGGGGTTAGAGGACATAAACCTGTAGAGGACATAGACCTGTTGGGCTGACAGGCCGGTTTCTGTGCTGTACATTTTATGTAACTGTTCAGGTGCACATCCAAGTACTTTTAAAATGTGGTGAGGGTACCTGCCTCCAAAAGACACCTCAAGTCGCTGGGGATATATCACCAACGATGTCTCCGCAAGATCCTGCAAATCCCCTGGGAGGACAAGCGCACCAACATCAGTGTCCTCGCCCAGGCTAACATCCCCAGCATTGAAGCACTGACCACACTCGATCAGCTTTGCTGGGCAGGCCACATAGTTCGCATGCCAGACACGAGGCTCCCTAAGCAGTTGCTCTATGCGGAGCTCCTTCACGGCAAACGAGCCGAAGGTGGGCAGCGGAAACCTTACAAGGACACCCTCAAAGCCTCCGTGGTAAAGTGCGACATCACCACTGACACCTGGGAGTCCTTGGCCGAAGACTGCCCTAGGTGGAGAAAGTGCATCCGGGAGGGCATTGAACTCTTCGAGTCTCAACGCCGCGAGCGTGAAGAGGTCAGGCGCAGGCAGCAAAAAGAGCGTGCGGCAAACCAGTCCCACCCACCCCTTCCCCCGACGAATGTCTGTCCCACCTGTGACAGGGTCTGTGGCTCTCGCATTGGACTGTTCAGCCACCAAAAGACTAACTTTGGGAGTGGAAGCAAGTCTTCCTTAATTCTGAGGGACTGCCTATGATGAAGATAATTAGCTTAAAAAGTTTTGCTGTGGCTTTACCAGCCAACAGAATTAGGAGAGTCACCCTGCCTTCTAAATGTAAGAAGTGCTTACCAACCTCCACACCCCCCCCCCCACCCCACCAACCTCCCCCTCACCCCACCAACCTCCCCCCCACCCCACCAACCTCCCCCCCACCCCACCAACCTCCCCCCGACCCCACCAACCTCCCCCCGACCCCACCAACCTCCCCCCCACCCCACCAACTTCTCCCCCCCACCCCACCAACCTCCCCCCGACCCCACCAACTTCTCCCCCCCACCCCACCAATCTCCCCCCCACCCCACCAACCTCCCCCCCAGCCCACCAACCTCCCCCACACCCCACCAACCTCCCACCCACCCCACCAACCTCCCCCCCACCCCACCAACCTCCCCCCCACCCCACCAACCTCCCCCCCAGCCCACCAACCTCCCCCCCACCCCACCAACCTCCCCCCATCCCACCAACTTCCCCCCCCACCCCACCAACCTCCCCCCATCCCACCAACTTCCCCCCCCACCCCACCAACCTCCCCCCCACCCCATCAACCTCCCCCCCACCCCACCAACCTCCCCCCCACCCCATCAACCTCCCCCCCACCCCACCAACCTCCCCCCCACCCCACCAACCTCCCCCCATCCCACCAACTTCCCCCCCACCCCACCAACCTCCCCCCACCCCACCAACCTCCCCCCCACCCCACCAACCTCCCCCCATCCCACCAACCTCCCCCCCCACCCCACCAACCTCCCCCCCACCCCACCAACTTCCCCCCCCACCCCACCAACCTCCCCCCCACCCCATCAACCTCCCCCCCACCCCACCAACCTCCCCCCCACCCCACCAACTTCCCCCCCCACCCCACCAACCTCTCCCCCCACCCCACCAACTTCCCCCCCCACCCCATCAACCTCCCCCCCACCCCACCAACCTCCCCCCCACCCCATCAACCTCCCCCCCACCCCACCAACCTCCCCCCCACCCCACCAACTTCTCCCCCCCACCCCACCAACCTCCCCCCATCCCACCAACTTCCCCCCCACCCCACCAACCTCCCCCCCACCCCACCAACTTCTCCCCCCCACCCCACCAACCTCCCCCCATCCCACCAACTTCCCCCCCCACCCCACCAACCTCCCCCCCACCCCACCAACTTCCCCCCCCACCCCACCAACCTCCCCCCCACCCCATTAACCTCCCCCTCACCCCACCAACCTCCCCCCCCACCCCATCAACCTCCCCCCCACCCCACCAACCACCCCCCCACCCCACCAACCTCCCCCCCACCCCACCAACCTCCCCCCCACCCCACCAACCTCCCCCCCACCCCACCAACCTCCCCCCCACCCCATTAACCTCCCCCTCACCCCACCAACCTCCCCCCCACCCCATCAACCTCCCCCCCACCCCACCAACCACCCCCCCACCCCACCAACCTCCCCCCCACCCCACCAACCTCCCCCCCACCCCATTAACCTCCCCCTCACCCCACCAACCTCCCCCCCACCCCATCAACCACCCCCCCACCCCACCAACCTCCCCCCCACCCCACCAACCTCCCCCCCACCCCACGAACTTCCCCCACCCCACCAACCTCCCCTCCACCCCACCAACATCCCCCCCACCCCACCAACCTCCCCCCCACCCCACCAACCTCCCCCCCACCCCATCAACCTCCCCATCACCCCACCAACCTCCCCTCCACCCCACCAACATCCCCCCCACCCCACCAACCTCCCCCCCCACCCCACCAACCTCCCCCCCACCCCACCAACATCCCCCCACCCCACCAACCTCCCCCCCCACCCCACCAACCTCCTCTCCACCACACCAACATCCCCCCCACCCCACCAACCTCCCCTCCACCCCACCAACCTCCCCCCCACCCCACCAACCTCCTCTCCACCACACCAACATCCCCCCCACCCCACCAACCTCCCCTCCACCCCACCAACCTCCCCCCCACCCCACCAACCTCCCCCGCACCCCACCAACCTCCCCCCACCCCATCAACTTCTCCCCCCCACCCCACCAACCTCCCCCCACCCCACCAACTTCTCCCCCCCACCCCACCAACCTCCCCCCCACCCCACCAACTTCCCCCCCTACCCCACCAACTTCTCCCCCCCACCCCACCAACCTCCCACCCACCCCACCAACCTCACCCCCACCCCACGAACTTCCCCCACCCCACCAACCTCCCCCCCACCCCACCAACTTCTCCCCCCCACCCCACCAACCTCCCCCCATCCCACCAACTTCCTCCCCCACCCCACCAACTTCCCCCCCCACCCCACCAACCTCCCCTCCACCCCATTAACCTCCCCCTCACCCCACCAACCTCCCCCCCACCCCACCAACCTCCCCCCCACCCCACCAACCACCCCCCCACCCCACCAATCTCCCCCCACCCCACCAACCTCCCACTCACCCCCCACCCCACCATCACCCCCTCCACCCCACCAACCTCCCACTCACCCCACCAACCTCCCCCCAACCCAAGAACTTCCGCCCACCCCACCAACCTCCCCTCCACCCCACCACATCCCCCCACCCCACAACCTCCATCCCCACCCCACCAACCTCCCCTCCCCCCCACCCCACACATCCCCGCACCCCACCAACCTCCCCCCACCCCATCAACTTCTCCCCCCCACCCCACCAACCTCCCCCCCACCCCACCAACTTCCCCCCTGCCCCACCAACCTCACCCCCCACCCCACCAACCTCCCCCCCACCCCACCAACCTCCCCCCCACCCCACCAACCTCCCCCCCACCCCACCAACCTCCCCCCACCCCACCAACCTTCCCCCCCACCCCACCAACTTCTCCCCCCACCCCACCAACCTCCCCCCCACCCCACCAAACTCCCCCCACCCCACCAACCTCCCCCTCACCCCACCAACCTCCCCCCCACCCCACCAACCTCCCCCCCACCCCACCAACCTTCCCCCACCCCACCAACCTCCCCCCCACCCCACCAACCTCCCCCCCACCCCACCAACCTCCCCCCCACCCCACCAACCTTCCCCCACCCCACCAACCTCCCCCCACCCCACCAACCTCCCCCCCACCCCACCAACCTCCCCCCCACCCCACCAACCTTCCCCCACTCCACCAACCTCCCCTCCACCCCACCAACCTCCCCCCACCCCACCAACCTCCCCCACACCCCACCAACCTCCCCCCCACCCCACCAACCTTCCCCCACCCCACCAACCTCCCCCCCACCCCACCAACCTTCCCCCACCCCACCAACCTCCCCCCCACCCCACCAACCTCCCCCCCACCCCACCAACTTCCCCCCCACCCCACCAACCTCCCCCCACCCCACCAACTTCCCCCCCACCCCACCAACCTCCCCCCCACCCCACCAACTTCCCCCCCCACCCCACCAACCTCTCCCCCCACCCCACCAACCTTCCCCCACCCCACCAACCTCTCCCCCCACCCCACCAACCTCCCCCCCACCCCACCAACCTCCCCCCCGCCAACTTTCCACCCCCACCCCACCAACCTCCCCCCCACCCCACCAACTTCCCCCCCACCCCACCAACCTCTCCCCCCACCCAAGTCCAACTGTCACATGAGTAGGGCATGTAATTTGTCAGTGTAGTATCCTAGATAGGACCATGGGAATGTACAGGGCCAGAGAAGGTCTATGCTGTCCATCAGCTTGGTCCCAAGATTCAAAAAGTACCTGGGATTATTTTGATTGGTGCAGAGAAGGCTAGGAGGAAATTGAATAGAAGTTTTTTTTAAAATATGATGGTTTTTAATGAGTGTTGGAGTTTCCAGTGGTTGGAGAATCAACTATGTCATATTTAGGAAATAGAATGAGGAGCTTTTGTTTTTTTAACTTCTGAATATCTCTTATTCTTGCGGTTTCTTCACCTATCTCAATGCCTGTAGCTGTGTGGGGGTGGGTTGGGTGCAGATGGTGATGGGGTGCGGGGGGGGTGGGGGGCAGGGGGGAGGCGGGGGGTGGGGTGCTAGAGCATAGGCTGCTCCTAGTTGCCTCTTTCTAGCTGAATTATTACTGTCTTCTCCCCTGGTGTCCTGGCCAATAGTTATCCCTCAACTCAACCAACCAGCACTACTCTGTGCTGAGGGACATTGTGGATCATCATAACTGCAGCGGGCCATTCAGCAGCTCAAGCCTGTTCTGCCATTCAATTAGATCATGGCTGATCTGTATCTCAACTCCATGAACCCGCCTGCATTCCAAATCTCTCAAGCCTCTTGCCCAACACACCATTACACCAGTGACTACACTCCAAAAGTACCTCATTGGCTGTGAAGCGCATTGAGACATCCAGTGGTCGTGAAAGGCGCTATGTAAATGCAAGTCCTTCCTTCAATCTCAATCTATCAATCTCAACCCCGCCTCAATAGCTTTTTGGAGCGGGGGGGCGGGCGAGAGCTCCACATTTGCACTATCCTGTGTGTAAGTAGTTGCTTCCTGTCATCATCCCTGAATGGCCAAGCTCTTATTTTAAGGTTATAACCCCTTGTTCTGGAATCCCCCCCCCCCCCCACCACCAATGCTTGGTCGCTCCTCACTTGAAGCAGTGGCTAAACATAATAAAACCTGAACGCGCATCCCTCAACTCTCTGATACAGAGTAGTTGTGTTGATGCTCACTCAGTGTCACGGTGGTGCTCCACTCATAGTCCCTCTCCTGAAAGGTGAAGGACACCTAAATAATAACTGAACTCCTCAACTAAAAGTAGTGCAGTGGGTGACACTCCCGCCTCGGAGTCAAAAGGTTCAAGTCCCACTCCAGAGACTTGAGTGTATAATCCAGGCTGACACTCCCAGTGCAGTGTTGAGGGAGCGCTGCTCTGTCAGGGGGTGCCGTCTTTCAGATGAAACATTAAATCGAGGTCCCATCTGCTCTCTCTCTCAGGTAGACATAAAAGATCCCATGACAATATTTCGAAGAAGAGCAGGGGAGTTATCCCCGGTGTCCTGGCCAATATTTATCCCTCAATCAACATAACAAAAACAGATGATCAGGGGATAAGGGGTTATGGGGAGCGGGCGGGGAAGTGGAGCTGAGTCCATGATCAGATCAGCCATGATCTTACTAAATGGCGGAGCAGGCTCGAGGGGCCGTATGGCCTACTCCTGCTCCTATTTCTTATGTTCTTATTATCACGTTGCTGTTTGTGGGAGCTTGCTGCGCGCAAATTGGTTGCTGCGTTTCCCACATTACAACAGTGACTACACTTCAAAAAGTACTTCATTGGCTGTAAAGCAATTCGGGACGTCGGGTGGTTGTGAAAGGCGCTCTTTTCTTTTCTTTTTTAATTAGAGCAAAAGTTTGTTACAGTACTTTTACTCAACCGAATATTTCTTGAATGTGCACTGAGCCTGCAAATCCCAACCCATTTTCCACCTACACCCATGTTAACTGAGTAATTGTGACTGTTAATTCGCTTGATGTGAAAGTGTTTTTTCTGCCCACGTTACACATCGTACTGTGTTTACAGCCCACATCGCGCACACAGTCACCTTCTGTGGAAAGTGTTGCATGACTACTGTTATTTGGAAAGTCTGAGTAAGTGCAGATTAAAAAAGAATAATAAGAATATGGAACAATCCACAATTTTGGATAATGCTCCTTTGAGGTTTAAAATATGTAAAAGATTCGTGAAAAAAACAAGGCAGGAACAACAAACGGCTAGTCATCCCATCATACCCACTCCAACCACAGACTGTATACAATGTGGTCCTGTCATCGACTCGAGCAGCCCACTCAATCTCAAGAGGGAGATGAGCGAACCTCCACACAAGACATACCCTTGAAATCTCCCTAATGGTCGTCCAGTAAACTCTCCGATAAGTGTCAACCGCGGCCCAGTGTCGGTACTCTCGCCTCTCGGTCCGAAGATTGCGGGCTCCAACCTCACTCCCTAGATGTGAGACCACAGTGTAAGCTGACACGGTAGCCTAGCAGTTGAGGGAGTTCTGCTGTGTTGTGTCGGAGGTGCCGTCTTTCCGATGAGACATTAATCCTAGGCCCTGTCAATTGGGTGTAAAAGACCCTCGATGAACTGGGAAGTTTTCCTGGTAGCCCAGATTCTTCAGCCAAGAGCAAATTAACTGGCCATTCAGCTGAAGGTCAGGGTCGCGAACAGCAGGTGGGTCCTAACTCCTACCTCTCGCATTTTTACCAGCGGACCAGGAAATATGGCCCCAAGAACTTCATTGGTAACTGCATCCCTTACTGATAGAACTTTTTTTTCTCTATTTCTCACCTTCTACTTATTTTCAAATCCCTCCATGGCCTCGCGCCCCCCCCCCCTAACTCTGTAATCTCCTCCAGCCCCACATCCCCCCCCAAGATCTCTGCGCTCCTCTAATTTCTGCCCTCTTGAGCATCCCTGATTATAGACACTCGACCATCAGTGGCCGTGCCTTCTGTTGCCTAGGCCCCAAGCTCTGGAACTCCCTGCCTAAACCTTTCCGCCTCTCTACCTCTCTTTCCTCCTTCAAGACGCTCCTTAAAACATACCTTTTTGACCAAGCTCTTAGTCACCCTGCGCTAATTTCTACTTATGCGGCTCGGTGTCAAATTTTTTGCCTTGGGACATTTCACCATGTTAATTTCTTCTCTCAGAGGGTTGTAACTGTAGAATTTGCTGCCTCAGAGTGCTGTGGAAGCTGGGACATTGAATAAATTTAAGACAGAGATAGACAGTTTCTTAACCGATAAGGGAATAAGGGGTTATGGGGAGCGGGCAGGGAAGTGGGAGCGGGCAGGGAAGTGGGCAGGGAAGTGGACCTGAGTTCATGATCGGATCAGCCATAATTGTATTAAATGGCGGAGTAGGCTCGAGGGGCCATATGGCCTACTCCTGCTCCTATTTCTTATGTTCTTGTGTTCTTAAGTAAAGGCGATATATAAACATAAATTGTTGCTATTGTTACTGTCACGCCACTGTTCAATCCAGCCGACTGATTTGCCATTAATTCCATCTTCAACTGTGAAACTTTATCAAATGGTTTCTGAGAATCCAAGTTAAGTGACACCCATAAGATACTCCTCATCCACCTCTTCAAAGTATTGAAGTTAATTTTTGAGGCATGACTTATTCTTCTAATCCATACTGACTACTCTTTATGGACTCTATGCCCTTTATAGTTGAGTATTGATAACATAATGATCTTCCCTATTAATCATGTCAAACTCGATGAGCTACAATTAGGAGCTTTAGGTTCAATTTCTTTCTTGAATAGCAGAATTATGTTGCTATCCTTCTGTTCCCAGGTATTAGCTCCGCAAAGTGTTATCAAAGATAGAAAGAAAGACTTGCATTGATATAGCGCCACACTGGAGTGTCAACTTAGATTTATATGCTCCACATACCCACACCCTTCTGATTCAGAGGCGAGAGTGCTACTCAGTGAGCCACAGTTAACATTAAGCACCTTACCTACGTCCGCAAAGGGATTTAGGGTGTATGCTATCTCGTTCCCTTGTCCTGCATGTGTTCATTGAGCCGCCTCATTGAATGGGCATTACAACAACAATAATTTGCACTTATATACCACCTTTAACATCATAGATCATACTGTTGTATTGCTCACCAATTTTCTCCCTCTCCTCTCCTCTCCTGAGGGCATTGACTTCATGGTGGAGTACAGAGCCACAGGCATCAGTTGCCCTCCCTTACCGCAGCCAAGTGACCATTCACCACCGACAAGCCTTGCCAATGAATATCAGCTGGCTGCCCTGGGAGGTACGACAGCTGAGCCTGAACCCATCCTCACCCTGCACAGCCACAGGTCCACACTTCCAACACAAGTCATTGGGTAGTGAAAAGGAAGGAAGGAAGGAAGGAGGGAAGGAAGGAAAGGAGGGAGGAAGGAAGGGAAGAAATTTATATAGCGCCTTTCACGACCACTAGACGTCTCAAAGCCCTTCACAGTCAATGAAATATTTTTGGAGTGTAGTCACTGTTGTAATGTGGGAAACACGGCAGCCAACGTGCGCACAGCAAGCTCCCACAAACAGCCATGTGATAATGACCAGATAATGTTGATTGAGGGACGTTCCTCCACCAGCTTTCCACTGCAATCAATCGTAGAGCCTCGGTATTGTAGAGGGATTGAATCTGGGACCTGCATGTTCCATCGCGGTTTAAGTAGTCCTTACTGAATCAGGAGGAGAACCCACTGACATCTTCCAATTGGGAAACTCATCTGAAGACCCAAGCACCATCGTGTAGCTCACCACCAAGGCTCAGAAAGAGTGAGCTGGAAAGGCAAATCGAGATGTGGCGGTTCGGTGATGCTAACATCTTGGCTCGTTGTAGGAAGAAGAGGACAGAGAAGCAGGGGAACACGAGGAGGCCATTCAGCCCCCCCCCCCAATCCTGTTCCACCATTTAATTAGATCATGGCTGATCTGTACCTCAACTCCATTTACTGCCTTGGCTCCATATCCCTTAGTACCCTTACCAAACAAAAGTCCATCATCTCAGTTTGGAAATTGTCGATTGAGCCCCAGCCTCACAACTTTTTGGGGGAGGGAGTTCCAGATCTCCGCTACCCTTTGTGTGAAGAAGTGCTTCCTGACATCATCCCTGAACAGCCGAGCTGTAATTTTAAGGTTATGCCCCCTTGTTCTGAACTCCCTCACCAGAGGAAATAGTTTTTCTCGATTTACCATGTCAACTCAATTAATCGACTTAAATACCTCAATTAGATCACCCCTTTAATCTTCTATACTCAAAGGAATACAAGCCTAGTCTATTCAAACTGGCCTCATAAGAACATAAGAAATAGGAGCAGGAGTAGGCCATATGGCCCCTCGAGCCTGCTCTGCCATTTAATACGATCATGGCTGATCCAATCACCAATCATGGACTCAGGTCCACTTCCCCGCCCGCTCCCCATAACCCCTTATCCCCTTATCGTTTAAAGAAACTGTCTATTTCTGTCTTAAATTTATTCCATGTCCCAGCTTCCACAGCTCTCTGAGGCAGCGAATTCCACAGATTTACAACCCTCTGAGAGAAGAAATTTCTCCTCATCTCTGTTTTAAATGGGCGGCCCCTTATTCTTAGATTATGCCCTCTAGTTCTAGTCTCTCCTATCAGTGGAAACATCCTCTCTACATCCATCTTGTCAAGCCCTCTCATAATCTTATATGTTTCGATAAGAACACCTTTCATTCTTCTGAATTCCAATGAGTAGAGGCCCAACCTACTCAACCTTTCCTTATAAGTCAACCCCCTCATCTCCAGAATCAACCTTGTGAACCTTCTCTGAATTGCCTCCAAAGCAAGTATATCCTTTCATAAATATGGACACCAAAACTGCACGCAGTATTCCAGGTGTGGCCTCACCAATACCCTGTACAACTGTAGCAAGACATCCCTGCTTTTATACTCCATCCCCTTTGCGATAAAGGCCAAGATTCCATTGGCCTTCCTGATCAATTGCCGTACCTGCATACTAACCTTTTGTGTTTCATGCACAAGTACCCCCAGATCCCGCTGTACTGCAGCACTTTGCAATCTTTCACCATTTAAATAATAACTTGCTCTTTGATTTTTTTTTCTGCCAAAATGCATGACCTCACATTTTCCCACATTATACTCCATCTGCCGAATTTTTGCCCACTCACTTAGCCTGTCTATGTCCTTTTGCAGATTTTTTGTGCCTTCCTCACATGTTGTTTTTCCTCCCATCTTTGTATTGTCAGCAAACCCTTTTAGCCCTGGTATTATTCTGGTGAATCTTGTGCTACACCTCCCCCAAAACCAATATATCCCTGTTGAGATGTGGTGCCCAGACTGAATGCAGCACTCCAAATGGGTCTAACCAGAGCTTTGTATAACTGCAGCATCACTTCCTCCCTTTTGTGTTCCAGTCCCCTTGAGATAAAGGCCAACATTCCATTAGCTTTGTAAATTATTTGCAAGATAGGGAAGGTTCAAGAAGGCAAATAATGCTATAGAGCCAAGGTCATGCAGAGGAGACAATGGGCCACGTTTTGTTTTTACACAGTTAGGAAGGAGGCAACGTGCTTAGAATGCTGTGGTTCAGTGGGTAGCACACTCTCCTCTGAGTCAGAAGGTTGTATGTTCAAGTCCCACTCCAGGGACCTGAGCACTTAAATCTAGGCTGACCCTCCACTGCAGTGCTGAGGGAGCGCTGCACTGTCAGAGGTGCCGTCTTTCAGATGAGACGTTAAACTGAGGCCCCATCTGCTTTCTCAGGTGGATGTAAAAGATCCCATGTAGCTATTTTGAAGAAGAGCAGGGGACTTATCCCTGGTGTCCTGGCCAATATTTATCCCTCAATCAACATAATAAAAACAGATTATCTGGTCATTATCACATTGCTGTTTGTGGAAGCTTGCTGTGCACAAATTGGCTTCTGCGTTTCCAACATTACAACAGTGACTACACTCCAAAAATACTTCATTACACTTTGAGACATCCGGTGGTGGTGAAAGGTGCTATATAAATGCAAGTCTTTCTCTCTTTACTATACTTGAAGTTCTGCTCCTGTAGCTACTCCAAATTGTTTCAAATACACTATCTGTTGACTATCTCCATTTGTGGAGATTGACGTGAAAAATGTTACACACATCATTTGATGGTCCGCCAGAGTTTCTACCCCGAATTTATGCCTAAAATGACACTGCCGGCTTTTCCTGCAGTGAAAAGGTTTCCTCCAATACTTCTCTCTGCTCTCACTAACCTCGCCTTCCTCGGTTCCTTTACCCTTTCTGATACTCGCGTTAGTTAGACTCACGGGATATTTGCCTTCCTAACTTCTTGTTTTTAAAAGCACTTTTCTTCGCCTTTGTGTTATTTGTGACCTCCTTACTGAAGCGCTCCCGTCCTGGTCCCCAGTTATTTGTCTCCTTTTTTCCCGCAGGGATGCACTTCCATTCTGCATCTCCATGAACCATTCCATTTGGTCTGCCTCATAGCCCCAGTACATCAGAGCAATGGATTGTTTGCCAAGCGGTTTGGGATGTTACTGATAGAAATGACACGGCACTATATCAACGCAAGTCCTTCCTTTCTACCTGGTTGGTGCCAAATTGAAAATGCACCCTCCCAGCACAGGCTGCTGGTGGGCAAGATTCTTTAATGGGACCCTGCAAGATGAAAAATTGGCCTTGTCTTGCATTCTCCTCAAGCGACACCTTGTTGTTCAAATAGCTATCCAGTTCCCTCTTGAATTTAGCGGCACTCTCTGCCTCTGTGGCTTTCTCGCGCAGGCCCTTCTATATAGTCAGCACCTTCTGATTAAAATCCTCCATATAGGCAGCACCCACTGATTAAAAACTTTCTATATAGTCAGCACCCTCTGTGTACAACCCTTCTGTATAGTCAGCACCCCCTGATTAAAGCCCTCCATATAGGCAGCACCCACTGATTTAAAACTTTCTATATAGTCAGCACTCTCTGTGTACAACCCTTCTATATAGTCAGCACCCTCTGATTAAAGTCCTTCGATATAGTCAGCACCCTCTGTGTACAACCCTTCTATATAGTCAGCACCCTCTGATTAAAAATGTTCTATATAGTCAGCACCCTCTGTGTACAACCCTTCTATATAGTCAGCACCCCCTGATTAAAGCCCTCCATATAGGCAGCACCCACTGATTAAAAACTTTCTATATAGTCAGCACTCTCTGTGTACAACCCTTCTATATAGACAGCACCCTCTGATTAAAGTCCTTCGATATAGTCAGCACCCTCTGTGTACAACCCTTCTATATAGTCAGCACCCTCTGATTAAAAATGTTCTATATAGTCAGCACCCTCTGTGTACAACCCTTCTATATAGTCAGCACCCTCAGATTAAAGTCCTGCTATATAGTCAGCACCCTCTGTGTACAACCCTTCTATATAGTCAGCACCCTCTGATTAAAACCCTCCTATATAGTCAGCACCCTCTGATTAAAACCCTCCTATATAGTCCGCACCCTCTGCTTAAAGACCTTCTATATAGTCAGCACCCTCTGATTAAAACCCTCCTATATAGTCAGCACCCTCTGATTAAAACCCTCCTATATAGTCCGCACCCTCTGATTAAAGTCCGTCTATATAGTCAGCACCCTCTGATTAAAACCCTCCTATATAGTCCACACCCTCTGATTAAAGTCCGTCTATATACAGCACCCTCTGATTAAAACCCTCCTATATAGTCCACACCCTCTGATTAAAGTCCGTCTATATAGTCAGCACCTTCTGATTAAAACTTTCTATATAGTCAGCACACTCTGTGTAATACCCTTCTATATAGTCAGCACCCTTTGTGTCCTACCCTTCTATATAGGCAGCACCCTCTGTGTGAAGCCCATCTGTATAGTCAGCACCCTCTGTTTAAAACCCTTCTATATAGGAAGCACCCTCTGCGTGAAGCCCATCTGTATAGTCAGCACCTTCTGATTAAAAACTTTCTATATAGTCAGCACCCTCTGTTTAATACCCTTCTATATAGTCAGCACCCTCTGATTAAAGTCTGTCCATATAGTCAGCACCCTCTGATTAAAACCCTTCTATATAGTCAGCACCCTTTGTTTAAAACCCTTCTATCTCGTCAGCACCCTCTGATTAAAGTCTGTCTATATAGTCAGCACCCTCTGATTAATGTCTGTCTATATAGTCAGCACCCTCTGTTTAAAGTACTTGACTCAAAATTCTTTGTTGACCTTCTCACGTCTGATGAATCGCAAGGAGTGAATATGTTATTTTTCCTCACCTCAGCAACAACAACAACAACTTGTATTTATATAGCGCCTTTAATGTAGTAAAAATGACCCACGGCGCTTCACAGCAGTGTTATGAGATGAAATATTTGTGTCCAGTGCCCCCTGGAGTAGGGAGGAGCAAACGAACAGCTGTTCTTGGCTGTTATCCAAAATCCTGCATGAGTATGTGGATGGGAGGACAGGATTGTGATGTTCTGTGCTGTCCAATAGCCAGTTGGCACTCATTTACCACGCTTAAACAGGAAGAATGGACTTTTGAAAAGGCACTGGAGGGAGTCCTTGGAACTGTACTCCAGTAAGGAGACAACGATTTCTGGAGAGGAGATACAGGAGAAAAGAAATTGCCAGAAAAAAATGAGGAAAAGATCAGAATGAATAGCATTAAATTCATTGAGCGAAATCAGTTGAGGCAATGGTTGGGGTGATGCAACTGGGTAAAATGACTCCACTCAAACGAAAGCTAAGGACCCAACTTAAACAGGAAGAACTTGACTAGAAAACGGTATGTTAAATTAAATCCAGCCTGGTTAAACCAAGATGAAACTTGCATATATATAGCTCCTTTCATGACCCAAATCGCTTTACAGCCGATGAAGTACTTTTGAAATGTAGTCACTGTTGTAATGTAGCAGCCTACTTCAGCACAGCAAGATCCCATAAACAGCAATATGATCATGACCAGATCATCTGTTTTTAGTGACGTTGGTTGAGGAATAAATATTGGCCAGGAAACTAGGGAGAACTCCCCTGCTTTTTTTCAAAATAGTGTCATGGGATCTATTATGCCCACCTGAGAGAGCAGACGGGGCCCGGGTTTAACGTGTCATCTGAAAGACAGCACCTCTGACAGTGCAGCACTCCCTCAGCATTGCACTGGGAGTGTCAGCCTGGATTTTGTGCTCAAGTCTCTGGAGTGGGACTTGAACCCACAACCTTCTGACCCCGAGGTGACGGTGCAACCCACCGAACCACGAGTGAATTTTATCCTTACAAGGTACAAGTGCCTTTTACCCAATCAGGAATGGCCAAAGCTAATAACCCAGAGAGGGAATCAGAGCCTTCAGTCGATGATCCTTCCTCCAGTGTTCCTCTGGCCCTTGGCGAGGAAGTTCTCGGCCTCGGGTCTGCATCTCCCTGTACAAAGGCACGGCCAAGATCTGGAATTCAGGGCTGTGCTAGACATGGGTAAAGGCCCCATGTTCCGTCAGTCCATTGACGTGATTCTCTGTATGCGTCATGCCACGGTGCGTCAGAGAGCTTGCAAACCCTTCTGAGGCTCCGATGTAATATATTCGAGACGCACCGTCATGTTTCCAACCCTACTGAACAGCGGCTCTAAAAAGAACAACACTCTCTGACAAATTAGTTTATTTTCATGCACCAGTAATGCTGTTGTCCTGATGCAAAAAAATACCACGATGAGTAGTCACCTCCTACATTCTTTAACATGGAGAGTAAGTATGACAAATGATAGTTGATCACACATTGAGACAGTTACTTGCTCAAAATAGGTGAAGCCAATTAGAGCACTCATGCTATTTAGCATATTTAATCTTGCATAGGATTCATTTGAACTGATTATTAATGTAAATTAGTCACTGTTTGAAACTCCAATGGTCTCGGCGTTCAATCAGTGACTTGTCAGATGTATTTGACGGTAGATTAAACGATATTAGCTAAACAAAATCACCTGCATTTATCAAGCGTGCCCCTAACTATGGTCTGTGCTGTGTGCAAACTCCTTTCTGAGGTGGTATAGTATTAGGCAGTCCCTTGTATCGAGGATAACCAACTTCCACACCAAAAAGGGATGAGTTCACAGCTGTTTCAATGAGGGATCTGACATTCTAGGTCCCGAACTACATATTGAAGGGTGGAAAATGCCTGTGCGTGGATTTTTTTAATGTGTGGTGACCGTTGCACACCAGCCATCACACGGGCTTGACAGAGCTAGGTCTTGGTCCAGTGGCAAGGGTTAACCAAGACGACTGGAGACCTGCTCTGCTGCACGGACCTAGTGCGCGCACACATCGCAGTGTGGGCTGGGCCCGTGCTGCCCCTGGCCCTGAGGTGGACGCCAACAATCTTTGCCGGTGAGAGTGCATATCTGGAGAGCTCGCCACGAGGCTCCTGAGCACCAACCGCTGGAAGGGTTTTGAGTTGGGGTGGGTGGGGGGGGAGCATTTTCTCCTCCCTCCCCCAATTCGTCTGTTGGAGTGGGGAAGGGCTGGGGGCATGGATTACATCTTCCTCTGTCCTGTTTCAAACCCTTTTCCCCAACTCTTTATTCTCAGTTGCGCGCTCTGCCAGGGTCCCTTAATCGCTGCCGAGAAAAAGCAAATAACCTGTTTATACTGTGGGGTGAATATCGGTCACCGGTAGCAACGCAGAAACAACAATACAGCGCTCGCCCAGTCATGCAAGAATCATTGGGGGAGGGATGGAGGTTTTTTGCTATTTGTTCCTGGGATGTGGGCGTCGCTGGCAAGGCCGGCATTTATTGCCCATCCCGAATTGCCTTTGAGAAGATGGTGGTGAGCCGCCTTCTTGAACCGCAGAGGTCAGTTAAGAGTCAGCCACATTGCTGTGGTTCTGGAGTCACATATAGACCAGATTTCCCTCCCGAAGCAGATGAGTTTTTAACGACAATCCAGTCATTTTACAGTCATCATTACTGAAACAGGTTGAACCTACCTTCCTTATCCAGAACCACCCCTCGTCCGGAACCATTCCCGGCCACCGGGTGGCGCATGTGCAGAACTCCGACATGAACAAATTGAAGTCCTTCCTCGCTGCCGACTCCCGCAATCGCTGGCCTGACCCCGCGATCCACCGCCCCCACCCCCATCCCCATCCCCATCCCATGATCTCTCTGCCGCACTCCCAGCCCCAAGATCCCCTTGCTCAGTACCTGTACCATCCAATTTAAGGGTGACCACCCCTCATCCGTAAAAGATCCCTTATCCAGAACAGGCCAGGTCCCAAATCAGAAAGGTTCAATCTGTACTAGCTGTTTATTCCAGATTTATTTAGTTAACTGAATTCAACTTCGCCAGCTGCCGTGATGGGATGTAAACTCACGTCCCTGGACCATTAGTCCTGGCCTCTGGATTATTAGTCCAGCAGCATAACCACTAGGCTACCGTTCCCCATGACTCAGGGTATCTCTCGCTGCGCAGAGGTTTGGCGGAAACCCTATTAAGGTGCATAAAGCAGGTTGCATTCAGCTGCCTGGGCCCTAAGCTCTGAAATTCCCTCCCTAAAGCTCTCCACCTCTCCACTGCTGCTGAAGCCCTCATCCATGCCTGTGTTACCTCTAAACTTGACTATTCCAATGCATTCCTGGCTGGCCTCCCACATTCTACCCTATGTAAACTAGAGGTGATCCAAAACTTTAGTTGCCCGTGTCCTGCTCACCCATCACCCCTGTGCTCGCTGACCTACATTGGATTCCGGTTAAGCAACACCTCGATTTCAAAATTCACATCCTTATTTTCAAATCCCTCCATGGCCTCGCCCCTCCCTATCTCTGTAATCTCCTTCAGTCCCACAACCCCCCGAGATGTCTGCACTCCTCTAATTCTGCCCTCTTGAGCATCCCTGATTATAATTGCTCAACCATTGGTGGCCGTGCCTTCTGTTGCCTGGGCCCCAAGCTCTGGAATTCCCTGCCTAAACCTCTCCGCCTCTCTACCTCACGTTCCTCCTTTAAGTCACGCCTTAAAACCTACCACTTTGACAACGCTTTTGGTCACCAGCCCTAATATCCCTTTATTGGCTTGGCGTTAATGGTTGACCGGTAACGCTGCTGTAAAACGCCTTGAGATGTTTTACTACTTTAAAGGTGCTATATAAATGCAAGTTGTTGTGGCTGCTGTTGTAAGCCGCTACAACATGCTTTTTAAAAGAAATACTAAATGTTCAAAATGTACATGTGGAAGAACAACGTGGAAGAGATCTCGGAAGGTTGCAGGGCTGGAGGAGGTCACAGAGAGGAGCGAGACAGTGGAGGGAATTTAAGATGAGGATGAGAATTTTAACTCTGAGGCATTGGTGGACCAGGAGGAATTGGTAGGTCAGTGAGCACAGGATCACATAGGATCACATAGGACCTACGGCACAGAAACAGGCTGTTCAGCCCAACCAGTCCATGCCGGCATTTATGCTACACTCGAGCCTCCTCCCGACTTTCCTCATCTAAATCTATCAGCATCACCCTCTATTCCCTTCTCCCTCATATACTTGTCTAGCCTCCCCTTAAATGCATCTATACTATTTGCTTCAACCACTCCCTGTGGTAGTGAGTTCCACATTCTCACCACTCTGTGGGTGAAGAAGTTTCTTCTGAATTCCCGATTGGATTTCTTGGTGAATATCTTATATTGATGTCCTCTAGTTATGCTCTTCGCCACAAGTGGTAACATTCTCTCTGTAGCCACTCTATCAAAACCTTTCATCATTTTGAAGACCTCTGTTGGTTCACCCCTCAGCCTTCTTTTTTCAAGAGAAAAAAGACCCAACCTGTTCATCCTTTCCTGATATGTATACCCTCGCATTTCTGGTATCAGCCTTGCAAATCTTCTCTGCGCCCTCTCCAGTGCCTGTATCTTCCTTCTTCTTCCTCATAGGCAGTCCCTCGGAGTCGAGGATGACTTGCTTCCAGACTATGAGTTCTCAGGTGACTGATGAGACCAATGCGGGATCTACAGTCTCTGTCACAGGTGGGCCAGAAGGTGGTTGAAGGGACGGATGGGTGGTGTGCTTGGGTTGTCGTTCGCTGTTTGTGCTTGCTCCCGGCGAAGAGATTCGAAAGTGTTCAGCGCCTTCCCAGATGCTCTTCCTCCACTTTGAGCGGTCTTGGGCCGGTGTCGGTGGCGATGTTGCACTTCTTCAAGGAGGCTTTGAGGGTGACCTTGAAGCATTTGCTCTGCCCACCTGGGAGAAGTGAAGTGCCTCTATATCCTTTATATAATACGGCGGCCAGAACGGTACGCAGCGCTCCACATGTGGTCTAACCAAGGTTCAATACAGGTTTAACATAACTTCCCTGCTGATCAATTCCATCCCTCTAAAAATAAACCCAAGTTCTTGGTTTGCTTTTTTTTCATGGCCTTGCTCACCTATGTCAGGGGGTGCTGGGAGAACGGGACTTAGGTGCAGCGGATCAATTGGCGCCGGAAGGAGAAAGAATAGACTTGTATTCCGGTAGTGCCTCGCCATCAGATCTCTCGGGGTTGAGTCCGTCTGTTGGGGGGGAAGGAGGGGGGAGTGGGAAAGAGGTCCTTTGATAAGCTCTGAAGGATTTGGACGGTTTGGATTGCAGACTGTACCTGCGGTCTCTTGCTCCATCACAGGGCGAGCGCGCGATATTCTGTGATAGGTAGGACTGAAAAACGAACTCGACTGGGCCCTGCTGAATGCAGCGAAACATTTTTTTTCTTGGTCTCCCCAGGCTTTTGAGGGACTTGGTTGATTAATCGCAGTGCTGTAAAAGTGGAGGCAGAGTGCAATGACACGGTGATAGAGTACCTTATTCTCCACTCCACTTTCAATGAAAGTTTCCTTTCTTCCTTGCAGTGTGAAATCAAATCTAGTGTCAAGTACATTTTTTTTTACCATTAACCGCCTGTGCCCTGCGATATTGTTTCGGCACCATTTGAATGAACTAGCTTTAGCTGTTTGTGTCACAAATATTTGTTTTTATAAGCATTCGTTCCCATTTTTCAGGTGCTGCCATGAGCGTTGATTGCCTCCTAGTACATCACTCAAATTACTGTTCCTGAATGTGTTCTTCGGTAATGAGTGTCAACTGCTATTTGGCTCTGAGGATAATGGTCTGACAATCCAGCTTTGAGCCTACCATTACTTGCTTTGTCAGCTGTGGCTCAGTGGGTAGCACTCTCGCCTTTGAGTCAGAGGGTTGTGGGTTCAAGTCCCACTGCAGGAACTTGAGCACATCAATCTAGGCTGACACTCCTGTGCAGTGCTGAGGGAAAGCTGCACTGTCAGAGGTGCTGTCTTCAGAATAGGAGCAGGAGTAGGCCATAAGGCCCCTTGGGCCTGCTCTGCTATTCAATAAGATCATGGCTGATCTGATCATGGACTCAGCTGCACTTCCCTGCCCACTCCCCTTATCGTTTAAGAAACTGTCTATTTCTGTCTTCAATTTATTTAATGTCCCTGCTTCCATAGCTCTCTGAGGCAGCGAATTCCATAGATTCACAACCCTCTGTTTCTCCTCATCTCAGTTTTAAATGGGCGGCCCCTTATTCTAAGATCTTGCTGGCCTTCATAGCGAGGGGATTTGAGTATAGGAGCAGGGAGGTCTTACTGCAGTTGTGCAGGGCCTTGGTGAGACCACATCTTGAGTATTGTGGGTCTCCTAATCTGAGGAAGGACATTCTTGCTATTAAGGGAGTGCAGCGAAGGTTCACCAGACTGATCCCCCAGGATGGCAGGACTGACATATGAAGAAAGACTGGATCGACTAGGCTTATATTCACTGGAATTTAGAAGAATGAGAGGGGACCTCATAGAAACACATAAAATTCTGACGGGATTGGACAGGTTAGATGCAGGAAGAATGTTCCCGATGTTGGGGAAGTCCAGAACCTGGGGTCGCAGTCTAAGGATAAGGGGTAAGCTATTTTGGACCAAGATGAGGAGAAACTTCTTCACTCAAAGAATTGTGAACCTGTGGAATTCTCTAAGAACCAGGCCGAAGAGTTTGAAGTACATTCGCTGGGCAAAGAGCCCAAATCTCCGCCCGCGAAGGCCCTTCTCCCGGGGATGTGTGCGATCTGTCAAAAGACCGCAAGACCGCAAAAGACCGGGTTTAGGCGCGCGTGCCTCCTTGGGCGCGTGCGCACAACGTCCGCACCCGGAGAGGACGCAATTTCAGGGCCACTCAGGAAAACTGAGCAGTGTCCACAAGAGTCAGCGAAAGTCAGGCCACAATCTCCAGTCAGAAACCCCCAGAGAGCGAATGCAGTAAGGAAGAAGAGAGCTCACATTCCCAGCTTTAGAAGGACTGGTGTGTTAATAATAATGATGGAGATTATTGGTAAAATTATAGTATCATATGCTGCCATTTGCAACAAAAAAAATTTGGTCTGGAATAGTTTTTTCTTTAGATCTCTCCAAGGGGAAAATAAAATGGACCACATCACGGAAAAGAAGGGAAAAAGAATGTGCTTTGAGGGAAGAAAATAACCTTTGCTATCAACAGAGGCAGCCTACACTTAAGCTCTTTTCTCGACAGCCAATTGCCTGTGCATCAACTCCAGTGACAGCTAATTTTCTACTTAATAACCCACTGGGTTAAAAAGTTCAAAGCTAATCAGAATACAGGTGGCCCACTGATAATACAGCCACAGAGCAGAGCACGTTTGAAAAAAAGCATATGTATATATATACTACCGTGAGACTTAATAACCCGAAATCCTATTTAGAATTCATCAACGGGTTTTAACCTTGTGGTTGTTGAATTGTTTTTAAATTTATTTTCATTTTATTTTTTAAATTGAGTCTCCAGAGAGTGATGGCCAGTTTGGAATATCCAGAGGAAGTGAGTGTGTTTGTTCGGAACAGTACGGTGACATTCAGCAGAATGATTGCGTTCATCTGGACTATCATTAGGAAAGACGGGAGGAGGCTCGAGTGGAGCATAAAGGCAGGCATGGACTGGTTGGGCCGAATGGCCTGTTCCTGTGGCGTATATCCTATGTAATCCGACATAATCCTATGCATACTGTCTCCCTTTCTTTGCCGTGCCATATCTGAAAGGGTTTATTTATACTTCTCCGCCACGGAGAAAAGTGAACCCTTCTTTCAGGTTGTTGCTAGGCAATGCTGTTCGGGGGCAAAATGGCCGCTTGTTGCCTTCAGCTACCGAAGCCCCTAAGCTCTGGAATCCCCTCCCTAAACCTCTCTCGCCTCCTTTAAGACGCTCCTTAAAACCGAGCTCTTCATGTGCCCTGATATCTGCTTATGTGGCTCGGTGTCAAATTTTGTTTTACAACGCTACTGTGAAGTGCCTTGGGAAATTTTAGGATGTTAAGTACCGGTCGTTGGTGCTGCTGCTTATCCACATAGAATGCAAAAACAAGCTTCTCCGAATCAATGCCATTCCACCAGTTATTTTTTGGATTGTCTGCTTCATCCGGCGATTTAATAAGGCGGCGTATAGTGACACCCCTGTTCCCAGCCAGAATGGCGATGATTGAGTAATCACCCTGTCAATTACGCCTGGAGACTGCACTGCTGTCATTGATTTTACACACATCACTTGTATTCAGTAACTATCCTCCGCGCACTGCATTTTAGAGAGGAATGATCCTGCTTTAATCGGGAGACTTTGTCATGAGTTCTGTTTGCTGTAGTTCATACAGACTCTTTGTGCTGTAGTAATAAACTCTGCTTGCTGTGAGTCCTGCCTCCTCATTGTCTGACACTATGGTGTCAATACTGACTATGATTTACCAAACATAATTTTTTTTAATTACCCAATCACAGGATGTAGCCATCATTGGCAAGGCCAGCATTTATGCCCATCCCTAATTGCGTTTGAGAAGGAGGTGGTGTACTGAGTGTCTTGCTAGGCCAATTTCAGAGGACAGTTGAGAGCCAACCACATTGCTGTGGGTCTGGAGTCACATATAGGCCAGACCAGGTAAGCTTAGCAGATATCCTTCCCTAAAGGGACATTACTGATACTAGCTTTTTAGTCCGGATTTATTTAATTAACTGAGTTTAAATTCCCCAGTTGCCGTGGAGGGATTTGAACTCAGGTCTGCATGGATCATTAGTAAGGTAACAGAACCATTATGCTACCATTCCAATCTTGCCTGCTACTGTTCTAGTCCCAGTCTCCTGTCTATACAGGACTCCCTAGCATCAAACTCTCCATCTCCCAGTCTCCCAGTCCCTTTTATCCAGCTCCCACCACCTCTTATAAGCTTTCCTTCGATGTGCTGTGGAGATAGTCCATGGTGTCAGCTGTGGCTCAGTGGGTAGCACACTCGCCTCTGAGTTCAAAGGTTGTGGGTTCATGCCCAACCCCAGAGACTTGAGCACAAAAATCTAGGCTGACACTCCCAGTGCAGTGCTGAAGGAGTGCTGCACTGTCGGAGATATGCCATCTTTCGGATGAGACGTTAAACCGAAGCCCCGTCGTCCCTCTCAAGTGGACGTAACCGATCCCATGGTACTATTTCGAAGAAGAGCAGGGGACTTATCCCTGGTATCCTGGGCAATATTGATCCCTCAAATCAACGTCACTAAAATAAAACAGATTATCTGGTCATTATCACACTGCTGTTTGTGGGAGCTTGCTGTGCGCACATTGGCTGCTGCGTTTCCCACATTACAACAGTGACTGCACTCCAAAGGTTGCAAAGTGTTTCAGGATGTCCTGAGGTCGAGAAAGGTGCTATATAAATGCAAGTTCAATCTTCTTTTTTGGAACAGTCAGTGCGCATCAAAATCAAATTTCTGGTGTGCGGGTGATGGATGAAAGTAGAAAAGGAAGGCTTTGCTACAACACCTGATCACAACTCAAGCTCCTCACCTATCAGGGATCGCTTAAATTGCGGTGACTGCAGTCCAGTGCACTTAATAAACAGTCGCAGAACTGTTTCAGGTATTTCTGCCTGGAAATTGGAGAGGAATCCGGTACGGTTACACATACATACCAAGCCCTGACCATCTCAGCCCCGTCTGCCTGAATGGATCACTGAATGGCCTGTTGCACTTCCTTGCCAACCCTCTCTCGCTAATCTGACTTGACGGAATGATTATGCTGGATATCTCTGTGCAGTTTATTATTGTCTCATCCAGTTTTGTGGCGATGATCACCTCTTGTCACTGAACTGCTGTGTCCTATTTGGTGCCGTCTACACTTCTTCACCGCCCCTCCCCCCCTCCCCTTCCCCAAAGCTGACATCAAATGTTATTTTCAAAATCAGTTTTGTAGCGGGCAAACGAACAGTCAGGAGATCTTCCTGTCACAGTAATGATCATTATCCCCATAAAGTAGCATCTGTCTCGCGCTGAGCATTTTCCTTCTTGTTTTTTTTCTTCTCTTTCCCTCTGGTCTTCATTCCCTTTCCTGCCTTCAGGGAGTTGACCCTTCCTGGAGTACCACTCCACGCCCACCACCGGTCTTCAGGGAGTTGACCCTTCCTGGAGTACCACGCCACGCCCACCACCGATCTTCGGGGACCTCAACCACTCCCAGGGCCACAGGCTTACTGCGACTACGGATAAGTTGAAGTGAGGTGTTTTGCCGGCCTTGTTGGGGACCGTTTGACGCGACTCTGTGCGATTTCCACAATCCGGGGGCCTTGCCCATTTATTCATTGCTGTGAATGGACAGTCACAGTAATCATGGCGGGTCAGCACAGCCTTGTGCCCTCATCCCATGGCCACACGCACGCGCATTTTCCCTCGGGGGGGACACTGGCTAGTGGCAAAGAATGAGATCTCCCTAGCCCAGGGACGCTGAGATAATTGTACCACGTTGAGTGGCACATTAGCCAGCTAAGCACAAATTTTTCTTGTTTTTTTTAATTGCTTTTCCTTCACATGTTCCCCCTTCCTCTCATGAAAGGCAGCGACACTTTGCAGGGACCAGGATTGGTAGCACTTCTTACCAAGTAGCCATTCTGTATGTGTGTGAGCCTAGAAAGGACCACAGGATCTATTCCAATGCTGTTTGCACCCGACTTACGCACATACGCACACACATACACGCACAGTAGTAATCAGGTACAACTCTGGGCACCACACTTTACGAAGGATGCGAAGGCCTTGGAGGGTATACAGCGGAGATTTACCCGTATGGTACCAGGGATGAGGGACTTCATTTATGCAGAGAGACTAGAGAAACTGGGATTGTTCTCCTCGGAGCAGAGAAGGTTAAAGGGAGAGTCAATAGAGATGTTCAAAATTTCTGAGAGGTTTTGATAGAGCAAGTCGGAAGAAACTATTTCTTCTGGCAAGAAGGTTGGTAACCAGAGCTCACAGATTTAAAATAATTGTCAGAAGAACTAGAGGGGAGAATTTTCTTTCGACACAGAGTGTTGTTAAGGTCTGTCAGGTACACCCTGAAATTTCTGCACGTCCGACAGGTAGACGGAGGAGGGGTGATTTTCCCCCTTCTTACAGTGATAGAATCAGATCCCATAGGAACTTTCAAAAGGCAATTGGACATGTACTTGAAGGAGACTCATTTGCTTGGTTATGGGGCGTAGTTTCAGACTAAGTGGCTGCCCATTTAGAACTAAGATGAGGAGGAATTCCTTCCCTCAGAGGGTTGTACTTCTATGGAATTCTCTGTCCCAGAGAGCTGTGGAAGCTGGGTCATTGAGGTGGAGATAGACAGATTTTTAAAAGATAAGGGAGTGAAGGATTATGGGGAGCAGACAGGGAAGTGGAGCTGAGCCCATGATTAGATCATCCATGATCTTATTGAATGGCGGAGCAGGCTCGAGGGACCGAATGGCCTTCTCCTGCTCCTATTTCCTCCTCCTCCTTCTATGTTATGGGCAAAAAGCTAGGGGGTGGAGATTAAATTGGACAGCTCTTTCAAAGAGCCGGCACTGGAACTACGGGCTAAATGGCCTCCTTCTGCACTGTACAGTTTTAGGATTGTATAGTGAGAACCCAGACTGCTGCTCATCTTTCTCAACTCAGGGATATCGAAGCCATTTGTCACACTGCCACCATCATAAGAACATAAGAAATAGGAGCAGGAGTAGGCCATATGGCCCCTCGAGCCTGCTCCGCCATTTAATACGATCATGGCTGATCTGATCATGGACTCAGGTCCACTTCCCCGCCCGCTCCCCATAACCCCTTATCCCCTTATCGTTTTAGAAACTGTCTATCTCTGTCTTAAATTTATTCAATGTCCCAGTTTCCACAGCTCTCTGAGGCAGCGAATTCCACAGATTTTCTGAGAGAAGAAATTTCTCCTCATCTCTGTTTTAAATGGGCGGCCCCTTATCCTAAGATCATGCCCTCTAGTTCTAGTCTCCCCCATCAGTGGAAACATCCTCTCTGTGTTCACCTTGTCAAGCCCCCTCATAATCTTATACGTTTCGAGAAGATCACCTCTCATTCTTCTGAACTCCAATGCTAACGCAGCACAGACTGGAAATCGATCTTAGAAGGATATGCTGATAGGGTTTAGGTGGAGTAAGGGTGAGAGTAAGGGAGGACCATAAACACTGGCAAGGACCAGTTGGGCCGCACGGCCTGTTTCTGTGCTGCAAATGCTATGCAACTCGATGAACCTGGGACTTTCCCTGAGCTGCATGTCACAGCCATTCTGGATAAGCATCAGGGGGAAACCCTGCAACTTCTTGCGTTTAACTTACGTGTTAAATCTTCCGGCAGTGTTGTCACAAAATGGAGAATGAACCTTTGACTGTAAATATGACTGTCTTTATTATAATCTCAGCCCCATTGTTAAATCAGTGAGAGAGAAAAAAAATATCAGTAGATCTGTGAAGGATCAAATGAGTTGAAATCTCTTCAGTTTCCAAACATTGATTTCAGTCATCCCTCCTTATGAGACGCAACGCGATCTATAAAGAGAACGCAAATCGTTTGAAATCCAACTCAAAGGGGCCGAAATGGCGTATGGCCCCAGTTGGGGCTGATAACCTTTCCGAAGCCGGACATTCGACACTTGACGCAGGAGTCCCACCCCGGAACCGGAATCGGGGTTACTGCCCCTCAGAGGAAGTGGAGATTAAATAATTAACCTCGACACCGTCTGTTAGGAATCAAACACAAGTCCATTTCTGATACATGCAAGGGAGAAAACAGGCCACAAGCCAGTCCCTACTGAACTCTCTGTCCCCATTTCTCTCATCATCATAGGCAGTCCCTCGCTGGATGACCTGCTTCCACATGAGTTCACAGATGTTTCAATGAAGGACCCGATATTCCAGTCCTGAACGCCAATTGAGGGAGTGGAAGATGCCTGTGCGTGGATTTTTTTAACGTTGCACACCAGGGCTTGACAGAGCTAGGCCTTTATCCAGTGGCAAGGGTTAACCAGGACGACTGGAGCCCTGCTCTGCTGCATGGACCTAGTGCGCACACACATATCGCAGTGTGGGCTGGTCCGTGCTGCCCCCTGGGCCCTCATTCACCGCACCTCCGCCACGATCTCTCGCCGCTCCTCCGCCACAAACATTCGCGGCACCTCCTCCATGATCCCTCACCACTCCTCCGCCACAGAAACACTCGCCGCCACCTCCGCCACGATCTCCCGCCGCACCTCCGCACCAAACATTCACCGAACCTCCGTCACGATCGTGGCCATTTCGATCGTGGCCGTTTCTCTACGAACAAAGAACACACAGTTACTCGGCCTATAATGGCCGGACATTCAATAAATGAGACATATATTGATTCGAATGGTCAAAACCCTTGTCACTCAAAGTAAAAGGTACGATACTGCCCATGCTTGACCCCACTTTTCCATAACCCTCACTGTGTCCCCTATAAGTGATAAAACACGTTGGAATTTTATCTTAACTAGCAGCAAGGCGCAGGGGAGGTATCATCATCATCATAGGCAGTCCCTCGGAGTGAGTCCTTAGGTGGCTGAACAGTTCAATACGAGAAACACAGTCCCTTTCCTTTCCAGAAGAAGGTGTAACCTCCAGCTTGTTCCTTGAGCTGGCCTTCCCCTGCCCGCCGTGTCTCGCTTCAGGCGATGATGTTCAACCACGCAAGGACATCAAAGCATCTGAGTTCCCGGGCAACTAAATGGCCTACTCCTGCACCTATTTTCTACGTTTCTATGTTTCTATTTGAGCCATTGAGTCTGTGCCAGCCGAAAAAGAGCTATCCCACCTAATCCCACGCTCCAGCTCTTGGTCCGTGGCCCTGTAGGCTACGACGTTTTTTAAAATACGTTCCTAGGATGTGGGTGTCGCTGGCAAGGCCAGCATTTATTGCCCATTCCTGATTTATACCAGATGGGCTGCCACATCTTAATTGTGCTTCATTGTGTGATCTTTGCTTTTCTAAGACCAGGTCCCTCATCCATCCTGTAATTACAGGCGAGTGGTGCCTATTTTGTCACTGCAACCCAGAGACAACTCACAGCTGGTTCAGCTGTGTCGAAACTGTTGCTACCCTGTTTTTTGCACCTTCACATGTCCAGCGTGACTTATTGTCCCACTTCACACCCCTTACAGGAAGTGGAGGGAAATGTCGCGCGCTCCACTTCCTGTCGGGAGCGGGATCGGCGGGGGTGGGGCGGGGGTGGGGTGGGCGCTACGCGGGTGCATTGCGGAGCGTTGTAGCGCTGACCCGTTTCAACGCCCCTCCCCCTTCCGTTAAAGGGGAGGGACGCTGCGAGCTCTGCAAGGCCTGTCGACGAGCCTCCTCTGGGCCACCAGGGACGCGGGACGCAGCCCGGCTCCGAAACGGAGTGGCGGACTTCGGCGGGCAGCGGCCTGACCGCTGAGTCGGAGGAAAAGATCGCGGTGCACGGCGCTCCTCCCCTTTCACTTTCAGCCCGCGGCAGCCTCATGGGGCGCTGCCCGAGCCCCGCTGCGGGATGGTAAGGCGGTGTGTTCCAAACTCTCTCCACCCTCCGGCTGAAAACATTTCTCCTCGACTCCTCTCTTTCCTCTCAGCATCCCCGGTGAATTAATTCTCCGATCCGCGCCTTTGCTTTGAAATTCCTCCGGAGACTCGCCCACCCGGTCCAGCAGTGCTCCCTCCTTCCGCTCCTCTGCCTACTGGTTACACCTTGTGTTTTGCTCACTCCGTGCTTACCTCAGCCACTGTGCCCTGCCTTCTGATACTTCCATCTTGCTGCTTCACTGTCGGTAAAGCCTTCTCTTTAGCTAGCCCCTTTGACCCTCTCAGTTTTCCGATTTTCCTTTTTCCCGTGCTCACTTGCTCTGTGCTAACTCCTCCTTGTAGAATCGCAGAACAGAACAGCACAGAAGGAGGCCATTCGGCCCATCGAGTCTGCGCTGGCTCTTTCGAAGTGCAATCCAGTCAGGCCCACTCTCCCCGCTCTTTCCCCATATCCCTGCAATTTTTTTCTCCCAAGTATTTATTCAATTCCCTTTTGAAGGCTGCGCTTGAATCTGTTTCTAGCACCCCATCAGCCAATGCACTCCAAATCATAACCACTCGATGCGTTAGAAAGATTTTTCCTCATGTCTTCTCTGGTTCTTTTGCCAATCACCTTAAATCTGTGTCCTCTGGTTATCGACCCTTCCGCCATTAGAAAGAGTGTCTCTTTATTTCCTCTATCTAAACCCTTCATGATTTTAAAGACCTCGGTCAAATCACCTTTAGCCTTCTCTGCTCCAAGGAGAAGCGCTGTAAAGCACTCGGAGACATCCTTGTTCACGTGAGGAGCATCCATGCCTTTGTTACCTCTAGACTTGACTATTGTAACGCGCTCCTGGCCGGCCTTCCCACCTTACACCCTAAATAACCTTACGCTCATCCAGAACTCATCTGCCTGCATCCTAACTCGCCTCAGGTTCCGCTCACCCCTGTGTGACCGACATTGGTTCCTTAGGTATATCCTTTCTCCTTCTGTGGCCTGATGTTAAATTTTGTTTGAGAATCGCTCCCATGACGATTTTACTATGTTAAAGGTGCTATATAAAGGCACGTTGTTCCAGTAGTAGTGTAAGTAGTTGTATCTCAAGGGCAGCAACCTTCCAGGTGTGAGGGGGTGGCCCGGAGAAGTATGCCTCAGCACTTTTGCCGAGGGTCGGGCATGAGGAGAAGGTGAGCCACAGTTGGACTGCATTGTCAGTTCCCCCCGGTCTGAAACATCCAGTGTTGCTGCCTGCACGGATTAGCACCATCCGAAACAAACAAAATCCATTATTTCTTTTGCGAGAACCATTTCTCGCGTGACCTTTATACAAAGAGTTTTTGAGGATGTCAGTTGACTCGTAAGCTTGACAACTAAAAATAATAGATTTCATCAACATCTGCTTTGCCGCCTCCAATTGACAGGACCATTGTTGTTTCAATAGTCTGGCATGGTCAGGATAAGTGCATTAAACTCGTGACAGCTTGGGAGATTGTAAGGACTTGTTTTTTTCTCATTCTGTTGATTTCTGATGCTCAAGATTAGCTTGGCCCTGCAGCTCTGCAGCAGAGTCTGGGGGGAGGGGAGGGGGGGAAATTGCCCCCTTCTTTGAGTCCCGTTACCGGGAGGGGGGGAAATTGCCCCCTTCTTTGAGTCCCGTTACCGCCTCGAGACCTTTCCGCCCAGGGGCAGGCGGTGGAGCCGTAACGGGTTTCCGGCGTGCCCTGTGTTTCCGTCCTGCCCGGCGGTGACCCATTACCGCCCCATGCGGGAAAAATTGCCCCGCGGGAGTGCGGCTTCCAAAGGTCGGTGCCCCCCCCCCCCCGACAGCCTCGCAAGGCGAGAAGCTGCCAGTGGCTGGGTGGTGCGGCCACCCTTAAAGGGGAGGGGCTCACCACCCCGTTTTCATTGTTGGCCGATTCTGATACCACCCCGCTCCCTCGCAAACCCTACATCGCCTCAAACAGCACTCCAAAGCACTGGGAGGCGGTGTCAGAGTTAAAGAGCCCAATTTTCCACTTCTTCTCTCTGACTCCCATTGGGCGATATTAATTCAAAGTGTTCCCCCCCTCCCCCCATCAATTTCCCCGCTGAGGGCAATTTCAGCTCCCAAATTTCCTCACACTGTCCTCAAGGTTTTATCTTTCCTTCTACCCTCCTTCTCCCTCTCTCATCCTCATGCCTGCAGTGGAGACTCCAACTCTTACTAATCATCTCTAGTATTCTGCTTGCACGGGGTGGAGTGGGGGTTGGGAATAACAAACTGCAGGTGAACCAAATTCGGGCAGAGGGGTGAGACCATGCTATGAGCATAGTCATGCACCACTTTGCACAGATCATAGAATCATACAATGCACAACGAGGCCACCCCCACCCCTCCAACTGTCCACATAGCTTACGTGTTCACCAAGATCGAATTTCCCACTTGCAGGCTGTCCTGTATGTATGCTTGGGTTTACTAGCCACCAGGTGGCGCCACTGTCCGAGGTCATTGGGCTGTGCGCAAGAGTGTGCGGCCCAGGTATAAAAGGCCAGCCAGTTTGTAATGCAATCACTTTGGGCCCTAATAAAGTAGAGCCAGGTTTGTACCTGTTCGGAGTTCACAGTATTCAGTCTATTGAGTTATTGCATGTACAACACAAGCCAAAAGGTTCCCAATGAACTGTAGGAGGTGCAAAAGAAGATTGACAGGGATGGTACCAGAACTGAGAGGTTATAAATACCAGGAAAGACCGAACAGGCCGGGGCTCTTCTCTCTAGAAAAGAGAAGACTGAGCGCCTGATGGAGGTCGTTCAAGTAGGGAGGGGGTTCGACAGGGCAGATGTAGAGAAGGTTGTGGTAAAGTCCAAAACTAAGGGCCATAAGAATAAGATAGTCACCAATAAATCCAGTGGGAAATTCAGGAGAGTGGTGAGGATGTGGAATTCGTAAGGAGTGGTTGAAGCAAATAGAATCCATGCATTTAAGGGGAAGCAAGATAAGCACATGAGGGAGAAAGGAAGCGAGGGATGCGCTGATTGGGTGAGATGAGGAAGTGTGGGAGGAGCCTCGCGTGGAGCATAAACGCCAGCATAGAGCGGGTGGGGCGAGAGGCCTGTTTCTGCACTGTAACTTCTATATACGTAGGCCTGTATCTTTTGTACAGAGCACATTATTTTCTCCAGACCCTCCCCCACCGCCGTTAACATCACCTTCACCAAGTCGGGGGCTGATGATTTGCGGGGGTTGCTCATGAAGGCGGGGACCGACAGGCGAGGATTTACAGAGAAGCATTCCACAGGACCTCCGTGACAACAAAACAGAACTTTACGTAAAGCGCACAAACTGATCAAAGACGCCAAATGAATAAATGATGAGTGCTAAGTCGTTTTGCAAGATCTGAAATACTTCAGACAAAAGGATATCATACACCACGCACAACTCTGCACCCGCCCTCCCCCTCCCCCCACAACTCCACTCACCGCCCACGCCTCCCGCTCCACATACAGTCAAATCAAAGCAAATTGCAATAAAACTCTCGAGTTTTACCGGACTTATCATCAGCCCCTTTCTCTTAAAGCACGATAAACATAATAACAAAATAATGACTTATGAAAGTGTATTGGGTATTGAAACCTGCGTTAATGAGATTTGACTCTACATTTGTTTTGATTTTCGAAATCTATTAATATGTCATATTAATTATGAAAAGTGCACTGCAATGAAGTCCCACGATGCAACAGAATTCATTTACTGCAGAAAACTGCGTTCTTTTTGTACATCTCGTAGAAAGTATGTAAGTAAAAGATGAGTGAAAACATGCGTCATTCCCAGGCAGTGTGTTTTTACCTCGGCAGGAAAATAACTAACAACGAGTTACACCCAGTCCACAGCACAGAAACAGGCTATTCAGCCTAACTTCTCCGTGCCAAAGTTTATGCCCCACACGAGCCTCCTCCCACCCATCTTCATCACATCCTATCAGTATCTCCGTCTATTCCCTTCTATCTCATGCTTATCTAGCCTCCCCTTAAATGCATCTATACTATTTGCCTCAACCACTCCCTGTGGTAGCGAGCTCCACATTCTCACCACTCACTGGGTAAAGGAATTTCTTCTGAATTCCCGATTGGAGTTTTAGTGACTATTTTATATTTATGGCCCCTAGTTGTTTTTGCCAAGAATCTAGAAAGAAAGAAAGACTTGGATTTATATAGCGCCTTTCACGACCACTTTAGCGCTTTATAGCCAATGGAATACTTTTGGAGTGTAGTCACTGTTGTAATGTAGGAAACGCGGCAGCCAATATGCGCACAGCAAGCTCCCACAAACAGCAATGTGATAATGACCAGACCAGGTAATCTGTTTTTGTTATGTTGATTGAGGGATAAATATTGGCCAGCACACCAGGGATAACTCCCCTGCTCTGCTTTGAAATAGTGTCATGGGATCTTTTACGTTCACCTGGAGAGGGCAGACGGGGCCTCGGTTTAACGTTCTCGTCCGAAAATCTACATATGGCTTTGATCGCCGGAGGCAGTCGGAGAGGAATTTTCCATGGTATTTTTTTCCCTTTTTGGCCCTGGGTATTTTCTCTGCTTTTTTTGCCTCTCCCGGGAGATTACATGGCCATGGAGGAGGGTGGGTGATTAGGGAAGTGGGGTGAGGGAAGTAATGTCTAGTTAAGATGCTCCGGCCATCATTGTGTGGAGCAGGCTCGATGGACCAGCTGGTCTTTTCCTGCCCATCAATTTTGTACGGTTCATACTGGAGAAGGTGCAAAAACGGTTGACAAGGATGACACCAGAGCTGAGGTGTTATACCTCTCAGGAAGGGATGAACCGCTGGGGCCCTTTTCTCTGGAAAAGTAAAGGCTGAGGGGTGACCTAATAAAAGTTTTTGAGCTTATGAAAGGGTGTGATAGGGTAGATGTAGAGAAGATGCTTCCACTTGTAGGTGAGACTATAACTAGGGGCCATAAATATAAGATAGTCACCAATAAATCCAATCGGGAATTCGGGAGAAACTTCTTTCCCCAGAGAGTGGTGAGAATGTGGAACGCGCTACCACAGGGAGTAGTTGCGACGAATAGGGGAATATAAGAACATAAGAAATAGGAACAGGAGTAGGCCTTTTGGCCCCTCGGGCCTGCTTCGCCATTCAATAAGATCATGGCTGATCTTCTACCTCGACTCCATTTTCCTGCACTATCTCCATATCCCTTGATTCCCTTAATATCCAAACATTTATCGATCTCTGTCTTGAATCTACTTAACGACTGAGCATCCACAGCCCTCTGGGGTAGAGAATTGCAAAGATTCACCACCCTCTGAGTGAAGAAATTTCTCCTCATCTCAGTCCTAATTGGCCGACCCCTTATTCTGATACTGTGACCCCTGGTTCGAGATAAGTTAGGGAAGTTAGATAAGTACACAAGGAAGAAAGGAATAGAAGGACATACTGACAGGGTGAGATGAAGTAGGGTGGGAGGAGGCTCGTGTGGAGCATAAACACCGGCACGGACCAGTTGGGCCGAATGGCCTGTTTCTGTGCTGTAAATACTATGTAATAACACAGGACAGGACCAGAAGTGACCATTGTGGTTCATCAGGATAGACTGGAAGTTAAAAAAAATACCTTGCCCTGTTTTAACCACCATGCCCTTAGTCACTCCCTTCATCAAATATCAGTTCAGTTACTTGTGCCAGTTTTAACACTGTCTGTCTCCACCACCTCTGTTGAACAGTAGCGTCTTCCATACATTCACCATGCTCTGTGTAAAGTGCCGAAAGCTAAACCGCCTTTTCACCATTCCTGCTCTGAGCTCGATTAGTGTTGTACCCCATCTTCGTAGGTGTAGCTTATTTGCTTCATGGGTTCTTTGCTACACATGGCTACACATTTGCTGTGGAGAACGAGCTGGCTTATTAGCAAGGATTCAACAATCAAACTGAACCCTACCAGCTCATCCACCAGGCTCACAACAGCACGCCTCATCGTGGAGAACCTGAACTCAATTAACCGGGGTTTTATTGAGTCTTGTGAACATCACGTGACTGGCTAAGCCACTCACGGTGCAACGGCTCCACAAACCTGGGAGCATGCTCAAAGGCACATACATTACACCAGGGAAAGTGAAAAGTCTTGAAATGTCTTCAGTGTTTAGGAGTCGCAGTGAATAACTAGTACACATGATCCACAGGTTGTGTGCAGAGAAACACCACTGCTTCTCTGCTTCTTTGAATTCAATATTGTGACATTAAAAGTGAGCCGGTGTCAGGAAAGGGTTAATCAGATTGACCTGAAGTTTATTGAAGTTATACTTCTATTGATTATCTATTGCAGTACTGTTAACATTTTTCCTTTGCCTGTGAAGTGGGGAGGCTTAAGTCAATCGAAAGTACGACTGAGCTATTGAACCAGTGATGACCCTGCAGCAATGGTCAATACTAAGAGGTTTAAAGAAAGATTTCCATTGAATCATGTCATGACAGTGTGGAAAAACAGTATGTACTGCTGACACTCCAGTGCAGTGCTGAAGGAGTGCTGCACTGTCGGAGGTGCCGTCTTTCGGATGAGACGTTAAACCGAGGCCCCGTCTGCTCTCTCAGGTGGACGTAAAAGATTCCATGGAACTATTTTGAAGAAGAGCAGGGGGTTCTGGAGCCTTCGGTGTCCTGGAGCTAATATTTATCCATCAATTAACAGAACAAAAACAGATTATCACATTGCTGTTTGTGGGAGCTTGCTGTGCGCAAATTGGCTGCCGCGTTTCCCACATTACAACAGTGACTACACTCCAAAAAGTACTTCATTGGCTGTAAAATCACTTTGAGATGTCCAGTGGTCGTGAAAGGCGCTATATAAATGCAAGTCTTTCTTTCTTATGGTTAAGTACAATTGCATGGACTATATACTTAATCAGCTGCCTAGGCCCCAAGCTCTGGAACTCCCTCCCTAAACCCTTCCGCCTCCCTATCTCTCACTCCTCCTTTAAGATGCTCCTCAAAACCTACCTCTTTGACCAAGCTTTTGGTCACTGGAGAAGAGTGGATCCGCTGTTTTTTTTCTATAGACTGGAGAAGCTGGAGTTGTTCTCCTTAGAACACAGAAGGTTGAGAGGAGATTTGATAAAGGTGTTCAAAATCATGAGGGGTCTGGGGAGAGTAGATAGAGAGAAACTGTTCCCATTGGCAGAAGGGTCGAGAACCAGAGGACACAGATTCAAAGTGATTGGCAGAAGAACCAAAGGCGATGTGAGGAAAACCTTTTTATGCAGTGAGTGGTTAGGTTCTTTGCTTAAGAATTCATAACAACACATTGCTATTAAGAACCAGTTGGTTTATTAACAAAGGTTTAACAATCAAACTACACATTACCAGTTCACCCACTAGGCTCACAACTGCATACCTCATCGTGGATGACCTGGACCCAACTGACTGTGGTTTTATGGAGTCTTGTAAACATCACGTGACTGGATAAGCCACTCGCAATGCAACAGCTCTATAAACCTGTGAGCATCCTCACATGTACCTATATTACAGGAATGTTAATGGGAAGCTTGGATCAGCTACTATGCAACTTGCTGCACACAAGGTAATTAATACAGTTAAAAGAATTTTACAGAATTTTTTAGTTTGGTTAATTATCCTTTGGTAACAGGAATGAGGTCTGTGGTTACGAGATGTCTGGACTCCTAAAATTCTGCCCTCTTGAGCATCCCTGATTATAACTGCTCAACCATCGGTGGCCGTGTCTTCAGCTGCCTGGGCCCCAAGCTCTGGAACTCCCTCCCTAAGCCTCTCCACCTCTCTACCTCTCTTTCCTCCTTTAAGATGCTCCTTAAAACCTGCCTCTTTGACCTTTGGTCACCTGCCGTAATTTCTTCTTATGTGGCTCGGTATCAAATGTATTTGTTTTGTCTTGTAACACTGCTGTGAAGCGCCTTGGGAAGTTTTACTACATTAAAGGCGCTATATAAATAAAAGTTGGTGTTGTTGTTATGGACAGGCAACTCTCCCTTTTCACTTAATGGAATTATTTCCTTATTAGCGATGCCCTTCAGGGCTGCAATCTGAGTGGTGCAACTTTGGTTTGTGAGCTGAATGTTATCATGACAACTTAAGTGCCCCTGATCATTTGTTTTTGTTCAGAGGGTGTGACATGGTCAGTCGATCTGGAACAAATGGATACAATCAGGCCCCGTTAAAGCTTCAAATGGGTCATTCTCACTTGGCCTCTGTCAGACGTCACCAACCCTCGGCTCCAGCCTTTCTGCCTTCTTAGTTGCCTAGGCAATGAGAGGCATGTTATTCTTCCATAGGTTTATTATGTACCCATCAAACAATGTAACTTTCTTTTGTCAATTTAGTTCCTGTTTTCACAATCTATTAATTCCCTCCATGTACCCTCCTTCCAGCTAATGGGCTCTGTCATCCCCTGATGCTAATATTATTTCCATGTCTTAAGTGGGCCGATGCCTAGATGCTGCAGAACGTACTTATAGTAGACCCTTGCTTTCAGGACTGACTGACTTGTACAAAGAACAGATTTGTCCAATGGGGGAGTGGTCAGATGCTTGTGAGAAAGATAACAAATAGGAGCAGGAGTAGGCTATTTGAACTTTCGAGCCTGCTCCACCATTTAATAAGATCATGGCTGCTCTGATCATGGACTCAGCTCCACTTCCCTGCCCGCTCCCCATAACCCTTCACTCCCTTATTGTTCAAAAATCTGTCTGTCTCCTCCTTAAATATATTCAATGACCCCCAGACTCCACAGTTCTCTGAGGCAGAAAATTCCACAGATTCATGACCCTCTGAGAGAAGAAATTCCTCCTTATCTTAGTTCTAAGTGGACGACCCCTTATTCTGAAACTATGCCCCCTAGTTCTAGATTACCCCACAAGTGGAAAATCCTCTCTACTTGTCGAGCCCCCTCAGTATCTTACACATTTCAATAAGATCACCTCTCATTCTTCTAAACTCCAATGAGTATAGGCCCAACCTGCTCAACCTTTCTTCATAACTCAACCCCTTCAATTCAGGAATCAACCTAGTGAACCTTCTCTGAACAGCTTCCAAGCAAGTATATCCTTCCTTAAATACGGAGACCAAAACTGTATGCAGTACTCTAGGTGTGGTCTCACCAACGCTCTGTACAGTTGTAGCAGGACTTCCCTACTTGTATGATTTGAAATGCAATGCGTTACTTTTTGGAGTACCGTGGCTGTCATTATGCAGCAAGCCTGGTAGCCATTTTGCACGTAAGCGGGATCCAACAAACCATCATTGAGTTGAAGGATGAGTTATGTTGATCCTGGCGACGTTGGTTGAGGGAGAAACATTGATATATTTACAATATACATCAATGATTTAGACAAAGGAATTGAATGTAATATCTCCAAGTTTTCAGATGACACTAAACTGGGTGGCGGTGTGAGCTGTGAGGCGGACGCTAAGAGGCTGCAGGGTGACTTGGACAGGTTAGGTGAGTGGGCAAATGCATGGCAGATGCAGTATAATGTGGATAAATGTGAGGTTATCCAGTTTGGTGGCAAAAACAGGAAGGCAGATTATTATCTGAATGGTGACAGATTAGCAAAAGGGGAGGTGCAACGAGACCTGGGTATCATGGTAAACGTCAGTCATTGAAGGTAGGCATGCAGGTACAGCAGGCAGTAAAGAAAGCAAATGGCATGTTGGCCTTCATAACGAGGGGATTTGAGTATAGGAGCAGGGAGGTCTTACTGCAGTTGTACAGGGCCTTGGTGAGACCACACCTGGAGTATTGTGTGCAGTTTTGGTCTCCTAATCTGAGGAAGGACATTCTTGCTATTAAGGGAGTGCAGCGAAGGTTCACTAGACTGATTCCCAGGATGGCAGGACTGACATATGAAGACAGACTGGATAGACTAGGCTTATATTCACTGGAATTTAGAAGAATGAGAGGGGATCTCATAGAAACATATAAAATTCTGACGGGATTGGACAGGTTAGATGCAGGAAGAATGTTCCCGATGTTGGGGAAGTCCAGAACCAGGGGTCACAGTCTAAGGATAAGGGGTAAGCTATTTAGGACCGAGATGAGGAGAAACTTCTTCACTCAGAGAATTGTGAACCTGTGGAATTCTCTACCACAGAAAGTTGTTGAGGCCAGTTTGTTAGATATATTCGAAAGGGAGTTAGATGTGGCCCTTACAGCTAAAGGGATCAAGGTGTATGGAGAGAAAGCAGGAATGGGGTATTGAAGGTGCATGATCAGCCATGATCATATTGAATGTGGTGCAGGCTCGAAGGGCTGAATGGCCTACTCCTGCACCACTTTCTATGTTTTTATGTTAGGAGAATGTGGGTGAAGTCCTTGTTCTTCTGATTTGGACCATGGGATCGTTAATACTCCACTCCGTCCCCTGGACTAGCAGACCCCCTGGGTTAACATCTCACCTGAAGGGCGGCAGCTACGACATCACCACCCTAACGAGGTGCAGTTTTAATCTCCTTACCGAAGAAAGGATATACTTGCCATAGAGGGAGTGCAGCGAAGGTTCACCAGACTGATTCCTCGGAAGGCAGGACTGTCGTATGAGGAGAGATTGGGTCAACGAGGCCTGTATTCACGAGGGTTTCGAAGAATGAGAGAGGATCTCATTGAAATGTATAACATTCTGACGGGGCTGGACAGACTGGATGTGGGGAGGATGATTCCCCTTGCTGGGAAGTCTAGAATAAAGGGTCACAGTCTCAGGATACGGAGTATGAAATTTAGGACTGAAACGAGGAGAAATTTCTTCACACGGAGGGTGGTGAACATGTGGAATTTTCTACCACAGAAGGCTGTAGAGGCTAAGTCACTGAATATATTTAAGAAGGAGATGGATAGATTTCTAGACACAAAAGGCATCAAGGGGTGTGCGGAGAAAGCGGGAATATGGTGTTGAGATAGAGGATCAGCCATGATCATATTGAATAGCGGTGCAGGCTCGAAGGGCCGAATGGCCTACACTGCTCCTATTTTCTACGTTTCTATGTGCCAGGCTCAAGTCCTGAAGTTGAGTTGTGCCCAGGTCCCTCTGACTCGCAGACAAGAATGAGGCAAGATGACACTCTATATCCATCTGCGTTAAATCTCAGCGTCTTCAAAGCCTCCGACCCGCAGATTAGAAGAGATAAAGAGCGCTTTGTATTAACAGCCTCTCCATTATAGATGAGCTGTGCGTCAGTGAGTATTCAAACAGTCAGCCAGTGCCTTTCCATAAATCTGAGAGGTTCTTTGAAGTTCACATTAAATGGGATGTTAGATACCCTCTATATTAACTTCACCATCACAGCACAAAATATTGCAGCGTTATACTGTGTGAAATTCATCGCTGTTGGCTTGCCAGGAGGCATATATCCCATTAAACTTTAAAACCAGCTACTCAGTGTATAAATGGAATGAATTCGTCATTACAAAGTTACAGTATGTGAAATTCTCTGGCAATCCGATGCAATGAAAAAAAAAAGCTGGAATTATTTTGTGCAGAATTGTAATGGCCGGAACCAGAATACAGACACCTTTGAGTAAAGGGAACGGAATTATATCTCAGTTTCCTTTTGAGTAAAATGTGGAGTCAGATAAATGGTGAGTTGAGGCTAAGTCACACAAGTCAGTGCAAGCGTGATTATTCAGCCATAAACTACGTCACTAGTCTTTTTGTTCCTCTCAATGAAACAATGAGCAATAATGTGCAGTCATCTCCATTAAACTGGGTTCAATTCCTAGTCTACACTGAGGTAGCTAATCGTAGCCAGGGTGAAATTAGGGGTGCTACAATGGAGCTCCATGCCTCTGAATCGCTCTGGGTTCCTGATCGCAATTGCTCTCCAGTGACCCCTGCTGGAAGTGCACTTGTGTGGCCATCGGGGACGAGACCTGGTCATGCCAAACTCCCCCCTCCCAAACCCTCAGGTAAATACTCTCTTCCAAATCCCACAAATAACGTTACAAAGCAGCACAAGACAGAATGTCATGGCAAGTTTTAGCCATTGGCATCAAAGGGAACCATTCTCATTTATATAGGGGTCCTCACTTAAAAAAAATAAGGGCCCTAGCTTTCCGCCTTTCCACTTCCTTTGCGCTATTTTCCAACTAGTCATTTTCATGGATGGAAAATTGCCAGCGCAGAAATGAAGAGACCCCTGTCCCCCTCAACTCTGGTGTCAGCCTTGGCTCAGTGGGTAGCACTCTCACCTCTGCATCAGAAGGTTGTAGGTTCAAGTTTAAGTCCAACTCCAGAGACTTGAGCACATAAATCTAAGTTAAGCGGAGGCCCCGGCTACCCTCTCAAGTGGACGTAAAAGATCCCCTGGCACTATTTCGAAGAGGATCAGGGGAGTTATCCCCCGTGCCTTGGCCAATGAAAAACCGATTATCTGGGTCATTATCACATTGCTGTTTGTGGGAGGTTGCTGTGCGCAAATTGGTTGCCGCGTTTCCTACGTTACAACAGTGACCACACCTCAAAAGGTGCTTCATTGGCCGGAAAGCGCTTTGAGACATCCGGTGGTCATAAAAGGTGCTATATAAATGCAAGTCTTTCTTTCTTTGCTAGAGTTGTCCAATTAGTCCCACTCCTCCTGCTCGTTCCCCATAGCCCTGCAATTTTATCTTCCTTTTCAATCATTCATCCAATTCTCTTTCGAGAGCTACAATCGAATCTGCTTCCACCGTCCTTTCAGGCAGCGCGTTGCAGATCACAACTCGCTGCGTAAAAAAAAAAAAATTCTCCTCGTCGCCCCTCAACTTCTTTTGCCAATTATCTTCAATCGGCATCCTTGGGTTACCGGCCCTCCTGCCACTGGAAACAACTTCACCTTATTTATTCGATCGAAAATTTGGGGGAATTGCTTTCTGCCTGTTTTTTTCACAAAAAAAGGATCCTTCTTCTCCGTGATGAAACAGCCTACTCCCTCTAGTGGTTGGGATGAGGATCAGCGAATATGCTCCACGGAGAGGCTGACCATTTGACTGACACGTGAAGTCTCGTGCATCACAAAGGGGATAACTAGCGCTGGGACAGTCCGCCCACAGCCTGATCTAGGTACCGACTGCCCATATCATTTATATCCCAGTGACTATTAGTGAGAGGAGCTGGAATATTTTCAAAAAGTGGTTTGAGAAACTTGACTCCACGGGTCCATTGCCTCATCATTTTTGCAACATTTAATAAATTAGTTCAAAGATGGATTGTAATGCCATTATAAGAACATAAGAAATAGGAGCAGGAGTAGGCCAGCCCCTCGAGCCTAATCTGCAACTCTTCTGCACATATCCCTTGATTCCCTTATTGAAAGAGGAGGTTGCATGGATTAGGAGATGGAGGCCATGGGAGGGGAATTGGAACATAAGCATGAGAATTTTGTTATACCAAGTCTGCTCACTCAGGTGGACGTAAAAGATCCTGCGGGCACTATTTTGAAGGAGAACAGGTGGACTGTTCTCCTTGATGTCCTGGCCAATATTTATCCCTCAACCTCCATCACAAAAAAAACAGGTGATCTGGCAATGTATATGTTTGCTGTTTGTGGGAGCTTGCTGTGCACAGATTGGCTGCCGCGCTTCCCTACATTACAGCAACGACCACGCTTCAATACGTGAAGCGCTTTGGGATGTCCTGAGGTGGTGAAAGGCGCTATATAAATGCCAGTTCTTTATTTCTTTAGCACTGACGTGATTCTACTTTGACAAGGGGTCGGTGCTGAAGACACAAGCGGGTCACTCTCGTTGGGTTATTCTTTCCGCCATTGGTCTGAAACACACGGAAGAGACTGAATAACAATTGGCGTTATTGTGAGAACCAGTTCCCTTTATTTTGTTTGATATATGTTCAGTGATTTTTCACCCCACTACTTCCTATTGGAAGCAAAAAAAAATGGCAGTTTCTCCTCTTGCTCTGGTTTAATACTGCTTGGCAGAAATGTCTCACCATATGTCTGTGTGACGAACCTCAGGCCTGTTCTATTAATAGCAGCTTTTAATAAGCTGATCTTGGCTTATTCAGACTGTCACTATTTCATTAGACATCTGATACTTTATACTTGGCTGGGCGATCAGATGTGTCGTGAAATGGCCACTATCTCGCTCGGCTTGTGCCTGGTTCCATTGGGAATCCACCTTCATTTCCTCCCCCCATTATTGTTAGGTTTGGGATTCTTGGCTGTGCCTCACTGAGCCCCCTGCAGCTTGTTTCCTGGGCTTTAAGCAAACGCTGCTTTGTAGATCCTCAGCAGACCATTGATGTCTGACATTAACATCTTTCCAGCAGGGGTCACTGGCTAGCAGTCGGGAGAAGGAATGCTGGCTGATTCTCCCCACCCCTTCCTAACCCAAAGACTGCAGCGCTGATGGTTCAACATCCAGCCTTTCATGATTTTAAAACACAAAGGGCCAGTGATTCAGCCTCGACTGTGCGCAAGTGCTGCTGCTGCATGAATTAAAGAGGAACTCCTCCCCCCCCCACCCCACCATCCACTCTCGTTTGATTCATCATCATCATACGCTGTCCCTCAAAAGCGAGAAAGACTTGCTTTTGCTCTAAAAGTGAGTTCTCAGGTGACTGAACAGTCCAATATGAGAACCACAGTCTCTGTCACAGGTGGGACAGACAGTGGTTGAAGGAAAGGATGGGTGGGGAGTCTGGTTTGTCGCACGCTCCTTCCGCTGCCTGCGCTTGATTTCTGCATGCTCTCGGTGACGAGACTCGAGGTGCTCAGCGCCCGCCCGGATGCTCTTCCTCCACTTAGGGCGGTCTTTGGCCAGGGACCCCCAGGTGTCGGTGGGGATGTTGCACTTTATCAAGGAGGCTTTGAGGGTGTCCTTGAAACATTTCCTCTGCCCACCTGGGGCTCGCTTGCCGTGTAGGAGTTCTGAGTAGAGCGCTTGCTTTGGGTGTCTCATGTCGGGCATGTGGACGATGTGGCCCGTCCAACGGAACCGGTCGAATGTGGTCAGTGCTTCGATGCTGGGGATGTTGGCAAGATCGAGAACACTGACCTTGGTGCGTCTATCCTCCCAGGGGACTTGCAGGATCTTGTGGAGACAGTGTTCAAACAAGAAAGAAGAACAGGAGTAGGCCATACGGCCCCTCGAGCCTGCTCCGCCATTCAATAAGATCATGGCTGATCTGATCATGGACTCAGCTCCACTTCCCTGCCCGCTTCCCATAACCCCTTATCATTTAAGAAACTGTCTATTTCTGTCTTAAATTTATTCAATGTCCCAGCTTCCACAGTTCCCAGAGACAGCGAATTCCACAGATTTACAACCCTCAGAGAACATTTTGATCTTCTGAGCCAGTATTGTTTCTCACTAACGCACTGATCTCATCCTTTATTAACAGTGCTACCCCAACTCCTTTTCCTTTCTGTCTGTCTGTCCTTCCAAATTGTCAAGTACCCCTGAATATTTATAGTTCCCAGTCCCGGTCACCTTGCAACCATTTCTCTGTAATGGCTATCAGATCATACCCATTTGTAACTATTTGTGCCGTCAACTCATCTATTTTGGTGGTATTTCTCCAACGATTTAAGGTGTCTACTGTATACGGTCCACATCTCTGAGCCATACAGGAGGGCGGGTATCACTATAGCCCTGTAGACCATGAGCTTGGTGCCAGATTTGAGGTCCTGGTCTTCGAACACTCTCTTTTCATTATAGACTGGATGTCACCCCACAGTGACCCCTTCATAAAGTCAAAGTTCAGAGAGAGACTTCCACCCCTGCCACCCCCACAACAACCCGAATTCCTCATCCCCTCTCCTGAAGACAACGAAATCTGCTTGGCTACCATTCCATGGACATTAGCAGTCCTCTGTTACCATTCTTTGCACAGAAGTCCACAGACTTAGTGTTAGGAGGCAGTATAAAGTAGTTAAAGTAGTGTCCACATTGGAAGAAGCATCCACTTTGAAGGAAGCTCCAAGATTACACAGATTTCGTCGGCTATTTGAAACATCCCCATGAGGCCCGATGCACAGCTTTGCATTGGACCAGAGTTATACCGCAGCCAAAGCGGTGTGGAGAAACCTGTCCCCTGGGGCCTCACACCATTTGGCTTTGATGTTAATTTGAGAACATAAGAACATAAGAATTAGGAACAGGAGGCCATCTAGCCCCTTGAGCCTGCTCTGCCATTCAAAAAGATCATGGCGATCTGGCCGTGGACTCAGCTCCACTTACCCGCCCGCTCCCCATAACCCTTAATTTCCTTATTGATTAAAAATCTATCTATCCGTGACTTGAATACATTCAATGAGCTAGCCTCAACTGCTTCCTTGGGCAGAGAATTCCACAGATTCACAACCCTCTGGGAGAAGAAATTCCTTCTCAACTCGGTTTTAAATTGGCTCCCGCGTATTTTGAGGCTGTGCCCCCTAGTTCTAGTCTCCCCGACCAGTGGAAACAACCTCTCTGCCTCTATCAAATCTATCTGGCAACCGAGTTGCAATTAGGGTTGCCAGCCCTCCAGGAATGGCCTGGAGCCTCCAGGAATTGAAGATTAGTCTCCGGGACACTGGCTGCGAGCATCACCCGGGAGAAACAACATAGGGACATTCAAATATATTGTGCACTGATTGGAGATGGGAAAAAGGGAAAAGGAGTGGGGCGGTTGGATGTGGGAGATCATGTGGTGAGACCTCCAAGGATATGTTCAACCAGAGTTAGCAACACTAGTTGTATATCCACTTAAATATCCCCTCAAAATCCAAACTTTACTGGCAACGCTCTCTCTCTCCCTCTCCTTCTAGCTCTCCCTCTCTCTTTCTCGCTCTCCCTCTTCCTCTCTCCTTCTCCCTCTCTCATTCTCCCTGTCCCTCTCCTTCTCGCTCTCCCTCTCCCTGTTTATTTGTCGATCTCCCTCTCCCTCACACTCTCTCTCTCCTTCTCTCTCTTTTTGCCGCAGTGATAAAGACAGGTGGCATGATCAAGCCATGAGCCTTAAATTAAGTATTATACTTAATAAGGTCTGATTACCATATGTTAATTTGGGAGTCCTGTTAATGAGCCCACCGATATGAAAGGCGTTGGAACTCAGAGATAATTATATAGCGCACCATTTAATGGGCCTGAAGTTCTAATGATAGATCAAAATAAAGAAATTCGCAAACATCTGAGGATATATATAAATACAAACAAAAATATAAGATAGTCACTAATAAATCCAAAATGGAATTCAGGAGAAAATTCTTTACCCAGACAGTGGTGAGAATGTTCAACTACAACAACAACTTGTATTTATATAGCACCTTTAACGTAGTAAAATGTCCCAAGGCACCTCACAGGAGTATTATGAGACAAAAAATTTGACACCGAGCCACATAAGGAGAAATTAGGGCAGGTGACCAAAAGCTTGGTCCAAGAGGTAGGTTTTAAGGAGCGTCTTGAAGGAGGAGAGAGAGGTAGAGAGGTTTAGGCAGGGAATTCTAAAGCTTAGGGCCGAGGCAACAGAAGGCAAGGCCACCAATGGTTGAGCGCTTATAATCAGGGATGCTCAAGTGAGCAGAATTCGAGGAGCGCAGACATCCCGGGAGGGTTGTGGGCTGGAGGAGATTACAGAGATAGAAAGGGGCGTGACCATGGAGGGTTTTGAAAACAAGAATGAGAATTTTGAAATCGAGGCGTTGCTTAACAAGGAGCCAATATAAGTCAGCGAACACAGGGGTGATGGGTGAGCGGGACTTGGTGCAAGTTAGGACACGGGCAGCCGAGTTTTGGATCACCTCTAGTTTACGTAGGGTAGAATGTGGGAGGCCAGCCAGGGGTACGTTGGAATAGTCAAGTCTAGAGGTAACAAAGGCATGGATGAGGGCTTCAGCAGCAGATGAGCTGAGGCAAGGGCGGAGCCAGGCGATGTTACGAAGTTGGAAATAGGCGGTCTTAGTTATGCTGCGGATATGCTACCATAAAGATTAGTTGAAGCGAACAGCACAGATGCATTTAAGGGGAGGCTAGACACCTGAATGAGAAAGGAATAGAAGGATATGCTGATAGGGTAAGCTGAAATGGGTTGGAGGAGGCTCAAGTGGAACATAAACACCGGCACTCAACTGTTGGGCCAAATGGCCTGTTTCTGTACTGCACATTCTGTGTAATTCTATGATATCATGTTTAGGTTTTTGTTTAAGATGAGCTTTGTTTAACCCATTTCTCTCGATTTGATGAGAGGTTGGGAGAAACAGGGAGATCCGATTAGCTGGTGCCAAACCGGTATTTAGAGTGCTCGCGCAATGGTTCCTCTATCAGTGGAATCGTGCCGGCTCGGGATGGTTGCCGATCATAGAAAAAAAAATTACGTTTATCTCGCACCTTTCACCACCACTGGACTTCCCAAGCACTTTACAGCCAATGAAGTACTTTGTTGAACTGTTGTAATGTGGGAAACGTTACAGCCAATTTTGCCAAAACGGCAAGCTCCCACATACAGCAATGTGATAATTATTAGATAATCTGTTTTTTGTCATGTTGGCTGAGGGATGAATATCGGCCAGGACACCGGGGATATCTCCCCTGCTCTTCTTGGAAACAGTGCCACCTCGATCATCTCGGCTGCTCGACAGATAAAGTTGGCAAGGAGGGGCTGACACTGTCTCCTGTTTCAGTCGGGCAACCGAAAGCCGGCTTATTTGACTAAAAATAAAAGAAAGACTTACATTTATAAAGCGCCTTTCATGACCACCGGACATCTTAAAAAGCGCTTTGCAGCCAATGAAATACTTTTTGAAATGTAGTCACTGTTGTACTGTGACTAATACGTTGCCAACTCTGATTGGAGGTATTTCTGGAGATGCCATCACATGACCTCCCTGCCCCCAACGACCCTGTACAATCAAACAGCCCTTCCCCCAAGCCCCCTCTCCCCCATTTCCAATATTGATATAACTTAGAAGCAAAAGTGTTGAAAGAAAATGAGTTTAAAAAAAAACATTTTATTTCATGTCTCTGATTTCTCGCCCGGCGTTTTGCTGACAGCAATGTCCGGGAGATTAATCTTCTGTTTTTCAGACACTCCAGGCCAATCCTGGAGGGTTGGCAACCCTACTAACGCAGCATTGTACCATCGTCTCTCTATCCCCCTTCCCTTGCTGTAGCTGATGGGTATGATTCCATGGGGACTACCCGCCTTCCAGTGCCTCACCCGAGCGCCCATTCTCCGCATATGAGCCTGGCCAGTTGGAATTGTCAAGCTATTCCATTGCTGGTGTGGAGGAGGGTGGGGGGGGGGGTGGGGGGGCGGAGAAGGAATCACAAGCGTGCCCAATCCTGACCTCACGAATCCCCCTTGCCACCCCCACCCACCCTGCGCCCTGCACTTTCCAGCAAGTGCCAATTGTAACACAGAATGACACTAAGCTGGGTGTGAGCTGTGAGGAGGACGCTAAGAGGCTGCAGGGTAACTTGGACAGGTTAGGTGAGTGGGCAAATGCATGGCAGATGCAGTATAATGTGGATAAATGTGAGGTTATCCAGTTTGGTGGCAAAAACAGGAAGGCAGATTATTATCTGACTGTTGACAGATTAGTAAAAGGGGAGGTGCAATGAGACCTGGGTGTCATGGTACATCAGTCATTGAAAGTGGGCATGCAGGTACAGCAGGCAGTAAAGAAAGCAAATGGCATGTTGGCCTTCATAGCGAGAGGATTTGAGTATAGGAGCAGGGAGGTCTTACTGCAGTTGTACAGGGCCTTGGTGAGACCACACCTTGAGTATTGTATGCAGTTTTAGTCTCCTAATCTGAGGAAGGACATTCTTGCTATCGAGGAAGTGCAGCGAAGGTTCACCAGACTGATTCCCAGGATGGCAGGACTGACATATGAACAAAGACTGGATAGACCGGGCTTATATTCACTAGAATTTAGAAGAATGAGAGGGAATCTCACAGAAGCATATAAAATTCTGATGGGATTGGACAGGTTAGATGCAGGAAGAACGTTGGGGAAGTCCAGAACCAGGGGGTCAGATTCTAAGGATAAGGGGTAAGCCATCGAGGACTGAGATGAGGAGAAACTTTTTCACTCAGAGAATTGTGAACCTTGCAATTCTCTACCACAGAAAGTTGTTGAGGCCAGTTCGCTAGATATATTCAAAAGGGTGTTATTTGTGGCCCTTACGGCTAAAGGAATCAGGGGCTATGGAGAGAAAGCAGGAATGGGGTACTGAAGTTGCATGATCAGCCATGATCGTATTGAATGGTGGTGCAGGCTCGAAGGGCCGAATGGCCTACTCATGCACCTATTTTCTATGTTTCTATGAATCAGACCGGGGCTAAGGGGGTTAAATTATGAGGACAGGTTGTATAGACTCGGCTTGTGTTCTCTTGAATATAGAAGATTAAGGAGTGACCTAATCGAGGTGTTTAAGAGGATTAAAGGGATATGATAGGGTAGATAAGAAATAAACTACTTGCATTGGTGGGAGAGTCCACAACAAGGGGGCAGAACCAGAGCGAGGGGTGATGGCAGGAAGCATTTCTTCCCACAAAGGGGTTAGTGAAAATCGGGAACTCTCTTCCCCCCCACCCCCCAAAAAAAGCTGTTGAGGCTGGGAGTCAATTGAAAAATTCAATACTGGGATTGATAGAATTTTGTTAGGTAAGGTTATTGAGGGTTACGGAACCAAGGTGGGTGTATGCAGTTAAAACACAGATCATCCATGAGCTAACTGAATGATGGAACAGGCTCGAGGGTCCTCCTGTTCCTGTGTTGCTTGCACATCTACCACCATGAAAAGAAAAAAGACCTTCATTTCTATAGTGCCTGTCACGACCACCAGACGTCCCAAAGCGCTTTACAGCCAATGAAGTTCTTTTTTTGAAACGTAGTCACTGTTTAAATGCGGGAAACGCGGCAGCCAATTTGCGCACAGCAAGCTCCCACAAACAGCAACGTGATAATGACCAGATAATCTGCTTTAGTGATGTTGATTGAGGGATAAATATTGGGCAGGACATCCTCCCCCTATTTCTTCGAAATAGTGCCGCGGGATCTTTTATGTCCACCTGAGAGAGCAGACGGGAGCCTCGGTTTAACGTCTCATCCAAAAGACGACACCTCTGACAGTGCAGCACTCCCTACCAAAATTCTCTGGACTCTGGGGAGGTACCAGCAGATTGGAAAGCAGCTAATATAACACCTCTGTTTAAAAAAGGGGGCAGACAAAAGGCAGGTAACTATAGGCCAGTTAGTTTATCAGTAGTGGGGAAAATGCTTGAAACTATCATTAAGGAAGAAATAGCGGAACATCTAGATAGGAATAGTGCAATCAAGCAGATGCAGCATGGATTCATGAAGGGGAAATCATGTTGAACTAATTTACTGGAATTCTTTGAGGATATAACGAGCATGGTGGATAGAGGTGTACCGATGGATGTGGTGTATTTAGATTTCCAAAAGGCATTCGATAAGGTGCCACACAAAAGGTTACTGCAGAAGATAGAGGTACGCGGAGTCAGAGGAAATGTATTAACATGGATAGAGAATTGGCTGGCGAACAGAAAGCAGAGAGTCGGGATAAATGGGTCCATTTCAGGTTGGAAATCGGTGGTTAGTGGTGTGCCACAGGGATCGGTACTGGGACCACAACTGTTTACAATATACATAGATGACCTGGAAGAGGGGACAGAGTGTAGTGTAACAAAATTTGCAGATGACACTAAGATTAGTGGGAAAGCGGGTTGTGTAGAGGACACAGAGAGGCTGAAAAGAGATTTGGATAGGTTAAGCGAATGGGCTAAGGTTTGGCAGATGGAATACAATGTCGAAAAGTGTGAGGTCATCCACCTTGGGGGGAAAAAACACAGTAAAAGGGAATATTATTTGAATGGGGAGAAATTACAACATGCTGAGGTGCAGAGGGACCTGGGGGTCCTTGTGCATGAATCCCATAAAGTTAGTTTGCAGGTACAGCAGGTAATCAGGAAGGCGAATGGAATGTTGGCCTTCATTGTGAGAGGGATGGAGTACAAAAGCAGGGAGGTCCTGCTGCAACTGTGTAGGGTATTGGTGAGGCCGCACCTGGAGTACTGCGTGCAGTTTTGGTCACCTTACTTAAGGAAGGATATACTGGCTTTGGAGGGGGTACAGAGACGATTCACTAGGCTGATTCTGGAGATGAGGGGGTTACCTTATAATGATAGATTGAGTAGACTGGGTCTTTACTCGTTGGAGTTCAGAAGGATGAGGGGTGATCTTATAGAAACATTTAAAATAATGAAAGGGATAGACAAGATAGAGGCAGAGAGGTTGTTTCCACTGGTCGGGGAGACTAGAACTAGGGGGCACAGCCTCAAAATACGGGGGAGCCAATTTAAAACCGAGTTGAGAAGGAATTTCTTCTCCCAGAGGGTTGTGAATCTGTGGAATTCTCTGCCCAAGGAAGCAGTTGAGGCTAGCTCATTGAATGTATTCAAGTCACAGATAGATAGATTTTTAACCAATAAGGGAATTAAGGGTTACGGGGAGCGGGCGGGTAAGTGGAGCTGAGTCCACGGCCAGATTAGCCATGATCTTATTGAATGGCGGAGCAGGCTCGAGGGGCTAGATGGCCTACTCCTGTTCCTAATTCTTATGTTCTTATGTTCTTATGTCAGCCTCGATTTTTTGTGCACAAAATATAACCTTTTGTAAGTTAACAAAAAACAAAGGAAAACTCCTGGTCCTGATTTTGTGAGTCAGCGACTGCAGGAGAGAAGGGGGGCGGAGGGGGGAGGGGGGAAGAACATTTCACGCTCAATAGAAAAAATGTATTTGCGTTCCAAACAGCACCATCTGTGCCAACTCAACAGCAGACATATTTCAGGCTAATGCTTCAGCGCAGCCTGGAAGGGGGTCGAGGTGGGCGAATGTTGGCAAAGATGGCACACCTGTGTCGACACATCGAGGTGTTTCTGTCACAGGTTCCACAGCTTCCCCAAACTTGCCCCTCCTCCCTTCCCTCCCACCACCCCGAGGGTTGCCAGCTCACCAGGATTAACCTGGAGTCCCCAGGGAATGAAAGATTCAGCTCCAGCTTCCAGCGCATGAAAAAGGGCACCGAAAAAGAAATAGTGCTTTTTTATTTTGTTCACTTTATCATAGAGTCATAGACTAGGGGAGATTAGACAAGCATATGAGGAGAAGGGAATAGAGTTTTATGCTGATAGATTTAGACGAGGAAAGACGAGAGGAGGCTCGAGTGGAGCGTACACGCCAGCATGGAGTGGTTGGGCCGAATGGCCTGTTTCTGTGCAGTATATCTGCTGTGGCTCAGTGGGTAGCTCACTCGCCTCTGAGTCAAAATGGTTGTGGGTTGAAGTCCTACTCCAGCAGCATGAGGACATAAATCCAAGCTGATACTCCCAGTGCAGTGCTGAGGGGGTGCCGTCTTTCAGATGAGACATTAAACCGAGGCCCTGTCTGCTATCTCGGGTGCACGTAAAAGATTCCATGGCACTGTTTTGAAGTTATCCCCAGTGTCCTGGCCAATATTTATCCCTCAATTAACATAACATAAACAGATTATCTGCTCATTATCACATCGCTGTTTGTGGGAGCTTGCTGTGCGCAAATTGGCTGCCGCGTTTCCCACATTACAACAGTGACTACGCTCCAAAAAGTACTTCATTGGCTGTAAAGTGCTTTGTGAAGTCCGGTGGATCGTGAAAGGTGATATATAAATGCAAGTCTTTTTTTCTTTCTTTCTTATATCCTATGTAATTCTATGTAATAGTACAGCACATCATAGGCTGCCCCGACCTGTGTGAGAACAGCACCGCAGGTCGGGGCTATAAATAGAGCTGGAGCGCCAGGCCCTGGACCATCGTGAGCGGAGGTGCGGCGAATGAGGGCACGGGGCCCATAAGAGCCGAGGGCCCAGGGGCAGCACGGGTCAGCCCACACTGCGATATGTGTGCTCACTAGGTCTGTGCAGCAGAGCAGGTCTCCAGTCGTCCTGGTTAACCCTTGCCACTGGATAAAGGCCTAGCTCTGTCGAGCCGGTGTGGTGGTTGATGTGCAACGGTCACCACACGTTAAAAAAATCCACGCACAGGCATCTTCCACCCCCTCAACTGGAGTTCAGGACTGGAACATCGGGTCCTTCATTGCAACATCTATGAACTCTTGTGGAAGCAAGTCATCCTCTTTTCGAGGGACCGTCTATGAAGATGATGACAACACAGAAGGAGGCCATTCGGCCCATCGAGTCTGCGCTGTCTCTTTTGAAGAGCAATCCAGTTAGTCCCACTCCTCCCGCTCTTTCCCCATTACCCTGCATTTTTTTTCTCCTTCAAGTATTATCCAATTCCCTTTGAATCTGCTGAATCTGTTTCCACCGTAACTCTCAGGCAGGGCCTTCCAAACTCTAACTACCGGTTCCGTTTTCTTTGAACACAATATAAAAGTGTTAGAGACTGTGGGGTGCAGGAAGGGGAGAAATACGGCTATTTGACTTGACAGTCAAGGATAATCCAATCGAGTAGCGGAGAGCACACTCCCATTCCCGATGGGAGTGGGAAGGCGGGCCATGCCGAGGATGGGCGTGTTGGGCGACCGATGGCGGGAGTGTGGGCGCGGGGCGCTTGGAGGTGGGGCGGGTCATGTGACAACACCTCCAGGAATACGTCCGACCAGAGTTGGCAACCCTCCTCCCTCCTCCCCCCACCCAGCCCCCTACAACCCACCCACCCCTGTGATTAGCATAAATGTGACAATGCTACTGGTGCCTAGATAGGACATTTCATTCTCAAACTCTAATCCCCCTGTTCAGAGCATCCATTCGAAACCTCTTTTTTTTTTATCTTTGTCTAAGTGGCTGCAAATCCTGAAGTGAATTTGGACGGAGTACACTGTGCAATTCTCGCAATGACTTTATCTCAGCTGTGTCTATTTTAAGTAGCGAAAATGCCAGATAAAGATTAATTACCTGTTTGATTAGCAAAGAGCCTGCAATAATTTCCCGAGTTTCATCGGTGTCTCCTTATCAAATTGGATTAAAGAGTGAAAGATAATGTGGGCCCTGACAGACTTATAATTTTTTTAGTACTGTATGCAGTGGAGTCTATACTTCCTTTTTCTATTCCTTGCTCAGGCAATTTATTTCCACCTGTCAGCCTGAAGTGGCTGTGCCGACACTAAATAGGACAGCCCGGAGGATACTGGACACATTTGTCTGCTGGGTTTTTGTAAATCTCTGCAGCATGAAAATTGGAAGAAGCTTAGATCGCTCTATTTCCATCTTTTGTTGACATTTTTCCATCTTCCCGTCCTCACACGGGAGCCTGTGGTCCTTTCCGATCCCTCTTCCATGTGAATATGACCAGGGAGGTTATTTCGCCATGGAAAACTGCATACTGTTCTGATCTGAGATCTATAGACACACACACATTGATAAACACGCAGGCACTACTAAAGATGCAGACATCGATAAACATGTACATAAACACACACACACACACACACACACACACAGACACACAGACAGACATACACACACACACACTCACACACATACACACACAGACACAGACACACACACGCTGACACACACAGAGGCACAGACACACAAACACACACACACTCACACACATACACACACAGAGACACAGACACACACACACACTGATACATACACAGACAGCCACAGACAGACAGACAGACACACTCACAGACAGACACACTGAGACACACACAGACACACAGACTGCGACACATACACACTCACATACATATACACACAGAGACACAGACACACACACAAACTCATACATACACAGACAGCCACACACAGAGACACAGACACACACACACACTGACACACATAGACAGCCACACACAGACAGATAGACACAGACAGACAAACTCACAGACAGACGCACTGACACACACACAGGCACAGACACAGACACACAGACAGACACACACACACACACTGACACACAGACACACAGAAACACATCACATCATCATAGGCAATCCCTTGTATTGAGGATGACTTGCTTCCACGCCAAAAAGGGATAAGTTCACAGGTGTTTCAATGAAGGACCTAATATTCCAGATCATGAACTACATGTTGAAGGGTGGAAGATGCCTGTGCTTGGATTTTTTTAACGTGTGGTGGCCATTGCACATCAGCCACCACACGGGCTTGACAGAGCTAGGTCTTGGTCCAGTAGCAAGGGTTAACACACACATACACACACACACACACACAGAACTCACACACACAAACACACACACAAACTCACACAAAACTCACACACACAAACTCACACAAAACTCACACACACAAACTCACACACAGACACAGGCACACACAAACAGACACACACACAGATAAACTCACATACACAGATAAACACATATAGACACACACACACACATACACACACAGATAAATGCACACACACACTGGAAGGAAATCAGGAATGAGAACAAACTCTCCCCCTGCCCACCACCCCGCCCGAAACCGATGGTCAATTGTAACACGCCTATTGCTTTCCTGGCTGATATCAGCTCCTTGACACGGTCCAGAGATTGGATCGACCACCGACCCAGTCCCTGTGAGTTACTGATCTCAGTCGAGCAGCAGGAATCTAATTCTGCACTGTGTACTTAGACCTCTCCACCTTCATTACATTGTGTGGTCTGGAGAAAACGGCTCAGTACATTGAAATGCTTCTGTTATGTTCTTGAAGGAATTACACAGGATCAATGACCAGTGCTCAGGGAGTGTTGAAAGGTTTATACGGTTTATATAGATTTTGCGGTGGTTTTTGATCTTAATTTTATGCAGGCAATGTATTGTGGGTTTAATCTTGTATACATCCGCATTGCCCCAAGGTTCAACCCCCTGGTCAGTGCTGAGTTAAGTGATTTCACTCGGGCCATTAGTTATTAGTTTCATAGTTGGCCCTTCAAAATTTAGAACTACAAATGGGGCTGAAAAAAATCAACCAACAACATCTTTTACGCAGTGCATTTAATGTAGTTAAACACTCAAGGCACTTCACAGGGATTTTATCAAACAAATATTTGACATCGAGCCACGTAAAAGAAAAAGAATGACTTGCATTTATATAGTGCCTTTCACGACCACCGGACATCTTAAAGCTCTTTACAGCCAATGAGTGTAGTCACTGTTGTAATGTGGGAAACGCGGCAGCCAATTTGCGCACAGCTAGCTCCCACAAACAGCTATGTGATAATGACCAGATCATTTGTTTTAGTGATATTGGTTGAGGGATAAATATTGGCCAGGACATCGGGGATAACTCCCCTGCTCTTCTTCGAAATAGTGCCATGGGATCTTTTACGCCCACTTGAGACAGCAGATGGAGCCTCGGTTTAATGTCCCATCTGAAAGACGGCACCTCCAATAGGGCAGCGCTCCCTCAGCACTGCACTGTGAGTGTCAGCCTAGATATATGTGCTGAAGTCTCTGGAGTGGGGCTTGAACCCACAATCTTCTGACGCAGAGGTGAGTGTGCTACTGTGAGCCATGGCTGACACATAAGGAGACATCATGACAGGTGACCAAAAGCTCTGGTTAAAGAATTGGATTTAAGGAGCGGCTTAAAGGAGGAAAGAGAGGTAGAGAGGTGGAAAGGTTTAGGGAGGGAGTTCCAGAGCTTAGGGCCCAGGCAGCTGAAGGCATGGCCACCGACAGTGGACCCATTAAAATCGGGGGATGCGCCAGAGGTCAGAATTGGAGGAGCGCCGAGATCTCGGAGGAGGCCACAGAGATAGGGAGGAGGGGGCAAGGCCATGGAGGGATTTGAAAACAAGGATGGGAATTTTACCATTGTGGAGGGTGGGGGCGGTGTGGCAACACCAGGTAAGCACATGACTGCCCTCGGCTACCGCCGTCACCCCTGCTCAAACAGCCAGCCAGCATTCACAGGTTAGGCTCACACAGAAACATAGAAACATAGAAAATAGGTGCATGAGTAGGCCATTCGGCCCTTCGAGCCTGCACCACCATTCAATATGCTCATGGCTGATCATGCAACTTCAGTACCCCATTCCTGCTTTCTCTCCATACCCCTTGATCCCTTTACCCATAAGGGCCACATCTAACTCCCTTTTGAATATATTTACCGAACTTTCTGTGGTAGAGAATTCCACAGGTTCACAATTCTCTGAGTGAAGAAGTTTCTCCTCATCTCGGTCCTAAATGGCTTACCCCTTATCCTTAGACTGTGACCCCTGGTTCTGGACTTCCCCAACATCGGGAACATTCTTCCTGTCCAATCCTGTCAGAATTTTATATGTTTCTATGAGATCCCCTCTCATTCTTCTAAATTCCAGTGAATATAAGCCTAGTCGATCTAGTCTTTCTTCATATGTCAGTCCTGCCATCCTGGGAATCAGTCTGGTGAACCTTCGCTGCACTCCCTCAATAGCAAGAATGTCCTTCCTCAGAGTAGGAGACCAAAACTGTCGACAATATTCAAGGTGTGGTCTCACCAAGGCCCTGTACAACTGCAGCAAGAGCTCCCTGCTCCTATACTCAATTCCTCTCGCTATGAAGGCCAACATGTCATTTGCCTTCTTCACTGCTTGCTGTACCTGCATGCCAACTTTCAATGACTGATGTACCATGATACCCAGGTCGCATTGCAGCTCCCCTTTTCCTAATTCAGATAATATTCTGCCTTCCTGTTTTTGCCACCAAAGCGGATAACCTCACATTTATCTGCATTTTACTGCATCTGCCAAGCATTTGCCCACTCATCTAACCTGTCCAAGTCACCCTGCAGCCTCTTAGCGTCCTCGTCACAGCTCACACTGCCACCCAGCTTAGTGTCATCTGCAAACTTGGAGATATTACACTCAATTTCTTCATCTAAATCATTAATGTATATGGTGCTTTGAGAGAGTAGACCCGTGAAACCATAGCTGCCAACAGTCAGCTCCTCGGGTAGCAGAACAAAATATTGTTTTGTTGGGTGGGAAATAAATCGGACAGAAAAATAACTGAAAGGGTTATTGAAATAAGAATTCTCTTGGCCTCTGATTTGATAAAATAGTGCCAGTCGCTGTGTAGTAAAAGGAGGGCGGGGGGGGGGGGAGTTCCCCTTTAATTCAGAACTGCAGAGTGCCAAAGACGAGTGGACTATCAGACTGATTCAATGGCCTTTTACTGATAATGAACGGAACACTTCTGCCTCATTCAGAATTCACTAATCACAGAGCATTTAAACCTTGCTCTGGAGGAGGATTAATGCAATGCTGTCTGTCACGGAATCTCTTGTTTGCGCTGTGTGTGTGTGTGTGTGCGTGTATGGCGCTTGCTCTACTATTGAGGGCACATGTCCTCCACCACAGTTTCCAGCTCCTGTGGCTTCCTTATCCTGGCGTGTCTCCCCCCCCCCCACCGGCCCGAGGGCAGATCCAAACTCCAAGCCTCTCATGTGAGATTTTCTAGCCATTCACCAGGGAAGAGTGGCTGAGGTGGTTTTCCCATTGCCTTCCCCCATGGTTTTTATCTTCGGTTTATCTTCTCTGAAACGGGCTGCACCCAGCACTGAAGAGCCTCATATCCACACTTGAAGGATAGCACCGTGGGGCCGGTAGTTTAACTTGGGTCGCAGGTCCTTATCAGGCACAGGACTCAAAAGCATTGCATGTGCGATGCTGATACCCTTAATATATTTTGTGGAAATTCACGACCTCGTAACATCCCAAAAGCGCTTTACAGCCAGTGAAGTACTTTTGGAGTGTAGTCGCTGTTGTAAAGTGGGAAAATGCAGCAGCCAAATTGCGCACAGCAAGCTCCCACAAACAGGAATGTGATAATGACCAGATCATTTTGCACTCAACTCACACCTCAGCCCTCCCCCCCTCCCCATCTCACAAACTTCGGCAAGAGAAAAATTACAGATGAGGAGAAAGTGTGCAAGGGAGAGGGACACGGGGCGGGATGTGGTGGGGTCGGGGAGGATGGCAGAACTGCATCCAGCCACAAATGGTTAAGGAGGTGCAGTCGGAGAGACAGCAGCATCGTTGGAAAATGGAGGTGGAGAGGCAACCACATCTCATCGTGTGGACAACAGCTTCCTGTAATATTGACGTGATCTTCACACAGTCTTTCTGAGTAAAACATTAAAAAAATCTAAACTGGTTGCCACAGAATGCTCTACCAAAGAGCCAGCACTGGCACAATGGGCCAAATGGCCTCCTTCTCTGCTGCATGATCCTATGACTTTATGAATGGTGCCAGACCCAGAGCCAAAGTAAAACATGCATCCACCAGGAATTTGGGGAAATGGAGCCCAGGCCTCAACTAAACAGCAGAGGCACCTGCGATTCAGTCTTTGTGAACCATGGGTGTGATTGTAATGGCCAAGTTATGGTTATGTTGGTTGTTAGAACATAAGAATATAAGAAATAGGAGCAGGAGTAGGCCATACGGCCCCTCGAGCCTGCTCCGCCATTCAATAAGATCATGGCTGATCCAATCATGGATTCAGGTTCCTTTCCCTGCCCGCTCCCCATAACCCGTTATTCCCTTATCCGCTAAGAATCTGTCTATTTCTGTCTTAAATTTATTCAATGTCCCGGCTTCCACAGCTCTCTGAGGCAGCGAATTCCACAGATTTACAACCCTCTGAGAGAAGAAATTCCTCCTCATCTCAGTTTTAAATAGGAGTCCCCTTATTCTAAGATCATACCCCCTAGTTCTAGTTTCCCCTATCAGTGGAAACAGTTAGTGTTGATTCATTCAAATTCAAATTAGATAGAATTCTTTCAGAAAATAACAGTTTGGGACACGCTAGATGAGTAATTGGCGGTGTGACATGTGGTGAGTTTAGCAATGCTTGGGATGGGCAGGTGACTTTGGACCTATGGTTCCCAAAATTTCCCAACCCTGGGGGTTTTCCTCACCTCATGTCTGGGTCTGTTATAGACTCAGTCATAGAGATTGATGGCTGTGATTGGTCAACAGCTCCATTATCGTTGCATTGTGTAGCTAGCAGGATGGTGGAAGGCAAATTAGATGAATCTTGGTTTTTCTTAGTTTGGCAATTCCTATGGAACCCATCCTTGTGGCAACAGCCCCTGGCCGGAGCACTTCTGCCTACTCCCGGCCCCCAAGAATTACAGTAAAAGACTGACCTTTGGGTCCTCTTTGCCTGGACCCCCGCCGCGCACCCCCCCCTGGAAGTGAGCAGACTCCACCCAGTACTCAGTGGGTAGCACTCTCGCCTCTGAGTCAGAAGGTTGTGGGTTCAAGTCTCACTCAACTTGAGCACATAATCTAGGTTGACACTCCAGTGCAGTGTTGAGGGAGTGCCGCACTGTCGGAGGTGCCGTCTTTCAGATGAGACGTTAAACTGAAGCCCAGTCTGCCCTCTCAGGTGGCCATAAATGATCTCATGGCACTATTTCGAAGAAGAGCAGGGGACTTAACCCCAGTGTTCTGGCCAATATCGATCCCTCGACCAACATAACTAAAAAAGATTATCTGATCATTATCACATTGCTGTTTGTGGGAGCTTGCTGTGCGAAAATTGTCTGCCATGTTTCCTACATTACACCAGTGACTGCACTTCAAAAAATACTTCATTGCCTGTAAAGCGCTTTGGGACGTCCTGAGGTAATGAAAGGCGCTATATAAATGTACGCTCTTTCTTTAAAAAGGCAAACTGAGTCGTAAGCAAGTTGCCAATTTGCATATTTAAAGGGACCACCGTCTGACTCAAGCTGGCCTTTTGGTCACAGCAGAGGCAGAAATGGGGCGGTAAGTTGTTCCCCACCATTTGCTGAGCCTGACCGCCCTATTTGTGCCGGACAGGAGACTTCAAATTCTGAGGCTGAACTCCCAGCTCATGACCCAGATGGGCTAATTCAGAGCACAGACCAGGGATTGACCCTGGGGGAAGGCATTTCTGTTCTGTATGGAACAGAAGATGCACGTTTGGTGGGGGGTGGGGGGAGTTGGGGCGAAGGAGTCACATTTCGATGGGTTTTCTGCTGGCGAAAGGACTCTAGCTCAAACAGCATGTGTCATGCTGCGCGCAGTTAATTAGAAAAAAAATGTATTTTGGGGGATTGCTGTTATTGACAAGCTTGTTTATAACTCATATTTTATTGCTGAATGTTGCTGGCGGCTGTAAGTGCCTTGCATGCTGCGTTGGAGCCGTGTTATGGCGTTGTGATGACTGCAATTACAAGAGGCAGAGTAAGATGATAGATTGGGGCAGTTAATGTCAAGTCGCACCACTTGGCGGATCAAGAGCCGGCCAGCTTCTGAGCTAAAGCCAGTAGCTACCCACGCGTTCCCTCCTCGGCCCCGGGGTGGTGGGGGAGGGGAGAACGGTGGAGCAATGGGGTGAGGAAGGAGGGAACGGGAGGGATTGGATGTGAGAATAAGCAGGATTCGTTGTCGGCGTGGGGAAGAGACAGTCACAGTCAGCCGGCGTTTATTTCCTCGCTGCCACACTGCGCCTGCTCAGAGCCCACCTGTCTCTCACACGACCCCCCCTCGTCACGGGCCAAGCATTCGGCTCGCCCATTGGATGAGCAACTGGGGTTGGGGTGGGGCGGAGGGGGCGGGAGCGAAGAGAATATTAGCCCTGCCTCAGACCCCTCCCCTTTAATAAAACAGTCAGTTCCCTCTGCAGTGCAAGGCCAGCTTTGCTGATTTGCTGCGAGGGCTGGTGAAGATTTGCATAGCCTTGCCTGCCTTTTTTTTTTAAATTCCCTCTGATGCCTTCATTCAGTCTTGCCTGGTGACTGCAGCCCATCTGCACGCTGCTGTGTGGACCTGAACGCCTGTGTGGAGATGCTGTGTTCTGCCAAGCGCTGACAGGGTTAACATTCTTCCATCTGAGTTGCTGGGAACAGTACAGAGAGGCTGAGGCGTCTGAATAGTTCTGCACTGCATCAGTCAGGAGAAGACTGGTACTGGGCGAAGCAGCGAAAGATCTTGAAGCATTTTTCTTTAATTCTTCATCTATCTTTCAAGGGTGTGTGTGTGTGAGAGAGAGTGTGTGTGTGTGTGTGTGTGTGTGTTCTGCCACCTTGCCACCACCACCACCCCTGGGGGGGGTACCTTGGATCACAGGAGCAAGAGGAAGGCTTTTCGTCCACCCTTCCACCCCGCCCCCCCCCACCCACCTCCTCACCACCCCCCTCAAAGCTTGCTCCAGCCGAGAAGAAGCCTTTCTTTCCCCCATCAGCACCACATAGTTGACATGAGCAGCATGCTAGGTCTGAGAGAAAGAGCTGCCGTGCCAAGTTGAGATCCACTCCGACCCAGGAGGTGGGCTTGGGACATCACCCTCCTCCCCAGGAAGATTTGGGTTCAAGGAGACAGGAGGAGGAGGGTGAGGTGAGGAGGCGCTGGTCATCTGCTCGACTGTGGGCTGGGGAGGGGTGGGGGAAGAGAGGAGAGAGAGAGAGAGGTCGAGCTACCAGCGACTTGACTATGGGCTGGGTACCATCATGAGCCATCCCTTACGCCTGCGAGCAGTGCTGTGTGTCTGCGGGTTGCCAGTGCGCCGAACATGCACCTGAGGATCCTACTCTGCTGCTCGCCGAGGCAATGTCCCTCTCGCTGCTGCCGCCAAGCGCCGTGGATCTGCGCGCTGACTCTGGGATGCATCATCAGCACCGTGTGGACTTCATCCGGCTCCCCGGCACACCATGAGCCCCACTTCCAAGGCAGCAAGCATCACTCTGTGCCTATCTCCATCTACCGCTCCCCAGCCTCCCTGCGGGGCGGTCACGGTGCGTGTGTCACTCTTCTCTCTCTCTCGCTTATTGTTTGTGTTGTTATTGCAATCAGCTTACCTGCTTAAAACTCCCCACCAAACCTCCTCCCTGCTTCTTTAGTGCATGTTAAGAGCCTCTCTCTGCGTGTGTGTGTGTGTGTGTGTCAGTGTGTGCAGCTAGGATGCTGACAGTGACAAGCCATCCAGAAAATTCCTCTAGTTTAAAATCAAATCTGCTGCATTCAAGAGCATGTTTTTTTTTAATATGTTGAGTTGTTTTAAGTTCTTGTACTGTGTGTGAGTGTGTGCAGAGAGGACAGAGAGCAATGCTTTCAATCCAGCCTGAGATATTGAATAAGTTACTGTGCTTCATGTATTGACACACCTAGCTTCATACTGTTCAGTAGTGAAACCTGTTTTTTTTTAAAATATATAAACACTGGTTAACCCATGAGAGCGAAATGGGCATTTCAGAAACAGTGCAAAATATTGTTTGCTTCAGCCCTTTCCTTGGACAGGCAGCTCCAGTGTTGCAGATTGAGAGTAGAAAAATGAGCAGTGCCAGTTGTTTAAAAAAAAGGGGTTCGAACAGGCAGAAATGGAAAAAAACCCTACTGATGATTTCCCCTCCCCCCCCCTCTCCTTCCCTTTAAGCTAGCAGTGAAGTGAATTATTAGACTTTTCGCTCTGAAAATAAAGGCTGCCGATCTTCAATACAATCCTCGCACGCAGCCAATCACAAGGAACGAGTGAATAGCCATGAAGGATTCGCTCCTCAGTCGTGATCCCCTGATTTCCTGCCCCTGAACTTGAGCTGAGAGTGGCATAGCACAGAAGGGGGCTATTTGGCCCTTTGACAGAGCAATCCAATTAGTCCCGCCCTCTGCCCTCTTTCCCCCATACCCCTGCAGGATTTTTTCCTCCCCCTTCACGCATTTATCCAATTTCCCCCTGTTTGAAAGTTACCATTGAAACGGTTCCCTTTCGCGCAGCGCCTCCCAGACCGGACAGCTCGCTGAAATCCCTGCGCTCTGGTTACTGACCCGCTGCGTACAGCTTCTCCCATTACTTTGCCAAACAGCTGCACCTTTTCGGTCAGATCCTTCGATGAACACCTTCAGGCTTAATTGCTTGGAAGAATTCATCAAGTGGAAAAAATGAAATCAGAGAGGAACCGGAGGGACAGAAATGATTGGAATAACTTTGTGTGTGTTTTTTTTTTGGTGGGGGCGACCAATATCACTGACTCCCTGTCATGTGGAAACTTGTCTTTTGAGATATATATATATATATATTTAAATTCACACAGTATATCGCTATCTCCCTCTCTCATGCAACATTAGCACTTGATGGTGTTTTACACTTAATGTCAAGCACTATCACGCCGCGAAATAAAGCCCACAAATGGCTTTTTGCAAGCACCATGGGGTACGGTTAATAAACTGGTTAGATTATAGAATCGTACAGCAGGAGTCCTTCAGCCCATCGTGCTTGTGCCGGCTCTTTCAAACAGCAATCCAGTTTAAACCCCACTCCCACACCCTCTGCTCTTTTCCCCAGTAGCCCTGCAAAAAAAAAATGTTCCCCTTTAAACTATTTAACGAATTCAAAGGGGAGTTAGATGTGGCCCTTATGGCTAAAGGGATATGGAGAGAAAGCAGGAAAGGGGTACTGAGGTGAATGATCGGCCATGATCTTATTGAATGGCGGTGCAGGCTCGAAGGGCCGAATGGCCTACTCCTGCACCTATTTTCTATGTTTCTATGTTTCCCTTTTGTAAGTTTATTATTGGATGTGCTTCAGGCGGCGAGTGTCAGGGTTTGAATGAGGAGATGGAAGAGCACATCTTAGTGAGGTTTAATGATTCTGAGGGACAGGTTGCTGCATTTAAAGGGACGCTGGATAGACAGCCGAGGGAGAAAGGAATGGGAAGGATGTACTGAGAGGGTTGGATACAGTAAGAGGGTGGGAAGAGGTTGGTGTGGGCCGGCATGGAGCAGCTGGGCCGAATGGCATGTCTCTGTGATGTGCGTTCAAATGTCTGCCTGTTTTTCCCGAGAAGTCTATGCCTGTTCTGCACAGCATCTGTTCCAGGAGAGAGCTGGAGTGGGTGGGAAAAAAATAGCCACTAAAACCAGATTTCTCTTTTTGCGAATCATTTTAGTCCTACAAAACACATTAACGCCTCGGAATTAGAATTTCACCGCCGCCTTCCCTCCCTGCAGTGTGCCCGGAATCAGACGTTCAATAGCCTCATTTACTGAGAGAGCTCAGCACTCAGGTGCTGAAAGACAGCCTGCTGCTCCCTATCAGTCAATTGCAATCTCCTAATTCCTCCCCAATCCATGAGCCCTCACTCTCCCCGCAAAGCCCCACTCTCTCACCCCTCTCCCCAACTGCGCCGACACCTCACCAAATGGGCTTGACCCGCTGTATGTCAATGGAAGATCGCTTTCGAGCGCTGCTGGTCACGTTTTAATTTTCACGGCTCGGAGCGCTGCCGGAAAAACTGGCGGAAGGTGCAGCGGGCAGTCGTTAACCTACTCACCACCTGCCTGCTGCTGAGCGCTGCTGTCTGGGGGAAGTCACTGTCTCCGTCTACAATGCATCAAAATACAGTTACAATGCTGATTGAATAGTGTCGTAATACAGTTACAATGCTGATTGAATACTGTCAGTAATACAGTTACAATGCAGATTGAATAGTGTCAGTAATACAGTTACAATGCTGATTGAATAGTGTCAGTAATACAGTTACAATGCTGATTGACTAATGTCAGTAATACAGTTACAATGCAGATTGAATAGTGTCAGTAATACAGTTACAATGCTGATTGAATAGTGTAGTAATACAGTTACAATGCTGATTGCATAGTGTCAGTATTACAGTTACAATGCTGATTGACTAATGTCAGTAATAGTTACAATGCTGATTGAATAGTGTCAGTAATACAGTTACAATGCTGATTGACTAATGTCAGTAATACAGTTACAATGCTGATTGAATAGTGTCAGTAATACAGTTACAATGCTGACTAAATAGTGTCAGTAATACAGTTACAATGCTGATTGACTCGTGTCAGTAATACAGTTACAATGCTGACTAAATAGTGTCAGTAATACAGTTACAATGCTGAATGACTAGTATTGGTAATGCATTTACAATGTTGATTGACTAGTGTCAGTAACACATTTACAATGCTGATTCAATAGTGTCTGAATACAGTTACAATGCTGATTGACTAGTGTCAGTAATACATCATTATCATCATCATAGGCATTCCCTCGGGATCGAGGAAGACTTGCTTCGACTCTTAGGATGAGTTCTTCGGTGGCTGTACAGTCCAATATGAGAGCCACAGTTTCTGTCACAGGTGGGACAGATAGTCATTGAGGGAAAGTGTGGGCAGGGAGCCTGGTTTGCCACACTCTCCTTCTGCTGCCTGCGCTTGATTTCTGCATGCTCTCGACGACGATACTCGAGGTGCTCAGCGCCCTCACGAATGAACTTTCTCCACTAAGGGCGGTCTATGGCCAAGGACTCCCAGGTGTCAGTGGGGATCTTGCACTTTATCAGGGAGGCTTTGAGGGTGTCCTTGTAACATTTCCCCTGCCCGCCTTTGGCTCGTTTGCCGTGGACGAGTTCCGAGTAGAGCGCTTGCTTTTCAAGTCTCATGTCTGGCATGTGAACTATGTGACTGGCCCAGCGGAGCTGATCAAGTGTGCTCAGTGCTTCAATGCTGGGGATGTTGGCCTGGATGAGGACGCTAATGGTTGTGCATCTGTCCACCCAGGGGATTTGCAGGATCTTGCGGAGACATCGCTAGTGGTATTCTACATGGTCCACATCTTTGAGCCATATAGGAGGGCAGGTGTTACTATGGCCCTGTAGACAATGAGCTTGATGACAGTTTTGAGGGACTGATCTTCAAACACTCTTTTCCTCAGACGGCCAAAGGCTGCACTGGTGCACTGGAGGAGGTGTTGGGTCTCATCATCAATGCCTGCCCTTGTTGACAGGAGGCTCCCGAGATAGGGGAAGTGGTTCACATTGTGCAGGGCCACACCGTGGATCTTGATGTTTGGGGGCAGTGCTGTGTGGTGTGGACAGGCTGGTGTAGGACTATCGTCTTACTAATTTTTAGCATAAGACCCAAGCTTTCATATGCCTCGGTGAATATGTCGCCAAAAAATTGCAATGCTGATTGACCAGCGTCAGTAAAACAGTAACAATGCTGACTGACTAGATTCAGTAATATAGTTACAATGCTGATTGAATAGTGTCAATAATACAGTTAAAAAGATTCATTAAATAATGTCAATAATAAGTTAAAATGCTGATTGAATAGTGTCAGTTTTACAGTTACAATGTTGATTAAATAATGTCAGTAATACAGTTACAATGCTGATTGACTAGTGTCAGTAATACAGTTACAATGTTGATTAAATAATGTCAATAATACAGTTACAATGCTAATTGAATAGCGTCAATAATACATTTACAATGCTGATTGACTAGTGTCAGTAAAACAGTTACAATGTTGATTAAATAATGTCAGTAATACAGTTACTTTGCTGATTGACTAGTGTCAGTAAAACAGTTACAATGTTGATTGAATAGAGTCAGTAATACATTTACAATGCTGATTGACTAGTGTCAGTAAAACAGTTACAATGTTGATTAAATAATGTCAATAATACAGTTACAATGCTAATTGAATAGCGTCATTAATACAGTTACAATGCTGATTGACTAGTGTCAGTAATACAGTTACAATGCTGATTGACTAGTGTCAGTAATACATCATTATCATCATCACAGGTATTCCCTCGGGATCGAGGAAGACTTGCTTCCACTCTTAGGATGAATTCTTCGGTGGCTGTACAGTTCAATACGAGAACCATAGTTTCTGTCACAGGTGGGACAGATAGTCATTGAGGGAAAGGGTGGGCAGGGAGCCTGGTTTGCCACACTCTCCTTCCACTGCCTGTGCTTAATTTCAGCATGCTCTCGGCGACGATACTCAAGGTGCTCAGCGCCCTTCCGAAGGCACTTCCTCCACTAAGGGCGGTCTATGGCCAAGGACTCCCAGGTGTCAGTGGGGATGTCGCACTTTATCAGGGAGGCTTTGAGGGTGTCCTTGTAACATTTCCTCTGCCTGCCTTTGGCTCGTTTGCCGTGGACGATTTCCGAGTAGAGCGCTTGCTTTGGGAGTTTCGTGTCTGGCATGCGAACTATGTGGCCTGCCCAGCGGAGCTGATCAAGTGTGGTCAGTGCTTCAATGCTGGGGATGTTAGCCTGGATGAGGACGCTAATGTTTGTGCATCTGTCCACCCAGGGGATTTGTAGGATCTTGAGGTGACATCGCTGGTGGTATTTCCCCAGTGAGTTGAGGTGTCTATTCTACATGGTCCACATCTCTGAGCCATACAGGAGGGCAGGTATTACTATGGCCCTGTAGACCATGAGCTTCGTGACAGTTTTGAGGGACTGATCTTCAAACACTGTTTTCCTCAGACGGCCGAAGGCTGCACTGGTGCACTGGAGGAGGTGTTGGGTCTCATCGTCAATGCCTGCCCTTGTTGACAGGAGGCTCCTGAGATAGGGGAAGTCATTCACGTTGTGCAGGGCCACGCCGTGGATCTTTGAGGGTCAGTGCTGTGTGGTGAGAACAGGCTGGTGTAGGACCTTTGTCTTACTGATGTTGAGCATAAGACCCAAGCTTTCATATGCCTCGGTGGATATGTCGCGAAAAAGTTGCAATGCTGATTGACCAGCGTCAGTAAAACAGTAACAATGCTGACTGAATACTGTCAGTAAAACAGTAACAATGCTGATTGAATAGCGTCAGTAATATAGTTACAATATTGATTAAATAATGTCAGTAATACAGTTACAATGCTGATTGAATAGCATCAGTAATACTGTTACAATGCTGATTGACTAGTGTCAGTAATACAGTTACAATGCTGATTGACTAGTGTCAGTAATACAGTTACAATGCTGATTGACTAGTATTGGTAATGGAGTTATAATGCTGATTGAATAGCGTCAGTAATACATTTACAATGCTAATTGACTAGTGTCAGTAATATGTTTACAATGCTGATTCAATATTGTCTTAATACAGTTACAATGCTGATTGACTTGTGTCAGTAATACATCATCATCATCACAGGCATTCCCTCGGGATCGAGGAAGACTTGCTTCAACTCTTAGGATGAGTTCTTCGGTGGCTGTACAGTTCAATACGAGAACCACAGTTTCTGTCATAGGTGGGGCAGATAGTCATTGAGGGAAAGGGTGGTCAGGGAGCCTGGGTTGCCACACTCTCCTTCCGCTGCCTGCACTTAATTTCAGCATGCTCTCGGCGACGATACTCGAGGTGCTCAGCGCCCTTCCGAATGCACTTCCTCCACTTAGGGCGGTCTATGGCCAAGGACTCCCAGGTGTCAGTGGGGATGTCACACTTTATCAGGGAGGCTTTGAGGGTGTCCTTGTAACGTTTCCTCTGCCCGCCTTTGGCTCGATTGCCGTGGATGAGTTCCGAGTAGAGCGCTTGCTTTGTGAATCTCGTGTCTGGCATGCGAACTATGTGGCCTGCCCAGCGGAGCTGATCAAGTGTGGTCAGTGCTTCAATGCTGGGGATGTTGGCCTGGATGAGGACGCTAATGTTTGTGCATCTGTCCTCCCAGGGGATTTGCAGGATCTTGCGGAGACATCGCTGGTGGTATTTCTCCAGCGAGTTGAGGTGTCTATTCTACATGGTCCATGTCTCTGGGCCATACAGGAGGGCAGGTATTACTACGGCCCTGTAGACCATGAGCTTGGTGACAGTTTTGAGGGACTGATCTTCAAACACTCTTTTCCTCAGACGGCCAAAGGCTGTACTGGTGCACTGGAGGAGGTGTTGGGTCTCATCATCAGTGCCTGCCCTTGGTGACAGGAGGCTCCCGAGATAGGGGAAGTCGTTCACGTTGTGCAGTGCCACACTGTGGATCTTGATGTTTGAGGGTCAGTGCTGTGTGGTGAGGACAGGCTGGTGTAGGACCTTTGTCTTACTAATGTTTACCGTAAGGCCCATGCTTTCATATGCTTCGGTGAATAAGTCGCTATAAAGTTGCAATGCTGATTGACTAGCGTCAGTAATACAATTAAATTGGTGTTTGTATCATTAAAGTAACAGTTACAATGCTGATTGAATAGTGTCAATAATACAGTTACAATGCTGACTAAATACTGTCAGTAATGCAGTTACAATGCTGATTGACGAGTGTCAGTAATACAGTTACAATGCTGACTAAATAGTGTCAGTAATACAGTTACAATGCTGATTAAATAGTGTCAGTAATACAGTTACAATGCTGATTGACTAATGTCAGTAATACATCATCATCATCATCATAGGCAGTCCCTCGGGATCGAGGAAAACTTGCTTCCACTCTTAGGTTGAGTTCTTCGGTGGCTGTACAGTCCAATACGAGAACCACAGTATCTGTCACAGGTGGGACAGATAGTCATTGAGGGAAAGTGTGGGCAGGGAGCCTGGTTTATAAGAACACAAGAACATAAGAATTAGGAACAGGAGTAGGCCATCTAGCCCCTCGAGTCTGCTCTGCCACTCAACAAGATCATGGCTGATCTGGCCGTGGACTCAGCTCCACTTACCCGCCCGCTCCCTGTAACCCTTAATTCCCTTATTGGTTAAAAATCTATCTATCTGTGATTTCAATACATTCAATGAGCTAGCCTCAACTGCTTTCTTGGGCAGAGTATTCCACAGATTCACAACCCTCTGGGAGAAGAAATTCCTTCTCAACTCAGTTTTAAATTGGCTCCCCCGTATTTTGAGGCTGTGCCCCCTAGTTCTAGTCTCCCCGACCAGTGAAAACAACCTCTCTGCCTCTATCTTGTCTATCCCTTTCAATTATTTTAATTGTTTCTATAAGATCACCCCTCATCCTTCTGAACTCCAACGAGTATAGACCCAGTCTACTCAATCTATCATCAGAAGGTAACCCCCTCATCTCCGGAATCAGCCTAGTGAATTGTCTCTGTACCCCTCCAAAGCTAGTATATTCTTCCTTAAGTAAGGTGACCAGAACTGCACGCAGTACTCCAGATGCAGCCTCACCAATACACGATACAGTTGCAGCAGGACCTCCCTGCTTTTGTACTCCATCCCTCTCGCAATAAAGGCCAACATTCCATTCGCCTTCCTGATTACCTGCTGCACCTGCAAACTAACTTTATGGGATTCATGCACAAGGACCCCCAGGTCCCTCTGCACCGCAGCATGTTGTAATTTCTCCCCATTCAAATAATATTCCCTTTTGCTGTTTTTTTTCCAAGGATGACCTCACATTTTCCGACATTGTATTCCATCTGCCAAACCTTAGCCCATTCGCTTAACCTAGCTAAATCTCTTTGCAGCCTCTCTGTGTCCTCTACACAACCCGCTTTCCCACTAATCTTTGTGTCATCTGCAAATTTTGTTACACTACACTCTGTCCCCTCTTCCAGCTCATCTATGTATATTGTAAACAGTTGTGGTCCCAGCACCAATCCCTGTGGCACACCACTAACCACCGATTTCATACCGAAATGGACCCATTTATCCCGACTCTCTGCTTTCTGTTAGCCAGCCAATTCTCGATCCATGCTAACACATTTCCTCTGACTCCGCGTACCTTTATCTTCTGCAGTAACCTTTTGTGTGGCACCTTATCAAATGCCTTTTGGAAATCTAAATACACCACATCCATCGGTACACCTCTATCCACCATGCTCGTTATATCCTCAAAGAATTCCAGTAAATTAGTTAAACATGATTTCCCCTTCATGAATCCATGTTGCGTCTGCTTGATTGCACTATTGCTATCTAGATGTCCCACTATTTCTTCCTTAATGATAGCTTCAAGCATTTTCCCCACTACAGATGTTAAACTAACTGGCCTATAGTTAACTGCATTTTGTCTGCCCCCTTTTTTAAACAGAGGCGTTACATTAGCTGCTTTCCAATCCGCTGGTACCTCCCCAGGGTCCAGAGAATTTTGGTAGATTATAACGAATGCATCTGCTATAACTTCTGCCATCTCTTTTAATATCCTGGGATGCATTTCATCAGGACCAGGGGACTTGTCTACCTTGAGTCCCATTAGCCTGTCCAGCACTACCCTTCTAGTGATAGTGATTGTCTCAAGGTCCTCCCTTCCCACATTCCCGTGACCAGCAATTTTTGGCATGGTTTTTGTGTCTTCCACTGTGAAGACCGAAGCAAAATAATTGTTTAAGGTCTCAGCCATTTCCACATTTCCCATTACTAAATCCCCCTTCTCATCTTCTAAGGGACCAACATTTACTTTAGGAGAGTTTGCCACACTCTCCTTCCGCTGCCTGCGCTTGATTTCTGCATGCTCTCGGCGACGATACTTGAGGTGCTTCGCGCCCTCCCGAATGCACTTCCTCCACTTCGGGCGGTCTATGGCCAAGGACTACCAGGTGTCAGTGGGGATGTCGTACTTTATCAGGGAGGCTTTGAGGGTGCCCTTGTAACGTTTCCTCTGCCCGTCTTTGGCTTGTTTGCTGTGGACGAGTTCTGATGGAGCACTTGCTTTGTGAGTCTCGTGTCTGGCATTCAAACTATGTGGCCTGCCCATCGGAGCTGATCAAGTGTGGTCAGTGCTTCAATGCTGGGGATGTTGGCCTGGAGGAGGACGCTAATATTTGTGCATCTGTCCAGAGGAGTTGCAGGATCTTGCGGAGACATCGCTGGTGGTATTTCTCCAGCGAGTTGAGGTGTCTATTCTACATGGTCCACGTCTCTGAGCCATACAGGAGGGCAGGTATTAATACAGCCCTGTAGACCATGAGCTTGGTGACAGTTTTGAGGGACTGACCTTCAAACACTCTTTTCCTCAGACGGCCGAAGGCTGCACTGGTGCACTGGAGGAGGTGTTGGGTCTCATCGTCAATGCCTGCCCTTGTTGACAGGAGGCTCCCGAGATAGGGGAAGTGGTTCAAGTTGTGCAGGGCCACGCCGTGGATCTTGATGTTTGGGGACAGTGCTGTGTGGTGAGGACAGGCTGGTGTAGGACCATCGTCTTACTAATGTTTACCGTAAGGCCCATGCTTTCATATGCCTCGGTGAATATGTCGCTATAAAATTGCAATGCTGATTGACTTGTGTCTGTAATACAGTAACCATGCAGACTGAATACTGTCAGTAATGTAGTTACAATGCTGATTGACTAGTGTCAGTAATACAATTACAATGCTGATTGAATAGTGTCAGTAATACAGTTACAATGCTGCTTAAATAGTGTCAGTAATACAGTTACAATGTTGATGAAATAGTATCAGTAATATAGTTACAATACTGATTAAATAGTGTCAGTAATACAGTTGCAATAGTGATTAAATAGTGTCATTAATACAGTTACAATGCTGATTGAATACTGTCAGTAATACAGTTACAATGTTGATTAAATAGTGTCAGTAATACAGTTACAATGTTAATTGAATACTGTCTGTAATACAGTTACAATGCTGATTGAATAGTGTCAGTAATACAGTTACAAAGTTGATTGAATATTGTCAGTAATACAGTTACAATGTTGATTGAATAGTGTCAGTAATACAGTGACAATGCTGATTGAATAGTGTCAGTAATACAGTTACAATGTTAATTGACTAGTGTCAGTAATACAGTTACAATGCTGATGGAATAGTGTCAGTAATATAGTTACAATGTTGATTGAATAGTGTCAGTAATACAGTTACAATGCTGATTAAATAGTGTCAGTAATACAGTTGCAATAGTGATTAAATAGTGTCATTAATACAGTTACAATGCTGATTGAATACTGTCAGTAATACAGTTACAATGTTGATTAAATAGTGTCAGTAATACAGTTACAATGTTAATTGAATACTGTCTGTAATACAGTTACAATGCTGATTGAATAGTGTCAGTAATACAGTTACAAAGTTGATTGAATATTGTCAGTAATACAGTTACAATGTTGATTGAATAGTGTCAGTAATACAGTGACAATGCTGATTGAATAGTGTCAGTAATACAGTTACAATGTTAATTGACTAGTGTCAGTAATACAGTTACAATGCTGATGGAATAGTGTCAGTAATATAGTTACAATGTTGATTGAATAGTGTCAGTAATACAGTTACAATGCTGATTAAATAGTGTCAGTAATACAGGTACAAAGCTGATTGAATAGTGCCAGTAATACAGTTACAATGTTGATTGAATAGTGTCAGTAATACAGTTACAATGCTGATTGAACAGTGTCAGTATTACAGTTACAATGCTGATTGAATACTGTCAGTAATACAGATATAATGTTGATTAAATAGTGTCAGTAATACAGTTACAATGCTGAAAGAATAGTGTCAGTAATACAGTTACAAGCTGATTTATTAGCGCCTACTGATTGAATAGTGTCAGTACAATTTACAATGCTGATTGAATAATATCAGCAAAACAATTACAGTGCTGATAGAATAGTGTCAGTAATACAGTTACAGTGCTGATTAAATAGTGTCAGTAATACAGTAACATTGCTGATTAAATAGCGCCAGTAATACAGTTACAATGCTGATTGAATAGTGTCAGTAATACAGTTACAATATTGATTGAATCGTGTCAGTAATATAGTTACAAAGCTGATTTAATAGCGTCAGCAATACAGTTACAATACTGATTGAATAGTGTCAGTACAATTTACAATGCTGATTGAATAATGTCAGCAATAGAATTACAATGCTGATTGAATAGTGTCAGTAATACAGTTACAATGCTGATTGTCTCGTGTCAGTAATACAGTTACATTGCTGACTAAATAGTGTCAGTAATACAATTACAATGCTGATTAAATAGTGTTAGTAATACAGTTACATTGCTGATTAAATACCGTCAGTAATACAGTTACAATGCTGATTGACTAGTGTCAGTAATACAGTTACAATGTTGATTGAATAGTGTCAGTAAAACAGTTACATTGCTGATTAAATAGTGTCAGTAATATAGTTACATTGCTGATTGAATAGTATCAGTCATACAGTTACATTGCTGATTGAATCGTGTCAGTAATACAGTTACAATGCTGATTGAATAGTGTCAGTAATACAGTTGCAATGTTGATTGAATAGTGTCAGTAATACAATTACAATGCTGATTGACTAGTGTCAGTAATATAGTTACAATGCTGATTAAATAGAGTCAGTAATACAGTTACAATGCCTATTGACTAGTGTCCGCAATACAGTTGCAATGCTGATTGAATTGTGTTGGTAATGCAGTTACAATGCTGATTCAATAGCGACAGTAATAGTTACATTGTTGATTGTATATTGTAATTAATACAGTTACAATCCTGATTGGATAGAGTCAGTAATACAGTTACAAAGCTGATTGACTCATTTCAGTAATACATTTACAATGTTGACAGAATAGTGTCAGTAATACAGTTACAATACTGATTGAATAGTGTCAGTACAATTTACAATGCTGATTGAATAATGTCAGCAATATAATTACAGTGCTGATTGAATAGTGTCTGTATTACGATTAGAATGCTGATTGAGTCGTGTCTGTAATACGGTTACAATGCTGATTGACGAGCATCAATAATACAGTTACAATGCTGATGTAATAGGGTCAGTAGTGAGGTTAGAATGCTGATGGAATAGTGTCAGTAATATATATAACATGTTCATTGAATAGTGATCGGAATACAGTTGCAAAGCTGATTGAATAATGTCAGTTATACTGTTACACTACTGATTGAATATTGTCAGTACTACAGTTACAATGCTGATTGAATAGTATCTGTACTACAGTTACAATGCTGATTGAATAGTGACAGTAATATAGTTACAATGCTGATTGAATAGTGTCGGTAATTCAGTTACAATACTGGTTGAATAGTGTCGCTAATACAGTTACAATGCTGCTGGAATAGTGTCAGTAATACAGTTACAATCCTGATTGAATAGTGTCAGTAATATAGTTACTGTGTTGGTTGAATAGTGTCAGTAATACAGTTACAATGCTGATTGAATAGTGTCAGTAATACAGTTACAATGTTGATTGAATAGTGTCAGTAATACAGTTACAATGTTAATTGAATACTGTCTGTAATACAAGTTACAATGCTGATTGAATAGTGTCAGTAATACAGTTACAAAGTTGATTGAATAGTGTCAGTAATACAGTTACAATGTTGATTGAATAGTGTCAGTAATACAGTTACAATGTTAATTGAATACTGTCTGCAATACAGTTACAATGCTGATTGAATAGTGTCAGTAATACAGTTACAATGTTAATTGACTAGTGTCAGTAATACAGTTACAATGCTGATGGAATAGTGTCAGTAATACAGTTACAATGTTGATTGAATAGTGTCAGTAATACAGTTACAATGCTGATTAAATAGTCAGTAATACAGTTACAAAGCTGATTGAATAGTTCCAGTAATACAGTTACAATGCTGATTGAATAGTGTCAGTAATACAGTTACAATGTTAATTGACTAGTGTCAGTAATACAGTTACAATGCTGACTGATTGTGACAGTAATAAAGTTACAATGCTGATTGAATGCTGTCCTTAATAGTTATGATGCAGATTGAATAGTGTGAGTAATAGATACAATGTTGAGTGAACTGTGTGAGTAATACAGGTACAAATGGTGATTGACGAGTGTCAGTATTACAGTTACAATCTGAGTGAATAGTGTCAGTAATACAGTTACAATGCGGATTGAATAATGTGAGTAATGTGTATAAGACTGATTGAATAATGCCAATAATAGTTACAATGCTGATTGAATAGTGTCAGAAATGCAGTTAGAAGGCTGAGTGAATCATGTCAGTTATACAGTTACAATGCTGATTGAATAGTTTCAGTAAATTATACAATGATGATTGAATGGTGTCAGTAATAGAGTTACAATGCTGATTGAATAGTGTCAGTAATACAGTTACAATGTTGATTGATTCGTGTTAGTAATACAGTTACAATGTTGATTGAATGTCAATAATACAGATACAATGCTGATTGAATAGTTTCACTAATATAGTCACAGTGTTGGTTGAATAGTGTCAGCAATACAGTTACAATGTTGATTGAATAGTGTCAGTAATACAGTCACAGTGTTGATTGACTAGTGTCAGTAATACAGTTACAATGTTGATTGAATAGTGTCAGTAATACAGTTACAGTGTTGATCGAATAGTGTCAGTAATACAGTTACAGGGTTGATTGAATAGTGTCAGTAATACAGTTACAATGTTGATTAACTAGAGTCAGTAATACCGTTACAATGCTGATTTAATTGTTTCAGTAATACAATTACAATGCTGATTGACTTGTGTCAGTAATACAGTTACAATCCTGATTGAATAGTGTAAGTAATATAGTTACAGTGTTGGTTTAATAGTGTCAGTAATAGAGTTGCAATGCTGATAGAATAGTGTCAGTAATACAGTCACAATGCTAATCGAATAGTGTCAGTAATACTGTTACAGTGCTGATTGAACAGTGTGAGTAATACAGCAACATTGCGAATGAATAGTGTCAGTAATACAGTTACGATGCTGATTGAACAGTGTCTTTAATACAGTTACAATGCTGATTGAACAGTGTCAGTAATACAGTTACAATGCTGTTTGAATAGTGTCAGTAATACAGTTACAATGTTGATCGAATAGTGTCAGTAGTACAGTTACAATGCTTATTAAATAGAATCAGTTATAACGTTACAATGCTGATTGAATACTCTCAGTAATACAGTTACAATGCTGATTGAATAGTGTCAGTAATACAGTTACAGTGTTGATTGAATAGTGTCAGTAATACAGTTACAATGCTGCTTAAATAGAGTCAGTAATACCATTACAATGCTGATTGAACAGTGTCAGTAGTACAGTTACAATGTTGATTGAATAGTGTCAGTAATACAGTTACATGTTGATTGAATAGTGTCAGTAATGCAGTTACAATGTTGATTGACTAGTGTCAGTAATACAGTTACAATGTTGATTGAATAGTGCCAGTAATACAGTTACAATTCTGATTGACTTGTGTCAGTAATACAGTTAAAATCCTGATTGAATAGTGTCAGTTATATTGTTACAGTCATGGTTCAATAGTGTCAGTAATAGAGTTGCTATGCTGATTGAATAGTGTCAATAATAAAGTTACAATGCTAATCGAATACTGTCAGTAATACTGTTACAATGCTGATTGAACAGTGTCAGTAATGCAGTTACAATGTTGATTGAATGGTGTCAGTAATACAGTTACAATGCTGATTGAATAGTATAAGTTATGCATACACAATGTTGATTGATTAGTGTCAGTAATACAGTTAAGATGCTGATTGAACAGCGTCCATAATACAGTTACAATGCTGATTGAATACTGCAAGTAGTACAGTTACAATGCTGATTGAATAGTGTCAGTATTAGAGTTACAATGCTGATTGAATAGTGTCAGTAATACAGTTACAATGCTAACTGATTGTGACAGTAATAAAGTTACAATGCTGATTGAATGCTGTCCTTAATAGTTATGATGCAGATTGAATAGTGTGAGTAATAGATACAATGTTGAGTGAACTGTGTGAGTAATACAGGTACAAATGGTGATTGACGAGTGTCAGTATTACAGTTACAATCTGAGTGAATAGTGTCAGTAATACAGTTACAATGCGGATTGAATAATGTGAGTAATGTGTACAAGACTGATTGAATAATGCCAATAATAGTTACAATGCTGATTGAATAGTGTCAGAAATGCAGTTAGAAGGCTGAGTGAATCATGTCAGTTATACAGTTACAATGCTGATTGAATGGTGTCAGTAATAGAGTTACAATGCTGATTGAATAGTGTCAGTAATACAGTTACAATGTTGATTGATTCGTGTTAGTAATACAGTTACAATGTTGATTGAATGTCAATAATACAGATACAATGCTGATTGAATAGTTTCACTGATATAGTCACAGTGTTGGTTGAATAGTGTCAGCAATACAGTTACAATGTTGATTGAATAGTGTCAGTAATACAGTCACAGTGTTGATCGAATAGTGTCAGTAATACAGTTACAGGGTTGATTGAATAGTGTCAGTAATGCAGTTACAATGTTGATTCACTAGTGTCAGTAATACAGTTACAATGTTGATTGAATAGTGTCAGTAATTCAGTTACAGTGTTGATCGAATAGTGTCAGTAATACAGTTACAGGGTTGATTGAATAGTGTCAGTAATACAGTTACAATGTTGATTAACTAGAGTCAGTAATACCGTTACAATGCTGATTTAATTGTGTCAGTAATACAGTTACAATGCTGATTGACTTGTGTCAGTAATACAGTTACAATCCTGATTGAATAGTGTAAGTAATATAGTTACAGTGTTGGTTTAATAGTGTCAGTAATAGAGTTGCAATGCTGATAGAATAGTGTCAGTAATACAGTTACAATGCTAATCGAATAGTGTCAGTAATACTGTTACAGTGCTGATTGAACAGTGTGAGTAATACAGAAACATTGCGAATGAATAGTGTCAGTAATACAGTTACGATGCTGATTGAACAGTGTCTTTAATACAGTTACAATGCTGATTGAACAGTGTCAGTAATACAGTTACAATGCTGTTTGAATAGTGTCAGTAATACAGTTACAATGTTGATTGAATAGTGTCAGTAATACAGTTGCAATGCTAATTGAATAGTGTCAGCAATACAGTTGCAGTGTTGATCGAATAGTGTCAGTAGTACAGTTACAATGCTGATTGAATAGTGTCAGTAATACAGTTACAATGTTGATTGAATAGTGTCAGTAATACAGGTACAATGCTGATTAAATAGTGTCAGTAATACAGTTACAGTGTTGATTGAATAGTGTCAGTAATACAGGTACAATGCTGATTAAATAGAGTCAGTAATACCATTACAATGCTGATTGAATAGTGTCAGTAGTACAGTTACAGTGTTGATTGAATAGTGTCAGTAATACAGTTACAATGTTGATTGAATAGTGTCAGTAATACAGTTACAATGTTGATTGAATAGTGCCAGTAATAAAGTTACAATGCTAATCGAATACTGTCAGTAATACTGTTACAATGCTGATTGAACAGTGTCAGTAATGCAGTTACAATGTTGATTGAATGGTGTCAGTAATACAGTTACAATGCTGATTGAATAGTATAAGTTATACATACACAATGTTGATTGATTAGTGTCAGTAATACAGTTAAGATGCTGATTGAACAGTGTCTATAATACAGTTACAATGCTGATTGAACAGTGTCAGTAATACAGTTACAATCCTGATTGAACAGCGTCCATAATACAGTTACAATGCTGATTGAATACTGTAAGTAGTACAGTTACAATGCTGATTGAATAGTGTCAGTATTAGAGTTACAATGCTGATTGAATAGTGTCAGTAATACAGTTACAATGTTGATTGAATAGTGTCAGTAATACAGTTACAATGTTGATTGAATAGTGTCAGTAATACAGTTACAATGTTGATTGAATAGTGCCAGTAATACAGTTACAATGCTGATTGACTTGTGTCAGTAATACAGTTAAAATCCTGATGGAATAATGTCAGTTATATTGTTACAGTCATGGTTGAATAGTGTCAGTAATAGAGTTGCTATGCTGATTGAATAGTGTCAATAATAAAGTTACAATGCTAATCGAATACTGTCAGTAATACTGTTACAATGCTGATTGAACAGTGTCAGTAATGCAGTTACAATGTTGATTGAATGGTGTCAGTAATACAGTTACAATGCTGATTGAATAGTATAAGTTATACATACACAATGTTGATTGATTAGTGTCAGTAATACCATTACAATGCTGATTGAATAGTGTCAGTAATACAGTTAAGATGCTGATTGAACAGTGTCAGTAATATAGTTACAATCCTGATTGAACAGCGTCCATAATACAGTTACAATGCTGATTGAATACTGTAAGTAGTACAGTTACAATGCTGATTGAATAGTGTCAGTATTAGAGTTACAATGCTGATTGAATAGTGTCAGTAATACAGATACAATGCTGATTGAATGGTGTCAGTAATACTGTTACAATGCTGATTGAATAGTGTCAGTAATACAGTTACAATGCTGTTTTAATAGTGTCAGTAATACAGTTACAATGTTGATTGAATAGTGTCAGTAATACAGTTGCAATGCTAATTGAATAGTGTCAGTAATAGAGTCACAATGTTGATTGAATAGCGTCAGTAATACAGATACATTGCTAATTGAATAATGTCAGTAATACAGTTACAATGCTGATTAAATAGAGTCAGTTATAACATTACAATGCTGATTGACTAGTGTCAGTAATACATTTACAATGGTTACAATCCTGATTGAATAGCGTCAGTAATACAGTTACAATGCTGATTGAATAGTGTCAGTAATGCAGTTACAATGTTGATTGAGTAGTGTCAGTAATACAGTTACAATCCTGATTGAGCAGTATCAGTAAAACAGTTACAATGCTAATTGAATTGTGTCTGTAATACAGATACAAGGCTGATTGTATATTGTCAGTAATACAGTTGCAAAGCTGATTGAATGTCAGTAATACAGATACAATGCTGATTGAATAGTGTCACTAATATAGTCACAGTGTTGGTTGAATAGTGTCAGCAATACAGTTACAATGCTGATTGAATAGTGTCAGTAATACAGTTACAATGCTGATTGAATGTCAGTAATACAGATACAATGCTGATTGAATAGTGTCATTAATATAGTCACAGTGTTGATTGAATAGTGTCAGTAATACAGTTACAATCCTGATTGAATAGCGTCCGTTATACAGTTACAGTGTTGATTGAATAGTGTCAGTAATACAGTTACAATGCTGATTAAATAGAATCAGTGTTCGTTGAATAGTGTCAGTAATAGAGTTGCAATGCTGATTGAATAGTGTCACTAATATAGTCACAGTGTTGATTGAATAGTGTCAGTAATACAGTTACAATGCTGATTGAATAGTCTCAGTAATACAGTTACAATGCTGATTGAATAGTGTCAGTAATACAGTTACAGTGTTGATTGAATAGTGTCAGTAATACAGTTACAATGCTGATTAAATAGAATCAGTAATACCATTACAATGCTGATTGAATTGTGTCAGTCGGACAGTTACAGTGTTGATTGAATAGGTTCAGTAATACAGTTACAATGCTGATTGAATAGTGTCGGTAATACAGTTACAATGCTGATTGAATGGTGTCAGTATTACACTTACAATACTGATTGAATAGTGTCAGTACTACAGTTACAGTACTGATTGAATTGTATCATTAATACAGTTGCACTGTTGATTGATTAGTGTCAGTAATACAATTACAATGTTGATTGCATAATGTCAGTAATGCAGTTACAATGTTGATTGAATAGTGTCAGTAATACAGATACAATCCTGATTGAATAGTGTCAGTAATACAGATACAATGCTGATTGAATAGTGTCAGTAAAACAGTTACAATGCTGTTTGAATAGTGTCAGTAATACAGTTACAATGTTGATTGAATAGTGTCAGTAATATCATTACAATGCTGATTGAATAGTGTCAGTAGTACAGTTACAGTGTTGATTGAATAGTGTCAGTTATACAGTTACATGTTGATGGAATAGTGTCAGTAATGCAGTTACAATGTAGATTGACTAGTGTCAGTAATACAGTTACAATGTTGATTGCATCGTGCCAGTAATACAGTTACAACGCTGGTTGACTTGTGTCAGTAATCCAGTTAAAATCCTGATTGAATACCGTCAGTAATATTGTTACAGTCATGGTTGAATAGTGTCAGTAATAGAGTTGCTTTGCTGATTGAATAGTGTCAATAATACAGTTACAATGCTAATCGAATACTGTCAGTAATACTGTTACAATGCTCATTGAACAGTGTCAGTAATACAGCAACATTGCTCATTGAATAGTGTCAGTAATACAGTTACAATGCTGATTGAACAGTGTCAGTAATGCAGTTACAATGTTGATTGAATGGTGTCAGTAATACAGTTAAAATGCTGATTGAATAGTATAAGTTATACATACACAATGTTGATTGATTAGTGTCAGTAATACAGTTAAGATGCTGATTGAACAGTGTCCATAATACAGTTACAATCCTGATTGCACAGCGTCCGTAATACAGTTACAATGCTGATTGAATACTGTAAGTAGTACAGTTACAATGCTGATTGAATAGTGTCAGTATTAGAGTTACAATGCTGATTGAATAGTGTCAGTAATACAGTTACAATGCTGATTGAATGGTGTCAGTAATACTGTTACAATGCTGATTGATTATGTCAGGAATGCAGATATAATGTTGATTGAATAGTGTCAGTAATACAGATACAATCCTGATTGAATAGTGTCAGTAATACAGATACAATGCTGATTGAATAGTGTCAGTAATACAGTTACAATGCTGATTGAATAGTATAAGTTATACATACACAATGTTGATTGATTAGTGTCAGTAATACAGTTAAGATGCTGATTGAACAGTGTCCATAATACAGTTACAATCCTGATTGCACAGCGTCCGTAATACAGTTACAATGCTGATTGAATACTGTAAGTAGTACAGTTACAATGCTGATTGAATCGTGTCAGTATTAGAGTTACAATGCTGATTGAATAGTGTCAGTAATACAGTTACAATGCTGATTGAATGGTGTCAGTAATACTGTTACAATGCTGATTGATTATGTAAGAAATGCAGATATAATGTTGATTGAATAGTGTCAGTAATACAGATACAATCCTGATTGAATAGTGTCAGTAATACAGATACAATGCTGATTGAATAGTGTCAGTAAAACAGTTACAATGCTGTTTGAATAGTGTCAGTAATACAGTTACAATGCTGATTAAATAGAATCAGTAATACCATTACAATGCTGATTGAATTGTGTCAGTAGTACATTTACAGTGTTGATTGAATAGGTTCAGTAATACAGTTACATGTTGATTGAATAGTGTCAGTAATGCAGTTACAATGTTGATTCAACAGTGTCAGTAATACAGTTACAATCCTGATTGAATAGCCTCCGATATACAGTTACAATGCTGTTTGAATAGTGTCAGTAATACAGTTACAATGTTGATTGAATAGTGTCAGTAATACAGTTGCAATGCTAATTGAATAGTGTCAGTAATAGAGTTAAAATGTTGATTGAATAGTGTCAGTAATACAGATACAATGCTGATTGAATGGTGTCAATAATACAGTTACAATGCTGATTAAATAGTGTCAGTAATATAGTTACAATGCTGATTGACTCATGTCAGCAATACAGTTACAATCCTGATTGAATAGTGTCAGTATATAGTTACAGTGTTGGTTGAAAAGTGTCAGTAATACAGTTACAATGCTGATTGAATAGTGTTTGTAATACAGTTACAGTGTTGATTGAATAGTGTCAGTAATACAGTTACAATGCTGATTGACTCGTTTCAATAATACAATTAAAATCGTGATTGAATAGTGTCAGTAATATAGTTTCAGTGTTGGTTGAATAGTGTCAGCAATAGAGTTACAATGCTGATTGAATAGTGTCACTAATACAGTTACAATGCTGATTGAACATGTCAGTAATACAGTAACATTGCTAATTGAATAGTGACAGTAGTACAGTTAGTGTTGATTGAATAGTGTCAGTAATACAGTTACATGTTGATTGAATAGTGTCAGTAATGCAGTTGCAATGTTGATTGACTAGTGTCCGTAATGCAGTTACAATGTTGATTGAATGGTGTCAGTAATACAATTACAATGCTGATTGAATAGTATCAGTAATACTTATACAATGTTGATTGAATAGTGTCAGTAATACAGTTACAATGCTGATTGAACAGCGTCTATAATACAGTTACAATGCTGACTGAACAGTGTCAGTAATATAGTTACAATGCTGATTGAATAGCGTCAGTAATACAGATACAGTGTTGATTGAATAGTGTCAGTAATACAGATATAATGCTGATTGAATAGTGTCAGTAATACAGATACAATGCTGATTGAATAGTGTCAGTAATACAGTTACAATGTTGAAATGAATAGTGTCAGTAATACAGTTGCAATGCTAATTGAATAGTGTCAGTAATAGAGTTACAATGTTGATTGAATAGTGTCAGTAATACAGATAAGATGCTGATTGAATAGTGTCAGTAATACAGATACAATGCTGATTGAATAGTGTCAGTAATACAGTTACAATGTTGAAATGAATAGTGTCAGTAATACAGTTGCAATGCTAATTGAATAGTGTCAGTAATAGAGTTACAATGTTGATTGAATAGTGTCAGTAATACAGTTACAATCCTGATTGAACAGTGTCAGTAATATAGTTACAATGCTGATTGAATAGCGTCAGTAATACAGATACAGTGTTGATTGAATAGTGTCAGTAATACAGATATAATGCTGATTGAATAGTGTCAGTAATACAGATACAATGCTGATTGAATAGTGTCAGTAATACAGTTACAATGTTGAAATGAATAGTGTCAGTAATACAGTTGCAATGCTAATTGAATAGTGTCAGTAATAGATTTACAATGTTGATTGAATAGTGTCAGTAATACAGTTACAATACTGATTGAATAGTATCAGTAATACATATACAATGTTGATTGACTAGTGTCAGTAGTACATTTACAGTGTTGATTGAATAGGTTCAGTAATACAGTTACATGTTGATTGAATAGTGTCAGTAATACAGTTACAATGCGGATTGAACAGTGTATATAATAACATTACAATACTGATTGAATAGTGTCAGTAATACAGCTACAATGTTGATTGAATAGTGTCAGTAATACAGTTACAATGTTGATTGAATAGTGTCAGTAATACCATTACAATGCTGATTGAATAGTGTCAGTAATACAGTTACAGTGTTGATTGAATAGTGTCAGTAATACAGTTACATGTTGATTGAATAGCGTCAGTAATACAGTTACAATGTTGATTGACTAGTGTCAGTAATACAGTTACAATGTTGATAGAATAGTGCCAGTAATACAGTTACAATGCTGATTGACTTGTGCCAGTAATACAGTTAAAATCCTGATTGAATAGTGTCAGTAATATTGTTACAGTCATGGTTGAATAGTGTCAGTAATAGAATTGCTATGCTGATTGAATAGTGTCAATAATACAGTTACAATGCTCATCGAATACTGTCAGTAATACTGTTACAATGCTGATTGGACAGTGTCAGTAATATAGCAACATTGCTCATTGAATAGTGTCAGTACTACAGTTACAATGCTGATTGAACAGTGTGAGTAATGCAGTTACAATGTTGATTGAATGGTGTCAGTAATACAGTTACAATGCTGATTGAATAGTATAAGTTATACATACACAATGTTGATTGATTAGTGTCAGTAATACAGTTAAGATGCTGATTGAACAGTGTCTATAATACAGTTACAATTCTGATTGAACAGCGTCCATAATACAGTTACAATGCTGATTGAATACTGTAAGTAGTACAGTTACAATGCTGATGGAATAGTGTCAGTATTAGAGTTACAATGCTGATTGAATAGTGTCAGTAATACAGTTACAATGCTGATTGAATGGTGTCAGTAATACTGTTGCAATGCTGATTGAATAGTGTCATGAATGCAGATATAATGTTGATTGAATAGTGTCAGTAATACAGATACAATGTTGATTGAATAGTGTCAGTAATACAGTTACAATGCTGTTTGAATAGTGTCAGTAATACAGTTACAATGTTGATTGAATAGTGTCAGTAATACAGTTGCAATGCTAATTGAATAGTGTCAGTAATAGAGTCACAATGATGATTGAATAACGTCAGTAATACAGATACAATGCTAATTGAATAATGTCAGTAATACAGATACAATGCTGATTGAATGGTTTCAGTAATACAGTTACAATGCTGATTAAATAGAGTCAGTTATAACGTTACAATGCCGATTGAATAGTCTCAGTAATACAGTTACAATGCTGATTGAATAGTGTCAGTAATACAGTTACAGTGTTGATTGAATAGTGTCAGTAATGTAGTTACAATGTTGATTGAATAGCATCAGTAATACAGTTACAATGTTGATTGACTAGTGTCAGTAATACAGTTACAATGTTGATTGAATAGTGCCAGTAATACAGTTACAATGCTGATTGACTTGTGTCAGTAATACAGTTAAAATCCTGATTGAATAGTGTCAGTAATATTGTTGCAGTCATGGTTGAATAGTGTCAGTAATAGAGTTGCTATGCTGATTGAATAGTGTCAATAATACAGTTACAATGCTCATCGAATACTGTCAGTAATACTGTTACAATGCTGATTGAACAGTGTCAGTAATACAGCAACATTGCTCATTGAATAGTGTCAGTACTACAGTTACAATGCTGATTGAACAGTGTGAGTAATGCAGTTACAATATTGATTGAATGGTGTCAGTAATACAGTTACAATGCTGATTGAATAGTATAAGTTATACATACACAATGTTGATTGATTAGTGTCAGTAATACAGTTAAGATGCTGATTGAACAGTGTCAGTAATACAGCAACATTGCTCATTGAATAGTGTCAGTACTACAGTTACAATGCTGATTGAACAGTGTGAGTAATGCAGTTACAATATTGATTGAATGGTGTCAGTAATACAGTTACAATGCTGATTGAATAGTATAAGTTATACATACACAATGTTGATTGATTAGTGTCAGTAATACAGTTAAGATGCTGATTGAACAGTGTCTATAATACAGTTACAATCCTGATTGAACAGCGTCCATAATACAGTTACAATGCTGATTGAATACTGTATTAGTACAGTTACAATGCTGATGGAATAGTGTCAGTATTAGAGTTACAATGCTGATTGAATAGTGTCAGTAATACAGTTACAATGCTGATTGAATGGTGTCAGTAATACTGTTGCAATGCTGATTGAATAGTGTCAGGAATGCAGATATAATGTTGATTGAATAGTGTCAGTAATACAGATACAATGCTGATTGAATAGTGTCAGTAATACAGTTACAATGCTGTTTGAATAGTGTCAGTAATAGAGTCACAATGATGATTGAATAACGTCAGTAATACAGATACAATGCTAATTGAATAATGTCAGTAATACAGATGCAATGCTGATTGAATGGTTTCAGTCATACAGTTACAATGCTGATTAAAAATGAGTCAGTTATAACGTTACAATGCCGATTGAATAGTCTCAGTAATACAGTTACAATGCTGATTGAATAGTGTCAGTAATACAGTTACAGTGTTGATTGAATAGTGTCAGTAATGCAGTTACAATGTTGATTGAGTAGTGTCAGTAATACAGTTACAATCCTGATTGAGCAGTGTCAGTAAAACAGTTACAATGCTAATTGAATCGTGTCTGTAATACAGATACAAGGCTGATTGAATATTGTCAGTAATACAGTTGCAAAGCTGATTGAATGTCAGTAATACAGATACAATGCTGATTGAATAGTGTCACTAATATAGTCACAGTGTTGGTTGAACAGTGTCAGCAACACAGTTACAATGCTGATTGAATAGTGTCAGTAATACAGTTACAATGCTGATTGAATAGTCTCAGTAATACAGTTACAATGCTGATTGAATAGTGTCAGTAATACAGTTACAGTGTTGATTGAATAGTGTCAGTAATACAGTTACAATGCTGATTAAATAGAATCAGTAATACCATTACAATGCTGATTGAATTGTGTCAGTAGTACAGTTACAGTGTTGGTTGAATAGGTTCAGTAATACAGTTACATGTTGATTGAATAGTGTCAGTAATGCAGTTACAATGTTGATTGAACAGTGTCAGTAAACAGTTACAATTCTGATTGAATAGCATCCGTTATACAGTTACAATGCTGGTTGAATACTGTAAGTAGTACAGTTACAATGCTGATTGAATAGAGTCAGTAATATTGTTACAGTGTTCGTTGAATAGTGTCAGTAATAGAGTTGCAATGCTGATTGAATAGTGTCAGTAATACAGTTACAATATTAATCGAATAGTGTCAGTAATACTGTTACAATGCTGATTGAACAGTGTCAGTAATACAGCAACATTGCTCATTGAATAGTGTCAGTAATACAGTTACAATGCTGATTGAACAGTGTCAGTAATACAGTTACAATCCTGATTGAATAGCGTCCGTAATACAGTTACAATGCTGATTGAATACTGTAAGTAGAACAGTTACAATCTTGATTGAATAGTGGTAGTAATAGAATTACAATGCTGATTGAATAGTGTCAGTAATACAGTTACAATGCAGATTGAATGGTGTCAGTAATACAGTTACAATGCTGATTGAATAGTGTCAGTACTACAGTTACAGTACTGATTGAATTGTATCATTAATACAGTTACGCTGTTGATTGATTAGTGTCAGTAATACAATTACAATGTTGATTGCATAATGTCAGTAATACTGTTACAGTGCTGATTGAATAGTGTCAGTAATGCAGATACAATGCTGATTGAATAGTGTCAGTAATACAGTTACAATGTTGATTGAATAGTGTCAGTAATAGAGTTACAATGTTGATTGAATAGCGTCAGTAATACAGTTACATGTTGATTGAATAGTGTCAGTAATGCAGTTACAATGTTGATTGACTAGTGTCCGTAATGCAGTTACAATGTTGATTGAATGGTGTCAGTAATACAATTACAATGCTGATTGAATAGTATCAGTAATACATATACAATGTTGATTGAATAGTGTCAGTAATACAGTTACAATGCTGATTGAACAGCGTCTATAATACAGTTACAATGCTGACTGAACAGTGTCAGTAATACAGTTACAATCCTGATTGAACAGTGTCAGTAATATAGTTACAATGCTGATTGAATAGCGTCAGTAATACAGATACAGTGTTGATTGAATAGTGTCAGTAATACAGATATAATGCTGATTGAATAGTGTCAGTAATACAGATACAATGCTGATTGAATAGTATCAGTACTGCATACACAATGTTGATGGAATAGTGTCAGTAATACAGTTACAATGCAGATTGAACAGTGTATATAATACAGTTACAATGCTAATTGAACAGTGTCAGTAATACAATTACAATGCTGATTGAATAGAGTCAGTAATACAGATACAATGCTGATTGAATAGTGTCAGTAATACAATTACAATATTGAAATGAATAGTGTCAGTAATACAGTTGCAATGCTAATTAAATAGTGTCAGTAATAGAGTTATAATGTTGATTGAATAGTGTCAGTAATACAGATACAATGCTAATTGAATAATGCCATTAATACAGTTACAATGCTGATTGACTTGTTTCAGTAATACAGATAGAATCCTGATTGAATAATGTCAGTAAAATTGTTACAATGCGAATCGAATAGTGTCAGTAATACTGTTACAATGCTGTTTGAACAGTGTCAGAAATACAGCAACATTGCTCTTTGAATAGTGTCAGTAATATAGTTACAATGCTGATTGAACAGTGTCAGTAATGCAGTTACAATGTTGATTGAATGGTGTCAGTAATACAGTTACAATGCTGATTGAATAGTATCAGTAATACATATACAATGTTGATTGAATAGTGTCAGTAATACAGTTAAGATGCTGATTGAACTGTGTCTATAATACAGTTACAATGCTGATTGAACAGTGTCAGTAATACAGTTACAATCCTTATTGAATAGCGTCCGTAATACAGTTGTAATGCTGATTGAATACTGTAAGTAGTACAGTTACAATGCTGATTGAATAGTGTCAGTAATGCAGATACAATGCTGATTCAATTGTTTCAGTAATACAGATACAATTCTGATTAAATAGTTTCAGTAATACAGTTACAATGCTGATTGAATAGTGTCAGTAATACAGATAAAATGTTGATTGAATAGTGTCAGTAATACAGTTACAATGCTGATTGAATTTTGTCCATAATACAGTTACAATGTTGATTGAATAGTGTCAGTAATACAGATACAATGCTGATTGAATCGTGTCCGTATGACAGTTACAATGCTGTTTGAATAGTGTCAGTAATACAGTTATAATGCTGATTGAATCGTGTGAGTAATACAGTTACAATGTTGATTGAATAGTGTCAATAATACAGTTACAATGCTGATTGAATTGTGTCCATAATACAGTCACAATGTTGATTGAATGTGTCAGTAATACAGTTACAATGCTGTTTAAATAGTGACAGTTATACAGTTACAATGCTGATCGAATACTGTCAGTAATACAGTTACAATGCTGATTAAATAGAGTCATTAATACCGTTACAATGTTAATTGAATAGTATCTGTAATACAGTTATAGGGTTGAATGAATAGTGTCAGTAATACAGTTACAATGCTGATTGAATAATGTCAATAATACTGTTAAAATGCTGATTGAATAGTGTCAGTAATACAGATACAATGTTGATTGAATAGTGTCAGTAATGCAGATACAATGCTGAATCAATTGTTTCAGTAATACAGATACAATGCTGATTAAATAGTTTCAGTAATACAGTTACAATGCTGATTGAATAGTGTCAGTAATACAGATAAAATGTTGATTAAATAGACTCAGTAATACCGCTTCAATGCTGATTGAATAGTGTCAGTAATATAGTTGCAGTGTTGGTTGAATAGTGTCAGCAATAGAGTTACAATGCTGATTGAATAGTGTCAGTAATACAGTTACAATGCTAATTGAATAGTGTCAGTAATACAGTTGCAATGCTGATTGAACAATGTCAATAATGCAGTTAGAATGTTGATTGAATGGTGTCAGTATTACGGTTACAATGCTGATTGAATAGTATCAGTAATACAAATACAATGCTGATTGAACAGTGTCAGTAATACTGTTACAATGCTGATTGAATACTGTCAGTAATAATGTTACAATGCTGATTAAATAGTGTCAGTAATGCAGTTACAATGATGATTGAATAGTGTCAGTAATACAGTTACAATGCTGATTGAATTGTGTCCAATACAGTTACAATGATTATTTAAATTATTCATTCATGGAACGTGGGTGTTGCTGGTAAGGCCACACTTGATTGTTCATCCCTAATTGCCCTTGTTAGATTTGTGGTGAACCTTCTTCTTGAACCGTTGTAGTCCATGTGTTGATGGTACTCCCAAAATGCTGTTCGGGTGGGAGTTCCAGATTTTTTGACTCAGTGACAATGAAGAAGCAGCGATATATTTCTAAGTGAAGATGGTGTGTGACATGGAGGGGAACTTGGAGATAGTGTTGTTCTAATGCGCCTGCTGCCCTTGTCCTTGTAGGTGGCAGGGGTCACGGATTATAGAGGTGCTTTGAAGAACCTTTGGCAAGTTTCTGCAGTGCATCTTGTAGATGGTACACACTGCAGTCAAGGAGCACCGGTGGTGGAGGGAGTGAATGTTTATGGTGGTGGTTCGGCTGCCAGTCAAGCTGGCTGCTTTGTCCTGGTGGTGCCGAGCTTCTTAAGTGTTGTTGGAGCTTCACTCCTCCAAGCAAGTGAAGATTATTCCATCACACTCCTGACTTGTGCCTTGTGGATGGTGGAAAGGCTTTGGGGAGTCAGGACATGAGGCACTTGCCGGAGAATATCCAGTCTCTGACCTGCTCTTGTTGCCACAGTATTTATGTAGCTGGTCCTGTTATGTTTCTGCTCAATGGTGACCCGCAGGTGTTGATGGTGGGGGATTCGGCAATGATAAATCTGATGAATGTCAAGGGGAGGTGGTTAGATGCTATCTTGTTTTAGATGGTCATTGCCCTGTACTTGTGTGGCATGAATGTTACTTGCCACTTATCTGAATGTTGTCCAGGTCTTGCTGCATGCAGGCATGGACTGCTTCATTATCTAAGGAGTTCTGAATGGAACTGAACACAGTGCAATCATCAGCGAACATCCCCACTTCTGAACTTATGATGGAGGGAAGGTCACTGATGAAACAGCTGAAGCTGATTGGATCTCGGACACTGTCCTGAGGAACTCCTGCAGCGATGTCCTGGGGCTGAGATGATTGGCCTCCAACCACCACAACCATCTTCCTTTGTGTTAGGTATGACCACAGCCAGTGGAGAGTTGTCCCACTAATTACCATTGATTTTTAGTTTTACAAAGGCTTGTTAATGCCACACTCAGTCAAATGCTGCCTTGACGTCAAGGGTAGTCACTCCCACCTCACCTCTGGAATTCATCTCTGTTATTCATGTTTGGAGCAAGGCTGTAATGAGGTCTGGAGCAGAGTTGTCCTGACGGAACCCAAATTGAGCAGCGGTGAGCAAGTGCCACTTGATAGCACTGTCAACGACACCGTCCATCACTTTGCTGATGATTGAGATTAGACTGATGGGGTGGTAAGTGGCCGGACAGGATTTGTCCTGCTTTATGTGGACAGGACATATCTGGGCAGTTTTCCACATTGTCGGGCAGATGCCAGTGTTGTAGCTGTTCTGGAACAGCTTGGCTACAGGCACGGCTAATTCTGGAGCACAAATCTTCAGCACGACAACTGGGATGTTGTCGGGGTCCATAGCATTAGCTGTATCCAGTGCGCTCAGCCGTTTCTTGATATCACGTGGAGTGAATAGAATTGACCGAAGACTGGCTTCTGTGATGGTGGGGACCTCAGGAGGAGGCCAATATGGATCGTCTACTTGCCAATTCTGGCCGACGATGTTTGCAAATGCTTCAGCCTTGGCTATGCACTCGCGTGCTGGGCTGCGCCATCACTGAAGATGGGGATATTCATGGAGCCTCCTCCTCCTGTTAGGTGTTTACTTGTCCGCCACCAATCATGACTGGATGTGGCAGAACTGCAGAGCTTTAATCTAATCCGTTGGTTGTGGGATCGCTTAGCCCTGTCCATAGCATGCTGCTATCGCTGTTTAGCATGCATGTCATCCTGTGTTGCAGCTTCCCCATGTGTAATGTATGCGCCTGTGAGTATGCTCACCGGTTTGTAGAGCTGTTGAGTTGGGAGTGGCTCAGCCAGTGATGTTCACAAGACTCAATAAAACTCCAGCCAGTTGGGTTCGGGGGATCCACCATGAGGCAAGTGGTTGTGAGTCTGGTGGATGAACTGGTAATATGTAGTGTGAGTGTTATACCATTGCTAATAAACCAACTAATTCTTAATAGCAATGTGCTTCTATGAATTCTTAAGCAAAGAACCCATGAAGCAAATAGATTACACCAGTTTGGCACCTCATTTTTAGGTACGCCTGGTGCTGTTCCTGGCAAGCACTTATACATGCTTCATTGAACCAGTGTTGGTCCCCTGGCTTGATGGTAATAATAGAGTGAGGAATATATCATCAGGTTACAGATTGTGGTGGAATATAATTTTTCTGCTACTGATGGTGCACAGTGCCTCAATTTTGTGCTGCCTGATCTGTTCTGAATCTACTCCATTTAGCACAGTGGTAGTGCCACACAAAATGATGGAGAGTGTTCTCACTGTGAAGACAGGACTTCATCTTCACAAGGATTATGCGGTGGTCACTCATAGGTCAAGTAGGTTTTTCCCGCATGTCGATTCTCTCACTAGCTGCCACAGGCCCAGTCTGGCAGCTATATCCTTCTGGACTCGGCCAGCTCGGTCAGTAGTGGTGCTACCGAGCCACTCTTAGTAATGGACATTGCGGTCCTCCACCCAGAGTACATTCTGTGTCCTTGCTACCCTCAATGCTTCTTCCAAGTGGTGTTCAACATGGAGGAGTACTGATTAATCAGCTGAGAGGGGTGGTAGGTGGTAATCAGCAGGAGGTTTCCTCGCCCATGTTTGACCTGATGCCTTGAGACGTCATGGGGTCGATGTTGAGGACTCCCAGGGCCATTCCCTCCCGACTGCATATCTTTGTGCCGCCACCTCTGGTGGGTCTGTCCTGCTGGTGGGACAGGACATACCCAGGGATGGAGGAGTCTGGGACATTGGCTGAAAGGTATGATTCTGTGAGTATGACTATGTCAGGCTGTTGCTTGCCTAGTCTGCGGGACAGCTCTCCCAACTTTGGCACAAGTCACCAAATGTTAGTGAGGAGGACATTGCGGGTCATCTGGGCTGGGTGTGCCATTGTCATGTCCAGATCCGATGCCAAAGTCGATGCCGGATGATCCATCAGTTTTATTCTTATTGTTTTTCGTAGGGGTTTGGTACAACTTGGCTTGTTTGGCATTTCAGAGGGCAGTTAAGGATCCAACTACATTGCTGTGGTTCTAGAGTCACATATAGGCCAGACCAGGTAAGGGCGGCAGATTTCCTTCCCTAAAGGACATCAGTGAACCAGATGGGCTTTTAGAACAATCCAATAGTTTCATGGGGCTAGAATCACCACTTTTGAGCTTATCGCCCAAAAATGGGCGTTATATCCAGCGTGGGTGTTAAAAAAGGGTTTTCAGATCGCCAGCTTCTTGCCCATTTTCAAAACAACTAGTTTCTATTTTTGAAAATGGGCGTTACCACGACCGATATCAAATGAGCAGTAGCGTTAAATTTTTTTGACCTCCTGCCGTAAAGTGTGGCCGTCCTTAGCTACGGCATGGCAACGCTCGATTCCCATGATTCAGGAGGTCAAGGGTCATCATGACATGCGCAGAAGAGGAGACAGAGAGGGAGCTCAGGAGCACTGAAAGTGTGTGTAGCTGTGGTGTGTGCTTGTCTGACTGTTGAGGGAGGCACGAGAGAGATTCAACAGCAGCAAAAAGCCCATTAAGCTCCAAGAACATAGTTGGCACCACGTTTTTGACCAACAAGTAAGATATAACATGGAAGGGATGGAGGAGGCCCTGTAGCTGGTAGCCAGGAGCACTGGTGAGAGGGCTCCCAGTGGTCCCGGAGCGCAGCACTGCACCCCTAGGTGCCGCACCCCAACCACACATGGGAGCCAGGTGCAACATCTTGCTTCTGGCTCGGAGCATGTTCCCACCTCGGGACCGTCCTCTCCCGTATCCGTCCAAGCAGCGGTTCGGTCGTCACCCCCCCTCCCCCCCCCCAATAAAGCATCACTCGAGGACCTCCTCGGCCAGGCGGCTTGGAGTCAGGAGGGGAAGGGGTAGAGGTGGGGAGGAGAAGCGGGGTGGGGGTGGGGGGGGGCTGCGCGGGGAGGGGCGGAAGTGTTGGAATGTACAGAAATACTGATGATCTCAGATTAATGTTCGGTTTGAATATTTTTTATTGAACAAAATCTCGTAGCACATTGGCTCAGAGACATTGTTAAAAATTGGATTCCCAACCTGATCCCACCTCCAACCTGACCACCATTCGGTTTTAATGGAGGCGTGAATGGGGACGGTAGAAGGGTGGGCGACCAAAACGGTCTCAGGGCGGAGGAGGGGGAGTGCGGAAGGTCAATTTATATATAATAAGGCGAGCTGCCTCTTTTTTCACCTCCATTTTGACTTTAACTGCATGTGGTTGGGTTTCATGCAATTCGTGAAACCCGGCAATTAAATGGAGGCGGCGTATTGCTGCGCCCAGGAGGTAAGTGGATTTGTACTTACCTCCTGGATCCAAGGTCGCTGTCTAACCCACCACCCCCCCCCCCCCCCCACGATCAGAGACCCCCCCCCCCCACAAAGTATCCAATCGCCTCCGCTCCTCACCATGAGGCCTCCCTGCCCCCCCCCCCACCTCCCCACCCCTCCCGCTGATCCCGGTCCAACCTCTCCCCCACTTTGACCCCAACCACCCCCTCCCGATCACCGACCCCCTGCCGATCCTCTGGCCAAACCCCCGCCCCAGTGACCCACTGATCCCCGATACTGCCCCCGCTCCCAATCACCGATACTGTCATGCTGCTCTCCCAAACCTCCCCCCCTCCACGATCCCCGACCGTGTTGATCCCCCCCCCCCCCCACAATCCCTCCCATGGACTGACCGTTCCCATCTGAGGCCTACCTGTGCACAGCAAGCTCCCACAAACTGCAACGTGACAATGACCAGAAAATCTGTTTTTTTGTTATGTTGATTGAGGGATCAATATTGGCCAGGACACTGGGGATAACTACCCCGCTCTTCTTCGAAATAGCGCCGTGGGATCTTTTTTACGTCCACGCGAGAGAGCAGACGGGGCCTCAGTTTAATGTCTCATCCGAAAGATGGCAACTCCGACAGTGCGGCACTCCCTCAGCACTGCACTGGGAGTGTCAGCCTAGATTGACGTGCTTAAGTCGCTGGACTGGGACTTGAGCTCACAACCTTCTGACTCAGAGGATCTAAATGAAAAATCGTTGTTGTTTTAGTAAGTGTGAAAGAGTGAGCAACCTGGTCCATTTTTCGAGAAGAAAAGAATCTCTTGCCTGCAGTGTCAGTAACAGATACATATACAGTTTGCTGAGAATTGACAGTGCAATACACGTTGATAAAGGGCAAAACATTCATAAAAGACAATTTCACAATGTCGCTCCTTTTTTCGTGAGTTTCTCAATTGTCAGTTTCGCTGTGCAGAGTGACAGTTCTAGATATTCCACTAAGAGAGTTGCACTGATTGCAGAGACAGAGAGAGGTAAACTGAATCAATGACGTCTGCACATTGACTGTCTGTGTTGCCGCAAAGATAAAGCTGCAAGTTTTAGCATTATTAAATGTATGGGAAAAAAAACCTTCATATCAGTTGTACCCTAGGCAAACACAGTGTGGAAATGCCGCCTGATTATCGTTTCTTACTAATTAAAATGCAGCATGTCGCTGTATTTGCTTAATTGGACCGTGAACAGTAAGGAATAACTACCCCCCCGCCCCTCCCCGCACACATAAGTGCAGCATTCTTTAATGAACTGGTTTAGTAATACTGCGAGTGAGAACCTTTACATTACCGCTCTGGAGTCCTCATTCATTTACATTACGAATCAGAGGCACTATTTAAAAGGGTCTCTGTGGTGGAGTACTGGAAATCAACACTCGACACCGGGTCTGTGTTTGAAGATTCAAGCAGTCTTTATTCGCACCGGGGGGTGACCTGCAATGGGTCTAGCCAGGTTACTGTCCAACAATACGTAGTTTCAAACAACCTTTTATACCCTTAATCCTCCATGTTCAGCCTCGTGCACGATCCCTTGGCACACTTTGATTCGCCTCAAGCCCGCGTGCACAGTGGCTGATTGATTACTTCCTTTCCGTGTCACATCATCACTCGCCTCTGTTTTATGCCTAGCTCGCGTAACACTAAGGTACCGCCTCCATTACCGACGAAGCGTATGACTGATGTGACCACAATCTGTTCTTGCTACTGTGAACCTTGCTCAGGCCAGGTGGTATCCTGTTAACCTTTCACTTCTGCCCCAAAATGTCAATTTAAACCAGAGGTTGAAAGTCTGACAGTACTTTTCTTTTTAAAAACTGATTTTAGTCATATTGTTCTGCTTTCCTGCCCTACTCGGCCCCCGTGGTTCAATCGCCAAGTCACACAGTTTACATCCATCTGTTAGTCATTGCAAAGTCAACATGTTGTTCCTAACGTTATCGCAACTGCCCATTAAGCCACCTAAAAAGCTGACCACTGCAAAAGCCTATTGACTCATTTGAGTCCCGAGACCCATTCTTAACCCTTTAATTATACCAGAGCTTGAAAGCCCCACTTCTGTCTCTTACCTGATTGAAATGATAATCAGAAATGATATTCAGATTCTGCGCTGACGAAAAATTTTGTTAAGCCTCTTGATTGTGGAGATCTGCTTCCTGAAGTGACTGTGAGATTCTACTTTGCAAATAGGAAGGCCTCAGGTTCAACTCCGATTCTGCGAGCTGATTTTAGCCAGGATCAGTGTCTCTGTAACCACCTCTAGCCCTACAAGCCTCCGAGATCTCTGCGATCCTCCAATTCTGCTCCCTTGCACCGCCCCGATTATAATCGCTCCACCATCGGCGGCTGTGCCTTCAGCTGCTGAGCCCCCAAGCTCTGGAATTCCCTCCCTTAACCTCTCCGTCTCTCTATCTTTCTCTCCTCCTTTAAGACGCTCCTTAAAACCTACCTGTCCAAATGTACTCTAATGTGCTAATGTGGCTCGGTGTCAAATTTTGCTTGATGACGGTCCTGTGAAGTGGCTCGAGAAGTTTTACTACGTTACAGGTGCTATATAAATGCAAAATGTTGCTGTTGGATGCTGGAGAGGCAGAGTGAAGGTTGAATCGCGATAGGTTAAAGCAGTTAGCTGCATCTGAGACAGAGGCTATGAACAAATCAGTAATCTTATTTTTAAAAGAGAAAATACTTTTCTTTTATTCTTAGTTAATAAATATATACTGGCAGATCTACCATGGCATTGCTCAGATAAAAGTTGTATCATAAGGACATAAGGGCTGTGCCATGTAACGCAGAATGTCTTATTACATAGGATTATACAGAATCTACTTGTTGTTAAGTAAGCACTAGGTGAACATAAAAATATAAGAAATAGGAGCAGGATTAGGCCATTTGACCCCTCGAGCCTGCTCCACCATTCAATAAGATCATGGCTGATCTGATCATGGGCTCAGCTCCACTTCCCTGCCCACTCCCCGTAACCCTTTACTCCCTTATCGCTCAAAAATCTGTCAATCTCCGCCTTAAATATGTTCAATGACCCAGCCGCCACAGCTCTCTGGGGCAGAGAATTCCACAGATTTACAACCCTCTGAGAGAAGAAATTCCTCCTCATCCCAGTTTTAAATGGGCGGCCCCTTATTCTGAGACTATGTCCCCGAGTTTTAGTTTCCCCAATGAGTGGACATATCCTCTCTGCATCCACCTTGTCGAGCCCCCTCATTATCTTATATGCTTTGATAAGATCACCTCTCATTCTTCTGAACTCCAATCTGTATAGGCCCAACCTACTCAAGTCAGAGTGAAACTTCTTCAGCTGGCAACTCTGGGCTCGTTTCCCTTCTTTTTCTTTCAAAGCATAATTAAAGTTTACGGATATTGCCATCAATATAAGATAATCACTAATCAATCCAATAAGGAATTCAGGAGAAATTGTTTGGAACGCACTACCACAAGGAGTACTTGAGGCGAATAGAGTAGATGCAGTTAAGGGAAAGCTAGATAAACACATGAGGGAGAAAGGAATAGAAGGGTAGATTGATAGGGTAAGATGAAGAAGGGTGGGAGGAGTCTTGTGTGGGGCATAAATACTAGCATGGACCTGCTGGGCCAAATGACCTGTTTCAGTGCTGTACATTCGATGTCATTCTGTGCAATGTAATGTTCTGGTTCCATTGTCAAATGCCTGCCTTTGTTCCTTTGTTATCACTCAAAAGTATGACACAGAGTATGACAAGCAAGAGATGCGCACTAGATTTGCTGGTGCAGGTCTTTCGGTGTCAATGTACAAACATCCACCCATTAAAGTGAACAGGTAACAAAATAATTGGGTGCTGGCGAATGTGGAAGGGGAAATTTCCCAGCCACTGTTGTAATATTTTGCAACAACCTGCCACTGCAAACAAAGGGGAGCCTCAGAAACTGTCTCGGAAAGCAAACAGGCCCATATTGTACACAACCCCCCCGCTGTAAGGCAGCACGGAATTATTTCATTTCACAGCTTCGTACAGCACAGAAGGCCACACACCAGAAATCCTTGACAGGAAAACAACATTCAATTCCTCCTCCCCTCCTCCTTTTTACCTCCTCCTCCTCGCACCTCCTCCTCCTCCTCTTCCTCCTCCTCGTCACCACCTCTTCCTCCTCTATTTTACCACTGCACCTGCTCCAACTCACAACCACTTCTCCGTTTCCACGCCTCACCCAGTGCACTTTGCCACTAGCCGTCTTTAACTTTAGCACAGTGCATCTTTGCTTGCCTGACACTAAGGCCTTCTAGAATTTCACACACAGGTAAAGCCGTCAGGGAGGAAGTGGGAATGTTGCTCTAGAACGAAATACTGAGCAAGTTGCTCTTGAATGAAATTCCATCGCAACCTATCAAGGCTGCATTCAGAGACCCACATTTGGGAGAAAGGTCCCTATCTGGTGGAAGAGTAACCTGAAAGGAGATCAGATTCCTGGGGTGAATAAAATTACCTATGCGTATGTGTTTATAAACAAAGGTAATTTTATTCATCTCAGGAATCGGATCTCCTTTCATGTTCCTCCTAAGCTCCAACCATAATGACTTCAGCAGCTATGGCTCAGTGGATAGCATTCTTGCCTCTGAGTCAGCAGAGAAGTGACCACAAAAAATCCAGACTGAAGCCCAGTGCAGTACTGTGGGAGTGCTGCACTGTCGGAGATGCCGTCTTTTGGATGAGACGTTAAACCGAGGAGGTCCTGTCTGTTTTCTCAGGTAAAAAGATCCCATGGCACTATTTTGAAGAAGAGCAGGGGAGTTATCCCCGGTGTCCTGGCTAATATTTATCCCTCAGTCAACATAACAAAAACAGATGACCTGGTCATTGTCACATTGCTGTTTGTGGGAGCTTGCTGTGCACAAATTGGCTGCCGTGTTTCCCACATTACAACAGTGACTGCACCTCAAAAAGTACTTCATTGACTGCAAAGTGCTTTGGGCTGCCATGAAAGGTGCTATATAAATGCATATTTTTCTTTTACACATACTTGCTCCTCTCTAGTGTCTCCAACTCCGACCTATTCTTTCCCTGGGCCTCACAACTGTGGACCTTCTCAGCTCCCACAATATTTCCTTCCTCATGCAATATGCTCGCCTTTTAAAACCCAATCTTGGTGTCACATCGTCATCACCTCCTGAGTTGTCTAACCTTCTTGCCTCCTTTATTCATCCTTGTTGGTGCGCTGTGCAATGATTGACTTTCCGCGACGATGAAGGAAAAATGCACACTGGCCTAGAGCAGGTCATTTGCATTTGCTTGGAAACTCACATTTGGGTAATTTCACATCTCAGGACCATGATCCCGCATTATGCTGGCCAACCAATGTTCCCCCTAATTTGGGGGGGGGGGGGGGCGTGTGGGCGACCCCTTTAAGGGGCCGCGTGGCCCATTCACAGCGTGAAATTTAACACTGGAGAAGCCAGTCCTGGGCTGGCAGAGAGCTTGCCAACCCTCCAGGATTGCCACGGATTCTCCAGGAATTAAAAATCTCCAGGCCACTGCTGGGAGCAAACCCAGGAGAAAAACCACACTTGTAATAGGAGGATTTGCTGATCACGCTGAGTGACAGGATAGCCCCAATTCCACGGCTTTCTGTTGCTGCCCAGTGAGAGCAAGCAAGAAAACGACACTCCTAAATCCTGCAGCCAATCAGGCCAGAGAAATAGTAAGAAAGGAAAGGAGGTTTGAGGAGAGGGCTGAAAAAGATCATGAGGTTGAAATTGGTCCTGGGTGGTATCTCATTGACCGACTGTTGCACGCCTCACTTGAGATTCCGTTCTATTGAACTCAATGGAACTGAATATTGGACGGGAAAGGTTAACTAGCAGACAATTCAATACCGCCCATCTTGCACTCCTGCCCAATTTCTACTGTCATTTTCATTGCCACCTTAGAGCAGGTCAGAGGCTGGGTATCCTGCAACGAGTGTCTCCCCTTCTGACTCCCCAAAGACTTTCCACCATCTACAGGCACAAGTCAGGAGTGTGATGGAATACTCTCCACTTGCCTGGATGAGTGCAGTTCCAACAACACTCAAGAAGCTCATCACCATCCAGGACAAAGCAGCCTGCTTGATCGGCACCCCATCCACCACCTTCAACATCCACTCCCTCCACAACCGGCGCCCCCTGGCTGCAGTGTGCACCATCTACAAGAATCACTGCAGCAACTCGCCAAGGCTTCTTCGGCAGCACCTCCCAAACCCACGACCTCTACCACCTAGAAGGACAAGAGCAGCAGGCGCCTGGGAGCACCACCACCTCCACGTTCCCCTCCCAGTCACACACCTTCCTGACTTGGAAATATATCACCGTTCCTTCGTCGCTGGGTCAAAATCCTGGAACTCCCTCCCTCACAGCACTGTGGGAGTACGTTCACCACACAGACTGCAGCGGTTCAGGAAGGCGGCTCACCACCACCTTCTCAAGGGCAATTAGGAATGGGCAATAAATGCCGGCCTTGCCACCGACGCCCACATCCCATGAATGAATAAAAAAATAGTCAACTACATCTTGAAATGTGTTCAGTGCTGACATCAAAGTAGATACATACAGACAGATGCATAAATACGCAGGTGTTTTATGAAAGAACTTGAGCCCGTATTGAGAATGATAATGAGCTCTCAGTGTTGGAATGGTTAAGCAGAGAGAAAGAAGCATCTGTCGGGAAGCTGCTGGATTCACCAACGGCTTATGTCATCCAGAATTTAAGATGATGAAGTAAATGTTGGCGATAGCTGTGCCACATTTTAAGATCAATTATCCTCTGACACAGGCTATAATTGTGATTCTGAAAAGAAAAGACTGTGATTAGCAAGAAAATAGAATTTTGAGATTATATCAGACATTGACTGGAATTGATTAGAATGGGACCAGGAATGAGGGACTTCAATTACGTGGAGAGACTGGAGAAGCTGGGATTGATCTCCTCAGAGCAGGGACGGTTAAAGGGAGATTTTTATAGAGGTGTTCAAAATTGTAAGTGGTTTTGATCGAATGGTTAGGGAAGGAAGTGTTTCCACGGGCAGAAGGGTCGTTGACCAGAGGACACGGATTTAAGGTGATTGGCAAAAAAGAACCAGAGGGGAGATGAGGTTTTTTTACGCGGCAGGTTGTTGCGATCTGGAATGAACTGCCTGAAAGTAACTTTGAAATAGCATTGGAGAAAAAAAGAAAGAATTTCCATTTATATAGCGCCTATCACAACCTCAGGACGTCCCAAAGTGCGTTACGGCCAATGAAGTGCTTTTGATGTGTAGTCACTGTTGTAATGTAAGAAACACGGAAGTCAATTTGCGCACAGCAAGTTCCCACAAACAGGAATGAGATAATGACCAGATAATCTGTTGGTTGAGGGATAAATATTGGACAGGGCGCTGGGGAGAACTCCCCTGCTCTTCTTCGAAATACTCCCATGGGATCTTTCACATCCACCTGAGAGGGCAGACAGGGCTTCGGTTTAACATCTCATCCGAAAGACGGCGCCTCCGACAGTGCAGCGCTCCCTCAGCACTGCACTGGGAGTGTCAGCCTGAATTATGTGTTCAAATCTCTGGAGTAGGGACTTGAACTCACCACCTTTTCACTCAGAGGCGCGAGGGCTACTCACTGAGCCACAATATAGAGGTGAGCATTGCTGTACTGCAGTCGGGAAGAAGTTAGTGTGTGATACTGTACCAGAACTTGCTGTTTCTTTAACTAACATGCAACACCTCATGGTATTGATGACTTTTGGTCTTTGGAAAGTATTTGCCAATTTTGATGTTTTTGTGCCTTTATTCCTGTACTCCCTGGAGTTTAGAAGAATAAGAGGTGATCTCATTGAAACATACAAGATTCCGAAGTGGTAGATGCTGAGAGGCTGTTTCCCCTGGCTGGAGTGTCTAGAAACAGGAGTCACAGTCTCAGGATAAGGGGTCGGCCAATTAGGACTGAGATGAGGAGGAATTTCTTCACTCAGAGGGTTGTGAATCTTTCGAATTTTCTGCCCCAGAGGGCTGTGGATGCTGAGTCTCTGAATATATTCAAGGCTGAGATCGATAGATTTTTGGACTCTCGGGGAATCAAGGGATATAGAGATTGGGCGGGAAAGTGGCGATGAGGTCGATGATCAGCCATGATCTATTGAACAGGGGAGCAGGCTCGATGGCCATAGGGCCTACTCCTGTTCCTATTTCTTATGTTCTTATGTTCTTGAGCCATTGCAAATTTAAGAATGTTAAGACTCTCGAAGCTTTTGTTGCTCCAAGAGAATGGGTATTGAGTTCCAATCGAATTCCAAACATGTCTTGCTCCATCCCAGCGGTTCAATCAGGGCCGGCATTGGAGAAAATGACGCCCTTGGTGAACTTATATTTGGGCTCCCTTTCTTTGAGTTGAAGCATGTAGTATTAGCGAATATTTCAGAAATAATTGCAAAAGTTTTTTAAAATAATTTTGATAATAAACGACACATCAGAAAAAAAACTAATAAATAACACTAATAAATGAAAAGACTTTGTTCACCAAGATATTTTGAGCTGCACCATTCTCGATGGACAGAACGGTCGGCGGAGATAGCCTGTCTCCCGTGGTCGATCGCAAACATGTTTTTTCATGAGCTTCAGCTCTGAGAAGCTCTGTCCGCCGATGGCTAACAGGATCCTGAGTGCTATCCATCTCTCAGAACTTGCTCTTGGAACTTTGGCGGGTGAAATTGGCCCTTTTTACAGCCCTGTTAGCGCCTCCAGGGGGCGCTAATGGGGCACAAGGCAGTTTTCGCCCAGGGGAGGTGCGGGGAGGGGTGGGGGGGGCCTTACCACCTCCCGGGAAATTGTACCTCGTGCCCCTGCGCAAACGGCATTGACGTAATTGATGTGCGCGGCGACCCCGCTCCGCCCCATGGGGGGGAATTGCCCCGCGGGTTGCGAGGCTGGCGGACATCAGCTCTCGGGGGCGGTGATTAAAGGGGAGGGCACCAGCGCCCCCAGGCCGACATCTTTTTTTGTTGTCCAGACTCTTGCGTCGGTTCGACAATGGCAGCTCTAGCGTGGTCCAGGTCGCCTTCGTGCAGCCTGGTGCTCCGCCTTGGGTGGTGGGCCGCTGGTCCAATCTTACACTGCCCTGGTGGCCCACTGGGGGGCCATCAGAGGCCTTGCAGAGTGCGCAGCGCCCCCCCCCTCCCCTCCCCACCCTTCAATCGAACGGGGAGGAGTGTCGAAGCGTGTCAGCAATACGGGGAGCATCCACGCTTCCTTTAAAGCAAGCGGAGCGCAGGAGATTGCGCTCCACTTCCTTTCAGGGGCGGTAAGGGCAATTTCGCGTCGGGGGCGGGACCTCAGCGCCAGGTGTTAGAAGTCCGGCCCCGGAAGTTTACTGCCCCCAATCGGGGTGCGGGACAATTCTGCTTCCTTGAAGTTTGCCTTTTGTGAGGAGCCCTACAGTTGATAGCAGACTCTGGAGATGGCCAAGTTCTTCACAGAGATCAACCCCGTTAATGTCAGACCCTCATAACCAAGCTTCCCGCCCCCTGACCACAGCACCCCCTCTTCCCCCCCCCCCCACTGACCACGGCATCTCCTCCCCCCGCTGACCATGTCACCCCCCCCCACCCACTGACCATGGCATCTCCTCCCCCAACTGACCATGTTACCCCCTTCCACACTCCCCCACTGACCACAGCACCTCCTCCCCCCCACTGACCACGTCACCCCCTCCTCCCCCCCCCACACTGACCACGGTGCCCTGGGCAATCGCCCACATTTTGCCCACCCGTAAGGCCGGTCCTGTGTACAATATTAGCTGGACCCTTTTGTTAAAGTATGACGTGCCTAGCTGTTCCCTGTTGACGCACTGAGGGGGAGTCATTGCCATGACCACGTTAACAGTCGCACCTGGAAGGCGCAGATCAGTCAATCTGTAACAGGGATGACGGCAAGCTGATATCATTAACGCAGTTGCAACGCAAGATGAAACTAAACTCCACGGACAGCACGAAGGCCGCGTGGAAAATGCCCACCTGTGCCACAGACCTACTGCGAAAGCATCTTGGCCCCCTGCGTGGGGGTCATCTGGGGGCGCGCGGTTCAGAAGGCACTTGCTCATGGTCATTCGGAAACCAACCTGCCGAAGAGTTTCCCCAACACCGCCACGCCCAGAACCGGACTCAGGACCTGATGGGCCTGGGGAAAACTGATCCGAATGGGCCGATAGTTATGTTTGTATCACGTTACATCACGTGTATGATTCTGATTCTGAGTATGAAAACACAGGCCAGTATATTCAACAATGGAAGCATATATTTCAAATGCATAAATATAATAACAAGCGACTACATTAGACTTATACTATAATATATTAATATAACATATTAATATATTAACATATATTTTATATATTAAATATATTATATAATAACACAGTTAAATAGTAAAGATCTTGTCTCTGCAAGAAATAGGTATGTACACGTTAGGCCAATAAACAATACTTTCCTCTTGTTTTTCCTCTTATTGTCTATTCTATTCAGCCTATTTGGGAGGCCTTATATTTTTTTCCTCCATTTATTTGGTGGGCCTATGTTCTTTGGTGGGCCTGGGGTTAATTCACCCCTGGGTTAATCCACCCCTGGGTTAATCCGCCTCTGGGTTAATCTGCCTCTGGGTTAATCCTCCCCGGGGTTAATCCACCCCTGGGTTAATCAGTCCCTGGGTTAATCCTCCCCTGGGTTAATCAGTCCCTGGGTTAATCCTCCCCTGGGTTAATCAGTCCCTGGGTTAATCCACCCCTGGGTTAATCCTCCCCTGGGTTAATCAGTCCCTGGGTTAATCCACCCCAGGGTTAATCCACCCCTGGGTTAATCCTCCCCTGGGTTAATCAGTCCCTGGGTTAATCCTCCCCTGGGTTAATCAGTCCCTGGGTTAATCCTCCCCTGGGTTAATCCACCCCTGGGTTAATCCTCCCCTGGGTTAATCAGTCCCTGGGTTAATCCTCCCCTGGGTTAATCCTCCCTTGGGTTGATCCACCCCTGGGTTAATCCACCCCTGGGTTAATCCTCCCCTGGGTTAATCAGTCCCTGGGTTAATCCACCCCTGGGTTAATCCTCCCCTGGGTTAATCCGCCTCTGGGTTAAGCCACCCCTGGGTTAATCCACCCCTGGGTTAATCCTCCCCTGGGTTAATCCGCTCGTGGGTTAATCCTCCCCAGGGTTAATCCACCCCTGGGTTAATCCGCTCCTGGGTTAATCCACCCCAGGGTTAATCCACCCCTGGATTAATCCTCCCCTGGGTTAATCCTCCCCAGGTTAATCCTCCCCTGGGTTAATCCTCCCCTGGGTTAATCAGTCCCTGGGTTAATCCTCCCCTGGGTTAATCCACCCCTGGGTTAATCCTCCCCTGGGTTAATCCTCCCCGGGTTAATCCTCCCCTGGGTTAATCCGCCCCTGGGTTAATCCGCTCCTGGGTTAATCCACCCCTGGGTTAATCTACCCCTGGGTTAATCCTCCCCTGGGTTAATCCTCCCCTGGTTAATCCACCCCTGGGTTAATCCGCTCCTGGGTTAATCTAACCCTGGGTTAATCCTCCCCTGGGTTAATCCTCCCCTGGGTTAATCCGCTCCTGGGTTAATCCTCCCCTGGGTTAATCCACCCCTGGGTTAATCTACCCCGGGTTAATCTACCCTTGGGTTAATCCTCCCCTGGGTTAATCCTCCCCTGGGTTAATCCACTCCTGGGTTAATCCTCCCCTGGGTTAATCCACCCCTGGGTTAATCCTCCCCTGGGTTAATCTACCCCTGGGTTAATCCTCCCCTGGGTTAATCCTCCCCTGGGTTAATCCTCCCCTGGGTTAATCCACCCCTGAGTTAATCCACTCCTGGGTTAATCTACCCCTGGGTTAATCCTCCCCTGGGTTAATCCTCCCCTGGGTTAATCCACCCCTGGGTTAATCCGCCTCTGGGTTAATCCTCCCCTGGGTTAATCAGTCCCTGGGTTAATCCTCCCCTGGGTTAATCCACCCCTGGGTTAATCCTCCCCTGGGTTAATCAGTCCCTGGGTTAATCCTCCCCTGGGTTAATCCTCCCTTGGGTTGATCCACCCCTGGGTTAATCCACCCCTGGGTTAATCCTCCCCTGGGTTAATCAGTCCCTGGGTTAATCCACCCCTGGGTTAATCCTCCCCTGGGTTAATCCGCCTCTGGGTTAATCCACCCCTGGGTTAATCCACCCCTGGGTTAATCCTCCCCTGGGTTAATCCGCTCCTGGGTTAATCCTCCCCAGGGTTAATCCACCCCTGGGTTAATCCGCTCCTGGGTTAATCCACCCCAGGGTTAATCCACCCCTGGATTAATCCTCCCCTGGGTTAATCCTCCCCGGGTTAATCCTCCCCTGGGTTAATCCTCCCCTGGGTTAATCAGTCCCTGGGTTAATCCTCCCCTGGGTTAATCCTCCCCTGGGTTAATCCACCCATGGGTTAATCCTCCCCTGGGTTAATCCTCCCCGGGTTAATCCTCCCCTGGGTTAATCCGCCCCTGGGTTAATCCGCTCCTGGGTTAATCCACCCCTGGGTTAATCTACCCCTGGGTTAATCCTCCCCTGGGTTAATCCTCCCCTGGTTAATCCACCCCTGGGTTAATCCGCTCCTGGGTTAATCTAACCCTGGGTTAATCCTCCCCTGGGTTAATCCTCCCCTGGGTTAATCCGCTCCTGGGTTAATCCTCCCCTGGGTTAATCCACCCCTGGGTTAATCTACCCCGGGTTAATCTACCCTTGGGTTAATCCTCCCCTGGGTTAATCCTCCCCTGGGTTAATCCACTCCTGGGTTAATCCTCCCCTGGGTTAATCCACCCCTGGGTTAATCCTCCCCTGGGTTAATCTACCCCTGGGTTAATCCTCCCCTGGGTTAATCCTCCCCTGGGTTAATCCTCCCCTGGGTTAATCCACCCCTGAGTTAATCCACTCCTGGGTTAATCTACCCCTGGGTTAATCCTCCCCTGGGTTAATCCTCCCCTGGGTTAATCCACCCCTGGGTTAATCCGCCTCTGGGTTAATCCTCCCCTGGGTTAATCCACCCCTGGGTTAATCCTCCCCTGGGTTAATCCACCCCTGGGTTAATCCACCCCTGGGTTAATCCTCCCCTGGGTTAATCCACCCCTGGGTTAATCCGCTCCTGGGTTAATCCACCCCTGAGTTAATCCACCCCTGGGTTAATCCGCTCCTGGGTTAATTCACCCCTGGGTTAATCCTCCCCTGGGTTAATCCACCCCTGGGTTAATCTGCTCCTGGGTTAATTCACCCCTGGGTTAATCCACCCCTGGGTTAATCCGCTCCTGGGTTAATTCACCCCTGGGTTAATCCACCCCTGGGTTAATCCACCCCTGGGTTAATCCTCCCCTGGGTTAATCCTCCCCGGGTTAATCCTCCCCTGGGTTAATCAGTCCCTGGGTTAATCCTCCCCTGGGTTAATCCGCTCCTGGGTTAATCCACCCCTGGGTTAATCCTCCCCTGGGTTAATCCTCCCCTGGGTTAATCCACCCCTGGGTTAATCCTCCCCTGGGTTAATCCTCCCCGGGTTAATCCTCCCCTGGGTTAATCAGTCCCTGGGTTAATCCTCCCCTGGGTTAATCCGCTCCTGGGTTAATCAGTCCCTGGGTTAATCCACCCCTGGGTTAATCCTCCCCGGGTTAATTCTCCCCTGGGTTAATCAGTCCCTGGGTTAATCCTCCCCTGGGTTAATCCTCCCCGGGTTAATCCTCCCCTGGGTTAATCAGTCCCTGGGTTAATCTACCCCTGGGTTAATCCTCCCCTGGGTTAATCCTCCCCTGGGTTAATCCTCCCCTGGGTTAATCCACCCCTGGGTTAATCCTCCCCTGGGTTAATCAGTCCCTGGGTTAATCCACCCCTGGGTTAATCCTCCCCTGGGTTAATCCTCCCCTGGGTTAATCCTCCCCTGGGTTAATCAGTCCCTGGGTTAATCCACCCCTGGGTTAATCCTCCCCTGGGTTAATCCTCCCCTGGGTTAATCCTCCCCTGGGTTAATCAGTCCCTGGGTTAATCCTCCCCTGGGTTAATCAGTCCCTGGGTTAATCCTCCCCTGGGTTAATCCTCCCCTGGGTTAATCCACCCCTGGGTTAATCCACCCCTGGGTTTTTTTGTCGTTAATCGTCAGCAGCTGAGAATGGGATGAGATCGAACGCCAGAATCACCGGCAGCTGCTGTTCGGCCTTGTCACTCACCACCGCACAAATTGAACTGGGACTCGGCAACTGCACTGACCTTTGAAATTGGCAGGCGTTCCCCTCGTTCAGCACACTTGGACTTGGCCGAGATCACGGTCAGTGTTTGGGAAGCAAGTAGAAGCAGCTCCAGCGTTCTGGTGATGATCGGACAGCTGGTACAAAGAATGGGAAGCTGGAAATAGAGTCAAAGACTGCTTACAATTTGCAGTTGGACCAGTCGCTAATGTCCACTGGCAATCCCATTCATTGGGAGCCATGCCACTTTTACAAAAGACTGTCTTGGCACTCAGCTGGAGAATTGTGTCCACATTCTGGGCACCACACTTTAGGAAGGCTGCCAAGGCCTTGGAGAGGGTGCAACAGAGATTTTCGAGAATGGCACCAGGGATGAGGGACTTCAGCTATGTGAAGAGACTTCACAAGCTGGGCTTGTTCTGTTTAGAGCAGAGAAAAGTTAAGGGGAGATTTAGTAGAGGTGTTCAAAATTATGAGGGCTTTTGATGGATTAAACAGGGAGAAACTGTTTCCACTAGCAGGAGAGATCGGTAACCAGAGGACACAGATTTAAGATAAGAACCAGAGGGGCGATGAGGAGAATTTTGTTTAGCGCAGCGAGTCGTTGTGATCTGGAACGCGCTGCCTGAAAGGGTGTTGGCAGCAGATTCAATGGTAACTGTCAAAGGGGACTTTACTTGAAAAGGACTATGGGGAAAGGGCAGGGGAGTGGGACTAATTGGATCAGCACAGACAGGCTGGGCTCCGTCTGTGCTGTATGTTTCTGCTGTATGATTACAATATGTGCCTTAAAATGGCAACTATATTATACGGTGGGGCGATCTTTGTTCCATGAAATAGCTCTCTTCCCAGGTTAGGGAAACTGAAAATGGCCACACGTTCAACTTGGAAAGAATATGCTTTTATTTCCTGTCTTTGTTCACTGTGGAAATAATATTTTCTTTCACATTCTTGAGCAAACAGCACGTGGGCTGATCTTTAAGACGTTTAAAAAAACGTATTTCCTTTACACCTCCCCTAATGCACAATGGTCACGAGAAGATGGTGAAAGGGAGGCTGTGAGAGGAAAAGGAACCCTCCCCCCCATATAATTTTTGCAGGGATCATACGTTCATGGAAGCTGTTTTATGCCCAGTGATAGAGTTTCCCCCCACCCTAGGCCCAATATCCATCAGCGGGTTACAGTTCTCCTCACCATTTTAAGAACATAAGAATTCGGAGCAGGATTGGGCCATTCGGCCCCTCGAGCCTGCTCCGCCATTCAATAAGATCATGGCTGATCTTCCACCTCAACTCCTCCCTCCCGCCCAATCCCTGTATCCCTTGATTCCCTTCGAGTCCAAAAATCTATCGATCTCAGCCTTGAATATACTCAACGACTCAGCATCCACAGCAGAGAATTCCAAAGTTTTCCAACTCTCTAAGTGAAGAATTTCGTCCTCAACTCAATCCTAAATGGCCGACCCCTCATTCTGAGACTGTGACCTTGAGTTCTAGACTCTCCGGTCAGGGGAAACAGCCTCTCATCAACTACCCCCTGCCAACCCCCCTCAGAATCTTACATGTTTCAGTGAGATCACCTCTCATTCTTCTAAACTCCAGAGAGCATAGGCCCAAGCTAGTCAATCTCTCCTCACAGGACAACCCTCTCATCCCAGGAATCAATATTTTTCTTTCTCCTTGAATCACTTGGACGTAATTGTAAACAGGGGAGGAGGCAGGGAGCTAGAGGGCTCCTCTTGTCTTCCCCCACCCGGTCCTACAGTGCAGACCGCCTTCCCAGTTGGAACTGGCCCTGCATTGCGGGGTCGGCAAAGGTTTTTGCAGCCACTCAATCGCTGGCCTTACGTTCTTGTGATGAATGATTGCACACACTAAACAATAAGCATGAAAGCCAGCATGTTTTATATCAGTGCACACCAGCAAGACTCGGTCCCCAGGGAGTGAGCGTGACTGTGCCCTTAAAAGGTCTGCAATCCATCCTGTATTTCAGCCAGACTAATTACTTCCTGATAAAGGAAAGCAGTACCCTGTGAGCGTCTTGATGGATTAACTCCGGTATAGTTCAGTAACCATCCCTGGGTTAGCGTGTCCCAGTAAATTCGATTAAATTAAAATTGTCCAGCTCCTTGAAGTGTAAATGCCCTCTCTTTAGCGTAGATATTAAGTTGCTCGCAGTTTAGCTGAGATCACCGAGATAGCGGAGTGGGATTTTACGTGTTTTCCTTGACTCTTCTTTGCTGAAGACCTCTTGCTGGGGGAATGGTTCCACAAAAATGGAGCGCTCATCAGGGAAGTGATTGTTGATCGGTGACTGCCTGCGGGCTATTCGACTGCGGGGGTATCACAGCTGGGATTGCTTCTGCCCATGTGTGTCGGCCTTGGCTCAGTGGGTAGCACGCTTGCTTCTGAGTCAGAAGGTCATGGTTTTGCGTCCCACTCCAGAGATTTGAGCACAACATCCAGACTGATGCTCGCAGCTCAGTACAGAGGGAGCGCTGCATTGTCAGATGTTAAACCGAGGCCCCGTCAGCCCTCTCAGGTGGACGTAAATGATCCCATGGCATTATTTTGAAGAAGAGCAAGGGAAGCTCTCCCCCTGCCTCCCCCCCCCCTCCACCGGTGTCGTGGGCCAATATTTATCCCTCAGCAAACATCACTGAATCAATTTACATAGCACCTTTCATGACCTCAGGATGTCCCAAAGCGCTTTGCAGCTAATGAAGTAATTTTTGAAGTGTAGTCACTGTTGTAATGTAGGAAACGCGGCAGCCAATTAGCGTACAGCAAACTCCCACAAACAGAAATGTGATAATGACTAGATAATCTGGGATTTTTTTTGTTGATGATGATGATGGATGAGGGACAAATATTTGGCCAAGAACGTCCCTACCGTTTTCGACTTGTCGGCACAAAATGGTTGTCGCATTTGCCCAAATACCAAAAGTCGAGGAATTTGAAAAGTAGTTTCTGATGTGAAGTATTTTTGAGGTGTATTATCGCGACAGTGTGGTGCATGAACACAAGCATTTCACACTCACGCCACGGTTTAGATACTGAATCTAGATTTTAACCTTACCCCCGCAGTATTTTACATCCTGCCTGGCTTCACAATCCATTCAAGCCAATAGAGTTCAGCTCCAGTGTTCAGGATTCAAAATCGGTGAGATCTACTCATTGCTATACCCAGTGGAACCAATTAAGAAATTGTGCTATTAAGTCTGCTGCTGAGCCAAGTGGAAGTGATGAAAAGGTTTGAAGCCTTTTTCAAAGATGAGTTTTGAAAATTAACTGCTCTCCCTTTCTTGTAGCCAAAGTTTCGCAAGTGTTGCTAGCGTGATCTGATTTGTGATGGTTTCCATGCTATCGCTTTGAGCCCTCATCGCTTGAGCAAGCTGCTTGGACCCTGAATGGAGTTCGGAGAAGATTTGGTTGGAATAATATGACTTTATTTCCACAAAAGGGCAGAAAACGTTCTCGGCTTTCCAGTTCCACTGTTTTACTGACCTTTCTCATATCGCCACAGGTACGAAAGGCCGAATGGCCTCCTTCTGTGCTGCATCAGTTGTGTCGGGAGTGGCTCAGTGGGCAGCGCACTCGCCTCGGAGTCTGAAGTTTGTGGGTTCAAGTCCCACTGCAAGGACTTTGAGCATAAAACAATCTAGGCTGACAGAGCAGTACTGAGGGAGCGCTGCACTGTCGGAGGTGCAGTCTTTTGGATGAGACGTTGAACCGAGGCCCTGTCTGCTCTCTCAAGAGGACGTAAAAGATCCCATGGCACGACTTTGAAGAAAAGCAGGGGTAGTTATCCCCGGTGACCTGGACAATATTTATCCCTCAATCAACATAACAAAAAAACAGATTATCCCATCATTATCACATTGCTGTTTGTGGGAGCTTTCTGTGCGCAAATTGGCTGCTGCTTTTCCAACATTATAACGGTGACTACACTCCAAAAAAGTACTTCATTGGCTGTAAAGCGCTTTGAGACGTCTGGTGGTCGTGAAATGCGCTTTATAAATGCAAGTCTTTCTTTATCATTGTACTGTAAAATAAGAATGGAAACAGCTAGACTATCTAAATGGAATTACCTGTATACATATATATATACAAAAAAGAAATTCACTTGCAATGCCCCTTGCAAGCAATGTTTTCCTTTGGATTTAACAAACTATTCAAGAACTAGAAGACGAGTATGAAAGTGGTTAGGTTTTCTGTAGGCACTAACTCAGCTTATTTCAGCAATGAAATCAATGTAATTCCATTGGCAATCCATATGCTGTAATGCTGCATCAGGTATATTGGAGTTTAAGCCCATCCAGTGGTGTGATAGGCATCGGCGACATATTGCTATGCATTCTGCAGATTATCCAAAAAGCTTTCGAACATTAAAGGGTGGGGGGGCGAGAAATATCTGGTACTTTTGAGCAAAGTGCTCTCCAAAAACTCCTAAATATTACACAGAATGTACAGCACAAAAACAGGCCATTCGGCCCAACAGATCGTGCCGGTGTTTTTGCTCCATACCAGCCTCCTCCCATCCCTCTTCATCTCACCCCATGAGCATATCCTTCTATTCCTTTCTATCTCATGTGTTATCGAGCTTCCCCTTAAATGCATCAATGCTATTCATCCCAGCTACTCCCTGTAGTAGCGAGTTCCACAGCCTTACCACTCTCTGGGTGAAGAAGTTTCTCCCTTATTCCCTATTTGATTTACCAGTGACCATCTAATATTTATGGGCGCTAGTTTTGGTGTCTTCCACCAGTGGAAACACCTTCTTTACGTCTACCCTATCGAACCCCTTCATAATTTTAAGGACCTCTGTTGGGTTAGCCCTCGGCCTTCCCTTCTCGAGAGAAAAGAGCCCCAGCCTGTCCAGCTTTTCCTGACCGTGTTAACCTCTCAGTTCTGGTAGCACCCTTGTAAACCTTCATGTGCACTTGCTCCGGTGCCACAATATCCCTTTTATAATAGGATGCGTCTCTTTGTACTAACTGAATTGCAGCCGTTTCTCTGATTGGCTCGCCATTATCACATGATCTATTGCAGATTGGTCCCCTTGGAGGATAAGCCACACCCTGAAGTTTCTCTAGAAAGTGTGAATGAAACCTCCCAGCCTAACTTTGCACATTGTAATGTGATCCATATTGACTTCAGAAGTCAGAAAGGACACATCCCTCCCCCAGCCAAAGTGCCTTACCCCAGCGCAAGTGTATGACCTTACCCCCCACCATAGATGGGGCATTGTGTGCGGATTGTTAACAGGTTTATTGGGTATGAAGTCTCCCTCTCCCCACCCCCCCACCCCAGTCTCCCTCTCCCCCCTCCCCCCAATCTCCCTCTCCCCCAGTCTCTTCCCCTCCCCAGTCTCTCTCTCCAGCCCAGTCTCTCTCCTCACTCTCCCAGTCTCCCTCTCCCCCAGTCTCTCTCTCCACCCCCAATCTCTCCCCCAGTCTCCCTCTCCCCCAGTCTCCCTCTCCCCCCAGTCTCCCTCTCCCCCCACTTCCCCCCAGTCTCCCTCTCCCCCCAATCTCTCTCCCCATGCCCCCAGTTTCCCTTTCCCCCAGTCTCCCTTTCCCCCAGTCTCTCCACCCTGTCTCTCTCTCCCCCCAGTCTCTCTCCACACCCCCCCCCCCCGAGTCTCCCTCTCCCCCCAGTCTCTCTCTCCCTCCAGTCTCTCTCTCCCCCCAGTCTCTCTCTCCCCCCAGTCTCTTTCTCCCCCCAGCCTCTCTCTCTCCCCAGCCTCTCTCTCCCCTCAGCCTCTCTCCCCACCCTACTCCTAGTCTCCCTTTCCCCCAGTCTCCCTCTACCCCCACAGTTTCCCCCCCACCCGAGTCTCTCCCCTAGTCTCCCCCGCCAAGTCTCCCACTACCCCAGTTTCTCTCTCCCCCCCAGTCCCTCTCCCCACCCCCCCAGTTTCCCTCTCCCCCAGTCTCTCCCCCCCCTGCAGTTTCCCCCCCACCCCAGTCTCTCCCCCAGTCTCCCTCTCCACCAGTCTCTCTCTCCCCCAGTCTCTCTCTCCCCCAGTCTCCCTCTCCCCCCCCCAGTCTTCCACTCCCCCAGTCTCTCTCTCCCCCCAGTCTCTCTCCTCACCCCCCCAGTCTCCCTCCCCGCCCCCCCCCCGCAATCTCCCCACCAAGTCTCCCTCTCCCCCAGTCTCCCTCTCCCCAAGTCTCTCTCCTCACCCCCCCAGTCTCCCTTTCCCCCAGTCTCCCTCTCCCCCAGTCTCTCTCTCCCCCCAGTCTCCCTCCCCCCCCCAGTCTCCCTCTGCCCCCAGTCTCCCTCTGCCCCCAGTCTCCCTCTGCCCCCAGTCTCCCTCCCCACCCCCCCAGTCTCCCTTTCCCCCAATCTCCCTTTCCCCCAGTCTCCCTCTCCCCCAGTCTCTCTCTCCCCAGTCTCTCTCTCCCCAGTCTCTCTCTCCCCCAGTCTCACTCTCCCCAGTCTCTCTCTCCCCCAGTCTCTCTCTCCCCACCCCCCCAGTCTCCCTTTCCCCCAGTCTCCCTGTCCCCCAGTCTCTCTCTCCCCAGTCTCTCTCTCCCCCAGTCTCTCTCTCCCCACACCCCCCCCAGTCTCCCTTTCACTGCATTTTTCTGCAGTTCTGGTTGCTGCTGCAGTTAGTTATAGAATCCTTTTAAATATACTTTGTTTGAAAGAAAGAAAGACTTGAATTTATACAGTGACTTTCACGACCACTGGACATCTTCAAGCACTTTACAGCCAATGAAATACTTTTGAGGTGTCGTCGCTGCTGTAATGTGGGAAATGCAGCAGCCAATTTGCGCACCTCAAACAGCGATGTGATAATGAGCAGATAATTTGTTTTTGTTATGTTGATTGAGGGATAAATATTGGTCAGGACACCGAGGATAACTCTTCTGCAAAACAGTGCCATGGGATCTTTTACATCCACCTGAGATTTAACGTCTCATCCGAAAGCCGGCACCTCCGACAGTGCAGCACTCCCTCAGCCTCATCATCATCATCATAGGCAGTCCCTCGAAATCGAGGAAGACATGCTTCCACTCTAAAAGTGAGTGTACTTGTGTACAGTGACTGAACAGTCCAATACGGGAATTACAGTCTCTGTCACAGGTGGGACAGACAGTGGTTGAAGGAAAGGGTGGGTGGGACTGGTTTGCCGCACGCTCCTTCCGCTGCCTGTGCTTGATTTCTGCATGTTCTCGGCGACAAGACTCGAGGTGCTCAGCTCCCTCCTGGATGCTCTTCCTCCACTTAGGGCGGTCTTGAGTCAGAGACTGCATTGCACTGGGAGTGTCAGCCTATATGCTCAAGTTGCTGGAGTGGGACTTGAACCCAAGACCTTCTGACTTAGAGGCGAGAGTGCCGCCCACTGAGCCACGGCTGTTTGCTGAGGACATGCCGTAAGTCCTGCCCCACCTCCAACTCGATGGCTGACACCGTGATGTCAAAAGACGCTCCGCCATTGAGAGCTTTGCCCGCGCTTCTGGACGCGTATTTCTCGCGTTGGCGGTTGAGTTTATTTTTCGAGCTTTAACGTCGGAGAATTTTCCGTTGGCGACTCCAGTCACTCAGTGTCTCATCCAGGTCCGTGCCACGTGGGAACAATCCACAGCTCCGCAAAGCGGAAGAAGTTTTGCTCTGACCCGAATTTTCCCCCCTCCCAGCGAGTTCCCTATCTCGGTCAGGCCAGCAATCCAGATGTGCACGGTTTCGGCCGGGGTGAGTGCCGCGTGATACTACATGCCAAGTCTCCTCCAGCTGGGGAAAGTTAAATGTGAATGCCAAGTGATCTGGTGCCTACCACGGTTTAATCCTATACGCATGCATTTGCGGGTAAAAGAAAACATTTTAAATGCAAATAATTCAGCAGGGCTGAAGCAAGGTAAATGGGCCGTGCCTTCTGATGAACCTCATCCCATCTCTGGGACCAGGCTCAGAGAGGGATCCGTGGAGGCAGTTGCATGTCATCATTCATAGGCAGACCCGCAAAATCGAGGAAGACTTGTTTCCACTCCAAAAGTGAGTTGTCAGGTGACTGTACAGTCCAATATGGGAATTACAGTCTCTGTCACAGGTGGGACAGACAGTGGTTGAAGGAAAGGGTGGGTGGGGAGTCTGGTTTGCCGCATGCTCTTTCCGTTGCCTGCGCTTGATTTCTGCATGCTCTCGGCGATGAGACTCGAGGTGCTCAGCGCCCTCCCAGATGCTCTTCCTGCACTTAGGATGGTCTTTGGCCAAGGACTACCAGATGTCGGTGGGAATGTTGCACTTTATCAGGGAGGCTTTGAGGATCTCCTTGAAATGTTTCCTTTGCCCTCTCAATCTGTGGGGCACGGTGTTACACAGGGAGGAGAGGGTAGAAAATAGACACGGTTGGAATCAGAAATGTACTGTCACCTCAAGTAGATCAGCCAATTACAAAGTAAAACTTGATTATAAGCCCTAAGCTCTGGAATTCCCTCCCTAAAACCTCTACGCTTCCCTCTCCTCCTTTAAGTCACTCCGTAAACCCTATCTCTTTGACCAGACCCGTCCTAATATCTCTTGATGTGTCTCGGAGTCGAATGGTGTCCATTATCACTCCCGCGAAGTGCCTTGGGGCGCTTTATTACGTTAAAGGCGCTATATAAATGCAAGCTGCTGTTGTTGTTGTTACTTACTCTTTAATGAGGTAATATGCGACCCGCGCTGTTCTGAATTGATGGGCGTGTGGCTTTATGTAAAGGCTGCTGACTCTTAGAAAGCTTGACGCATGTTGATGCTGTTGTGTAAGGTGAATTAAATTCTTCCCCTACAATTGCATTGTTAAAATATAACAAGTCAAGTTGCTGTGGAGGCAGAGGAGTTGATACTTCTTTCCCTTGTATAGCTAGCAGTCCTGTCATTAAATGGTTTCCCATAATCCCACCGGTCTGGGGGTTAGATTGACGTCATTAGGACATCAATCAGCAACAATAGAACATCCTCCTCTGTTAACTGCTTGACGTACTGGTTGAACTTTCCCAGTAGATGTACAGAATGAAGACTGAATGCTAATTATTCCTTAGCACAATTGTAACGTTAGCTGCTGGTGTGTGCTTAATATGCTCTGGAGTGGAGCGGCATGGTGTGATATTATGTAAGCGGTTTAGATGAATGAAGATGCAGGCAATTTGCACAATTGCTCTTAACCCTTTCTATCCTGGCCAGAACCCAAATGTTCATTCAACCAGACTCCATTGAATGCTTCAACCTAATTGGGTAAAAGGTTTTCTTAATTAAGCTGTAATGTTTGTGTATGCATTTGTTTTACGGGGACATTGAGTGTGTGTGTGTATGTGTGTGTATGCGTGTGTGAAATGTGTGTGTATCGTGTATGTGTGAGTGTGTGAGAAAGTGACGTGAATATGTGTGAGAGAGAGAGTGACATGAGTGTGTATGTGTGAGTGAGTGATGTGAGTGTGTGTGAGAGAGAGTGACGAGAGTGTGTGTGAGAGAGAGTGACGTGAGTGTGTGTGTGAGAGAGTGATGTGCGTGCGTGTGAGAGTGACGTGAGTGTGTATGTGTGAGAGTGACGTGAGTGTGTGTGTGAGAGAGACATGCGTGTGTGTGCGTGAGAGAGGTGTGTGTGTATGTGTGTAAGACACGTATGTGTGTGAGAGAGAGGGACATGTGTGTGAGTGTGAGTCATGGACCCCTCAGTTATATTGCAAAATTGCCTCTGCAACAATATAGAATTAAATCCTCGCCTTGGGACAGCAACTTAGCTGGGAGAATAAAGGGGAATCAGTAGATGTGGTGTATTCGGACTTCCAGAAGGCATTTGACAAGGTGCCACATAAAAGGTTATTGCACATGATAAAAGTTCACGGGGTTGCGGGTAATATATTAGAATGGATAGAGGATTGGCTAACTAACAGAAAACAGAGAGTCGGGATAAATGGATCATTTTCCAGTTGGCAATTAGTAACTAGTGGGGTGCCGCAGGGATCAGTGCTGGGACCCCAATTATTTACAATCTATATTAACGGCTTGAATGAAGGGACCGAGTGTAACGTAGCCAAGTTTGTTGATGATACAAAGATGGGAGGAAAAGCAATGTGTGAGCAGGACACAAAAAATCTGCAAAAGGACATAGACAAGGCTAAGTGAGTGGGCAAAAATTTGGCAGATGGAGTATAATGTTGGAAAGTGTGAGGCGACACTTTGGCAAAAAAAAACAAAGAGCAAGTTATTATTTAAATGGAGAAAAATTGCAAAGTGCTGCAGTACAGCAGGACCTGGAGGTCCTGGTGCATGAAACACAAAAGGTTAGTACGCAGCTACAGCAAGTGATCAGGAAGGCCAATGGAATCTTAGCCTTTATTGCAAAGGGGATGGAGTATAAAAGCGGAGAAGTCTTGCTACAGTTATACAGGGTATTGGTGAGGCCACACCTGGAATACTGTGTGCAGTTTTGTTTTCCATATTTAAGAAAGGATATACTTGGAGGCAGTTCAGAGAAGGTTCACTAGGTTGATTCCGGAGATGAGGGGGTTGACTTATGAGGAAAGGTTGAGTAGGTTGGGCCTCCACTCATTGGAATTCAGAAGAATGAAAGGTGATCTTATCGAAACGTATAAGGTTATGAGGGGGCTTGACAAGGTGGATGCAGAGAGGATGCTTCCACTGATGGGCTAGAATAGAACTAGGGGACATAATCTTAGAATAAGGGGCCGCCCATTTAAAACTGAGATGAGGAGGAATTTCTTCTCTCAGAGGGTTGTAAAACTGTGGAATTCGCTGCCTCAGAGTGCTGTGAAAGGTGGGTCATTGAATAAATTTAAGACAGTGATAGACAGTTTCTTAACCGATAAGGGGATAAGGGGTTATGGGGAGCGGGCGGGGAAGTGGAGCTGAGTCCATGATCAGATCAGCCTTTATCTTATTGAATGGCGGAGCAGGCTCGAGGGGCCGTATGGCTCACTCCTGTTCTCATTTCTTATGTTCTTATATTCTTATCATGAAAACATCTCAAGGTGCTTTACGCGATGAATCACTAGTTTTGGAATATAGTGACTTATTATAGGATGAAGATGATGCTCCTTCGTTCAGAAGAGGTAAAAACACCAGGGATGAGATTTAACTTCCGCCGTGGCGCAAATGGGTTGGCAGCAGATTGGCATCCATTATACACACCGTGGGATTGGAAAGAACATCGGATGGGGTGTGTAATGGCCTGGGCGAGACACTACTGCCCACTCTGTGCTCTCGCCAAGGTTAAATTTCACTCCCCACCATCCCCACCCCCCCACGCCAACCCCACCCGCTCTGCCATCCCCACCCCCACGCCAACCCCACCATCTCCCCCACCAACCCACCCACCCACAACCCCCTCCCCTCCCCCCTGCCCCTCCCCACCGCCACCCCCACGACCCCCCATCATCAATCCAAGAGATACTTGCACCTGACCTCAGGACGGAGGAAAAGCGTGCAGCAAAGTCTACTTGTCTGAAAGAGCAACATAGGGTGAGAGCAATAATGATGAGGGGTAAAGAAGGAGACACAAGGAAAGAAGAGTGTTCAAACTGGCCCTCTAGCTGTGGAATCTCTCTGGGAGCGTCAAGCAACTGTGATTCTACAACCAGAAAACCCTGTAAATAGACGTAGGAACATTGCGGATTTACAACTGAACGTTTTCTTGGGGAACTAAGGGACTATATCCCCTGGATAGGAAACATTTGCAAGGCTATGGGGAAGTGGGACTAATTGGACGGTCTTTCAAAGAGCCAGCCCTCCTTCTGTGATTCTATGAAGTTTAGCTGTCTGTCTTATTGAGTTCCCTTTCTTTCTTTCAAGGGACACCTTTACAGGAGGATAGAGCTTTGAATATCTTTTTTTCTTCTTCAATGCTTGCATCCGGATCAGAGTTAAAATTAGAACCAGCAAAGCACGCCAAAGGGATGTAGCCACAGGGCAACGGCCGAAGACAACCAGCTAGCTACAGCAGGAAGCATTGCAGTCAGAACCAATGTCCCAGGGGGAGTGTTTGCTCGTGCTGTTGGGGAGGAGTTAAACGAATATGGCAGGGGGATGGGAACCTATGCAGGGAGACAGAGGGAAATAAAATGGAGGCAGAAGCAAAAGATAGAAAGGAGAATAGTAAAAGTGGAGGGCCGAGAAACCCAAGGCAAAAAACAAAAAAGGCCATATTACAGCAAAATTCTAAAGGGGCAAAGGGTGTTAAAAAGACAAGCCTGAAGGCTCTGTGCCTCAATGCGAGGAGTATTCGGAATAAGGTGGATGAATTAACTGCGCAGACAGCAGTTAACGGATATGATGCAATTGGCATCACGGAGACATGGCTCCAGGGTGACCAAGGCTGGGAACTCAACATCCAGGGGTCTTCAACATTTAGGAAGGATAGGCAGAGAGGAAAAGGAGGTGGGGTGGCGTTGCTGGTTAAAGAGGAAATGAATGCAATGGTAAGGATGGACATTAGCCTGGATGATGTGGAATTGGTATGGGTGGAGCTGCGGAATGCCAAAGGGCAGAAAACGCTAGTGGGAGTTGTGTACAGACCACCAAACAATAGTAGGGAGGTTGGGGACATCATCAAACAAGAAATAAGGGATGTGTACAATAAAGGTACAGCAGTTAACATGGGCAACTTTAATCGACATAGTGATTGGGCTAACCAAACTGGTAGCAATTCGGTGGAGGAGGATTTCCTGGAGTGTATTAGGGATAATTTTCGAGACCAATATGTCGAGGAACCAACTAGAGAGCTGGCCATCCTAGACTGGGTGATTTGTAATGAGAAGGGACTAATTAGCAATCTTGTTGTGCGAGGCCCCTTGGGGAACAGTGACCATAATATGGTAGAATTCTTTATTAAGATGGAGAGTGACACCGTTAATTCGGAAACTCGGGTCCTGAACTTAAGGAAAGGTAACTTCGACGGTATGAGGCGTGAATTGGCTAGAAATAGACTGGCAAAGGACACTAAAAGGGTTGACGGTGGATAAGCAATGGCAAACATTTAAAGATCACATGGATGAAATTCAGCAATTGTACATCCCTGTCTGGAATAAAAATAAAACGGGGAAGGTGGCTCAACCGTGGCGAACAAGGAAAATTAAGGATAGTGTTAAAACCAAGGAAGAGGCATATAAATTGGCTAGAAAAAGCACAAATCTGAGGACTGGGAGAAATTTAGAATTCAACAGAGGAGGACTAAGGGTTTAATTAAGACGGGAAAAATAGAGTATGAGAGGAAGCTTGCAGGGAACATAAAAACTGACTGCAAAAGCTTCTATAAATATGTGGAGAAAGATTACAAACGTACAAACGTAGGTCCCTTGCAGTTGGATTCAGGTGAATTTATAATGGCAGACCAATTTAACAAATACTTCGGTTCTGTCTTCACAAAGGAAGACACAAATAACCTTTTGAATGTACTAGGGGACAGTGGGTCGAGTGAGAAGGAGGAACTGAAGGATATCCTTATTAGTCAGGAAATTGTGTTAGGGAAATTGATGGGATTGAAGGCTGATAAATCCCCGGGGCCTGATAGTCTGCAGCCTTAAGGAAATGGCCCTAGAAATAGTGGATGCATTGGTGATCATTTTCCAACAGTTTTTCGACTCTGGATCAGTTCCTATGGACTGGAGGGTAGCTAATGTAACACCACTTTTTAAAAATGGAGGGAGAGAGAAAATGGGTAATTATAGACCGGTTAGCCTGACATCAGTACTGGTGAAAATGTTGGAATCAATCATTGAGGATGAAATAGCAGCGCATTTGGAAAGCAGTGACAGGATCGGTCCAAATCAGCATGGATTTATGAAAGGGAAATCATGCTTGACGAATCTTTTAGAATTTTTTGAGGATGTAACCAGCAGAGTGGACAAGGGAGAACCAGTGGATGTGGTGTATTTGGGCTTTCAAAAGGCTTTTGACAAGGTCCCGCACAAGAGATTGGTGTGCAAAATCAAAGCGCGTGGTACTGGGGGTAATGTACTGACGTGGATAGAGAACTGGTTGACAAACAGGAAGCAAAAAGATAAACGGGTCCTTTTCAGAATGGCAAGCAGTGACTAGTGGAGTGCCACAGGGCTCAGTGCTGGGACCCCAGCTCTTTACAATATATATTAACGATTTAGATGAAGGAATTGAGTGTAATACCTCCAAGTTTGCAGACGACACTAAACTGGGTGGTGGTGTGAGCTGTGAGGAAGACGCTAAGAGGCTGCAGGGTGACTTGGACAGGTTAGGTGAGTGGGCAAATGCATGGCAGATGCAGTATAATGTGGATAAATGTGAAGTTATCCATTTTGGGGGCAAAAACACGAAGGCAGAATATTATCTGAATGGCGGCAGATTAGGAAAAGGGGAAGTGCAACGAGACCTGGGTGTCATGGTTCATCAGTCATTGAAAGTTGGCATGCAGGTACAGCAGGTGGTGAAGAAGGCAAATGGTATGTTGGCCTTCATAGCTAGGGGATTTGAGTATAGGAGCAGGGAGGTCTTACTGCAGTTGTACAGGGCCTTGGTGAGGCCCCACCTGGAATATTGTGTTCAGTTTTGGTCTCCTAATCTGAGGAAGGACGTTCTTGCTATTGAGAGAGTGCAGTGAAGGTTCACCAGACTAATTCCAAGGATGGCTGGACTGTCATATGAGGACAGACTGGATCAACTGGGCCTTTATTTACTGGAGTTTAGAAGGATGAGAGGGCATCTCATAGAAACGGACAAGATTCTGACGGGACTGGACAGGTTAGATGCGGGAAGAATGTTCCCGATGTTGGGGAAGTCCAGAACCAGGGGACACAGTCTTAGGATAAGGGGTTGGCCATTTAGGACTGAGATGAGGAGAAACGTCTTCACTCAAAGCGTTGTTAACCTATGGAATTCCCGGCCGCAGAGAGTTGTTGATGCCAGTTCATTGGATATTTTCAAGAGGGAGTTAGATATGGCCCTTACAGCTAAGGGGATCAAGGGGTATGGAGAGAAAGCAGGAAAGGGGTACTGAGGGAATGATCAGCCATGAGCTTATTGAATGGTTGTGCAGGCTCGAAGGGCCAAATGGCCTACTCCTGCACCTATTTTCTATGTTTCTATGAAGAATAAGCCCGGTGACACAAGGCTGCAATGGTAGGGACAGCCACTTTGAACAGGCAGTTTCATTCTCACTTCTCATTATCCGGAGCGCCTTCAGCACCAAATGCAATTGGCCAGGGCTGCTTGCCGGCTGCGGGCCGCCATTTTACTCTGGCCGAGGGCCGCCGTTTTATTCCGGCCGAGAACCGCCATTCTATTCTGGCCGAGTACCACCATTTTATTCTGGCCAAGGGCCGCCATTTTATTCCAGCTGAGGGCCGCCATTTTGTTCTGGCTGCGGGCGGACCGAGCTCTCAGTGGTTATGATGTTGCCACAGCTGTGACTGATGCAGCCCTTCCTCCTGGCCTCCTAGTGGGGCCTCCGCCAGAATGGTGAAGTCATAAATGCAGCCGCATGCACAGACTTTGCCCAGGTCCCGAGATTGCTGCTAGTCTCTGAATCCTCACCCACTCTTACCATCTCCCGACAACATAAACAGGGCCTATTCAGCCCCAGGGAAATGCATTATATGCTTGAACTTGCCTGCACTAGAAGCCATTCCGCAGTCTGAACATACTAAGTGCCGAGTTTCTTAAAAAACAGAAAATAATGAGATTTTTCTTTTCCTTTTTCTTTGTTTTCTGGCCTTTGAACTTTATTTTGAGCATACGGCTTTATTCAACATTAAGCTTTCAGCTCTCATTCTGAATCCATCCATGACTTCATTGATCAGATGGAAAGTAAATGAACTTGCCAGTTGAGGAATAAGGCAGGCTCTAAATGTCTGTCCTGGCCAATGATGCACGGCAAGGTGCCATATAAAAGGTTACTGCACAAGCTAAAAGTTCACGGAGTTGGGGGTAATATATTAGCATGGATAGAGGACTGGCTAACTAACAGAGAACAGAGAGTCAGGATAAATGGTTAATTCTCTGGTTGACAACCATTCTCTGGGGTGCCGCAGGGATCAGTGCTGGGACCCCAACTATTTACAATCTATATTAACGACTTGGAAGAAGGGACTGAGTGTAACGTAGCCAAGTTTGCTGATGATACAAAGATGGGAGGAAAAGCAATGTATGAGGAGGACACAAAAGATCTGCAAAAGGACATAGACAGGCTAAGTGAGTGGGCAAAAATTTGGCAGATGGAGTATAATGTCGGAAAGTGTGACGTTGGCAGAAAAAAATCAAAGAGCAAGTTATTATTTAAATGGAGAAAGATTGCAAAGTGCCGCAGTACAGCGGGACCTGGGGGTACTTGTGCATGAAACACAAAAGCTGAGGGAGGGGTTCCACACGATGTGATACTGAGGAGTGCTGGCACCGGCTCTACTGTGAATGTATGATTTACCCAGCAGGATACGTACTCAAACAACAGGATAGTATGCAGGTACAGCAAGTGATCAGGAAGGCCAATGGTATCTTGGCCTTTATTGCAAAGGGGATCGAGTATAAAAGCAGGGAAGTCTTGCTACAGCTATATATGGTATTGGTGAGGCCACACCTGGAATACTGCGTGCAGTTTTGGTTTCCATATTTACGAAAGAATATACTTGCTTTGGAGGCAGTTCAGAGAAGATTCACTCGGTTAATTCCGGGGATGAGTGGGGTTGACTTATGAGGAAAGGTTGAGTAGGTTGGGCCTCTACACATTGGAATTCAGAAGAATGAGAGGTGATCTTATCGAAACGTATAAGATTATGAGGGGGCTTGACAAGGTGAATGCAGAGAGGATGTTTCCACTGATAGGGGAGACTAGAACTAGAGGGCATAATCTTAGAATAAGGGGCCACCCATTTAAAACAGAGATGAGGAGAAATTTCTTCTCCCAGAGGGTTGTAAATCTGTGGAATTCGCTGCCTCAGAGAGCTATGGATGCCGGGACATTGAATACATTTAGGACAGAAATAGACAGTTTCTAAAACGATAAGGGGATAAGGGGTTATGGGGAGCGGGCGGGGAAGTGGAGCTGAGTCCATGATCAGATCAGCCATGATCTTATTGAATGGCGGAGCAGGCTCGAGGGGCCGTATGGCCTACTCCTGTTCCTATTTCTTATGTTCTTATGTACCCTCGTCACCAGCTGACAAAATGGACATGCGATCCCAGTTGGTTATGGGCAAATGAGCAGATTTTTAGTACAAAGTGGATTGTAAAATGGCGATTTCTTTCCCCGATTAGAAAAACATTCCACTAATAGTTGGAGGCCATCTGAAAAATTGCAATTTGATGAAGAACCAAGGGATTTTGAAAATGTTAGCAGGATTAGAATTGGCTCAGGTCGGTTTATGATTTAGCCGGTATTCTAACTCTTTGAGGATTTATAGTTGAATTATCTGCAGTGCTAATCATTAAAAAAACCTGTCGCGAAGTCCTCAGGATGTGACGCTTTATTGCTTAAACGTTACCAGAACTATCGATCCCTGGCCCTGACTGCTCTTCAGATTGAAAAGAGACATTCTTTTTTGCCTTGTCCAGGATACTGTTTTGAAACGTCGGGACATTAGGAGCAGAAGGAGGCCATTCAGGCCCTCGAACCTTCTCCGCCATTCAATCAGATCACGGCTGATCCAGAACCTCAACTCCCTTGACCTGCCTTTGATCCCTTTCCCTTGATACCTGTGATGTGTGCAATTGTGAGGATGCTCACAGGTTTGTAGAGCTGTTGCCATCTTGCCGTCCGGAGGAGGCGGAGTCCCCGATGGAGGGCACTCTACGCGGGAGTCATCCCTCTATTTATTGGGGTCTTGTCTTGGAGGGTGGTGCACGGAGCAGTCCCATGCAATAAGTTTTTAAGTCGGTTCACGGGCTCCCAGGCCGCCTGCAGTTTCTGCGGTCTGGAAGAGTCCGTGTTCCACGTTTTTATGGAATGTGCGAGGGTGCAGACGTTATTCCATTATTTGAAGGGGCTGCTCCTCAAATTCTGGCTGCACTTCAGTCCCGCACTCCTGATCTTTGGGCACCCTGTGCGGAGGGGAGCGGGCAGATCGGAAGGCCTCCTCGTAGGACTGCTCCTGGGCCTGGCCAAGGGTGCCATCAGCCGGTCCAGGCAGCGGGCGGTCGAGGGGGCCTGCCTCTCTTCCGCGGTTACATCTGGGCCAGGGTGTCCCTGGAGATGGAGCACGCGGTGTCCACCGGTACGCTCGCGGCCTTCCGCGAGACGTGGGCACCGGAGGGACTTGAGTGCATCATCACCCCCGGCAACCAAATTTTAATTTGATGTTAATGCCCAAAGTTTAATTTGTTTAAATTGTCGTTTTTAGTGCCTGCCCCCCACTTTTAGCCAGGGGGCACTTGTATAATTTGTGTTTATTAGCGCCCTCAAGAAAAGAACAAGGGCACTTGTTTGAAAGTGTTTGGAGTGTCATCCCTCCTGGCTGCTTCAGCATAAGCCCCAAGGCCAGCATTTATTGCCCATCCCTAATGGGCCTTATTGAGCCTCCTTGAACCGCTGCAGTCCGTGTGGTGAAAGTGCTCCCACAGTGCTGTTAGTGAGGGAGTTCCAGGATTTGGACCCAGTGACGATGAAGGAACGCCGATATTTTCCCAAGTCGGGATGGTGTGTAACTTGGAGGGGAACTTGGAGGTGATGGTGTCCCCACGCGCCTGCTGCCCTCTTGTCCTTTAATTCAGGGAAGAGCCCCTCCTACACGGCAGGGCTACGCGGCCCAGTACGTAGCGCTGCGCCCCACCCCTGGCGTGTCTGCCCTGCTAGCGCCCTGGAAAGGAAGCGGACCACGTCATTTAGCGCTCCACTTCCTCTTGGGGGCGTTAACCCCAATTTCTCGCTTGGCGGAATGTCTCGTGCCTCGCGAGTGGAATTATTTCCCCCCCCACCCCCCCCCCCCCCCCCCGTTTTCTGTCCCTTAGACTAAGCCCGTGATGCTTGCCTCGAGTGTGTGGGGAAGATTGGGCAGTGAGCAGGGAAGACGGTATTGGAGGAGGTGGTGGCGCCATCGTGCGGCGGAAGGCGCGGTTAGAGCGGTCGTGATGGTGCTGTGTCTCGGTCCACACTGCTCTCCAGTAAAGTCTCACTTTTACCCGGGCTCGGCCTCATTGTTGGGCCAGCTTTGCCCCATTTCAGTTGCCCTACTGCAGTTGTACAGGGCCTTGGTGAGACCTCACATTGAGTATTGCGTGCAGTTTTGGTCTCCTAATCTGAGGAAGGACATTCTTGCTATTGAGGGAGCGCAGCGAAGGTTCACCAGACTGATTCCCGGGATGGCAGGAGTGACATATGAAGAAAGACTGGATCGACTAGGCTTCTATTCACTGGAATTTAGAAGGATGAGAGGGGATCTCATAGAAACATATAAAATTCTGACGGGACTGGACAGGTTAGATGCAGGAAGAATGTTCCCGATGTTGGGGAAGTCCAGAACCAGGGGTCACAGTCTAAGGATAAGGGGTAAGCCATTTAGGACCGAGATGAGGAGAAACTTCTTCACCCAGAGAGTGGTGAACCTGTGGAATTCCCTACCACAGAAAGTTGTTGAGGCCAGTTCGTTAGATATCTTCAAAAGGGAGTTAGATGTGGCCCTTACGGCTAAAGGGATCAAGGGGTATGGAGAGAAAGCAGGAATGGGGTCCTGAAGTTGAATGATCAGCCATGATCATATTGAATGGTGGTGCAGGCTCGAAGGGCCGAATGGCCTGCTCCTGCACCTACTTTCTATGTTTCTATGTCTATGTTTCTACCCCGTCCCATGCCTGCGTGCAGGAGTGTACTCGAGGCCGACACAAAGTGAGAAAAAACTTTCCATTTCCCCCTCGATCACGGGAAGGAGAAAAACCATCCCGCCTTGTAATCATTCTCTTTATTCTCTATTTAAAGCCATTCATGTGGGCTGGAATGCAGGGAGCTGGCAGCAGGTAGCCCAGCCATCAGCGACACTGCCGATCCTTCTTGTCGCAGAATGTAGCGGGTCTGTGCTCAGTGTGTCAGGTCAGCATACTGGTGCAGTAAAATGTGATTCATTCGGGACTTCGATGATATTATTTGTGGTGAAAAACTTTCACAGTCGCGTTGAAACTCCCCCAAGCGCCCTATTATTCCCATAGGCGTGGCCATCTGGACTCTGGCAGTTCAGCCAAGCGTGCTTGTAATTTACCTTCGATTATTAGCTGTTAATCAAAACAGAGAAGCTCTCAAAGTCTCTCTGTCAGATGGCTGAATCAACCACCAACAAAAATTGCAGCTTTGTTATCCGATTATCCCATTCTCCGTCGCCAATGTTATGTTTTTCGGTACGACCTCACAAACAGACACAGGCTCTAAGATTGGCTGAGAACTTCGGGAAGCATGTCACGTGACTTGTTCCCTCTTTGTTGTTGTAAACGGCAATGGCTGCAGTGCCACGGCAGTCCACTGGGTGGTACTATATATATTACAGGAAGCAGGTTTGTGCTTCGGAAAATAGGTAATCTTTCTCACACACTTGTCTGCAGTCTGAAAATGATACTTCGCCCGAATGGCAACACTGTTCTCGTTTGTTCACCGTGAGACTTTTCACATCTGTTTTGTGCGTAAAGCTGGACTATTTGGTTTGGTATCCCTTGCAGTTGCTCACCTTCTCCAGAGCACGGTTTCTCATTCGCTGCTTGCGGGGGCGAGCGCAGTCATCGCGGGGTCCAACGGCTGCCCTGCTCCTCGCCCGACCTGGATCGAGGCAACTTTCCGAGCTTCTTGGATGGGCCGGCTGGTAAATTCGCTGATGGTTTTGGACCCTGAGCCGTTGGACCCCACACGTGATCGCTGAAACTGAATTAATCAGGCGCTAATATTGCCCGGGCACTAAATTTAATGGCGGAGGATTTTTAGCGCTGGGCCCAGCAACATTCAGGTTTCAGCATCCTGAGAGTGGGGTGGAGTGCTGAGGGAGGAGTTCCACACTTCTCTCAGGGCGCTCGGCCGGGTGAGCAACTGTCGATCCCACGCTAAAGAGCCGGCTTCATAGTGCCCTAAGAGAGGCCTCCCTGCCAAAAAAAAAAATCAGTTAAAAATTCACCAAAGGACATTCCCTCTACGTTACTCACCCCAAACGCAATTAAATCGCAACAAAAGAAAAATCCAAAAATCAATCCCACTTACCTGATGCAGTCGTTCCTTCCCGTAGCGCCCCGGGACAACTCTGAACACTAGGCTTTCTCTGGCGGGGTCACCAGGGGGCGCTATGGATGCAGCGCAAACCCAAATTTGCTTCCGTGGCGATGGCGGGGGCGTTGCACACCGGCAGTACGCTCCCGGGCGATTCTCCTCAGTGCCGCCAGTACCGGCACAATGAAGGTGCCGAGCAGCGCTCCTGTCGCTGCTCACTGGTGCTGACCCTTTAGCGCCCCTCACGGAGGGTGCTATCCAACCGAATTTTCCACCCATTGTGTCTGCGGATGTCAGGCAACGGCAGGGTTAGGCTCACGTGATGCTGCCTCTGAAGGCTCTCACTTTCTGGACCGACATATGAAGGTCAGCAATTTGGGATCTTGGTGGACATCTGATCAAGTAATAATCAACACATTCAGGCGAGGAAGGGAGAAGATGGAAAATTGTTTTGAAGGAGGCCCCCTTCAAAATAATCACTGGTGACTTGAATAAGAAGACAAGACATTTCAACAATAGGGAGGGACCATTAGCCACAACAAGCCTGCCCTTTCTCCGACATCAGTCCCACTCACCGTCCTTTCATCATATCTGGCAATACTCTCCCTCTCCAGCAGCTCATTTAATTGTCTCTTCAACCCATTCTGCTGGCTGCTTCAGCTTAAGCCCCAAGCAACACTGCACAATTTTGTTACCTTACAAGTGGCTACAGAAAAACTCATTGCTAACTTCCTCATCTTTAACTGGGTGCCCTGGTACTTGAGAGCCGTGGCTCAGTGGGCAGCAATCTTGCTTTTGGGTCAGAAAGCTGTGGGTTCAAGTCCCACCCCAGGGTCTTGAATACAACCAATCTAGACTGACTCTCCCAGCGCTGACTAAGGGGAGCTGCTGCACTGTCAGTAGGTGCCGTCTTTTCGGATGAGACGTTAAACTGAGGCCCCGTCTGCTCTCTCAGGTGCATTTAATTTGTTGCTATTTTGAAGTTTTGCTGGGGTGTTCTCCCCGTTATCCCGGCCAATGTTTATCCCGCAACCTAAAACACCTAAACCGATTATCTGGTCGTTATCACGTTGCTGTTTGTGGCACCTTGCCGTGCGCAAATTGACTGCCGTGTTTACTTCATTTACAACTGTTTAAAAAGTACTTCATTGGTTGTAAAGGGCTTTGGGATGCGCTTGGGTTGTGAAAGGCGCTATAGAAATGCAAGTTCTGTTTTTCTATAGGATATGATGAAATGCTGTCTTCATCAAAACCCAATGGTTTGCCCGGCTCTGGATTTATTATTTTCAGAATCCAGGAGCAAGGCCTGTAAGACCTCGTGCCAGACTAGGCCAGACTCTGTCAGACCCACAATTTGACGATGGTGCATTCTTGACTCTCTCCCTTCCGTCAGCCTTTTCCTCAAATCTTGGCCACCATCCCTCCCGCCGTCACCCATTTGGATTTCCAATTCAGGTTGTTTCTTGTACGTCTCCCGGATGTGCAAAAGCAGATTAGGGGACCGAAATTCCCTTGATAACGCCGCCCGTTAACGCCGGTGATGGGTGGCAACGACCGACCGTCGGCGCTGAATGTCGTCCGCGCCTCCGTGCAAATTGAGTTGGCCATTGGTAGGTTTGCCAAAAGGTGACACCGCGCCCTCTATCACCACCCACGTGGTGGTGTCATCCAACGTGCAGCACCACCTTGGCGCCGCTCCCGCGATATTCGGTTTGTACGGACGCCTAATGGCCAGGCCTCCGAACTGTTTGGCAAACATGGAGGGATAACATCGCGGAGCTCGGGCGTATTTGAGATCGAACTAAGTTTTGTGTCTCCAGTTATTTCAGCGTTTATTTACCAGTTGTACCGCTGGGGAACTGTGTGTATGCGTGTGTAGGGCTCGCAGAAGTTTTACTGGATTTTTTTCTCTCCCCGTTTTTCCAACTCGCAAGCCGGCAGCTTCCCGTCGGGAAATTCAGTCGGCCTCCTGAGCTCCCAATCCCGTGGCACCCGAGAGTGAGTGTGCAATGCCACTTTTCAGCGCCGCTCTCTCATCTTTGGCCGTAAAGAACGAATTTGGCAGTTTGAGCCTGCGCCGAACGCCCGGCGGTAAAATCAGCACTGGGTCGGTGACACTGCCTCAAAGATGGCGGTACCGAATTTCGACCGCTAAGAACTAAACGCTGGTGGGAGAGTGGGGGCAGGATGGTCGGGGGGGGGAGGGGCGGGGGGCAGTTGGTCATGTGACGAAACCCACAGCAATAGGCGTCCAACCAGAGTTGTCAACCCTATTTTTAATGGATGGCCTCATCACATGTCTAAAGGGTCCTCCATTATTGCGCTCAATGTCACACTCGAGTGCTCTGTGCTCCAGACATCAAGCAGAAACGTTTCGTTGTTCAACCACCAAGCCCCCGTACTTACCCTATTTTATCTGTGTGTGTTTTAGTCATGAGAGTAAATGCATTCTTCAGTTCTGGAGGATTTTTGTGATTAAAATGTCTCCTGCAGTCATATTCACATCATTTTCATTCACCATTGCATTAAAATTGTAGAACTTAAAGATTATTGTGTTTAACAATTATTAATAAGGGTGAGATATTTCACTCTGTGTGTGGCCCCAAGCAATGCTGTTCCAGCTGATTGAGCAGGCCTTCCTCAGTGCAAGCAAATAAGAGATTAGTAATGTTGGGCCAATCTCAAAGGATTACCAGTAAATTCATTACTGTGTTAGGAGATCAAACCCAACCCGCGACAGAAACACCTCCACCAAGACATCATTCGAAGGGGACTGGACTGTTGAGGAAAGCATGTGGTAATGTTCACATTAATAATGGAAAAAGAACCTTGCTTTGAAAATTTATATCTGCAATTTTTGTAAATACATTCCTGACCGGTAATGAAAAGTGCGATAATGCAAGATGAAATTGTCAGAGTGTTTCGTCCTTAATAAGCCCATCAGAGACTGTTCCAGAAAATGTCACCGAATTGCTTATTTGAAAAATTACAAAGGGTTGTCTATTCATCTCAGCCAAGTGTTCAGCAATGGCTCGTAGATGAAAGCGAAGAACAACAGATCGGGAATTTTCAGTTCCCAGTGAGTGAGAGAATTGAGACATACTTATTTTTTACCTGATTTTTTTTGCTTCACCTCCTCTCCTAATGGGTGTGCATGGGTGAGTACGTGTGTTTATGTATGTGTGTGTGTACCTATGTGTGTGTGCGTGTTTGTGTGTGTGTGTGCATGTGTGTATGCGTGTATGTGTGTGTGCATGTATGTGTGCTTGTATGTGTTGCATATGTACGTATGAGTGTGTGTGTATGTGTGCGTGTGCTTGTATGTGTGTGCGTGTATGTGTGCTTGTATGTATGAGAGTGTGTGCATATGTGTGTGCATGTATGTGTGTGTGTGCGTGTGTATGTGAGTGCATGAGTATGTACGTGTGTGTGTGCGTACATGTGTGTATGTATGTGTGTGTGTATGTGCACGTGTGTGTGCACGTGTGTGTGTGTGTGTGTGTATGTGCATGCGGGTGGACAATAAGATTCCAGCATCTGCAGTATTTTGCTTTTATATAAATGGAAGTTGTTGTTGGAGAGTGATCTCAGACTGGGAACCCGGATGGTTCCCAGGGGCAGCATGGGCCAGCCCACACTGCAATATGTGCGCGCATTAGGTCCATGCAGCAGAGCAGGTCTCCAGTCATCCTGGTTAACCCTTGCCCCTGGATAAAGGCTGAGCTCTGTCAAGCCCGTGTGGTGGCTGGTGTGCAATGGTCACATTAAAAATATCCACGCACAGGCATCTTCTACCCCTTCAATTGGAGTTCAGGACTGGAATATCGGGTCCTTCATTGAAACATCTGTGAACTTGTCCCTTTTGGTGTGGAAGCAAGTCATCCTCGTTCAAGGGACCGCTTATGATGATGATGTGTGTGTGTACGTGTGTGTATGTATGTGTGTGCGCATGTATGTATGTGTGTATGTACGTGTGTGTGTGTGTGTGTGTGTGCCTATGTGTGTTTGCACGTGCGTGTGTATATATATATATATATATGTGTGTGTGTGCCTGTACGTATATATGTGTGTTTGTGTGTTAATTGAGGAGGAGAAGAACGTGATACCAAACACCATTATTGTCATACAGCCGTCGCATGGATTGAGAGCATTGCCTGTCGTTACTTGGGATGTCGGATGGAAAGGCATTGCTTGCATAGGGGTTAATGGGCAGTGGGTTAAGAAGTCTGTAGCGACATTGCCAAGGCGTTTGTGCAGAATGTAAGGAAAACGCTTTTACCATTTCAGTGGCGATGCCAAACAGAAGTAGTCTTCACCCATACATTTACTGTGTCACTGTACCCAGCAACGGAAGAGAGTCTTCCCCAGTGGGGCGAAGTTACCTTGTAGTCTGCTGTGGGTGGCAGAATATGTAGAAAAAGTGAAACCAGCTGTTCACCTGATGGTAAGAATGCTTACTTAATGCATGGCGGCGCCTCTTGGATTCCGCTTGCAGTTGGGTATGGAGAACAATCATTCTTCAGTAATGGCATCATGATGTCTGGAGGTTCCAGCTTTTTGAACACTGATAGCAGAAATTTCTGCTTTACAGACATTATGGGATTTTTAGCTTCTGCAGTCATTTTCTGCAAACAACACAATGAAGCCCTTCATTAGGTTTGTAATTTTGCTCTCCGAGCCAGTTAAAAGTAATGTTATCATTATGATCGCAGGCATATCCAGAACTGATATTACAATTTCTTTATAGTCAAGGCTCTTCAGTCCCAGTTGGGCTCACTTGGCAGAAAGGAGATTAGGTACCTTTGTGCCCTGAGTTCTTGTTTTATCAGCTGTAACACTACCTGTGTGTTGTTAGAGGAATGTAAAGTTTCTTGCAGATCAGTATCAAATACTTCAATGCAAAGTACTGAGGAAGAAAAATGAGGAAATCGAATAGTAAAAATGTTCAGCTTAGTGTGTTCAAATGAGCAATGCGCAAGAATTTTGTTGATTCAATCTGAGATTTAGCTCTGTAAATATAGGTGCGGTCTTAATTTCTTTATGGTGCATCTCTGATTTTCAGCGTGCGACCATTGGCGGCCGTGCCTGTTATGTTCCTACTCTATTTATTTGTTACAGCTCACAGGACGGGCATGAGGACCCTGCGGGAGCTATTCATAGTTGCTGGTTTAGGGACTCCATTTTGGGTTGTGTAAAAGCACACGGTTTAAAAGTTAAATTTCTCCTGGCTCAGTTTGTCAGTTATTTTACGCGTACACAACGACGAGGATGAACCAAATTAACCTCACTGCCCCCCACTTCCCCTCCCCCCCCCCCCACCCCCACCCCCACTTTCCTTTCCACATCTGGGGACCCTCCAATTCCGTGGCCAAGATGGATTAAATGTTTGTCTACGTACATCACGGCGAGTGGGTTAGACGGCGACAGCGTAACACCAGCTCGCTGCCGTGCAATACTTACCCACTGCCTCGGCACCAAAGGCCAATGCACCTTTGGCCAAATCGAAGACACAGAGTCCTAAAACAAAACGGTAAGCACGCGAGAGAAATATTTTGGGCCAAAGAAACGTATCGTGATGGAGAGATACAAATTCCATCAAAGGGAGCAAGGGAAGGGTGAACCAATCAAACAGTATATAAATTCATTAACTGAACTGGCGGCTACGTGTAACTTTGGAGCACTCACAGAGGAAATGATCAGGGATCAAATTATTGAGAAAACAACGAACCCCCGCATTCGGGAACGCTTGCTAATGAAGGATGATAAATTGACATTGGACAAAGCAACTAATTTGACCATCCAAATCGAGTCAGCGCTTTCCGATTCAAAAGTGATCAGATCCCCTGCTCCCCCTGTGCAGCAGTCTGCAGCTACTGCCCTTGTGCAAGGCGTTCGTCCAAGGCGGAAATTACAGCAGAGACCCAGGGCGAGTAATAAGCCACCCACTGTGGATCGCGGGCTTAACTTCCACTGTTTTAACTGTGGGGACAAATCACACTCAGCAAAGAGTCCTAACTGTCCTGTGTGTGGGAAGAAATGCTCTGCATGTGGTGAAAGGAACCATTTTGCTAGAGTCTGTCGCTCATCGCAGCATATTCGACATGTCGACAACCCCGATAGTGATGAACCCAGTATGGTTTACACCGTCAGTGACATTTCGCACATCGGTTCGGGCAAATTCAAGGACTGTGAGGTAACCATTGATGGCACGCCCTGCTGCCTCCTCATTGACCATGGAGCTAAAGTCTCCATATTGAGCGAGGCTGTGTACAAAACCCACTTCACGCACTGTCAACTGCAGCCCGCAACTTCCACTCTACATGCGTACTCTGACTCTAAAATTGAAGTACTTAGGGTCATATCTGTCCCGATATAATACAAGGACATAACATTGGAGAACTTTTCCTTTCATGTCGCGAAGGGACGAAGTCTCATGGGTGTTGACCTTTTTGACAAGCTTGTGTTCAAAGTTTACGACCCATCAGGCACACCTGTCTACACGGTGGACTTTGACAAGCGGTATCCCTCAATCTTCACAGGGTTTGGAGTGACAACAAAATTCTGCCATCATCCCCGCGTTGACCCTTCCGTCAGACCGGTTATGCAGCGACTCCGCCATCTCCCATTCGCGGTTCGCGGCCAAGTATCCGCAGAATTAACGTGACTCGAATCTCAGGGAATCATTGACAGCATCAACTCCTCACCCTAGATCTCGAACTTAGTCATTGCTTGGCGTAAAAATGGGGAGATCCATGTGTGCATCGACCTGAAAGAGGTCAACAAGGCCATCATCGCCGACAAGTACCCTCTTCCTACCAATACCAAATTGTCTTCAGAATTCCACGGCTCAATAGCCTTTACGAAACTCAACATGCGCCACAGTTACCTGCAAATACCTCTAGTGGAGGACAGCAAACTGCTCATGGCATTCACGACACATGATGGTCTGTATCAGTATTCACACATGCCCTATGGACTATCTTCTGCACCAAGTGCATTTCAGAAGATTGTCACTACTATGCTAGCAGGCATAGAGGGAGCCCTCAATCTGATTGACGATATCGTCTTCCATGGACGGACAATGGAAGAACATGACCAGCGACTTCACGCAGTTATGGCTAGACTTGCGACACATAACATTACACTTAATGCCAATAAGTGTACATTCGCTGCGGTTCGCGACCAAGTATCCGGAGAATTAACACGACTCGAATCTCGGGGAATCATTGAGAGCAAAGACTCCTCACCCTGGATCTCGAACTTAGTCATTGCTTGGCGTAAAAATGGGGAGATCCATGTGTGCATCGACCTGAAAGAGGTCAACAAGGCCATCATCGGCGACAAGTACCATCTTCCTACCATCTATGAACCGTCTTCAGAATTCCATGGCTCAATAGTTTTTACGAAACTCGACATGCGCTTGACAGCATTGACGCGATCCAGCGAATGCAGGAGGCTACCAACATCAAAGAACTTTCATCATTCCTCGGCACTTGCCACTTCTATCTGAAGTGCGTCCCGCACTATGCGCACATTGCCGAACCACTTCGTAAGTTGCTGCGCAAGGACGTACCTTGGCACTGGACAGATTCCCAGGCTCAGGCATTCATCACACTTGAGGAGAAAATCACATCCCCTCCTATCCTCGTGCACGTTGATCCGAATGCCACTATGTACGCCACCACGGATACATTAGGCACCACCATGGGTGCTGTGCTCTCGCAATGGATTGATGGCCTGGAACACCCAGTCGCCTTCGCCTCTCACGTGCTCTCGTCTGCAGAACGTAAATACTCTACAGGCGAACGCGAAACACTTGCTTGCATCTACGCACGTGAACGCTGGCACATCTACCTCTATGGCAGGAAATTTAGCCTCCGTACGGATCACCAAGCGCTAACTACGCTACTCGCTACAACTGGATCTGGGCACAGACCACTACGAATCAGCCGATGGTCAGATTGCCTGTATCAGTATAATTTTGATGTACTGTACATCGCTGGCATGTCGCAACCACATAGCTGACATGCTCAGCCGCTCAACAACTGCTTCAGACTCTGGTGCTGACTTGTTCACAGATGACGACACATATGTCACGTCGCTCATCACTCAGTCCATCAGAAACCTTGTCTCCTGCGGCAAACTCAAAACCAAATCACAGCATGATGCTACGCTCCAGCATGTGTGCCACTAACTCCAGACTGAGTGGTCTCAGCAAATTCTGGAAGAGCTAAAAACCTTCCATGGACTGAGCAATGAATTTTCCATTTGGAACGATGGCTGCCTAGCTCGTGCTGATTGAGCAGTAATTCCCAAGTCACTTCAACAGCGCGTTCTCACATTGGCACACGATGGACACCCTGGCATTATCCGCATGAAGCAGAGATGTCGTGATTCAGTATGGTGGCCTGGGATTGACATTCGCATCGAGGAGTTCGTCTCACACTGCGGAGCATGCAGTCTGAGCGAAAAGGCCACAAACATTCGACCAGCACCAATGAAGCCTATTCCATGGCCACAAAGACCATGGCAACAACTTCAGTTGGATAACTTCAGTCCAGTTGAAGCAGCTCCACAGCACCAGCGTTTCCTTGTTGTAGTACTTGACCTGCATTCCAAATGGCCAGAAATCGCTACAAGTTCAGTCACCTCATCAACGATCGTCACTATTCTGCAGCGTATGTTCACGAAGTGGGGCCTCCCAGAGGTTATAATCACTGACAATGGACCACAGTTTGTGTCCAATCAATTCGCGGATTTTCTCACTCGACATGCCTTACTGCTCGGTACAATCCTCAATGCAATGGAGGTATTGAGCGATTTAACCGTGTCATCAATGAGGGTTTGAAAGCCAACCTCTCAGCAGGCCAAACATTTGACCATTCTCTGCACATACCGTTCGACAAAGCACTCGCTAACGGGGAAGACACCCGCTAAGCTCATGACTGGGTGGAATCTTCGCTGTCTACTGGACATTCTCAAACCCCCAGCCAAACCTAGCGCGAAGATAACCACACTCGCATCCCAGATTTCGGAACGCCAACAAAAAGCGAAGTTGTGCACTTGGCACAAAGCGACACGCTCAAAAGCCCCAACTGGGGAATGGAGATTGGGTCAGAGTTAAGCGCCCAAACCAGAGTCATAAGCTTGCAACTTCACTTTCTCCTCCAAAACAGATCGGGCGAAAGTTCAGCCCTCACACCTACGAGCTCAATGATGGAACTCGATGGAACGTTCGTAGACTGATCCCAACTCACAGGCCAACAGACCAACAGGATGGAACATGGGCACCGTTCTGTTTCCCAACCAAAACCTCGATCAAACACCGCAAGCTCCACGCCGGTCTTAGTGTATCAGAACATGGCCTGGCTATCTCAAGGACGTTGTCTGTTCATAGACTGTGGTTTTAAAAAGGGGGGAAATATGTTCTGTTCATACTCTATTTGTTTGTTACAGCCCACTGGATGGGCATTAGGACCCTGCGGGAGCTATTCACAGTTGCTGTACTTATGCTGGTTCATGCTGGTTTGGGGACATTATTTTGGGTTGTATAAAAGCACAGTTAAGTTAAGTTACATTTTTTCCTGGCTCAATTTGTCAGTTATTTGCGTGTACACAACAGTGCCTTCAGCTGTCTAAGCCCCACGCTCTGGAATTCCCCCCCCCCACAAACCTCTCCGATTCTCTCTCCTTTAAGACACTCCTTAAAACCCACCTCTTTGACCAAACTTTTGATCACCTGTCCCAATATTTCTCGAAGGGACTGGATGTCATATTTTGTTTGATAATACTTGTGTGAAGAACCTTGGGACGTTTTACTGCATTAAAGGTGCTATATAAATGCAAGTTGTTTCCTGCATTACAACAGTGACATACATTTCAAAAGTACTTAATTGGCTGCAAGGCACTTTGGGACATCCTGCGCTATATAAATGCAGGTCTTTCTTTCTTGTTGATATCAGCAAATGAGCACATTGTGTGCGCCTGGTGTGCGTGTGTCATGTGTGTGCATATGCGTGTGGTATGTGTGTGTGTGCATATGTGTTTGTGTCTGTGTGCATATGTGTGTGTGCCGATGTGTGTGTCTGTGTGTATGTGCGTGTGTATATATGTGTGTTTGTGAGTATGTGTCGGTGTATGTGTATGTGTCTATGTGTGTATGTGTGTGTGTGTGTGTATGTGTATGTGAGTGTGTGTGTGTGTGTATGTGTGTGTGTCTATGTGTGTATGTGAGTGTGTGTGTGTGTGTGTGTATGTGAGTGTGTGTGTGTGTGTATGTGTGTATGTGAGTGTGTGTATGTGAGTGTGTGTATGTGAGTGTGTGTGTGTGTGTGTGTGTGTGTGTGTTTAAGTGTGTGCCATTCCTCTGTCCATTATCTCACTGGAGATCATTAAGCAACTTGAAATAAGTGGGTTAACACCTCCATCCAAATAGATGGGTGGAGGATGGCCACTTCAACAGACTCGTATCATAATATTGCAAACTCTAATTTCTGGGCTTGTATTCCTCAATTAACTTGAATGACTAGTTCGCAGTGTCACAAATAATGTGCCATGGCCTCATTTTGCACAGTTATGTTCCAGAATGTAGTATGAATGTAATGAATACAACTTTCGGCTTTGTAGCCTCCATGGTCCTTGTTGCAAAGTCTTTCAGCCAAGAAGGTAATTATATTACATCGGCACTTATACCTTCAATGGTTGAGGATTTCAGTTCCCCTGAGAGAGAACATGGCTTAATTAACGGAGCTACTTATTGCAGACCTTTTAATGTTACCTTCTGAGCCATATTTTATCTTTAAATGGGTTGGATTACATTGGTGGTTTTATCACATATGCGCAAAATAATTTAATCCTTTCCTCTCACAGATGCCTGTCTCATGTTTGGAGGTCATCGTATGGGAGTAGCTCTATACCGGACAAGTGAAGATTTATAAAAAAATAAGTTGAGCACCATGAGTCTCGGTTCTTACGTCCAAAGCCCAGTGTGGTACTAAATCCTAAGGACGGCACAAGATTTGATTGCTGGCCGGAACTGCATTCATTGATCTTAGTGATACGACTATTGCAATTTAGCTGATCATCCCTTGGGGGGTGGGGTAGAAATGACAGGCTTCCTGTTCCTAATCCTCAAGAAGCAATTTGCAAGGCTACTGGCACAGAGCAGGGGAGTAGAACGAGCGGGTTAGCTCTGTCAAAGAGCCGATACAGGCACGAGGGGCCGAATGACCTCCTTTTGTGCTGTACCATTCTATGAATTAATCGCCGTGGGGCAAGTAAATGTGTGGGTATAAGAGGATGGGCTTAGTTACGTTACCTCACCTACCATCAAATAGCCTATCAGAACTAACTGTCTCAGCTCACACAGAAATAGTGGGCACTTTTAAAACATTTGTTCCTGGGATGTGGGCGTCGCTGGCAAGGCCGGCATTTATTGCCCATCCCTAATTGCCCCTTGAGAAAGTGATGGCGAGCTGCCTTCTTGAACCACTGCAGTCCGTGTGGTGAAGGTGCTCCCACAGTGCTGTTAGGGAGAGAGTTCCAGGATTGTAACCCAGCGACATTGATGGAATGGTGATATATTTCCAAGTCAGGATGGTGTGTGACGTGGAGGTGGTGGTGTTCCCATGAGGCCTGCTGCTCTTGTCCTTCTAGGTGGTGGAGGTCGTGGGTTTGGGAGGTGCTGCCAAAGAAGCCTTGGCGAGTTGCTGCAGTGCATCTTGTAGATGGTACACACTGCAGCCACGGTGCGCCGGTGGTGGAGGGAGTGAATGTTGAAGGTAGTGGATGGGTTGCCAATCAAGCGGCTGCTTTGTCCTGGGTGGTGTCGAGCTTCTCGAGCGTTGTTGGAGCTGCACTCATCCAGGCAAGTGGAGAGTATTCCAGCACACTCCTGACTTGTGCCTTGTAGATGGTGGAAAGTAACAGTGGCCTCTTGCCAAGGTGGAGGAGAATAGCGGGTGACAATGGAATTGTACTTCAGCAAGAGTGAGGGGAGAAGATTGGGGGGGAAGGAGTGCTGGGGCAAGGATAGAAGTTGATGTGGTTAATGATCATAAAATGTAAATGGTCACAATGTATGAAATTAGTTTCAACGAAGCAAGTTCTGTATGCAGCAATAATAAGTCATTAGTTCTGAAGTTTGATTATGCACTTAAGTGAGACTTATGGGATTGAAATTCTTCCATGTGCTACAATTAGCGTAGCGGTTTCCAAGTCTGTATCGAATTCCTGCCTGTGTCGTGTTGGTGAAACCACAAACCCATTTTAAAAGAAATCGGTTAATGACTTTCTAAAACAGTAAACACAGGTGCTTGATGCATATGTCTAAGGCATCGAGCTACAAGTGTTGCAGAGAACGGATTCTAACCTCATGTTACCTTCTGAGGATGCTTAACAAGGTTGGATCAAGGCATTTTCCCAAGTAGATCCTCATTTATAAATATTGTGATGTTCTAAATAAATCACAGCCTTTTGATATAATTAAGTCGACAGGAAAGCTAAACTTTAATATCTTCAGTTTTGTTATAATTTACATTTTTTTTCACAATTATATTATAATTGATGGAAAATAATCCTTGCCTAGAAGTTACCATTGGCTGATTGCCATATATATGCACGCATACATAATTTTTCAGAATAAATTTACATTTTTGAAAGAAAAGTGCCACGACGATCTTGGTTCTATTTTCCTTTGTCCGTCCAGGATTGTATCGCAATGTATATTGGTTCTTTCATCTCCCAGTCTACGGGCCAACTCCCCTCGTAACTTCTACTTCAGTGGTGACTGTCTTCATTAACAGTGCTCTTGGGTCCAAACCCGCAAACTCGAACCACCTAGAAGGACAAGGGCAGCAGGCACATGGAACACCATCACCTGCAAGTTCCCCTCCAAATCACACACCATCCTGATTTGGAAATATATCGGCCGTTCCTTCATCGTACCTTGGATGTGGTGTATTTGGATTTCCAGAAGGCATTCGAGAAGGTGCCACATAAAAGGTTACTGCACAAGATAAATGTTCACGGGGTTGGGGGTAATATATTAGCATGGATAGAGGATTGGCTAACTAATAGAAAACAGAAAGAAACATAGAAACATAGAAAATAGGTGCAGGAGTAGGCCATTCGGCCCTTTGAGCCTGCACCACCATTCAATAAGATCATGGCTGATCATTCACCTCAGTACCCCTTTCCTGCTTTCTCTCCTTGATCCATTTAACCATAAAGGCCATATCTAACCCCCTCTTGAATACATCTAACGAGAGTCAGGATAAATGGGTCATTCTCGCATTACTAGCCAAGGGGGCGGTGGGGGCACAGGTTAAAACTGGTAAAGAAAGAAAAGGATTTATATATTGCCTTACACCGGATGTCTTAAAGCGCTTTACAGCCAATGATGTACTTCTTGAGTGCAGTCACTGTTGTAATGTGGGAAACGCGGCAGCCAATTTGTACACAAGTAAACTCCCACAAACAGCAATGTGATAATGACCAGGTAATCTGTTTATGTTGGTTGAGGTATAAATATTGGCCAGGATATTTCTCCTGCTCTTCTTTGAAATAGTGTCATAGAATCTTTTACACAAGAACATAAAAAATAGGAGCAGGAGTAGGCCATACGGCCCCTAGAGCCTGCTCCGCCATTCAATACGATCATAGCTGATCCGATCATGGACTCAGGTCCATTTCCCTGACCGCTCCCCATAACCCCTTATTCTCTCATCGGTTAAAAAGCTGTCTATCTCTGTCTTAAATTTATTCAATGTCCCAGATTCCACAGCTCTCTGAGGCAGCGAATTCCACAGATTCACAACCCTCTAAGAGAAGAAATTCTTCCTCATCTCAGTTTTAAATGGACGGCACCTTATTCTAAGATTATGCCCCCTAGTTCTAGTCTCCCCCATCAGTGGAAACATCCTCTCTGCATCCACCTGGTCAAGCCCCCTCATAATCTTATATGTTTCAATAAGATCACCTCTCATTCTTCTGAATTCCAATGAGTAGAGGCCCAACCTTCTCAACCTTTCCTCATAAGTCAACCCCCTCATCTCTGGAATCAACCTAGTGAACCTTCACTGAAATGCCTCCAAGCAAATATATCCTTTTGTAAATATGGAAACTAAAACTATACGCAGTATTCCAGGAGCGGCCTCATCAATACCCTGTATAACTGTAGCAAGACTGCCCTGCTTTTATACTCCATCCCCTTTGCAATAAAGGCCAAGATTCTATTTGCCTTCCTGATCACTTGCTGTATCTGCATACTAACCTTTTGTGTTTCATACACCAGGACCCCCAGGTCCCGCTGTACTGCAGCACTTTGCAATTTTTCTCCATTTAAATAATAACTTGCTCTTCGAATTTTTTCTGTCAAAGTGCATCACCTCACACTTTCCAACATTATACTCCATCTGCCAAATTTCTGCTCACTCACTTAGCCTGTCTATGTCCTTTTGCAATTTTTTTTGTGTCCTCGCACATTGCTTTTCCTCCCATCTTTGTATCGTTAGCAAACTTGGCTACGTTACACTCAGTCCCTTTATTCAAGTCGTTAATATAGATTGTAAATAGTTGGGGTCCCAGCACTGACCCCTGTGGCACCCCACTAGTTACTGAATGCCAACCTGAAAATGAACCATTTATCCTGACTCTCTGTTCTCTGTTAGTTAGCCAACTTTTATCGTGTGTAGTAACCTTTTATGTGGCACTTTGTCAAATGCCTTCTGGAAGTCCAAATGCAGCACATCCACTGGTTCCCCTTGATCCACTCTGTTCGTTACATCCTCAAAGAATTCCAGCAAATTTGTCAAACATGACTTCCCCTTCGTAAATCCATGCCAACTCTGCCTGACTGAATTTTGCTTTTCCAAATGTCTTGCTACTGCTTCTTTAATAATAAACTCCAACATTTTCCCAGCCACAGATGTTAGGCTAACTGGTCGAAAGTTTCCTGCTTTTTATCTGCCCCCTTTTTTAAATACGTCCACTTGAGAGAGCGGACGGGGCCTCAGTTTAACGCCTGAACTGAAAGACGGCACGTCCGACAGTGCAGCACACCCTCGGCATTGCACTGGGGTGTCAGCCTAGATTTTTTTTGAGTTCAAATTCCTGCAGTGGGACTTGAACCCACAACCTTCTGACTCAGAGGCGAGGGTGCTACCCACTGAGTGACGGCTGACACTAAAAGGAAAGCTTAGGTAGCAACCTCTTGATAGAAAGAGTGGTCAACTCTTTGAGTGATCTTTCGGCTACAATAATGGAAGCTGAACGCTCGGACTGGTTTAAGAACCGGTTAGATGGGCACCATGGGAGGATGTCGGTCTCTGCCGTGTAATCCTGCCGATACCGTAAATATACCGAGTGACAGCCCTGTGCTTAACTGGCACTGGGAAAGGGCGGACATTACCCAGGGTTACAGATTCAAGTGCAGGTTTTATTAAAAGAAAAATCATTACTACTAAATACTTCATCATCAGTTACTATCAAAATTAATTAAATAGATATAAAAAAATTTTTAACCTTGGCAGGAAATTAAATCATACTTCATCAAAATTGGCCCCAATAAAGGCCATGTTTTTTTTGCATGTGCCATTAAAATCCCATTTTGAGAAATTGGACATTTAAAAACATTTAGAGATTTCCATTTAAGGGCTCTATTAAATTGATAAAGATTTGTGAAGCGGCTATTTATAGGGTGTAGTTACTGTGTAGGGAGGAGAACGAGAGAGAGAAAAAAACACTTTGCTACTTTCATTTCTGCAACCTAGTTTATATTCATTCAAATTCATAAACCTTCTTTATATTCATCAGATATTGGACACCAAGACATTCCCACGAACCCCTCTATGGGACTATTCTCAACGAACTGAGAATATTTAATCATTTTGACAGCCCTCATTAGCAGGTTTTTCAATAGCGTCACGCAGATTGCAAAGAGCAGAGCGTTTTCATCATTGCACTGCTGAAATCAGTGGCATCGTATAATCAACTGTACATCATTCACCCGCACGCTGTATAAAAGAGAGGCAGAGGACCGAACGCTGCCAGTTCATTTAAAATGTGAATGCAAATGAGATTTGCTCCCTCTTCAAGCCCCGGAGAATGCAACTTGTGACGGAGCCATGTCTCCGCACACTGCGACAGCGCAGGCTTAGCAAAGGAGCGGTGGAGCATCCATCACCCCTTCTTTTCTTTCCAAAAGCAAGTTTACTGCCAATGTTCCTTTCCAACAAAGCAATGCCGTGCAGTGTGGTTGATAGAGCGAGAAGTGGAGGTGTAATGTGAACCTAACCTGCCGGGGAAAGGCATGGGTCGGTTGGGACACCCAATTTTCTGCCCCGCCCCATTTACAGTCCATCCCATTTACAGTCCGCCTCATTCACACCCCACCCTATTTACACCACGCCCGATTTACACTCCATCCGATTCACACTCCCCCTGATTTACACTCCCCCTGATTTACACTCCATCCGATTCACACCCCCCCCCCATTTAAAGTCTGCCCATTTTGTGCTCTGTTGGAGCCGGGCTGGTAGGGTTAAAAATGACCCACCCAGTTGGTCGAACGGATTGCCGACCCTGAGTTTGCAATCCAGGTGCAATTGTAAGGCTCGGTGTGTGCGCCCGGTGCGCACGGAACGGCAAGATCCCGGGGCCGCTCCCGGGACGCAGTCTGCGCCGAGCTCGCTGACCTCGGCCGAAGGGGCAGGGAGGGGGGGCCAGAAATAACCTGAGGGAGCTCAGGGATTTTTCAATGTCGGCCGTTGACGAGTGAACTCTGCTGCATGGACGGCTCGTCTGGGCACAGGGTGAAGGCAGGATTGAGCTGCCTGTGATAAACTATGTGCTCAAATAATCTTACAGTTATATCAGTTCATGCCCGCTGCACTTTTGCACGCAACTTAGCATTGTAATAAGGTGACATTTAAAATACTGTATTGGACCGGGCTTAGGGAATCTTCTCAAGTGACAGGAAGAGAGTGTGGCACTCAAAAATACTTCCTCTTTCACTGGATTACTATAAATCTTCTTTTATGATCGTTAATCTAGACACGTAATCACAATACCATTGCTCTCGAAGGGGTACTGAGGTGAGTGACAAAGATGATCACGTGTGGAGTTTAAATTATGAGCAAAGATTGACCGTAGAATCTTACAGCGCAAAAGTGGGCACTTCGGCCCATCGTGCCTTTGCCAGCACTTGGAAAGAGCTGAGATGTTCCGGCCCGGTTGCGAAGTGGGCGCGACCCGCAGCGTGCAGGCTGAGCGAGATAACCGGTGCACTGTGGAAACCCTCGGTGAAGTTGGGAGCTGTTTTCAAGAGAGGAGACTTCAAGGTGGCCTACCTGAAGTCAACTGAGAAAGGAGACCGAGATAGATCGGACACTGTGTCGATGGGTTTAATTGCTAAGGGGGGATACAAGTCAAGAATTCGGAAGTTACAAGCAAGAGAAGAGAGCCGAGCTGGACCTTTTATCCCAAGGGGCAGTAGACATGTGGAGCAGTTTGCCAGGCAAGCTGAAGAAAGAAGGAACAAGAACGACTTGCATTTCTGTCGCGCCTTTCACGACCTAGGGTCCACCCAAAGCACCTTACCGCCAATGGAGTACTTCTGAAACGTGCAATCACTGGTGTAATGTGGGAAACGCAGCAGCCAATTTACGCACAGCAAGCTCCCACAAACAGCAATGTGACAATGACCGGATAATCTTTTTTTTTTTTAGTGCTGTCGATCGAGGGATAAAGCAGCATAACTTCAAGAGGCAATAAGATGTATCTGTGGAGGCAGGGAGGGGAGAGAGAGAAATATGGTGGAAAGACAAGTCGGTAGGCTGTGATCTATCCATGAGGGTTGGACTTTTTCCTAATCTTAAAAATTCTTCTTTCCTGATCCAGAATGTGTTGGCAGAGTAATTTCCATACTTCCACAACTAATTGAGTGCACATCCTGAAATAACTAGGTGTCAGTGTGTAGTTGAGGGGGACAAGCCGTTGACCTATGCAGCATCTGAGACTAATGAGCTACAAAGAGCTCATTAATGTTTAATGCGGGATGGGAAAATGGTGAAATCACTGGCGCTTCGCGCAGTGCCAGCTGCAAGAGGCTCTCTTCAAGCTTCAAATAGATTTGGACTGCTGAATTAGAGACTGGGGTGTAGGTCTCAGATCCAGATGTGCCTCGTTGCACAAGTATGGCAACAATCTAAGTGAACGCAGCACAAACAGCAGTCTATAATGGCTCTGTCACATCACATCCAGACATCTGATGGGATTGGAATAGGCCAGTTTGTTCAGCATCTATTAGTCATTTATAATCCTGCGAATGTGCACGTCCTCTGCAGTAATGCAAGCTTTTAGGATCATAGCATGGTTACAGCACGGAAGGAGGCCAGTCGGCCTGTCGAGCCCATGCCGGCTCTCTGCAACAGCACTTCAGCTAGTCCCACTCCCTCGCCCTTTCCCTGGAGCCTTGCTAATTATTTTCCTTCAGGTACTTATCCAACTCCCTTTTGAAAGCCGCGATTGAGTCTGCCTCCACCACCCTCTCAGGCTGCGCATTCCAGATCCTAACCACTCGCTGCCTAAAAAAGTTTTTCCTCATGTCGCCTTTGCTTTTCCTGCCAGTCACCTTAAATCTGCGTCCTCTGGTTCTCGACTCTTCCGCCAATGGGAACAGTTTCTCTCTATCTACGCTGTCCAGACCCCTCATGGTCTTGAACACCTCGATCAAATCTCCTCTCAACCTTCTCTGCTCCCAGGAGAACAAGCCCAGCTTCTCCAGTCTATCCACGTAACTGACGTTCCCTCATCCCCGGAACCATTCTCGTAAATCTCTTCTGCGCCCTCTCTAACACCTTCACATCCTTCCTAAAGTGCCCAGAATTGGACAAAATACTTCAGTTGAGGCCGAACCAGTGTTTTATACAGGTTCACCATAATTTCCTTGCTTTTGTACTCTATTACAGTGTCAAATCTTGCTGGAGTGGTGCATCTCGTGGTGTGCGCCATCAGTTAGACGTTCCTGCACGTTTCAGCTTGAGTATAATTTTTGCTGTTACTTGCCAGAAGTGTGAGCTAATAATGGTAGTGTGAAGGCAGCAGGGCCTCTGGGACCTTAGTGAATGACGGGGCCATCAGTGTATCTCCTTAACCAAGGAGATTTACATCGGATATACGGCACAGAAACAGACCATTCGGCCCAACCAGTCCATGCCGGCGTTTATGCTCCACTCGAGCCTCCTCCCGTCTTTTCTCATCTAAACCTATCAGCATAACCCTCTATTCCCTTCTCCCTTCTCCCTCATATGCCTGTCGAGCCTCCTCTTAAATGCATCGATACTATTCACTTCAACCACTCCCTGTGGTAGCGAGTTCAACCGATTTAAGGATTGAGAAAGAAACAAAGGGAGAATGGAAAAGGAAATAGGGTGAATTAGAGTCAAATCAGGTACAGAAAGAGAAATAAAGAGAGGGAAAGAAAGATTGGATTGTGAGAGAGAGAGAGAGAGAGAGACAGAAGAGGGCGAAAGGAAAAGTTAGCAAAAAATGTAAAATTTGACATTTTAAAAATCTCCAAGAATAATTTACTGCCTGCAGGAATGAGACACAACAGTTTAAATTGTTCCCCTTCTGAACCAGAGAGGTTGATTGGCATTGCATTAACAATAATCGTGTTAAAAATGTACTTACGCTGTTTGGTATGAGCTCTACTTTCTGCAGTGAGATTAATGGGCAATCAATCTGCAGATCCAGCAAGTTCTTAAAAATAACGGGGAGGTCGAGGGCGAGATGCCTGCTGCACGAGGCAACGTAAATCGACCGTCACGTTCTGGAGGTGCCAAGCTTACGGCGTATCTCTTCATCCCCCTGAACTCACCGGCCGATTTGCGCATTAGTATCATCATCATAGGCAGTCCCTCGAAACGAGGATGACTTGCTTCCACGCCGAAAAGGAATGAGCTCACAGGTGTTTAAATGAAGGACCTAATATTCCGGATCCCGAACTAAATGCTGAAGGATGGAAGATACCTGTGCGGATTTTTTTAACGTGTGGTGGCCGTTGCACCCCAGCCACGGGCTTGACAGAGCTAGGTCTTGGTCCATTGGGCGTGTTCGGGTAGATCGGGAGAAACTATTTCTGCTGGTTGGCGAATCTAGGACTAGGGGACATAGCCTATAACTTAGAGCCAGGCCTTTCAGGAGTGAAGTTAGGAAACACTTCTGCACGCAAAAAGATGGTAGAAGTTTGGAACTCTCTTCTGCAAATCAAAGGTATTAAGAATTACAGGATAAAGGCGGGTATATGTAGATCAGCCATGATCTCATCAAATCGTGGAACAGGCGTGAGCACCATAGGAGCACCTGCTCTTGCTCCTATGTTCCTATTAACACACCATTATTTTTCAATAAATCCGGACCAGTAAAGTAACTGGGATCTTTACATCCATTCTCTTCCCTTCATGAAGCTATGGTGTGCTGTTGAATTGGATGAACAGTGGCAACATTCAGCAAACATTTTCCTCTGTACCCCTCGGCTAAGGAGGGTGAACCTGGACTGAGATGCACATTAGATGTAGTCCTTAATACTAGGGGGATCAAGGGGTATGGCGAGAAAGCAGGAATGGGGTACTGAGGTTGCATGTTCAGCCACGAACTCATTGAATGGCGCTGCAGGCTCGAAGGGCCGAATGACCTACTCCTGCACCTATTTTCTATGTTTCTATGTTTCTATGTTGCCTGCAGTGGCTCCCCCTTCGAGTGTCTCAGATCACCACTTCTTGGTGGACTGGATGGGAGTACAGAGAAGATTTGGACACCCACATCAGTTTTTCCTGGACTGCATCTCATCGTAGACTGAGAGCTGAGCCCTGTCCGTCAAACCTGCTCTCTCCACCAACTGTGCACAAGCCACACCATGACGTGGTCCTCCTTCTCTGTTCCATCTCCTGAGGAAAGGTTCTGCACAATTTGTTTGTCCCTCCTCCAAAAACAATCCCCAGAATGGACGTCTGACTTTACAACAAAACTTACGTTTACATAGCGCCTTTAACGGAGTGAAAGGCCCCCAGGCACTTCACGGGAACGTTATCAGACAAAAATTTGACACCGAGCCAGGAGAGATATGGGCAAGTGGCCAACAGCTTGGTCAAAGAGGTAGGTTTTAAGGAGCGACTTAAAGGAGAAGAGAGAGAGAGGTAGAGAGATGGAGAGGTGTAGGGAGGGAATTCCAGAGTTTAGGACCCAGGCAACTGAAGGCACGGCCGCCAATGGTGGAGCGATTAAAACCGTGGATGCACAAGAGGCCGGAATTGGAGCAGCGCAGAGATCTTGGAGGGTGGTAGGGCTGGAGGGGGATGATCGAGATAGTGGAAGGATTTGAAATGATTCTGTAGCCCAGGGAATTTGAGGTCACGCACACCATCCCATCTGAGATTAGTTAACTCAGCGGAGACTCGGGGAGCACGAGGCAGTGCTCTCCAAGATGACAGAAGATTTAGGGAGGGAATTAAATGAACAATTGTCACTTGGGCAAAGTAACACAGGAGGTGAGTGCCTCCTAAGGAACTGTACCCCAGTGAGGGAGTCAATACCTTCATGAAAGGAGTAGAAAATAAGAGCCATTTTTTTAAAATAACAAAAAAGGATAAATGGTTGTTAAGACCAAAGGAAAGTTCTCTGTTTGACTGCATTAAAACCACCAATTTTGTGTACTTTGCAGCAATGGACTGTATTATTGCACCCTTGGGCGAATACTGTATGTCCAATGTGTTTGCTGAGAAAACAATCTCATGCTGGAGTTCAGCTTTTAGTGTCATCTGTTAACTCATTTCCAGTGGGCTGAGCTGGCTGTCTTAAAGTATGTGATATCAGAAGGCAATATCGGCAAGAATTGCTCCCGTCTGATGGCCTATTTCTCACATTATTGCCTCACACCAGTCATGTTGTGCTGTTCTGACACAACACATATTGCCTTTATCTTCCACCGCAAGATTGCAACTCCCTGGCCGATCGGTGCCCTCAACTGCAGTCACAGCTTCCCTTCCTCCTCTTCACGCTCATATTTTCATATGCAATCAAATATTTGATTTTAAGTGTGGGGGGAGTGGGGGAGGGGAAAAGATGAGTGGGATAAAGCCAATAATTCGATAGAAAGGAAAGCAATCACTGACAGTGAGAGGGGTCAAGTATGAGTGGAGTGCAGTGTTATATTGTAATATGTATGAATACACATTCCACTGTGTAGATATTTGACTGTACATCAGCACAGATTTAACAATGACAGCTTGCATTCATATAACGCCTTTAAATTAGTAAAATGGCCCAATGGCAGTGTAATCAAACAAAACTTGACACAGAGCCACATCAGGAAATAATCATAGGCAGTCCCTCGGAATCAAGGAAGACTTGCTTCCACTCTAAAAATTAGTCCTTAGGTGGCTGAACAGTCCAATACGAGAGCTACAGTCCCTGTCACAGGTGGGACCAGATAGTCATTGAGGGAAGGGGTGGGTGGTGCTGGTTTGCCACATGCTTTTTCCGCTGCCTGTGCTTGATTTCTGCATGCTGTCAGCGACGATACTCGAGGTGCTCAGCGCCCTCCCGGATGCACTTCCTCCACTTAGGGCAGTCTTTGGCCAGGGACTCCCAGGTGTCGTTGGGGATGTTGCACTTTTTCAGCGAGGCTTTGAGGGTGTCCTTGTAACGTTTCCGCTGCCCACCTTTGGCTCGTTTGCCGTGAAGGAGTTCCGAGTAGAGCGCTTGCTTTGGGAGTTTCGTGTCTGGCATGCAGACAATGTGGCCTGCCCAGCGGAGCTGATCAAGTGTGGTCAGTGCTTCCATGCTGGGGATGTTGACCTGGTCGAGGACGCTAAGGTTGGTGCGTCTGTCCTCCCCAGCGGATTTGTAGGATCTTGCGGAGACATCGTTGGTGGTATTTCTCCAGCGACTCGAGGTGTCTACTGTACATGGTCCATGTCTCTGAGCCGTACAGCAGGGCGGGTAATACTACAGCCCTGTAGACCATGAGCTTGGTAGCAGATTTGAGGGCCTGGTCTTCGAACACTCTTTTCCTCTTAGGTGACCAAAAGTGGTAGTTTTTAAAGAGCGTCTTTAAGGAGGAGAGAGAGGCGGAGAGGTTTATCGAGGGAGTTCCAGAGCTTAGCACTCAGTTAGCTGGCGGCACGGCCGGCAATAGTAGGCCGATGCAAATCGGGGATGTGTAAGATGCTAGAATTGGAGGAGCACAGAGGTTCCACGCTACAGTGATGAGGCTGCAAAGTATAAGTTCTGTGCCAGCGCTGAAATACTTGACAAATACATCTTGTAAAGTACTTGCCAAAAGACGGCACCTCCAACAGTACGGCACTCCGCTGGGAGTGTCGGCCTAGACTTTACGCTCAAGTCTCTGGAGTGGGACTGAATCCACGACCATCTAACTCCAAGGTGCGAGTGTGCTACCCACTGAGCCACGGCCGACACTGACACGCTGCGGTTGGTGGGAGCTTGCTGTGCGGGTGCTGTGCGTAAGTTGGCCGCCGCGTTGCCTACATTACAACAGTGACTACAGTCCAGAAAGTACTTCACCACGCGGACTGCAGCGGTTCAAGAAGGTGGATCACCACCACCCTCTCAAGGGCAATTAGGGATATGCAATAAATGGTGGCCATGCCAGCGACGCCCACATCCCATGAATGAATTTCACAAAATAATTGGCTGTAAAGCGTTTTGGGACATCCTTAAAGGGTCTATAGAAGTACAGGGTCTTTTTTTTTTCCAAGCGGTGTTTCCAGATAAATCTGAGGGTTGTAAGGTTGTCACAGTTCTCCTCCAAAGCACTGTGCCATGGAGAGGAGAAGGTCATGGGTGAACACTCGTATTTCTTCGCAGGGAAATTTCCTATCTTGACTGTGACACTCAGGGTACTGCAGGGGCGCGCATCTGAGTTTCCCGCGCTGATAGAATCGTAACTTAGGGCTGTGTCCAGGTGCTCAACGTATCATTCACCTGCACTGACAACTGCCCACTCTCGTAGTGCGACCAATTCTCCTGTGTGTCGCTCACCAAAATAAGCGCAGCTCCACGGCCCAGAAATGACTCTTGCCGATATTTGCAGGCACACTCCACGTCCCTTTGTCTGCTGGTTTTAATCAAGGAGGTGGGGGGGTAACATTCCTGCTAAATTAGCTTTCAAAGGAATGGCACTGTTCCACATTACTGCTTCATTCACAAGGTGCTTCCCCGCGGAATGTACGGCGGAAAAGGTTGGCAGCATTTTTTTCAATCAGAAGGTGCCAGAAATGTGGACTAGAAAACCATGGCAGGTTTCAAAAAGAAAGCTGAAGAAATTCCTGTGAGTATCTGGGATTCAGGGCTAATAGATCTGGGATGTCAGTGTGGAACCTGATGGGAGATTTGGAAGGGTAGTTAGATGGATTTATGTTTTCTTTTCCTGTCAAAATATAAATATATACATACATGCTTTAAGCATCTGCTTACATCACCAGCTGTGATTTTTAGACTTGCATCTTTCAATGTTTATAATCTATGTCATTCTCACTGACAGTACATGTCATTCTTAATATTTCTTAAGTGTTGACAAAGTGACTCTAGTTTGATGCAGCCAATTCTTATTTTCTTTACTGAGCTTCTGCTTTGCACCAATGCAGCATAAATGGTCAGAGTCCACTTCATGTGCCGCTCAACAAAACTGCGAGGGGAACTGTGGCCATGGGCTCTATGGTGAGGGTAGGGGGCTCAGAAGAGGCGAGGGCCCAGGGGCAGCACGGACCAGCCCACACTGCGATATGTGTGCGCACTAGGTCCGTGCAGCAGAGCAGGTCTCCAGTCGTCTTGGTTAATCCTGGCCACTGGACCAAGACCCAGCTCTGTCAAGCCCGTGTGGTGGCTGGTGTGCAACGGTCACCCCACGTTAAAAAAAATCCACCCACAGTCATCTTCCAACTCCTCAACTGGAGTTCAGGACTGGAACATCGGGTCCTTCATTGAAACATCTGTGAACTCTCGTGGAAGCAAGTCATCCTCGTTCGAGAGACCACCTATGATGGTGTAGAAATTGGCGCTTGCTGTGCCCGTTTTTTTTGGGTGGATAACAAGGGGTGGGGGGGCGGGGAGAGGGAGAATTGTAGCACTTTCAGAAGGTTGTGGGTTCGAGTCGCACTCCAGAGACTTCAGCACAAAATCTCGGCTGACACTCCCAGTGCTGAGGGTGTGCAACGGCCTCCACGCGTTAAAAAAATCCACGCACAGGCATCTTCCACCCTCCAAGATTTAGTTTGGAACCTGGAATGTTAGGTCCTTCATTGAAACACCTGTGAACTTCTTGACGTGGAAGCAATACATCCTCGAGTTGAGGGACCGCCTATGATGATGATGAGGGAGTGCTGCACTGTCGGAGGTGCCGTCTTTCGGATGAGGCGTTCCACCAGGTGGTTGTAAAAGATCTATTTTGGGGAGTTATCCCCGGTGTGTTAGCCAATATTTATACCTCAACAGCCAGCACTAAAAGAGATTATCTGGTCATTTATCTCATTGCTCTTTGCAGGACTCTGCTGTGCGCAAATCGGTTGCCGCGCTTCTGTACTTTACATTACACTTCGAGAAAAGTCTTTCATTGGCTGTGAAGCGCTTTGGGACATCCCGAGGTCGTGAAAGGCGCTACAGAAATGCAAGTCTTTCTTTTCTCAGGGCTGTGTTGACATGTCCTGTTGGTAAAGGGCATGGATCATATCAAGACAGGATCCATTTTCAGTCACACTGCTGCCGGTGTAAGCTGATAGCCATTTTTAAGCAAGCAGAAACAATGACGGATTATCACTTCCTGTCACAATGTTTTTAAATGGAGCGATTATGTTTCAGTCTTGCGAGGGAGGCAGCACAGGCTTTCTGTCTTGTTTGCTACAGTCACCTTCCCAGTCTGGCAATCATTTGCGAAATGCATTCTAGGTTTTCACTTGGCATTGAGGTCGTCGGACATGGCTGTGATCGGTGGTACAAAGACTTGGATTTATATAGCGCCTTTCACGACCACCAGACGTCTCAAAGCGCTTTACAGCCAATGAAGTACTTTTGGAGTGTAGTCACTGTTGTAATGTAGGGAACACAGCAGCCAATTTGTTCACAGCAAGCTCCCACAAACAGCAATGTGATAATGACCAGATAATCTTTTTTTTTATTATGTTGATTGAGGGATAAATATTGGCCCAGGACACCAGGGATAACATAGAAAATAGGTGCAGGAGTAGGCCATTTGAGCCTGCGCCACCATTCAATAAGATCATGGCTGATCATTCACCTCAGTACCCCTTTCCTGCATTCTCTCCATACCCCTGAGCCATAAGGGCCATATCCAACTCCCTCATGAATATATCTAACGAACTGGCATCAACAACTCTCTGCGGAAGAGAATTCCACAGGTTAACAACTCTCTGAGTGAAGAAGTTTCTCCTCATCTCAGTCTTAAATAGCCTACCCCTTTTCCTTAGGCTGTGACCCCTGGTTCTGGACTTCCCCAACATCGGGAACATTCTTCCTGCATCTAACCTGTCCAGTCCCGTCAGAATTTCATATGTTTCCATGAGATCCCCTCTCATTCTTCTAAACTCCAGTGAATACAGGCCCAGTCGATTCTCATATTTCAGTCCTGCCATCCCTGCTCTTCTTCGAAATAGTGCCATGGGATCTTTTAAGAGAGCAGACGGGGCCTCGGTTTGATGTCTCATCCGAAAGACGGCACCTCCGACAGTGCAGCGCTCCCTCAGCACTGTACTGGAGTGTCAGCCTAGATTTTTTCTGTGCTACAAGTTCCTGGAGTGGGACTTGAACCCACAATCTTCAGACTCCGAGGCGAGAGTGCTACCCACTGAGCCACAGCTGACACTTATATTGACAGTTAACATTATGGAAGGGTGGAGGAGAAGGTGGGGGGTAGTATTTCTGTACCAGCCCATATCCCTGCTCACAGTACCGGGTCCTGCAGCACAGAGCTCAGCTACAACCTGAACACCAATTTGCTTGGACTCAGTTGGCGAGCGACCGGGGGAGACCTTTTTTTATTAAATATATTGGCTTGCAGCCAGCTGTGCCAGACCCAAACATCTGGAAGCATCTGTGCTCACAACGAAAGCAGCTTGCGACCACTTGCATCCTGTCCTGTTCAAAATTTCATTAGAATTATGCAGTGCAAGTCACACACCATCCTGACTTGGCAATATATCGGCCGTTCCTTCATCGTCGCTGGGTCCAAAATGCTGGAACTCCCTCCCTAACAGCACTGTGGGAGTACCTTCACCACACGGACTGCAGCGGTTCAAGTAGGCGGCTCACCACCACCTTCTCAAGGGCAATTAGGGATGGACAATAAATGCTGGCCTTGCCGGCAACGCCCACATCCTGTGAATGAGTTTTTTTAAAAGGAGGCCCCTGCTCTTCGAAATAGTGCCGTGGGATCTTTTACGTCCATCCGAGAGAGCAGACGGGGCCTCGGTTTAACGCCTCATCTGAAAGACGGCATCTCCGACAGTGCAGCACTCCCTCAGCACTGGACTGGGAGTGTCAGCCTAGATTTTTGTGTTCAAGACAGTGGAGAGGGCCTTGAACCCACAACCTTCTGACTCGGAGGCGAAAGTTCTGCCCACTGAGCCTGTGTCTGGTCTTTGAAAGAGCTGTCCAATGAGTCCCCCCACACCCCCTGCTCATTGCCCGTAGTCCTGTCAACGTTTCCTTTTCAGGTTCATACCCAATTCTTTGTTGGCACTTACCACTGAATCTGGCAAGGCCCCCCCCACCCCGCCCCACCCTTTCAGACAGTGCATTCCGAATCATAACCACTCGCTGTGTAAAATGAATTCACCTCATCTCGCCTCTGGTTCTTTCAATACGTTTTATTTTTTTAACTCTTAATTTCTCCAGTTCTCTCTCTCATCTGAAGATGCAGAGTTCCGTTGGGGTGTGGGTTCACAAGCTCTCCGGCACCTCAGCCAGGTTGCAGAGACGTTGAATGTGAGCAGATTGCTTGCTATCGCAGCCTGGACCTGTCCTGTCTGCAGCTGACATCCGCATTGAAGAAGCTAGCAAATCCCATCCCCAATCTAAAGGTGCAGAGGCCAATTTTAACCCCCACCCCCTGCTCATCCCCACCCAATATTTCTGGCTGAGCTGAACTATCTCAGTATAGTCTAAGGATTGGACCTGGAATCTGGTACTGCCATGCACAGCACAGATCCCACACTAGGTGCTGCATTCAGCCAGTAAGAACATAAGAATTAGGAGCAGGAGTCGGCCATTCGGCCCCTCGAGCCTGCTCTGCCATTCAATAAGATCAAGGCTGATTTTCTACCTCACTGTCTGCACTGTCCCCATATCCCTTGATTCCCTTATTATCCATAAGCTAACTGGTAACTGAGGAAAAGGGGTGGGAGAAATTAATCTGCATTAGTTGATGTGAAAAAGAAAATCGTAATTTCAAGTCGATTTGCCAGTGTGATGCTCGATCTGATTTCGATCTCTTGTCGTGTTTCGAGTGGAAGTTGTTTTCGGAAAAGCACTGAGACAAAAGCACCAAGATTCTCCTTCAGTATTCTAACCTGAGCTCTTAAAAGATCTGAATTTTCCTCCAGTTCAGACAGACATGATCGTTGTTTGAAAATCCTATGCTAAGGCCTGAAATTCAGCAGGGCTGTCAGCCTTGCAGCCGTGGATCTCTCATTATTATGCACAAGGTCTTGAGTCATCAGTTATGCTGTGGAAGTCGCACTGATGCTCTATGGAGAATTAGTATTGTTACACTTGGAGTATTGCTTCCAGTTAAGGTCGGCGACCCGACAAAGGAAAGTCACATTGCAACGCCTCGAAGAGCAGAAATGGGCAAGTCAATGGTTTCGAATCTCAGATCACTAGTTCACGGGGAAAGGGTCAAACAGCTTAATTTCTTCTCATTAGCGGGAAAGATTGAGTGATGGGGGCGGCAGGTGTGATTGCGATTGCGAGTGCTTGAAATTATGAAAAAAATTGATCACTGGAACCACGAGTGAGAGACCAAAGGTCATGATTGTAAGATGCAGAAACATGTGCTACACTCCCACAGGGAGAGCCAGCGAAATCTCACCGTGGGCTGCTCAGCTTCTCAATTAGAGTTGTAACCTTATCGACTGAAGGGCTGCTCCTCGCCTCGAGAGCAGAGTCTGTGCAGTCTCTTAAACGGAAAGCGTTCCAGTCCTTGCTTATGAAGGGAAGGGTGAACCACCGATGTCCAGCGAATGGCGCCATTTTTTCTCGACGGTCGACAAAATTAAAAAACGACTTCCGTCAGAGTGAGCGAAACGTACCCGGGGGCCAAAATTGCACCCCCCCCCCCCCCCCCCCCCACCAGATAAGACCTCACAGCCAATTTGCGCAGAGCAAGCTCCCAGAAACAGTAATATGATAATGACCAGATAATCTGTTTTAGTGATGTTGATTGAAGGATAAATATTGGCCAGAACACAGGGAATAACTCTCCTGCTCTTCTTCGAAATAGTGCCGTGGGATCGTTTACGTCCACCTGAGAGAGTAGACTTGGCCTCGGTTTAGCGTCTCATCTGAAAGGCAGCATGTCCGACAGTGCAGTGCTCTTTCAGCACTGGACTGGGATTGTCAGCCTCGGTTTTTGCGCTCAAGGCCCTGGAGTGCACCTTGAACCCACAACCTTCTGACTCTGGGTCGAGAGTTCTGCCCACTGAGCCACGGCTGACTCTAACGTTGGGGGCCTGGGGTTGATTTCCTCTCCCGCCTTGTTGGAGGGCATTGACATTTCTGTTCAACGCCAAGTCCAGAGCTCACATTTATTTACTGAGTCTTCAACATCCTGCTTCGAAAATCCACGTCTTCATGCGTTAGCACCTGCTGAACATTCAAGTATTGACCTCGCTTAGCCTCGCCACTGGAACTGCCAAGAGCTTTGTATTTTTTGCAAAACTAAGGTAAATACGAAGAGCAGACAGACTGAATTAGTTGTCTCCCGCAGATTGTTTCAAGAACCCGTCGGGGACTTTCTTGGTAGGCACTCGTATATTTGAAATGACGAGCACAGCAAATGACCATTGATTCATACACGTTTCTGATCGGAAGCTGCTACTGATCAAAGGTTTAGCATTTTACAAATCTGGCTCACCCACCCGACGTAGAATTACTTCGAACCGACAGCAGAGAAACAGGCCATTTCGGCCCAACTGGACCATGGCAGTGTTTATGCTCCACACGAGTCTTCTCCCATCCTACCTCTTCTAACCCTATCAACAAATCCTTCTATTCCTTTCTCCCTTCTGTGCTTATCTAGCTGTCCCTTAACTGCATCTATACTATTCCCCTCAACTGCTCCTTGTGGTAGCAAGTTCTGCATTCTCACCACTCACTGGGTAAAGAAGTTTCTCCTGAATTCCCTCCTTGTTTTATTAGTAACGATCTTATATTTATGGCCCGTAGTTTTGGCCTCCCCTACAATCGTCTCTACCTCTACCTTATCACAGGTAATCTTAAGGATCTCTATTAGTTCGTCCCTCTTTTCTCGAGTTGCCATCTGCCATCTCAGTTTTAAAATTCTAATCCGGTTTTCAAATCCCTCCGTTGCCTCTCCCCTTTCTATCTCTGTAATCTCCTCCAGCCCGACAACCCTCTGAGATCTCTGCTCTCCTCCAATTCTGGCCTCTTGCGCGTCCCCGAAGTTGATTGCTCCTCCGTTGGCAGCCGTGCCTTCAGGGGCCTGGGCCCTAAGCCCTGGAAGCTCTGTAAAAGCTCTCCGTCTCTACACCGCTCTCTCTCTCTCCCTTTAAGATACTCCTTAGAACCTACCTCTTTGACCCTGTCCTAATATCTCTATGTGGCTCAGTGTCAAACTTTGTTTCTTAATCGGTGACTAAGGCTGGGAACTCAACATCCAGGGGTATTCAATATTCAGGAAGGATAGACAGAAAGGAAAAGAGGTGGGGTAGCGTTGCTGGTTAAAGAGGAGATTAACGCAATAGTAAGGAAGGACATTAGCTTGGATGATGTGGAATCTGTATGGGTAGAGTTGCGGAACACCAAAGGGCAGAAAACGCTAGTGGGAGTTGTGTACAGATCACAAAACAGTGGTAGTGAAGTTGGGGATGGCATCAAACAGGAAATTAGGGATGCGTGCAATAAAGGTACAGCAGTTATTCTGGGTGACTTTAATCTACATATAGATTGGGCGAACTAAACTGGTAGCAATACGATGGAGGAGGATTTCCTGGAGTGTATAAGGGATGGTTTTCTGGACCAATATGTCGAGGAACCAACTGGAGAGCTGGCCATCCTAGAATGGGTCTTGTGTAATGAGAGAGGATTAATTAGCAATCTTGTTGTGCGATGCCCCTTGGGGAAGAGTGACCATACTATGGTAGAATTCTCCATTAAGATGGAGAGTGACACAGTTAATTCAGAGACTAGGGGCCTGAACTTAAAGAAAGGTAACTTCGATGGTATGAGACGTGAATTGGCTAGGATAGACTGGCAAATGATACTAAAAGGGTTGACGGTGGATAGGCAATGGCAGACATTTAAAGATCACATGGATGAACTTCAACAATTCTACATCCCTGTCTGGCGTAAAAATAAAACGTGGAAGGTGGCTCAACCGTGGCTAACAAGAGAAATTAGGAACAGCGTTAAATCCAAGGAAGAGGCATATAAATTGGCCAGAAAAAGCAACAAACCTGAGGACTGGGAGAAATTTAGAATTCAGCAGAGGAGGACAAAGGGTTTAATTAGGAGGGGGGAAATAGAGTACGAGAGTAAGCTTGCAGGGGACATAAAAACTGACTGCAAAAAGCTTCTGTTGGTACATGAGGAGAAAACGATTAGTGAAGACAAATGTAGGTCCCTTGCAGTCAGAATCAGGTGAATTTATAATGGGGAACAAAGAAATGGCAGACCAATTGAACAAATACTTTGGTTCTGTCTTCACTGAGGAAGACAGAAATAACCTTCCGGAAATACGAGGGGACCGAGGGCCTAGTGAGAAGGAGGAACTGAAGGAAATCCTTATTAGTCAGGAAATTGTGTTAGGGAAATTGATGGAATTGAAGGCCGATAAATCCCCAGGAATTATAGTCTGCATCCCAGAATACTTAAGGAAGTGGCCCTAGAAATAGTGGATGTAATTTTCCAACATTCTATAGTCTCTGGCTCAGTTCCTATGGATTGGAGGGTAGCTAATGTAATCCCACTTTTTAAAAATGGAGGGAGAGAGAAAACAGGGACTTATAGACCAGTTAGCCTGACATCGGTAGTGGGGAAAATGTTGGAATCAATTATTAAGGATGTAATAACAGCGCATTTGGAAAGCAGTGACAGGATCGGTCCAAGTCAGCAAGGATTTATGAAAGGGAAATCATGCTTGACAAATCTTCGAGAATTTTTTGAGGATGTAACGAATAGAGTGGACAAGGGAGAACCAGTGGATGTGGTGTATTTGGACTTTCAAAAGGCTTTTGACAAGGTCCCGCACAAGAGATTAGTGAGCAAAATTAAAGCACATGGTATTGGAGGTAATATACTGACGTGGATAGAGAACTGGTTGGCAGACAGAAAGCAAAGAGTAGGAATAAACGGGTCCTTTTTAGAATGGCAGGCAGTGACTGGTGGGGTACTGCAAGGTTCAATGCGGGGGCCCCAGCTATTTACAATATGCATTAATGATTTGAACGAAGAAATTGAATGTAATATCTCCAAGTTTGCAGATGACACTAAGCTGGGTGGCAGCGTGAGCTGTGAGGAGGATGCTAAGAGTCTGCAGGGTGACTTGGACATGTTAGGTGAGTGGACAAATGTATGGTAGATGCAGTATAATGTCGATAAATGTGAGACTATCCACTTTTGTGGCAAAAACAGGGAGGCAGAATATTATCTGAATGGTGATAGATTAGTAAAAGGGGAAGTGTAACGAGACCTGGGTGTCATGGTACATCAGTCATTGAAAGCTGGCATGCAGGTACAGCAGGTGGTGAAGAAGGCAAAAGGCATGTTGGCCTTCATAGCGAGAGGATTTGAGTATAGGAGCAGGGAGGTCTTACTGCAGTTGTACAGGGCATTGGTGAGGCCACACCTTGAATATTGTGCACAGTTTTGGTCCCCTAATCTGAGGAAGGACATCCTTGCTATTGAGGGAGTGCAGCGAAGGTTCACCAGACTGATTCCCAGGATACCAGGACTGACATATGTAGAAAGACTGGATCGACTTGGCTTATATTCACTGGAATTCAGAAGAATGAGAGGGGATCTCATAAAAACATGTAAAATTCTGATGGGATTGGACAGGTTAGATGCAGGAAGAATGTTCTCATTGTTGGGGAAGTCCAGAACAAGGGGTCACAGTCTAAGGATAAGGGGTATTAGCCATTTAGGACCGAGATGAGGAGAAACTTCTTCACTCAGAAAATTGTGAACCTGTGGAATTCTCTACCACAGAAAGTTGTTGAGGCCAGTTAGTTAGATATATTTAAAAGAGAGTTAGATGTGGCCCTTACGGCTAAAGGGATCAAAGGGTATGGAGAGTAAGCAGGAATGGGGTACTGAAGTTGCATGATCAGCCATGATCTTATTGAATGGTGGTGCAGGCTCGAAGGGCCGAATGGCCTACTCCTGCACCTATTTTCTATGTTTCTATGTTTCTATGTTTAATCACTCCTGTAAAGCGACGTGTTGTACGATGTTAAATGTGCTTTTATAAATGCAAGTTGTTGCTGCTGTTCAATTTAGTGAAGATCAGTTCGGTTCTCCCCGGTGTCCTGGACAATATTTATCCCTCAACCAACCTGAGTAAAAGCGATTATCTGCTCATTTATCTCATTGCTGTTCCAACACCAGCGAGACTCCCAAACCAGAGTAACCCTGTACTGGGTGGGGACGTTCTTTGACTCTGTTGCGGGTGGGGATGAGAATCTGCACACAAAACTATCAATTCATCAGTTCATCAACCAAACACATAAAAACAGATGATCCAGGTTGTTGTGCATCTGTAAAGCATGCACTCCCATGTTCCGCCACCAGGGAGCGCATCCCCTGAAGTCCCAAGGTATCCCAGCATCCCTTGGGAGCACTACATATAAGTCAACCGATCCGTTGCAGATTTTCTGTTCCTCACTCTGGAGTGTCTTATTAAAGACTGAGGTCACTGTTACCTTAACCTCCCTGTGTGCAGTCTCATCTGTGTTAGGAACACAACAACTGGCGATGGGTATATGAATCCAATGCAAAGATGCAGCAAACTGTGGGCATCCTGGAGAAGTTCTCGGAGGGTGAGGACTGGGAAGCCTATGTCGAACGGCTAGACCAGTACTTTGTAGCCAACGAGCTGGACGGAGAAGGAAGCGCTGCAAAAAGGAGAGCGGTCATCCTCACGGTCTGCGGGGCACCGACCTACAGCCTCATGAAGAATCTTCTGGCTCCGGTGAAACCCACAGATAAGTCATATGAGGAGCTGTGTATACTGGTTCTGGAGCATCTTAACCTGAGGGAGAGCATGCTAATGGCGAGGTATCGGTTCTACACGTGCCAGCGATCTGAAGGTCAGGAAGTGGCGAGCTAAGGCGACTTGCAGGACAATGTGAGTTTGATGGCTACCTGGAGCAGATGCTCAGAGATATTTTTGTACTGGGCATTGGCTACGAGACCATCCTACAAAAACTTTTGACTGAGAGACACCAACCCTCAGTAAGGCCATTGCGATAGCACAGGCGTTTATGTCCACCAGTGATAACACAAAACAAATCTCTCAGCACACAAGTGCTAGCAACGTTCATCAATTAACTGGAACTGTGTTTGCGAGCAGAAGTGTACAGGGCAGAAACCATGAGTCTGCAACTGCCAGCAGGCCTCAGGTGACCCAGATGACTCAGAGTCCGCAACAAAGGATGAATACAAGGCAATTCACACCTTGTTGGCGTTGTGGAGGCTTCCATTCAGCCTATTCATGCTGCTTCAAAGGGTATGTTTACAAGAGCTGTGGAAAAACGGGGCACCTCCAACGAGCTTGCAGACGAGCTGCAAGCTCTGCAAAACCTGCTAACCACCACGTGGCAGAGGAAGATCGGTCCATGGTGGATCAAAGCAATTTCGAGCCTGAGAGAGGATGCAGATGCTGAAGTACACGGGGTGCACACATTTTCGATGAAATGTCCACCTATAATGCTAAATGTAAAATTGAATGGCTTACCCGTAGCCATGGAACTGGACACTGGCGCTAGCCAATCCATCATGAGTAAAAAGATGTTTGAGAGACTGTGGTGCAACAAGGCACTCAGACCAGCCCTGAGCCCATCAACACGAAACTGAGAACGCACACCAAAGAGCTCATCACTGTCCTGGGCAGCGCCATGGTCAAGTTCACCTACGAGGCTATGGTGCACGAACTGCCACTCTGGATTGTCCCGGGCGATGGCCCCACACTGCTTGGAAGGAGCTGGCTGAGCAAAATCCGCTGGAACTGGGATGACATCCGAGCGCAATCACAGGTCGATGAGGCCTCATGTACCCAGGTTCTCAACAAATTTCCTTCCTTTTTTGAGCCAGGCATTGGAAACTTTTCTGGGGCGAAGGTGCGGATCCACTTAATCCTAGAGGCACGACCCATTCACCACAAGGCGCGAGCGGTACCTCACATGGTGAGGGAGAGAGTGGAAATCGAGCTGCAATGCGAGGGCATCATCTCCCCAGTGGAATTCAGCGAGTGGGCCAGCCCGATTGTTCCGGTACTCAAAAGTGATGGCACAGTCAGGATTTGCAACAATTATAAAGTAACTAGTAATCATTTCTTGCTACAGGACCAATACCCGCTACCTAAGGCAGATGACCTATTTTCAACGCTGGCAGGAGGCAAGACATTCACCAAGCTCGACCTGACTTCGGCCTACATGACTCAGGAGCTGGAGGAGTCTTTGAAGGGCCTCACCTGCATCAACATGCACAAGGGACTGTTCATCTACAACAGATGCCCGTTTGGAATTCGGTCGGCTGCAGCGATCTTCCAGAGAAACATGGAGAGCCTACTCAAGTCGGTAGTTTTTCAGGATGACATATTGGTCACGGGTCGGGACACCGTCGAGCACCTACTAAACCTGGAGGAGGTCCTCCAGCGACTGGATCGCGTAGGGCTGCGGTTGAAGAGGTCGAAATGCATCTTCTTGGCAACAGATGAGGAGTTTTTGGGGAGAAAGATCGCAGCGGACGGCATTCGGCCCACAGACGCCAAGACAGAGGCTATCAGGAACGCGCCCAGGCCACAGAACGTCATGGAGCTTCTTCAACTATTTTGGTAACTTCCTACCGGGGTTAAGCACCCTCTTAGAGCCCCTACATGTGTTATTGCGTAAAGGTGAGAACAGGGAATGGGGAAAAAACCCAAGTAATTGCTTTTGAGAAAGCCAGAAACATTTTATGCTCCAACAAGCTGCTTGTATTGTATAACCCTTGTAAAAGACTTGTGCTAGCATGTGACACGTCGTCGTACAGAGTCGGGTGTGTATTACAACAAGCTAACATTGCGGGGAAGATGCAACCTGTCGCCTATGCCTCCAGGAGCTTGTCTAAGGCTGAGAGGGCCTGTAGCATGATTGAGAAAGAGGCATTAGCGTGTGTTTTCAGGGTAAAGAAAATGCATCAGTACCTGTTTGGCCTCAAATTTGAGCTGGAAACCGATCACAAGCCCCTCACATCCCTGTTCACCGAAAACAAGGGGATAAATACTAATGCCTCAGCTCGCATACAAAGGTGGGCACTCGCGTTATCAGCATATAAACATACCATCCGCCACAGGCCAGGCACCGAGATGCTCTCAGTCAGCTACTATTGCCCACTACGGGGGTGGAAATGGCGCAGCCTGCAAACTTGTTAATGGTGGCGCAGCCCGCAGACTTGTTGATGGTCATGGAAGCGTTTAAAAATGATAAATCACCTGCCACGGCCCGCCAGATTAGGACTTGGACTGGTCAAGATCCTCTGCTGTCCCTAGTAAAAAAAACTGTGTACTTCATGGGAGCTGGGCCAGCATCCCTGTTGAAATGCAAGAGCTAATCAAGCCGTTCCAGTGGCGAAAGGACAAGCTGTCCATTCAGGCAGACTGCCTGTTGTGGGGTAACCGCGTAGTGCTACCCAAAAAGGGCAGGGAGACGTTCATCTCGGATCTCCACAGCACACACCCGGGTATAGTAATGATGAAAGTGATAGCCAGATCCCACGTGTGGTGGCCCGGTATCGACTCTGACTTAGAGTCCTGTGTACGGCAATGCAGCGTGTGTGCTCAGTTGAGCAACGCGCCCAGACTTTGTGGTCCTGGCCCTCCAGACCAAGGTCGAGGATCAATGTCTACTATGTGGGCCCGTTTCTTGGTAAAATGTTCCTGGTGGTGGCGGATGCTTTTTCAAAATGGATTGAATGTGAAATAATGTCCGGAAGCACCGCCACCGCCACCATTGAAAGCCTGAGGGCCATGTTTGCCATTCACCGCCTGCCTGACGTACTGGTCAGTGACAACAGGCCATGTTTCACCAGTATCGAATTTAAAGAATTCATGACCCGCAATGGAATCAAACATGTCATTTTGGCCCCGTTTAAACCAGCCTCCAATGGGCAGGCAGAGCGGGCAGTAGAAACAATCAAACAGAGCCTTAAACGAGTCACAGAAGGCTCATTCCAAACACGCCTGTCCCGAGTACTGCTCAGCTACCGCACGAGACCCCACTCGCTCACAGGGGTGTTCACATGTTGAGCTACTCATGAAAAGGACACTTAAAACCAGACTTTCGCTGGTTCACCCCAAGCTGCATGATCAGGTAGAGAGCAGGTGGCAGCAACAAAATGTAAATGATGGTCGCGCCACTGTGTCACAGGAAATTGACCTGAATGACCGTGTGTATGTGCTAAACTATGGACATGGTCCCAAGTGGATCACGGGCACGGTGATAGCTAAAGAAGGGAGTAGGGTGTTGTAGTCAAACTAGACAATGGACAAATTTGCAGAAAGCACCTGGACCAAATGAGGCTGCGGTTCACAGACTGCCCTGAACAACCCACAGCAGACACCACCTTTTTCGAGTCCACAACACGCACCCAAAGGATCAACGACACCATCCCGGACCAGAAAATAGAACCCATCACACTCAACAGCCCAGCAAGGCCAGGCTCACCCAGCAGCCCTGCAGGGCCAACAACACGCCAGCCCAGCGAGGGCACAGCCAACACACCAGGACAGACATTTGTACCGAAGCGGTCCACCAGGGAAAGAAAGGCTCCCGACCGCCTCACCTTGTAAATAGTTTTCACTTTGATTTTGGGGGGTAGTGATGTGTATCTGTAAAGCATGCACTCCCATGTTCCACCACCAGGGAGCACATCCCCTGAAGTCCCAAGGGATCCCAGCATCCCTTGGGTGCATTGTATATAAGCTAGCCCCTAAGACCTGTTCCTCACTCTGGAGTGTCTTAATAAATTTGGCTGCTGCATTTCCCTACATTACAACAGTGACTACACTCTTTAAAAAAAAGTACTTCATTGGCTGTAAAGCGCTTTGGGAGTCCTGCAGACATAAAAGGCGCTATAGAAATGCACCTTCCGAATTGGATTCCATGGAGCCTTGTTCTAAAGTTTGTCGTTATGACAAACAATTTTATTAGTATTTTATTTATTTGGCATTTTGGCCTCCTTATCGACAGTGCACAGATTTGGTCTCCTTATTTCAGGAAGGATATATTTGCCCTCGAGACGGTGCAACAAAGGTTCACTAGATTGATTCCTGGGATGAGTGGGTTGTCCTATGAGGAGAGATTGAGTAGATTGGCCTATACTCTCTGGAGTTTAGAAGAATGAGAGGTGATCTAATTGAAACATGCAAGATTCTGAGGGGGATTGATAGGGTAGATGCTGAGAGGTTGTTTCCCCTGGCTGGTGAATTGAGCACTCGGGGGCATAGTCTCAGGATAAGGGGTCGGTCATTTAAGACCGAGATGAGTAGGAATTTCTGCACTCAGAGGGTTGTGAGTCTTTGGATTTCCCTGCCCCAGAATATTGTGGATGCTGAGTTTCTGAATATATTCAAGGTTGATATAGATAGGGGAAATCAAGGGATATGGGGATAGGGCAGGAAAGTGGAGTTGAGGGCAAAGATCAGCCATGATCTTATTGAATGGTGGAGCAGGCTCGAGGAGCCTTATGGCCTACTCCTGCTCCTAATTCTTATCTTCTTATGTTTAAAACTGAGATGAGGAGAAATTTCTTCTCTCAGAGGGCCAGCAAAGAACGACTTAAAAATGATTAAGAAAGGGAAGATAGACTATAAAAGTAAACTAGCACAAAATATAAAAACAGATAGCAAGAGTTTCTATAGGGATAAAAAAAGAAAGATTGGCTAAAGTAAATGTTGGTCCCTTCAAGGACGAGACCGGGGAATTAGTGATGGGGAACATTGAGATGGCAGAAACTCTGAACAAATATTTTGTATCAGTCTTTACTGTAAAGGACACTAACGATATTCCAACAGTGGATAGCCAAGGGGCTATAGCCGGGGGGTGGGGGGGGGGGGGGGGGTGGGGGGAGGAACTTAACATAATCACAACCACTAAGGAGGTGATACTGAGTAAGATAATGGGACTAAAGGCATATACATCCCCTAGACCTGATGGCTTGCATCCTAGGGTCTTAAGAGAAGTAGCGGCAGGGATTGTGGATGCATTGGTTGTAATTTACCAAAATTCCCTGGATTCTGGGGAGGTCCCAGCAGATTGGAAAACTGCAAATGTAACGCCCCCATTTAAAAAAGGGGGCAGACAAAAAGCAGGAAACTATAGAGCAGTTAGCCTAACATCTGTGATTGGGAAAATGTTGGAGTCCATTATTAAAGAAGCAGTAGCAGGACATTTGGAAAAGCAAAATTCGGTCAGGCAGAGTCAATATGGATTTATGAAGGGGAAGTCATGTTTGACAAAATTGCTGGAATTCTTTGAGGATGTAACAAACAGGGTGGATGAAAGGGGAACCAGTGGATGTGGTGTATTTGGACTACCAGAAGGCATTTGACAAGGTGCCACATAAAAGGTTACTGCACAAGATAAAAGTTCACGGGGTTAGGGTTAATATATTAGTATGGATAGAGGATTGGCTAACGAACAGAGAACAGAGAGTCGGGATAAATGATTCATTCTCTGATTGACAACCAGTAACTAGTGGGGTGCCGGAGGGATCAGTGCTAGGACCCCAACCATTTACAATTTATATAAACGATTTGGAATAAGGGACTGAGTGTAACGTAGCCAAGTTTGCTGACGATACAAAGATGGGAGGAAAAGCAATGTGTGAGGAGGACACAAAGAATCTGCAAAAGATATAGACAGGCTAAGTGAATGGGCAAAAATTTGGCAGATGGAGTATAATGTTGGAAAGTGTGAGATCATGCACTTTGGAAGAAAAAAATCAAAAAGCAAGTTATTATTTAAATGGAGAAAGATTGCAAAGTGCTGCAGTGCAGCAGGACCCGGGGGTACTTGTGCATGAAACACAAAAGGATAGTATGCAGGTACAGTAAGTGATCAGGAAGGCCAATGGAATCTTGGCCTTTATTGCAAAAGGGATGGAGTATAAAAGCAGGGAAGTCTTGCTACAGTTGTAGAGGGTATTGGTGAGGCCACACCTGGAATACTGCATGCAGTTTTGGTTTCCATATTTACGAAAGGATATACTTGCTTTGGAGGCAGTTCAGAGAAGGTTCACTAGGTTGATTCCGGGGATGATGGGGTTGACTTATGAGGAAAGGTTGAGTAGGTTGGGCCTCTACTCATTGGAATTCAGAAGAATGAGAGGTGATCTTATTGAAATGTATAAGATTATGAGGGAGCTTGACAAGGTGGATGCAGAGAGGATGTTTCCACTGATGGGGGATGATCTTAGAATAAGGAGCCGCCCATTTAAAACAGAGATGAAGAGAAATTTCTTCTCTCAGAGGTTTGTAAATCTGTGAAATTCGCTGCCTCAGAGAGCGCTGTGGAAGCTGGGACATTGAATAAATTTAAGACCGAGATAGACAGTTTCTTAAACGATAAGTGGATAAGGGGTTATGGGGAGCGGGCGGGGAAGTGGAGCTGAGTCCATGATCAGATCAGCCATGATCTTATTGAATGGCGGAGCAGGCTCGAGGGGCCGTATGGCCTACTCCTGCTCCTATATCTTATGTTCTTATGTAGAGGGTTGTGGATCTATAGAATTCTCTGCCTCAGAGAGCTGTGGAAGTTGGGACATTGAATAAATTTAAGACCGAAATAGACAGTTTCTTAAACGATAAGGGTATAAGGGGTTATGAAGAGCGGGCAGGGAAGTGGAGCTGAATCCATGATCAGATCAGCCATGATCATATTAAATGGCGCAGCTGGCTCGTATATGGCCTACTCCTGCTCCTAATTCTTATGTTTCTTATCTATACCCCATAGAATCTCAACAAGGGCTCCCTGCACCTTCTCTTATTCGGTGTCTAAATCACATTTTGTTCAAGAGCTTTGCGACAAAGCTTGAAATAGAAAGACTAATGTGCTATTGGTATTCCATGTACATTCATTCCATCTCATCTTCTTCACACCCTCCTGGTAGGCTGCATGTTGGCACCTTTTTAATTATACATAAGCTGACAACGAATCTTTAAAAGTTACCAAACACGCCGCAGACAAGTTGTGCGTTTTTTGTTGAAATTTCAGGTGGAATGCCTATTTTAGGCAGTGGTTAATTAACACCGCCGCCCGTGTTCATTAATAATCCTCATTAGTGCTTTAAATGAGTCTGTAATGAATGGGTAGAGCTGCCCAATGTGACTCCTCAGTACTTGCATCATGCTCAAAGGCAGTGGTGCAACTACTCTAATCATTAGAGCCAGATAGAAATAACACAACTTCTGACATTCGTTTCAACAAGCCCCAACCCCACCCTTCGAAGAAAAGCTAATTTTATTGAGCAAAGAAGTTAATTTCCGTGCCAATTATTTTCTCTTTGTTGCAGAACTTTTCAATTGAAAGCGCATAATTAATCCAGCACAGCTGAGGCAGTAGCACTTTCTGCATCGACTTGGGTTTGCACTGGTACTTATTAGCATATTCCATTATTCTGCTACTGATCCAAGCCCTACACCCAGAGCATGAGTCCATTGTGCTCTCTCCTCCCCAGGTTTGACACCACTTGGTGTCGGCCGTGTCTCAGTGAGTGGCACCCTCGCCCCTGAGTCAGAAGGGTCCTGGGTCTCAAGTCCCACTCCAGAGACTTGAGGACCAAAATCCAGGCTGACGTTCCCAGTTCAGTCTTTCGGATGAGACGAGAGAGGTCCCGTCTGCTCTCTCAGGCGGATGTAGAAAGAACCCACGGCACTATTTCGAAGAAGAGGTGGGGATTTATCCCCAGTGTCCTGGACCAATATTCATCCCTCAATCAACAGCACTTAAAGAAAAACAGGATTATCTGGTCCTGATCACATTACTGTTTGTGGGAGCTTGCTGTGCACAAATTATCGGCCACGTTTCCTACATTACAACAGTGACTACACTTCAAAACTACTTCATTGGCTGTAAAGCACTCTGGGGCACCCTGAGTCTGTGAAAAGTTCAAGTCTTTCTTTCAATTTTGCGCTCAAGTCCCCGGAGTGGGACTTGAACCCACAACCTTCTGACCCAACACCGAGAGTGTTACCCACTGAGCCACGGCTGACGTGGCTCTGTGTTTTGGTACAAAATTTATTTCATTCATGGTTGTTCATTCTATCTGTGCCATGTGGTGTGGACCCTCTACATGATATGGGAGTGTGTGGGATGTGTGAATAGAGGAGCGATGATTATTTCTATGGTAGGGTAGTGTTGAGTGTGTGGACAATAAGCTGCTGGTACGTTTCATAGTAGGGCATACTGGCAACCTTCCTCGGGTGTAAGTGGTCGGGTAGGTTGTGGTGCTGGATCATTCTGTGCCATCAGGTAACATTGGGCCTCACTGAGTCCTATGGTTGCTTGATGCTGTTCCTATCCACAGAGTACTTTGATCAAGGGAAGATACATACTGTATAATATTATTGCAAATCATATGTATAACGCACATTCCTACAAATATCACACTTTCCATCACACTTGAGCTGTTATTGAATTGATCATAGATGCCTTGAAGGTGAAGCTAGATAAGCACATGAGGGAGAAACATAAGAACGTAATAACATAAGAAATAGGAGCAGGAGTAGGCCATACGGCCCCTCGAGCCTGCTCTGTCATTTAATAATGTTATGTATGCAATAAAGGTACAAACTGTTTAACTGAACAAGGTACACCCTTGACTCTGCTTTATTATGGCCCAAAGTGCCTGACTCACAAAATGGCTGGCCTTTTATACCAGAGCAGCACCATGTGCGTGCTGCTCAGTGGCCTCCAACAATAACACCATCTGGTGGCTACAAACAGCATGTACATACATGACAAATACGATCATGGCTGATCCGATCATGGACTCAGGTCCACTTCCCTGCCCGCTCCCCATAACCCCTTAATCCCTTATTGGTTAAGAAACTGTCCATCTCTGTCTTAAATTTATTCAATGTCCCGGCTTCCACAGCTCTCTGAGGCAGCGAGTTCCACAGAATTACAACCCTCTGAGAGAAGAAATTCCTCCTCATCTCTGTTTTAAATGGGCGGTCCCTTATTCAAAGATCGTGCCCTCTAGTTCTAGTCTCCCCCATCAGTGGAAACATCCTCTCTGCATCCACCTTGTCAAGCCTCCTCATAATCTTATTCATTTCGATTAGAATACCTCTCATTCTTCTGAAAGGAATAGAAGGATATGTTGATGGGGTGAGATGAACCAGGGTGGGAGGAGGCTCGTGTGGAGCATAAACACCGGCTCGGACCAGTTTGGCTGAGTGGCCTGTTTCTGTGCTGCAAATAGTATGTAATTCTATCATAGAATCATAGAGAAGGAGGAGGCCATTCAGCCCATCGAATCTGCGCTGGCTCTTTCGAAGAGCAACCCAGTCAGTCCCACTCCCCCGCTCTTTCCCCATATCCCGGCAATTTTTTCCCTTCTAGTATTTATCCAATTCCCTTTTGAAGGCTACTATTGAATCTGTATCCACCACCCTATCAGGCACTGCATTCCAAATCCTAACCACTCGTTGTGTAAAAAGGCTTTTCCTCCTGTCGCCTCTGGTTCTTTTGCCAATCACCTTAAATTTATGCCCTCTGGTTATTGACCCTTCAGCCATTGGAAACAGTGTCTTTTTATTTCTTCTATCTAAACCCTTGATGATTTTAAAGACCTCTATGAAATCCCCTTCAGCCTTCTCTGCTCCAAGGAGCAAATGCTGTAAAGCACTCGGAGACATCCTTGTACATGTGGGGAGCATCCATGCCTTTGTTACCTCTAGACTTGAAACGCCTCTATCAAATCTCTTAGCCTTCTCTGCCCTAAGGAGTAGACGCTGTATGTAACTCGTAATATACATACAGCGTAACACTATGTAAGACGTCACACTTAGTCTATCCTGCAACTCACCATGAGCTCCACAACATAATATCCACTGTTAGAAATGAAGAATATTGGTGTTGCGATAATTTTTTTTCCCAGCCCTTGGGGAAGTGAATTTTTTTTTTCTGTATTTTAATTGTGTCGATAAAATAACAGCTATTTTTTCAAAGTGCTTCTGCGGAATATAATAACACTGGCAGTGCTGCAGCCATTTTCAGTGGCAGCCAGTTGCTTTCGAAAGCAGTTTAGATAAAATAAAGTACTGAGGTACCATAGGACATTATTCTTTTTAATAACTGCAAACTCACCAGGAATACAGGAGCAGCAAATTATGTTGAATGGAAGTTAGTGTAGATAATTGAAAACATTACAGACCAACATAAATAAGTGCAGTATTAGGGCCATTTACAATACACTCACTCCGGCACGTATTTATTATACTGGGGGAAAAAAAACAGCTGGAAAATGTGCGTCTCCCCGGCAGTAGGTCTCCTGTTAGTTATTAAGTAAGAAACATGTATCTTATAGGTATTATGTATGAATAAAGAGTCTGACCAGATACTGTGTGCTCAAAGTAAAGTGTGACCATAGTCTTTTATTGCAGGTCTCCAGAGTGCCTCTCCAACCTTAACTACAGGTGCTCCCAAGGGATTATGGGATCCCTTGGGAATCCAGGAGATGAGCCCTCTGGTGGTTAAACAAGGTATTTACAGGTTTACATATATAACAATAGGGGAACAAAAGAATCACTCAGAAGCTTGGGAGGCCAAAATTGCCCCTCCCGATAAGGGCTCTGTTCGCCAGGAAGCGTGGAATGGCCGCCGACTCTCCGTGGAGTGGCCTCCATTTTACAAATTGCCCTTCCTCAGGAGCAGAGTGGTGCCCGGGACTGCTCCGCCCGTTTTCCTGCCGTGGGGTGCACGTGCCGAACCCTTAACTTCTGGCGGGCAACCCCCTCGCAAATTGCCCCTTACCCGAAATTGCCCCTTACCCGAAATTGCCCCTTACCCGAAATTGCCGCTTACCCGAAATTGCCCCACAAGAGCGGCGCTTCCGCCGGCCAGTGCCCCCTGTCAGCTTTTGTGCGAAATGGTGGCGCGGCCGCCATTAAAGGGGAGGGTGCACTGCCGCGGCCGCCGCGTTATTTTTATTTGTCTGGCGACCGCCAGGTCGGACCGACAGTTATACCCACGGGTTCGGCCGGGCCGCCAACAGGCTGCCAGGCCACTGGCCCTGCCGAAACCCTCCCTGGTGGCCCAGAGGACCTAACTACAATGAATTCAGGGTTCGCAGCGGCCCTCCCCTTTAACTGAAGGGGAGGGACGTTGTGACGTGTCGGCGCGATGCCGCTGATGACTGACAGCGGCAGACACTCCGCCCCGCTAGTGACGCCCACTGCGCTCCGCTCCCACTTCAACCCCCCCCATAATGATTCACTTCTGCTGGAAAAGCCCCACCGAGGAGCTGAATCTCGCCGGCTAGGCTGCTGCATCCATCGCGGCGGCCAGAACGCTTCAAAAACAGTGGGTGCCCAGCAGAGGGCAATTTCTATCCCTTAGATTTGCAGATTTGGCAGTAGAATTGTTTGGAACAGTTTAAGCTCAGCAACACCCTGCCCCCCCCCCTCCCCCTCTTGAAAGATCATATCGCACTTATCCATCCTAATATTAGATATTCAGGGAATTGAGGGATATGAGGACAGTGCAGGAAAGTGGAGTTGTGGTAGAAGATCAGCCATGATCTTATTGAATAGCGGAGCAGGCTTGAGGGGCTGAATGGCTGACTCCTGCTCCTAATTTTTATATTCTTATGTACCTACCATCTCACTTCGTACAGCAAAATCAGAATCACAATTGCGCCCTAGGTAAAGCTTGCTCGCAACAACCTATATCTTGCCTCCCTCCAAAACCTGATGCCAATATTCAAATATGATTCAAGTATATTTGCTTCCCTTGCTCATTTATTTCTCAAGTCTATGACTCAATATGCAAAAATGTCTGTCTGACTCCGAACCTTTCAACTGTTATTAACTTGGGTCTTCCTGGTACAGGATCAGGCCACTCCCTTCACCATGGGAAAGGATTGTCCCACCTGGTAATGAATGCTCACACGTTTGCCTTCCGCGAGAGGTGGGCGCCGGAGGGACTGGAGTGCATCATCATCCCTGGCAACCAAATTTTGATTTGATCTAAGTTTCCCTTAAAGTTTTATTTGGAAATTTGTGGGTTCTCGTGCCAAAAGGAGGCACTTGATTTAAAGTTTCTACTTAAAATAGTGGTAGAGTTATTGCATTGTGAGTGGCTTAGCCAGTCACGTGATGTTCACAAGACTCAATAAAACCCCAGTCAGTTGGGTCGAGGTCATCCAAGATGAGGTATGTAGTTGTGAGCCTGGTGGATGAACTGCTAATGTGTAGTGTGATTATTAAACCTTTGTTAATAAACCAACTGGTTATTTAATAGCAATGTGTTGATATGAATTCTTAAGCAAAGAACCCATGAAGCAAATACATTACACACCTCATCTTTATCAATATCCCCTCCACCACCTCATAATCTTTAAAACTTCAATTTGATCAGCTCAAAGTCTCTTCTTTTCAAAAGAACCTAAGCTCATGAAACATGCTTCAAAGAATTCAGGCCTATCTTTCTTGCTCATCTCTCCACACACCCCGTGGGGCAAGAAGATGTGTTCCTAAGAATAGGTGAGCAAAACTGCACACAACTTGCATTTATATAGCACCTTTAACATTGTAAAATGTCCCAAGGCGCTTCACAAGAGCGTAATCCAGCAAAATTGGTCAACGGACCACATGTGGCGATATTACGGCAGGTGAACAAAAGCTTGGTCAAAGAGGTAGGTTTTAAGGAGCGGCTTAATGAAGGTAAGAGAGGTAGAGAGGCGGAGAGGTTTCGGGAGGGAATTCCAGAGCTTGGGGCCCAGGCAGCTGAGGGCACGGGCACCAATGGTGGAGCGATTAAAATCGGGGATGCTCAAGAGTCTAGAATTGGAGGAGCGCAGTTATTTCTAGGGGTTGTCGGGCTGGAGGAGATTTCAGAGATAGGGAGGGGCGAGGCCATGGAGGGAGAGTTGAAAAGAGGGATGAGAATTTAAAAATTGTTAGTGGACTGTGAGCCAACGTAGGTCAGCGAACACAACGGGGGCTGATGGATGAACGGGACTTGATGAGATTTAAGACACGGGCAACCGAGTTTTGGATAAGCTCAAAGAAGAGTGCTCGACATGGCCCAGCAGGGAGATTTTTGGATGCCCCAGCTGTAGGCTCAACTGCTCTCCCTGATCGCAAGGCCTTTCCACAACACGTCCCCCCCCTCCCCTCCACTGCCCCAATCACTCCGTGACCTGAGTGCATGGGGACCTGTTCCTTCGGCTCGTGCCGACGACTTCCTGCCGCCCGACAATCCGCCCTCGCTCACCAACCAGCTCGCTGCCGCTTTCAAGCGGGAGTCTGACGGGGCCGAGGCAGCTGAGGCCGGGAGCTGAAATGTCTGACCCCACATTACTGAGGTCGGGGCGGTTTCCTGCCAGCCTTGACCCCCGCATCCTGTTTCCCCGCCCCCCCCCCCCCCCCCCCCCCCCCCGCCACAACCATCCGCATGTCCAAACCCCCGAGTTAACATCGGGGCTGTACTATTTTATAACAACAGGGATGTGGTCAGCAAAGTGTGACAGGAATGTATTACAAGAAGTTAATGTGACGCTGACAGGAAGTGCATGCCGTACGTGAGCTTTTGAATATCTGACATCGATAGGTATGGATTTACATCGTGATTAATAACCAAAGAAACCTTTTTCAAACTTGCATTCAGATGCTCTCCTGAATTCTCAGTGGATCAGAATATAAGAATTATTAGCAGGAGAAGGCCATACAGCCTCTCGAGCCTGCTCTGCCATTCAATAAGATTATGGCTGATCATTAACTTCAACTCCACTTTCCCGCACGATCCCTATATCCCTTGATTCCCCTCGAGTCCAAAAATCTATCTATCTCTGCCTTCATTATACTCAACATCTCAGCATCCACAGCCCTCCTGGGTAGAGAGTTCTAAAGATTTTACAACGCTTTAAGTGAAGAAATTACAGCCCTTACCTGGTCTGGCCTATGTGTGACTCCAGACCCAAGCAATGTGGTTGACTCTTAACCACCCTCTGAAATGGCCTAGCGAGCCACTCAGTTGTACCAAACCACTACAACAAAGTCACTGTGGGAGTACCGTCACCACAAGGATTCAAGATGGCGGCTCACCACCACCACCTTCTCCAGGGCAATTAGGGATGGGCAATAAATGCCAGCCTTGCCAGTGAGGGCCACTTCCCAGGAACGAATACATTTTTAAAAAAAGGGACAGATGGCTGCTTGACCAAGAGTCAAGAATCATCCAATCGGGTAAGGAAGAGATGTTTGCTTTCCGATTGGTCGTGGGAAGGCAGGGCGCCGCGAGGATGGATGTGTTTGGTGACAAATGGCAGGAGTGTGGGGGCGAGCAGGCTGGGGGCACGAGGTCATGTGATGAAAGCTCCAAGAATATGCAGTGTGATACGGAGCCGTGCAGAATAGATTTGAAACCGAGCCCCTGTTCAATGAACTGACATCAACGTGGGAGAGGTGGGCGAGGGGGATGTGGGGATGTGGGTGGGTGTTGGGGATGTTGCAGTTCACCTCAGCCAAGGGTCCCTGCTCCTCGTTGCTACTGCATTGGCAGGAAAGCGCCGGGCAAGCAGAGAGCACTGGGAGCCATCTGTGCTCGCACTTCAAGAATGGGCATGTGGGCAGGGTAGAGCGGAATGATTGAGCTTGTGAGCTGATACCCCACCAGGAAGGTCAACACCGAAAACGCAGAGGGCAAGAAAAAGACAAGAAAGAAGAAATGATTTCTGATGCATGACAAGAAAACACTGATATTGTCACATCAATAAGCTCCCTCCCTGCCTGATGCCTGATGCCTCGCTTTGCCTTTGAAACACTCCAGCTTCTCGGGAGGAGCTGACAGTAGCGGAGAAGGCTCAAAGGTCCTCGTGTTGCATTAAATATTTTAGAAGGTGTCAAAAGGCTGAAGGGAAATGAGAGAGAGAGAGAAAGAGAGAGAGTTCGGAAAAAAATCATTGCCGATCGTCTGAAGCCGGTCTATATGTTGTACGTGCGTGTGTGTGAAAAAGATATGGAGAGAGGGATGAGCGGATGGACAGAGACACAGAGCGAGAGAGAGAATTCAATGTGAGGGTTTATGTTCACAAACTGAAGACCGGGAATCATTTTCAACTTCATCGTCCCTAGTGGTAACCTGGCTGATTGAATCACCCGCCCATTATAGAACCCACCCTTTGCAGAACCACCCGTTATAGAACCACCCATTGTAGAACCTCACATTGCAGAACCACCCATTGTAAAATCTCCCATTGTAGAACATTACATTGTAGAACCTCCCGTTATAGAATCTCACTTTGTGGAACCTCCCATTGTAGAACCTCCCATTGTTGAACCACCCATTGTAGAACCTCCCATTGTAGAATCTCCCATTATAGAATCTCACTTTGTGGAACCACCCATTGTCGAACCACCCATTGTAGAACCACACATTGTAGAACCTTACATTGTAGAACCTTACATTGTAGAACCACTCATTATAGAATCTCACTTTGTGGAACCTCCCATTGTAGAACCTCCCATTGTAGAACCATCCATTGTAGAACCACCCACTGTAGAACCTTACATTGTAGAACCACCCATTGTAGAACCTCCCATTGTCGAACCACCCGTTATAGAACCTCACATTGTGAGGGTTCTAAAATGGGAGAGTCCTACAATAGGTGGGTCTACAAATGTGAGGGTTCTGCAATGATTGGTTCTACAATGGGTGGTTCTATGATGGAAGGTTCTACAAGGTGAGGGTTCCACAATGTGAGGATTCTACAAAGGGAGGTTCTGCAATGGGTGGTTCTACTCATTGTACCCATTCTACTACCACTCATCGTAGAACTCTCACATTGTAGAACCTCCCATTGTAGAACACTCACATTGTAGAACCACCCATTGTAGAACTCTCACATTGTCGAACCACCCATTGTAGAACACTCACATTGTAGAACCCTCACATTGTAGAACCTCCCATTGCAGAACAACCCATTGTAGAACCACCCATTGTAGAACCACCCATTGTAGAACCTCCCATTGTAGAACCTCCCATTGTAGAACCCTCCCATTGTAGAACCACCCATTGTAGAACCTCCCATTGTAGAACCTCCCATTGTAGAACCTCCCATTGTAGAACCACCCATTGTAGAACCTCCCATTGTAGAACCTCCCATTGTAGAACCTCCCATTGTAGAAACCTCACATTGTAGAATCACTCATTGTAGAACCATGCATTGTAGAACCTCCCATTGTAGAACCACCCATTGTAGAACCACCCATTGTAGAACCTCCCATTGTAGAACCACCCATTGTAGAACCTCCCATTGTAGAACCACCCATTGTAGAACCTCCCATTATAGAACCTCCCATTGTAGAACCACCCATTGTAGAACCTCCCATTGTAGAACCACCCATTGTAGAACCTACCATTGTAGAACCACCCATTGTAGAACCTCCCATTGTAGAACCCTCACATTGTAGAATCACTCATTGTGGAACCATGCATTGTAGAACCCTCACATTGTAGAACCTCCCATTGTCGAACCACACATTTGTATAACCACCCATTGGAGAACCACCCATTGTAGAACCTCCCATTTGTAGAACCCCCCATTATAGAACCACCCATTGTAGAACCTCCCATTGTAGAACCTCCCATTGTAGAACCCTTACATTGTAGAACCCTTACATTGTAGAACCTCCCATTGTAGAACCTCCCATTGTAGAACCACCCATTTGTAGAACCCCCCATTATAGAACCTCCCATTGTAGAACCTCCCATTGTAGAACCTCCCATTGTAGAACCACCCATTGTAGAACCTCCCATTGTAGAACCTCCCATTGTAGAACCTCCCATTGTCGAACCTTCCATTGTAGAACCTCCCATTGTAGAACCTCCCATTGTAGAACCCTTACATTGTAGAACCTCTCATTGTAGAACCACCCATTGTAGAACCCTTACATTGTCAAACCACCCATTGTAGAACCTCCCATTGTAGAACCTCCCATTGTAGAACCTCCCATTGTAGAACCCTTACATTGTAGAACCTCTCATTGTAGAACCACCCATTGTAGAACCCTTACATTGTCAAACCACCCATTGTAGAACCTCCCATTGTAGAACCTCCCATTGTAGAACCTCTCATTGTAGAACCACCCATTGTAGAACCCTTACATTGTCAAACCACCCATTGTAGAACCTCCCATTGTAGAACCTCCCATTGTAGAACCTCCCATTGTAGAACCCTCACATTGTGGAACCTCCCATTGTAGAACCTCCCATTGTAGACCCTCACATTGTAGAATGACCCATTGTAGAACCCTCACATTGTAGAACCACCCATTGTAGAACCCTCACATTGTAGAACCACCCATTGTAGAACCCACCCTGTGTGTGTCTGCTATTCCTTTCTCCCTCGTGTGTTTATTTTGCTTGCCCGTAAAGACATCTATGCTATTCGCCTCAACTACTTCATGTGGTAGCACGTACCACATTCGCCCCACTCTCTGGGTAAAGATGTTTCTCCCAAATTCTTTCTTATATATAATCCTGCTCGAGGGTTTCTGCGACTTAGCTAGGGATCATCGAGCAAATAAGAAAGACTGACGTATTAAAGTTTTCAACCAGTAAAAAAAAAGCTTTGACCTACATTCCTTCACATGCAATTCTTTAAAAAAATCACTCCAGCCCCAAAAAGAAAAACAGCCTTTTCAGTTGATTTAACGAGAGAAAGGAAGAGCAGAACCAGCAGTATTTTATCACTGAATCAATTCATGCCTAAGAGCAGTTTATTGCCGTGGAAAGGAACTACTGGAGCCACTTGCTGTAAAGAAGACAAGACATGTTGTATCTCCAGTTCTGTAGGAAAAAGAAAGAAAAGAAAGTATTGCATTTATATGGCATCATGTAGAGGAGATTTACGAGGATGTTGTCAGGACTGGAGAATTGTAGCTATGAGGAAAGATTGGATAGGCTGGTGTTGTTTTCTTTGGAACAGTGGAGGCTGAGGGGAGATATAATTGCGGTATATAAAATTATGAAAGACCTGGATAGAGTGGATAGGAAGAACCTATTTCTCCGAGCAGAGGGGTCAATAACCAGGGGGCATAGATTTAAAGTAATTGGTAGGAGGTTGAGAGGGGAATTTTGGAGAAATGTTTTCACCCAAAGGGTGGTGGGGGTCTGGAACTCACTGCCTGAAAGGGTGGTAGAAGCAGAATCCCTCATAGAATTTAAAAAGTACTTGGATGTGCACTTGAAGTGCCGTAACGTACAAGGCTACAGATCAAGAGCTGGAAAGTGGGATTAGGCTGGATAGCACTTTGTCATCCAGCACGGACACGATGGACCGAATGGCCAGCTTCAGTGCTGTAAATTTCTATGATTCTCTGATTCTTCAAGGACCACCGGACGTCACAAAGTGCTTTACAGCCAATGAAGTACTTCTGTAGTGTAGTCACTGTTGTAATGTGGGAAACGCGGCAGCCAATTTGCGCACAAGCAAGTTCTCACAAATGGCAATGTGATAATGACCAGATATTCATTTTTTGTTATGTTGGTTGAGGAATAAATATTGGCCGGGACACCGAGGATAACTCCCCCGCTCTTCTTCAAAATAGTGCCGTGGGATCTTTTATGTCCACCTGAGAGAGCCGACGGGGCCTCGGTTTGACCACTCATCCGAAAGGCAGCACCTCCGTCGGTGCAGCACTCCCTCAGCACTGCACTGGGAGCGTCAGCTGAGATTTTTGTGCACAAATCTCTGCAATGGGACTTAAACCCACAACCTTCTGACCCAGAGGCGAGGGTGCTACCCACTGAGGCACGGCTGACACTAAGGGGGAAGGGGGAGGGGTGGAAAGGAGGGCTCCTGATCTGGGGAGTGCAAGACCTTCGCACACCATTCTCCCTTCTGATTGATATTGGGTATTCCCTGCTGCAACATGTGCGTGACGCTGATGTTTTGGATGAGGGCAGGATCAGGTTCAGCTCCGATTCTCTCACAGTCAAATAGTTTGCCAGCATTCACTGTCCAGGCTCATGCGCGAACAATGGCCATTCGGCTGAGCTAGTGGACGGTGGTGGAACTGCGCCCAGCATTGACTCTGTGCCTTCGGGAGAACTGGGATAAAATTAGACTAGGGAAAAGAAAATGTACACAACGGGAAACAACAGAGGAGAATGGATGGTATGTCAGCAGGCTGATGTACCTGGAGTGCGTCGACTATCTCAGCTATACAGCAAACACTGGTCTCAATCGATGCTCATGTTGTACTTAAAATAGATGTCCGTTATGGAACCCCCCTGACAAATCCACACCTGTCCTTTTAGTGCCGATACACATATAAAACATAGTCGGAGTCCCCTGTTGCCTGGGAGATGTCTCCATCCTGCCGTTTAAATTATTCAGCGTCTCATTTGGTGCTCTGAATGGTGGTTTAGAAATTGTAATGCCGCGCTGGTTCGTGATCAGTAGCATAGTCTGTGCTGTGGATCGCGGAACACAAGGGCAGATAAAACCACAGTGGCTGTTGGCAATTTAACCCAACATTGTCGCCACTTTCCTTTTTCTTTTCATCGTTCACGGGATGTGGGCGTCGCTGGGAAGGCCCGCATTTATTGCCCATCCCTAATTGCCCACTAGAAGGTAGCGGCGAACCGCCTTCTTAAACTTGACAAAGTGCAACATCCCCACTGACACCTGGGAGTCCTTGGCCAAAGACCGCCCTAAGTGGAGGAAGAGCGTCCGGGAGGGCGCTGAGCACCTCGAGTACCATCACCGAGAGCATGCAGAAATCAAGCACAGGCAGCGGAAGGAACGTGCAGCAAACCAGTCCCACCCACCCTTACCCTCAACGACTATCTGTCCAACATGTGACAGAGATTGTAATTCCTGTATTGGACTGTTCAGTCACCTGAGAACTCACTTTTAGAGTGGAAGCAAGTCTTCCTCGATTTCGAGGGACTGCCTGTGATGAGGATGAGGATGATGATAGAAACATAGAAACATAGAAAATAGGTGCAGGAGCAGGCCATTCAGCTCTTCTAGCCTGCACCGCCATTCAATGAGTTCATGGCTGAACATGAAACTTCAGTACCCACTTCCTGCTTTCTCGCCATATCTCTTGATCCCCCGAGTATTAAGGACTTCATCTAACTCCCTTTTGAATATATTTAGTGAATTGGCCCCAACCACTTTCTATGGCAGAGAATTCCACAGGTTCACCACTCTCTGGGTGAAGAAGTCTCTCCTCATCTCGGTCCTAAATGGCTTACCCCTTATCCTTAGACTGTGACCCCTGGTTCTGGACTTCCCCAACATTGGGAACATTCTTCCTCCATCTAACCTGTCTAAACCCGTCAGAATTTTAAACGTTTCTATGAGGTCCCCTCTCATTCTTCTGAACTCCAGTGAATACAAGCCCAGTTGATCCAGTCTTTCTTGATAGGTCAGTCCCACCATCCCGGGAATCAGTCTGGTGAATCTTCGCTGCACTCCCTCAATAGCAAGAATGTCCTTCCTCAAGTTAGGAGACCAAAATTGTACACAATACTCCAGGTGTGGCCTCACCAAGGCCCTGTACAACTGTAGCAACACCTCCCTGCCCCTGTACTCAAATCCCCTCGCTATGAAGGCCAACATGCCATTTGCTTTCTTAACCGCCTGCTGTACCTGCATGCCAACCTTCAATGACTGATGTACCATGACACCCAGGTCTCGTTGCACCTTCCCTTTTCCTAATCTGTCACCATTCAGATAATAGTCTGTCTCTCTGTTTTTACCACCAAAGTGGATAACCTCACATTTATCCACATTATACTTCATCTGCCATGCATTTGCCCACTCACCTAACCTATCCAAGTCACTCTGCAGCCTCATAGCATCCTCCTCGCAGCTCACACTGCCACCCAACTTAGTGTCATCCGCAAATTTGGAGATACTACATTTAATCCCCTCGTCTAAATCATTAATGTACAATGTAAACAGCTTGGGCCCCAGCACAGAACCTTGCGGTACCCCACTAGTCACTGCCTGCCATTCTGAAAAGTACCCATTTACTCCTACTCTTTGCTTCCTGTCTGACAACCAGTTCTCAATCCACGTCAGCACACTACCCCCAATCCCATGTGCTTTAACTTTGCACATTAATCTCTTGTGTGCGACCTTGTCGAAAGCCTTCTGAAAGTCCAAATATACCACATCAACTGGTTCTCCTTTGTCCACTTTACTGGAAACATCCTCAAAAAATTCCAGAAGATTTGTCAAACATGATTTCCCCTTCACAAATCCATGCTGACTTGGACCTATCATGTCACCATTTTCCAAATGCGCTGCTATGACATCCTTAATAATTGATTCCATCATTTTACCCACTACTGAGGTCAGGCTGACCGGTCTATAATTCCCTGTTTTCTCTCTCCCTCCTTTTTTAAAAAGTGGGATTACATTGGCTACCCTCCACTCGATAGGAACTGATCCAGAGTCAATGGAATGTTGGAAAATGACTGTCAATGCATCCGCTATTTCCAAGGCCACCTCCTTAAGTACTCTGGGATGCAGTCCATCAGGCCCTGGGGATTTAACGGCCTTCAATCCCATCAATTTCCCCAACACAATTTCCCGACTAATAAAGATTTCCCTCAGTTCCTCCTCCCTACTAGACCCTCTGACCCTTTTTATATCTGGAAGGTTGTTTGTGTCCTCCTTAGTGAATACTGAACCAAAGTACTTGTTCAATTGGTCTGCCATTTCTTTGTTCCCCGTTATGACTTCCCCTGATTCTGACTGCAGGGGACCTACTTTTGTCTTTACTAACCTTTTTCTCTTTACATACCTATAGAAACTTTTGCAATCCGCCTTAATGTTCCCTGCAAGCTTCTTCTCGTACTCCATTTTCCCTGCCCTAATCAAGCCCTTTGTCCTCCTCTGCTGAGTTCTAAATTTCTCCCAGTCCCCAGGTTCGCTGCTATTTCTGGCCAATTTGTATGCCACTTCCTTGGCTTTAATACTATCCCTGATTTCCCTAGATAGCCACGGTTGAGCCACCTTCCCTTTTTTATTTTTATGCCAGACAGGAATGTACAATTGTTGTAATTCATCCATGCGGTCTCTAAATGTCTGCCATTGCCCATCCACAGTCAACCTCTTAAGTATCATTCGCCAATCTATCCTAGCCAATTCACGCCTCATACCTTCAAAGTTACCCTTCTTTAAGTTCTGGACCATGGTCTCTGAATTAACTGTATCATTCTCCATCCTAATGCAGAATTCCACCATATTATGGTCACTCTTCCCCAAGGGGCCTCGCACAATGAGATTGCTAATTAGTCCTCTCTCATTACACAACACCCAGTCTAAGATGGCCTCCCCCCTAGTTGGTTCCTCGACATATTGGTCTAGAAAACCATCCCTTATGCACTCCAGGAAATCCTCCTCCACCGTATTGCTTCCAGTTTGGCTAGCCCAATCTATGTGCATATTAAAGTCACCCATTGTAACTGCTGCACCTTTATTGCATGCACCCCTAATTTCCTGTTTGATGCCCTCCCCAACATCACTACTACTGTTTGGAGGTCTGTACACAACTCCCACTAACGTTTTTTGCCCTTTGGTGTTCTGCAGCTCTACCCATATAGATTCCACATCATCCAAGCTAATGTCTTTCCTAACTATTGCATTAATCTCCTCTTTAACCAGCAATGCTACCCCACCTCCTTTTCCTTTTATTCTATCCTTCCTGAATATTGAATACCCCTGGATGTTGAGTTCCCAGCCCTGATCATCCTGGAGCCATGTCTCCGTAATCCCAATCACATCATATTTGTTAACATCTATTTGCACAGTTAATTCATCCACCTTATTGCGGATACTCCTTGCATTAAGACACAAAGCCTTCAGGCTTGTTTTTTTAACACCCTTTGTCCTTTTAGAATTCTGCCGCACAGTGGCCCATACTGTTCCCCACCCAGGGCCTCTCCGCACCCCACCCCCCCCCCCCATCTCCCCTCCGTCTCCTGCCTCTGCCTCCCTTTTGTCTCCCTCTGTCTCCCTGTATTGGTTCCCATCCCCCTGCCATATTAGTTTAACTCCTCCCCAACAGCACTAGCAAACACTCCCCCTAGGACATTGGTTCCGGTCCTTGATGATCTTGAACCGCTGCAGTCCGTGTGGTGAAGGTGCTCCCACAGTGCTGTTGGGGAGGGAGTTGCAGTATTTTGACCCAGCGACGATGAAGGAACGGCCATATATGTCCATGTTTGGAATTGGTGTGTGACTCGGAGGGGAATCCAGTTCCCATCCACCTGCTGATCTTGCCCTTCTATGTGGTGGAGTTCGTGAGTTTGGGAGGTGCTGACGAAGAAGCGTTGGAGTGGAACGAGAGACAGCATTTGATCCATTGATGTGTCTCTTCTCATTTGTTCCTGAGATGTGGGGGTGGTACTGGCACATATACCTCTGCAGTATGGGTGTAACTTGGGTTCCCAACACACTTGTGATGAAGTTATCGTGTCAGAGCCGGGGCAAGTCTGAGGAAATTCCCAGCCTAAGCTCCTTCCTCACCCTCCTGAAATAAAGTTTAGCAGTGCCGTTCGTAGCTCTGTCACCCTCAAGCCCTTTCTCAGTGTTCACCAACCTTCAGCTCCCTTTTAAAGGTGTCAATTGACCCCTAAATCAACTACTTTCTCTCAGAACTTGTTCCATCACCCCACCTTCCTGTGGGGGTCATAAGTTTCCTCTCATTTCTAACCATTCACCCATCACCCCTGCTCTCGCTGACCTACATTGGCTCCTGGTTAAACAACGAAATCGCTTCTCGGCCTTTTGGCTAAGATCATGCGTAACTGACCTGACAGGGGAGTAGCCACCATGACCTCTGGGTGGTTCTCCCTGGATCAGGAAGGTATATGCTTGCTTTTTTGGAAACAGGAGGTGTGTGGGGGACCGGACCCATCCACCTCCATGGCACGAACCTGGTATTGCAGTACTTCCAGGAACGGTGCAGTGGCTCTAGGCCTTTTGGCTAAGAGCATTGGCGCAGAGTGATCCTTGGCGTGTGCAAGGTGACCTCTGGCGTTTGTGATTTGACAAAGAATTGGAACGATTGGCTACGAATTTCAAAAAAAAAAACAACGCCTCGATTTCAAATCCCTCCATGGCCTTGCCCCTCGCTATCAGTGTAATAGAAACATAGAAATTAGGTGCAGGAGCAGGCCATTCGGCCCTTCGAGCCTGCACCGCCATTCAATAAGATCATGGCTGATCTTCTCCAGCCCCCTATGCCTTGCGAGATATCTGCGCTCCTCTAATTCTGGTCTTTTGAGCGTTTGATTTTAATTGTCCAACCATCGGAGGCCGTGCCTTCAGCTGCCAAGGTCCTAAGCTCTGGAACTCCCTCCCTAAACCTTTCTGTGTCTCTACTTTCTTTCCTTCTTTAAGATGCTCCTTAAAACCTACCTCTTTGACCAAGCTTTTAGTCACCTGCCTTAATATCACCTTATATGGCCCGGTGTCAAATTTTGCTTTATAACATTCCTGTGAAGCACCTTGGGAAAATTTTACCACATTAAAGGCGCTATATAAATGCAGGCATTTGTTGTTTGCAAACTCCAACATGAAAGACTCTCTTATCAGATCTGCAGGCTTTGAGGTTTAGATAAACAGGCTACAGATCAGATTTGCCCTCATTTTATCAAATCTGATTTCAACTGATGGAAATTGTAGTCAATGTTGATGCCAACATATAAATAGTCTCAGTTGTATTTCAAGACTGGGCAACTGATAGAACATTGATGGAGAAACGGTTGTGTTGAGCAAAGGGTTTTATGTCCTAAATCCAGCTTTAAGGCAATGCTCCATGGTGAGTGTCTGTGCAGTGACTGTCTCATAACCTCCCTATCAGTAAAATCTGTGGTCTACATCGGACCGAGGGGACTAATGGAGCGTTATCTCTTTCCATCTGTATTGTTTTTCTCAATGATTTTGTTTTGTCTTACGTACTAATTAACAGAAAGGGAATCAATACTTAATGACTTTGCAGGAAAAAACTTCATCATCCGTTAAACTGCACCATTACAACCATTGCCTTTCCTCTCATTGTTTGTTTAAGGCAGGTTTGCCACCCATTTTGTTTGGAAGCCGATGATCTAAGCCTTCCATGGGCTACCCCGGCATTCTGATAAAGTCAACCAAAGTCTGCTTTTTGTTTAAAAAACATTTTTTTTTCCATTTTGCTTTAACTATGAATGATTTTTCATCATCAATGAGGCAAAACATCAGAATTCAAACCATGATAACAACAACAATGTATTTATGTTGCACCTTTAATGTAGCAAAACATCCCAAGGCGCTTTACAGGAACGTTATCAGATAAAGTTTGATACCGAGACACATAAGGAGATATTGGGACACGTGAAAGTGGTAGGTTTTAAGGAGCATCTTAAAGGAGGAGAGAGAGAAAGATGGAGAGGTGGAGAGGTTTAGGGAGGGAATTCCAGAGCTTAGGGCCTAGGCAGCTGAAGGCACGGCCGCTAATGGTGGAGCGATTAAAATCAGGGATGCACAAGAGGCCAGAATTGGAGAAGTGCAGAGATCTTGGGGGGTTGGAGGTGGTTACAGAGCTAGGGAATGGACGAGGTCGTGCAGGGATTTGAAAAGAAGGATGAAAAATGTAAAACTGAGGCGTTGCCAGACCGGGAGCTAATGTCGGTCAGCGAGCACAGGGGGTGATGGGTGAGCGGGACTTGGTGCGAGTTAGGACACGGGCAGAGTTTTGGATGAGCTCAAGTTTATGGAGGGTGGAAGATGGGAGGCCAACCAGGAGAGTGTTGGAATACTCCAGTCTAGAGGTAACAAAGGCATGGATGCGGGTTTCAGCGGCAGATGAGCTGAGGCAGAAGCGGAGTTATGCGATGTTACGGAGGTGGAAGTAGGCGTGCTTGGTGATGGCGAGGATATGTGGCCTGAAGCTCACCTCCGGGTCAGATATAAAACCAAGGTTGCAATCCTACCTGTTGCTCTACCGCTTTTAAACCCCCATTCCCCCTGTCCCATTTTCAGAAAGGTGGAAACACTGACATTGTTCTGTGAAGAAAGCTGGGCGGGAGGAGGCATCAAAGCTTTGATTCTCAGATCTGCTTTGTTGACGATGAATTTTCATTGGGGACCTTATTAATTAACATAACCGTCACATCAGAAGAGACAGAAAAGTGAGCTCCTCTTTCAGAAACCAGAATTTTTTGGTTCCCCTCTTAGAAATTTCTAGATAGCCTACTCCAAAATAAAAATGATCAGTGAGGTCCCCAACAAGTAGCTTTAAAATGGGTGTAGGCATCAATATCTTGCATTTAGATAGCACCTTTGGTGTCATCTGTGGCTCAGTGGGCAGCACACTCGCCTCTAAGTCTGATGGTTGTGGGTTCAAGTCCCACTCTAGGGACATGAGCACATAAATCTAGGCTGGCACACCAGTGCAATGCTGTGGGAGTGTTACACTGTCGGAGGTGCTGTCTTTTGGATGAGATGTTAAATCAAGGCCCCGTCTGCTCTCTCAAGTGGACATAAAAGATCCCATGACAATATTTCAAAGAAGAGCAGGGGAGTTATCCCCGGTGTCCAGGCCAATATTTATCCCTCAATCAATGTAACAAAAAAAACCAGATTATCTGGTCATTATCACATTGCTGTTTGTGGGAGCTTGCTGTGCCCAAATTAGCTGCCGCGTTTCCTACATTACAACAGTGGCTACACTCCAAAAGTATTTCATTGGCTGTAAAGGGCTTTTACACGTCCGTTGGTCGTGAAAGGCGCTATATAAATCGAAGTCTTTTAACATGGAAAAAAAGATCCCAAGGACCTTCACAGGAAGTGTTATCAGACGTAATTTGACACCGAGCCAAATAAAGAGATATTGGGACCGGCCTGGTCAAAGAGGTATGTTTCAAGGAGAGACTTAAAGGAGGAGAGTTGGAGAGGTTTAAAATGCAATATAGGAGTGTGAAAGGTGTAATAGAGCTCCCCCTAGTGGACTACTGCTCCACCTAGTGGACTACTGTGGTAATGCAACTACTGATGTAAATAATAAAAGGATCATGTGACAAGCCACATGATGACAGTTTCTGTTGGAGCCATCTTGTAGAGTGTGTTTGTTAATGATTTCACAAGAATATATCACATAAGGGACCCCTGCAATTTTTTTCAGCCTTAATTCTCACAGGACAGACTCTGAAGCCTAAAAGAAAAACTGAGAATGCTGGAAACACTCAGCAGGTCAGGAAGTAGCTGTGGAGTGAGGAAGGAGATTGGGTTAACGAAAGGTCAGCGACCTATCACTGTTACCCCCACCTCCCCCATAGAGGCTGCCGGGCCTGCTGAGTGCTTCCAGTGTTGGTTTGTGTTTCTATTTAATTGGCAGCATCCTCATCGGTTCCAGACTCCGGAGGCTTTTTGTTACTCAGTTCAATTGGAGTGCTGGACACAGTTGGATAAAACTAAATGCCGTTTGTGAGGCGCAGGGATGAAGCAGGTTATCAATCAGAGCCGCCAAGCCGGATTGCGTCCGTGCCGGAATCAAATTCAACAGTTCGCATAATTAGGCGCCCCTCAGCAGGGGCCAAGCTGCATGCAGCTGAGAAAGGCAACTCGTAGCGAGTAAATACTTCTGTTCTGTGCACAGGAGCATCTTCCGTCTCTGGCAGCCACAGTACTTGTTGCAGCAGCTTCACATCTCTGAGGTTAAGACAGAAAGTTGGGACATGCACAGCAGGTCGATCAGCATCTACAAGGGTGCAAAACCTGGGCCGGACTTAGGGCCTGATGGGCCTGGGGCAAACCCATAGTTATGTTTGTTCATGTTTGTTACATAACGTGTATGATTCTGATTCTGAATATGAAAACATAGGCCAGTATATTCAACAATGAAATTATATATTCTGTATCAAGTCGGGATATATTCTGGTTCTGGTAACATTGCAATACTGGATTCATATACATATATGCACATTTCTCTCAATAACATGAAATAAAATGGGCTACTACATATTCTGTTCTGTATATAAGTACATCAGTGTATATAGGTACTTCTGTATATAGGTACATTAGTGTATATAGGTACTTCACTATATCGGTACCTTAGTGTATATAGATACTTCTGTATATAGGTGCATTAGTGTATATGGCCACTTCTGTATATCGGTACATTACTGTATATAGGTACATCAGTATATAGGTACATTAGTGTATATAGGTACTTCTGTGTATCGGTACATTAGTGTATATAGGTACATCAGTATATAGGTACATTAGTGTTTATAGGTACTTCTGTATATAGGTACATTAGTGTATATGGCTACTTCTGTATATCGGTACATTACTGTATATAGGTACATCAGTATATAGGTACATTAGTGTATATAGGTACTTCTGTATATAGGTATAAACAGGTGAATCTATTTTCCTTGGTCTTGTTTTTCCACTTATTGTCTATTTTATTCAGCCTATTTGGGCGACCTTATATATTTTTGTTCCTACATTTAATACGGTGGGCCTATGTTCTTTGGTAGGCCTGGGGCTGCAGCCCCATCTGCCCCAGGTTTAATCCACCCTTGGGTTAATCCGCCCCTGTACAAAAGGTTCATGTTTCGCAAGAGACCATTTAATCCTCAAGATCAGTGCAGTCCACTTGAGCTCAATCCAGAAAAACCTACCTCAGACCGTTCCAAAGTGCTTTACGGCCAATGAAGTACTTTTTGAAGTGCAGTCTCTGATGTAATGTAGGGAAACGCGGCAGCCAATTTACGTTAAGCAAGCTTCCGCACAGCGACGTGATAATGACCTGTTTTTAGTGATGTCGGTTGAGGGATAAATAATGCCCAGAACGCAACTGCTCATCTTCGAAATAGAGCCATGGGATCTTTGACGTCCACCCGAGAGAGCAGACGGGGCCTCGGTTTAACATCTCATCCGACAGACGGGAACTCTGACAGTGCGGCACTCCGTCAGCACTACACTGGAGTGTCGGCCTAGATTGTTGTGCTGACGTCGGATGGGGATTCGAACCCACAACCTCTCTGTCTCAGAGGTGAGGGTGGGCTACCCAGTGACTCGCCCCTGACACCGACAGTCACCTGCTTTACAGCCTCCAGCTAACTCTTAAATGACTCCAGGTGATTTGCTTCCAGGACCAGAAGTCCATTCCAAGTATTGCTCACTTTTTTTGGTGTGAAGAAACACCTTACGATTGGCCTAAACCTGCCACATACCACTTTGATCCTCTGCCCTTTTATCTTGCTGTCGAAGCTTAACTTGAAATAGTCCTTCAGTCAGGGTACTAAGTAAAAGCTTTATCAGAGCTTGGAGCAGAACTTCATTAGTCTTAGTTTTCTTTTATTCACTCATGGGATGTGGGCAGCGCTGGCAAGCAAGGCCAGCATTTATTGCCCTTGAGAGGTGAGCTGCTTTCGTAAACTGCTGCAGTCCGTGAGGTGTTGTGCAGCGGTTTGGAACAACTGGCTTGCTCGGCCATTTCAGAGGTCACTTAAGAGTCAACCACATTGCCATGGGTCTGGAGTCACATATAAAACAACAACAACAACAACAACGTGTATTTCTATAGCGCCTTTAATGTAGTGAAACGTCCCAAGGCGCTTCACAGGAGTATTACGTGATAAATATTTGACACCGAGCTGCATAAGTGGAAATTAGCACAGGTGACCAAAAGATTGGTCAAAGAGGTAGGTTTTAAGGAGCTTCTTGAAGAAGGAAAGAGAGGTAGAGAGGTTTAGGCAGGGAGTTCCAGAGCTTAGGGCCTAGGCAACAGAAGGCACGGCCACCAATGGTTGAGCGATTATAATCAGGGATGCTCAGGAGGGCAGAATTAGAGGAGCGCAGACATCCCCCAAAACCTTCAGGTGCTGATTGTTTTTCTGCATTTCTGGAATTTTCTGTTGCTATTTCTGATTTCTGGCGTTGACTTTTTAAAAAAAATCTTATTATTCTACACTTATCTCAGAATCTGATATCAAGATCCACGGCTGATTCTGTGATTCCCACCTTCCCATCAGAGAACCCTGGTGTTTGAGAAGACAGATTGGAGAATTGGGATTGCAGTTTCCTATCTCAGACTTCCTGTCTGATCGGACCGTGGGAATAACCCCTCACCTTAAAACGGCACAAGTGACAAGCGTGTTTGTCCCGTTGCAGCCCAATCATACTAACACAGGCTACCCTATAAATTGCTGGTCGAACTCTGCCAGTCCTATGATGTGTTTCCCTCCCCCACTTCTCCCAAGGCCCACTGCTGGGGGTGGGGTGGGGGAAGAAGAGAGAAGATTTCGGAGTAAAAAAAACATCAACTTTCATTTATATAGCGCCTTTAACATAGTAAACCGTCCCAAGGCGCTTCACAGGAGCGTTGTCAAGCAAAATTTCCCCCCGAGCCGCATCGGGAGATATTATGACAGGAGAGGTTGGGTTTTAAGGAGGGTCTTAACGGAGGAACGAGAGGTAGCGAGACGGCGAGGTTTGGGAAGGAAATTCTAGATTTTCAGGCATAGGTGGCTGAAGGCATGGCCGCCAATGGTCCTAATCGTGGAGTGACTAAAATCAGGGATGGGCAAGATCTTAAGGCCCTATTCTGATGTCCTCTTGGATGGAAGAGAGAGAGAGAGAGAGAGAAAGAGACGGAAATGACTTTCCTGAACGTCTCCCTCCGCGACTTTGTTTTTTAAAACCTGCTGCTGGTTTCTCGCAGGTCTCCTTGAGGCTAATTGGGTGCTTCTGATTTCCCTGTGCGCCTGCGACACACTGCCCTGTCTGTGTACGTGCGGAGTGTTCCAATGATGTGGGACCGGCTAGGAACCACAACAGGCCCTTGCTGCCATTGGCTGTGTGTGCGTCACTTGTGCTCAGGTTTGCAGCCTGCTGTGCAGCAAGCTCACGCCTGCAGTCGCTGGCACTCGATGGAGGTAAAGGCACTTTGCAGACGTTGCAGAGTTGGCAGCAGTCGAGCTGTAATTGGATTATTAGTCCATACTGTCACCTGCGAGGCTTGCAGTCTGTCTGCGCACCCTGGTTAATGGCCTTCCAAACACTGTGTTCCTCTGGTACTTTATCATTCGGCCAATGGTTTCTATGGAAGCTGTTTGTAGTTTTCTGCTCAGCCCTTATGACCTTTTCTGAGGTGCTTTGACATTAGAAGAGTGCCATATCATATCATATAGTCAGTCCCTCGGAATCGAGGAAGAATTGCTTCCACTCTAAAACTGAGTCCTTAGGTGGCTGAACAGTCCATTACGAGAGCCACAGTCCCTGTCACAGGTGGGGCAGATAGTCGTTGAGGGCAAGGGAGGGTGGGACAGGTTTGCCGCACGCTCTTTCCACTGCCTGCGCTTGATTTCTGCACGCTCTCGGCGATGAGACTCAGCGCCCTCCCGGATGCACTTCCTCCACTTCGGGTGCTCTTTGGCCAGGGACCCCCAGGTGTCAGTGGGGATGTTGCACTTTATCAGGGAGGCTTTGAGGGTGTCCTTGTAACGTTTCCACTGCCCACCTTTTGCAACTTTGTAGTGTTGACAGCAGTCGAGCTGTAATTGGATTATTAGTCCGCACTGTCACTGGTTGATAGCCTTCCAAACATCGAGTTCCTTTGGTTTTCATCATTCGGATAATGGTTCTGTGGAAGCTATTTGTAGTTTTCTGCAAAGCCCCTCTGACCTTTTCCGAGATGCTTTCCCATTAGAAGAGTATGATTGACAGCAGCCAACCACCGATTGTACTTCTTAATATTACACAGAATTACTTCGAATTTACAGCACAGGAATATGCCATTCGGCCCATCGTGTCCATGCTGGCTCTTTGAAAGAGCTATCAAATTAGTGATTCTCCCCTCAATATAATTTTGCAAACATCGCAAATGTTTTTGTTAGATAGAATTACATAGGGGCCAAAATTGAATGAAGTGATGATGCGCTGCCCGAATCGATGGGGCGGAGAGTCGATCGAAATTGCCCCCTTTTAAAGAAAAAATGACTGATGGGGGTGGTGGGGGGGCATGTGGGGGGCTGCGGGGCAGAGGTGCATCGGGAGCGGGGCAGAAGGCGGGCGGTGTCATCCGCTATTGTCCAAGTCATTACCACCAGACTCACTGTTGTCTTGCATGCTTAATAAACCATCTCCAATTCCGTCTCCGCTTTCTGGGATTGCAGACTGCAACTTTCAACAACTTGCATTTAACATAGAAACATAGAAAATAGGAGCAGTAGTAGGCCATTCGGCCCTTCGAGTCTGCACCGCCATTCAATATGATCATGGCTGATCCTCTATCTCAACACCATATTCCCACTTTTTCCCCATACCCCTTGATGTCTTTTGTGTCTAGACATCTATCTATCTCCCTCTTAAATATATTCAGTGACTTGGCCTCCACAGCTTTCTGTGGTAGAGAATTCCACAGGTTCACCATCCTCTGAGTGAAAATGTTTTAGGTTGCATCTTGAACGTAGTAAAACTTCCCAACGCATGTCACAGGAGCGTGTGAAGATAAAAACTGACACTGAGCTAAAGAAGGAGACACTAGGACAAGGCCTTGTATATTCTGCCATTCACCCCCCCCTTCCAATTTGCCCCAGTTTTCACAGTATTCTTGTGCTATGGATTCCTATTCTTATGTCTTTAGATGCTCTGATAATGACTCCACGAGGCAATGTATTGTACTTGAACTGTAGTGACCTTAGTCCTTTTAATGTTACTCCAGAGTGAGGATCACACCTGGTGGCCTGCCTTTTATATTAGGCCTGGCACACCTGTACAGGTAACCTACAAGTCTCCCACTGCAGTGCCCTCTAGTGGCACACCTTAGTGACCATACAGCTGGTGTACAAGTTTCCCATAGTAGTGCCGTCTGGTGGCACATCATATGTAATAGTACAAGCAGTAAACATGTCTGGATACATGACACCTATGGACTGAAAACTGGACTGAGGCCGTGCTGTATCAGTTAACGTAAGTCGAGAGAGAGAGAGAGAAAGAAAGAAACAGGTAGATAACCAGGTCACTGAGGTCCAAGAAGAAATGGGTGCTGGACTCCCCTTAACTTCCTTTGCTTCGGATCCTGACAATGCTGGAGAATGTAGGTGCTGCCCTTAAGGCGCAGAAAGGAAGGGACAGCAAGAGACAGAAACCTGGACAGAGAGGAGTGAGAAGAGTTAGAAAGGAAAAGGTCTTAACCTTTCCTGTCGGGGTAAATTGAAGCTTCCAATTGCAGAAGGCGGTTGTCTCATCATCATCATCATAGGCAGTCCCTCGAAACGAGGATGGCTTGCTTCCACGCCAAAAAGGGATGAGTTCACAGGTGTTTCAATGAAGGACCTAATATTCCAGGTCCTGAACTACATCGTGAAGGGTGGAAGATGCCTGTGCGTGTATTTTTTTAACGTGTGGTGGCTGTTGCACACCAGCCAGTTGTCTAATGTATCATCATCATCATAGTCAGTCCTTCGGAATCAGAATGCTTCCACTCTGCAAATGAGTCCTTAGGTGGCTGAACAGTCCAATACGCGAGCCACAGTCCCTGTCACAGGTGGGGCAGATAGTCGTTGAGGGAAAGGGAGGGTGGGACTGGTTTGCCGCATGCTCCTTCCGCTGCCTGCGCTTGATTTCTGCATGCTCTCGCCAACAAGACTCGAGGTGCTCAGTGCCCTCCCGGATGCACTTCCTCCACTTAGGGCGGTCTTTGGCCAGGGACTCCCAGGTGCCGGTGGGGATGTCGCACTTTATCAGGGAGGCTTTGAGGGTGCCCTTGTAACGTTTCCTCTGCCCGCCTTTGGCTCGTTTGCCGTGAACGAGTTCCGAGTAGAGCGCTTGCTTTCGGAGTCTAATGCACTGCTCCATTGAGCTGCGATCACTGACACACTGGTCGTCAGTACAGCACGAATGTTAGTGGTTCTGCAGTACTCACAACAGGTAACAAACATCTTGTGATTGTTTTGTGTGTTGGAAGACTCTGACTAATCATTGTATTGGCGCATGTTCATGCCTGAGACTCTCTCAGTGGGTGCTTTGTGGCAGTACAAAATAATCTCAGGTCAAGTATGACATACTACGCTCGTGTTCAAAGTACTGCCTCATTAAAGTTTTTGGTGGGGGGCGGGGTAGTTTAGTTCTATGGTTTCATGTTTGCCGGAGACTCAATTGCAACTGCCAAAACACATCTCACTTGGAAGGCTCAAGAACCATCAAAGAGCAGGAGGCCTTGATCCCCTCTGGCTGTGCAGATTTCAAAGTGCTGCCTCTGAAGTGACAGAACGATACTGTGCAGCAGCGATATAATGGGTTACAACACACGTTTTAATTTTGTTTTTGCCCCTGTAGCGTTCAAACAGCTATTGTGCACATCGTCCCCCCAGCTCATCGCTAACACACAATGGCAGGCAGGCAGACAATAAGTGACACTTGAATGCCGGATGAGAGGGAATGCGACGCGGGGACACGAACGTTGCAGGGGCGTCCTGCGACTGGCTGAGGGATGATGTACTGCTTCCGCCAGCCTTCACTGGGGGTGAGGTAGGGGATGGAGATAAGAGGCTGCTTCGGCAGCGCCTCTCAAACCCGCGACTTCTGCCACCTAGAAGGACAAGGGCAGCAGCTGCCTGGGAACACCACCACCTCCACGTTCCCCTTTAAATCCAGCCCGACTTGGGCGTGTATCACCGTTCCTTCATCGGCGCTGGGTCCAAATCTTGGAACTTTATACCTCACAGCACCGTGGGAGTACCTTCACCTCCTGGACTACATTTCAACATGGCCGACATTACAACAGTGACGACACTTTGTAATGTCGGCTACACTTCGAAAACTACTTTAGTGGCTGCAAAACCCGTTGGGTCATGAAAGGAGCTATAGAAAATGCAAGTCTTTCTTTATCTTGGCGGTTCAAGAAGACGGCACACCACCACCTTCTCAAGGGCAACTATGGCTGGGCAATAAATGCTGGCTTTGCCAGCGACATCCCTATACCAAGAATGTATAAGATTCTGAGGGGGCTTGACAGGGTAAATGCTGAGAGGATGTTTCCCCTTGTGGGAGAATCTAGAACTAGGGGGCATAGTTTCAGAATAAGGGGTCGCCCATTTCAAACAGAAATGAGGAGGAATTTCTTCTCTCAGAGGGTCGTGAATCTGGAATTCTCTACCTCAGAGAGCTGTGGAGACTGGGTCATTGAATATATTTAAGGTGGAGATAGACAGATTTTTGAATGATAAGGGTGTCAAGGGTTATGGGGAGCGGGCAGGGAAGTGGAGCTGAGACCAAGATCAGATCAGCCATGGTCTTATTAAATGGTGGAGCAGGCTCGAGGAGCCGTATGGCCTACTCCTGCTCCTATTTCTTATGTACTTATGAATATTTTAGAAAATTGGTTGTAAAACTGATACATGTAGAGCAGCAAGGACCAAGGTTCACATACTGGTGCTGTTGAAGTCAAGGAATTGCAGCAGTTATCTTCACCATCACTCGGTTAGGGAGAGGAACAACTAGCTGGGGTTATTGTTCCTTAAGTGCTGTGTGTGTGGATGTCACACAGAATTACAACACACAAACAGGCCATTCGGCCCAACTGGTTAATGCCGGTGTTTTTGCTGCACACGAGCTTCCTCTCGCCCCTCTTCATCTCACCCCATCACTATATCCTTCTGTTCCTTTCTCCCTCATGTGTTTATCTAGCTTCCCCTTAAATTCATCGATACTATTTGCTTCAACTACACTCTGTGGTCGCGAGTTCCGCTTGCAGGCCATTCCAAGGCAGCGGGATGGAGTTTTACCATGGGACCACTGGTTAGGCCATTCAGCACCTGGTACAACCGGGCTGTGCATTCTGGACACACACCCCACCCAATTGTACCTGAGTTTTGCAATCGGGGATTGGTTTCCATATTTACGATAGGATATACTTGCTTTGGAAGCAGTTCAGAGAAGGTTCACTAGGTTGATTCCGGGGGTGAGGAGGTTGACTTATGAGGAAAGGTTGAGTAGATTGGGCCTCTACTCATTGGAACTCAGAAGAATGAGAGGTGATCTGATCGAAATGTATAAGTTTATGAGGGGGCTTGACAAGGTGGATGCAGAGAGGATGTTTCCACTGATGGGGGAGACTGGAACTAGAGGGCACGATCTTAGAATAAGGGGCCGCCCATTTAAAACAGAGATGAGGTGAAATTTCTTCTCTCAGAGGGTTGTAAATCTGTGGAATTCGCTGCCTCAGAGAGCTGTGGAAGCTGAGACATTGAATAAATTTAAGACAGAAATAGACAGTTTCTTAAACGATAAGGGAATAAGGGGTTATGGGCAACGGGCGGGGAAGTGGAGCTGAGTCCATGATCAGATCAGCCATGATCTTATTGAATGGCGGAGCAGGCTCGAGGGGCCGTATAGCCTACTCCTGTTCCTATTTCTTATGTTCTTATGTAACTTGCGTTCATATTTTTAACAGCAATTCACACAGACTTTTTTTTTTACTGATGCCAGCTTTTTATCCCAGATTTTTGAGACGGAATAAAAATTCTCAAACTGCCCCGGTGGGATTTGAATGCACGTTCTCTGGATTATTAGTCTGGTTACATAATGATGTGCTGAGTTAACGGATCTGAGACAGTGTACTCGCACAGGGCCATCACCAGGGCTCCTCCTGCTGCCTGTCATCTCGTGACCCCCGGCTTGAAAGAGCATTTGTATCGGTATCAACAACATCAACTTAGATTGATATACTTTTATTCATTCACGGGACGTGGGCGTCACTGGCAAGGCCAGCATTTATTGCCCATCCCTAATTGCCCTTGAGAAGGTGGTGGTGAGCCGCCTTCTTGAACCACTGCAGTCCGTGTGATGAAGGTACTCCCACAGCGCTGTAAGGAAGGGAGTTCCAGGATTTTGACCCAGCGATGTTGAAAGAATGGCCGATATATTTCCAAGTCAGGAAGGTGTGATCTCTACCTCAATACCACTTCTCACGACCGCTCCACGATCTCAAAATTGTCAGACTGCTTGTCCGACATCCAGTTCTGGATGAGCAGAAATTTGCTCCAGTTGAATATTGAGAAGATCTATGCCATTGTTTTCGGTCCCCGCCACAAACTCCGTTCCCTAGCCACCGACTCCATCCCTCTCCCCAACTACTGTCTGCGGCTGAACCAGACTGTTTGCAACCTTGGTTTCATATCTGACCCTGAAATGAGCTGTCGACCACATATCCGCAACATAACTAAGACCGTCTATTTTCATCTCCGTGACATTGCCCGTCTCTCCCCTTGCCTCAGCTCATCCGCTGCTGAAGCCCTCATCATGCCTTTGTTATCTCTAGACTTGACTACTCCAACGCACTCCTGGCCGGCCTCCCACATTCTACCCTACGTAAACTAGAGATGATCCACAAATCGGCTGCCCGTATCCAAACTCGCACCAAGTCCCACTCACCCATCACCCCTTGGCTCCCGGTTAAGCAATGCCTCGATTTCAAAATTCTCATCCTTATTTTCAAATCCCTCCATGGCCTCGCCCCTCTGTAATCTCCTCCAGCCCCACAACCACCTGAGATGTCTGCGCTCCTCTAATTCTACCCTTTTGAGCATCCCTGATTATAATCACTCAACCACTGGTAGCCATGCCTTCTGTTGCTTGGGCCCCAAGCTCTGGAACGACCTGCCTTAACCTCATCGTCTCACTACCTCTCTTTCGTCATTTAACACGCTCCTTAAAACCTACCCTTTGGTCACCTGCACTAATTTTTACTTATGCGTCTCGGTGTCAAATTTTTAATCTCTTAATACTCCTGTGAAGCGCCTTGGGATGTTTCACTACGTTAAAGGTGCTATATAAATACAAGTTGTTGTTTTGTGTGATTTGGAGGGGAGCTTGGAGGTGGTGGTGTTCCCATGCGTCTGCTGCCCTTGTCCTTCTCGGTGGTAGAGGTCGCGGGTTTGGGAGGCGCTGCCGAAGAAGCCTTGGCGAGTTGCTGCAATGCGTCTTGTAGATGGTACACACTGCAGCCAGGGGGCGCCGGTGGTGGAGGGAGAGAATGTTGAAGGTGGCGGATGGGGTGCCAATCAAGCGGGCTGCTTTGTCCTGGATGGTGTCGAGCTTCTTGAGTGTTGCTGGAGCTGCACTCGTCCAGGCAAGTGGAGAGTATTCACCTTGAATTTTGCACCTTTATCGTAGAAAATGTCCCAAGCCGCTTCACGGGAGCTTAATCGGAGAACAATTTGACACCGAGCCACAGTTGAAGTAGGACCTCAAGTGACATATTTGGAGCAGCCTTAGTTTCAGGGGGCCAGGCTACTCACACATTTACAGCCCCCCCTGGATACCTCATCAGCCAACCCGAGTCAATGGGACAATGGGACAATGGGACAACGGGACAGCGGGACAGCGGGACAATGGGACAGCAGAAATGCCTCTTTTCAGGACCTTAGGACATCCCAAAATATTTAACTGTTATAGCTCAGAGAAATGCAACATCAACTGAGCGCACATCCAGGTCCCGCATACAACAAATGAGCTGATAATCTGTTTTAGTGATGTTGGTTACTGGAGAACTCCCCTGCTTTTCTTCAAAATAATGCCAAGGAATCGCTTACATCCACCTGAGAGGGCCTCGGTTTAACGTTACATCTGCAGAAGGCATCTCCAATAGTGCGGCACTCTCTCAGTACTGCCCCTCCGACAGTGCGGCGCACCCTCAGTACTGCTCCTCCGAGAGTGCAGTGCTCCCTCAGTACTGGCCCACCGACAGTGCAGTGCTCCCTCAGTACTGGCCCTCCGACAGTGCAGCACTCCCTCAGTACTGGCACTCCAACAGTGCAGCACTCCCTCAGTACTGCCCTCCGACAGTGCAGCACTCTCTCAGCACTGCACTGGGAATGTCAGCCTGGATTTTTGTGCTCAAATCCCTGGAGTGGGACTTGAACCCACAACCTTCTGACTCAGGGGCGAGAGAGAGCGCTACCACTGAGTCATGGCTGACACTTAGCTGGTAGTACCGAGCTATTAATGACACTGCTTTATTATTTTCAGGGGGGTAGGGGAAAGAACTTGATGGAGGCTCAGGAGGAGGCGATGGGGGCAGTCAAGTCTCTAATAGAATAATCATACATGGAATCAGGCGAGTGCAGGCTTGAAGGGCAAGTGGTCCTTTTTTGCAATAGATGTTCTTGTGTCCTCCTGTGTGCTCTCATGTGTCTCCTGTAAAAATCAGGAGTACAATCCATTTAAACTTTGAGACATGAAAAATGTATTCCCTCATGACTCAGCTAAAATTGAATCCGATTTAAATGCTGCTTTGCAATCCCTGCTACCTGGCTCTCTGAAAGAACCTGGATAGCGATTGGAGCTCGGATCAGCGTGTTATTAATCCAGAGGGGAATTTGTTTTCATGGCAGGGAATTGTTGTGATCTGGAACGCGCTGCCCGAAAGGGCAGTGGAAGCAGATTCAGTAGTTGACTTTCAAAAGGGAATCGGATAAATACTTCAAAAGGAGAAATTTTCCATGGCTGTGGGACAAGATCAGGGGGGAGTGGGGCTAATTGGATAGCTCTTTCAATGATCCGGTGGGCCAAATGGTCTTCCCTCGGTGTTGTGGGACGCTACAGCCGCGCGACAAATCAATCTGAGGATCGTGGAATAGTGCCGTGGGGTCTCTTATGTCCAGCACACGGGGGCCTCGGTTTAACGTCTCATCTGATAGACGGCGCCTCCGACAGTGCGACGCTCCCTCAGCACCGCACTGGAGTGTCCACCCAGATTTTTGTGCTCCAGTCTCTGGGCTGGGACTTGAACCCACAACCTTCTGACTCAGAGGTGAGAGTCAGGTACGGAAACCACGGTGCGGTGTGAGACAAAGTTCACGACCGTGCTGTGTGAGCCCAGCGCCGCCGAGGGAAGCGGCAGTATGTTTGGAGCGGCCTGGCGTTTCTAAGCTGTGTAAAATGGTTTTATCTTTTGTGCCCCACTTCGTTACGGGTTGGAACAGCATCTAAAAATACTGTCTCTCCTTGCGTTCACTGGCCCACGCTGCCAAAGGAGATTTGCTGTTATTTGGGTGAGGCAGGCCATATTGACAGCTGGGAGATGGTAGCAGGAATGCAGCGAGCAGATGGGTGTGCGTGTGCAAGATGCCAGCACTAAGAGCCAATGGACCAATTCATTGATTTTTGGTGCTCCAGAATCTTTCGAAGAAAAAAAGCGCTCGATTCCTCTCCTTCCGCTTTTGGAGATGTTGAGTTTTTTTTTTAATTCATTCATGGGATGTCGGCATCACTGGCAAGGCCGGCATTTATTGCCCATCCCTAATTGCCCCTTGAGAAGGTGGCGGTGAGCTGCCTTCTTGAACCGCTGCAGTCCGTGTGGTGAAGGTGCTCCCACACAGTGCTGTTAGGGAGGGAGTTCCAGGATTTTGACCCAGCGACGATGAAGGAACGGCCGATATATTTCCAAGTCAGGATGGTGTGTGTGACTTGGAGGGGAACTTGGAGGTGGTGGTGTTCCCATGCGCCTGCTGCCCTTGTCCTTCTCGGTGGTAGAGGTCGCGGGTTTGGAGTCGGGGTAGGGTTCCATTGGATGCCAGCAGGCCTATGTGGTCAGACTTTCTGGTGTGAGTTTGACCAGTAGGGGCAATATATCAACCCAACTCACCTGACAGGATCGGGTGCAATGCTGGTTTTAACACCCCCTATCGATTTTACTCTCCGATGAACGGTGCGTGATATTGAACGGTGTCTAAAACTCGATATTGGACTGGGTCTAAAACTGGTATTCCACCCAGATAAGTTCAGTTAAAATAACCCCCCCACTCCAGAGGTGGCAGCAGCACAAGTGAGGCAGCTCCTCCTCTCACCTGCTACCGAGACACAGCCGAGCTATTGGCTGGCGGAACAGGCTCGAGGGGCTGAATGGCACGCTCTTGCTCCTGGCTCCTATGATTGCTGGACAGCAGGAGGAGCCCTGGGCTTGTTTATCCTTTGCCCCTGTCCCAGCCCAGCAACGTCCCAGCCAATTACAGCGGTCCCTGTGGCTGTCCGAGACCAGCTCATTCAGCCCATCATTACATCGCGTGGTACTGGCAATCCAGACATACCCGAACTCACAATCCAATGATAGTGAGTTCAACTCCCACTGTGACGGCTTTGATCATTTTAATTCAGTTAGAAATAAAAAGCTGATGTCACTAAAAAGTCTCTATGAAGCTGCCGGATTATCGATAAAAAGCCAACTGCCTCACTAATGTCTCTTTAGGGAAGGAAACCTGCCTTCCTTCCTTGGGCCCGGCCTACACGTGACTCCAGACTCTACGCCAATGTGGTTGACTCTTAACCCATGCTCCCCGTAACTATTCTTTGGGCGCGCGGCCCCCTTAACCCATTCGGAAGTCCGCGCATGGGTAGTCTTTTCTATTTACAAGCCGGCTCACCAGCTGCATGGGACCCCTGGAGCAGTAGTCTGAAGGGGGCCTTGCCCCTAACTGCCCTCTGATGTGGCCTAGCCATATCACTCAGTTGTATCACCACCACCTTCTCAAGGGCAATTTGGGATGGGCAATAAATGCCAGCCTTGCCAGCGATGGCCACATTCCGAGAATGAACCACATGGTGCGAAACCTGTCATCTTTCTGGCCTGTGTAGCTGGGTACCACACAGAGTACGGCTCTCCCTTAATCCCAGTTTCTGATTTCAACCCGAGAAGACGGGATAGCTTGCTTTAGTCTCCTGATCGCGCTCTCTCTGTTTCAGGCAATCAATCGCGGAAGAGAAAATGACAATGAAATGAAAACGTTCCTTTCAACAATGACAAAAAGTGATCACGCCATCAACTCTCATCAGGAAGTCCCCTTGTGCTGGCATACGCTTGTTCCTTTTGTTAGTCTCTTTCTCTTCCATCATGGATATTATGCCAAAGAACTGTCTGAGCCATTTTAATTTTCAGTCCTTCCATGCAGAAAATTGCAAAATAATGATCTTTCATGTAATGTAAACACTGTGTCTGAGCAATATAGATTAGTGAAGTTTTATGGCTTTTCTTACAGTGCGTTAATTCTTTTTTCTTTTAATGATGCCGTGAGGAGAGATTCGGGCACATAGACCACAAGAAACCTATCGGAGTTGTGGGGCGTCCTCTGGGGACCAGCTGCAATACTCTGCTCGGATAGTTTGCTGTTCTGTGCAAGCGGTTTATCAACAGAACGACAATGAATTATGCGCCTCGCGTCTTTTTAGCTCCCCTCCCCCACCACCATCATCATCATAGGCAGTCCCTCGGAATCGAGGAAGACATGCTTCCATTCTAAAAATGAGTCCTTAGGTGGCTGTACAGTCAAATACGAGAACCACAGTCCCTGTCACAGACAGTCGTTGAAGGAACGGGTGGGTGGGACAGGTTTGCCGCACACTCTTTCCACAGCCTGCATTTGATTTCTGCACGCTATCGGCGACGAGACTCGAGGTGCTCAGCGCCCTCCCGGATGCACTTCCTCCACTTAGGGTGGTCTTTGGCCAGGGACTCCCAGGTGTCGGTGGGGATGTTGCACTTTTTCAGGGAGGCTTTGAGGGTGTACTTGTAACGTTTCCTCTGCCCACCTTTGGCTCGTTTGCCGTGAAGGAGTTCTGAGTAGAGCGCTTGCTTTGGGAGTCTTGTGCCTGACATGCGGACAATGTGGCCCGCCCAGCGGAGCTGATCAAGTGTGGTCAGTACCCCCCACCACCACACGGCCTACAGCGTTTCAAGAAGGCGGCTCACCACCACCTTCTCAAGGGCAATAAATGCCGGCCTCGCCAGCGACGCCCACATCCCAGGAACGAATAAAAAAAAAACCCGAGATCAAATGAGAACCGAAGTGAAGGATCAAGGTGCAAGACATCACCAAGGCTGCAAAGTTCATGAGAGGAGGCGAGGCAAATCGAGGCGAGGTGAATGTGTCTTAAAGGCCTGGCAGTGGTAAGGCCCAAGGAATGTGCACACATTGTCAGGTAGTTGTGGACTGGCCTCGGAGTCAGAAGGTCATGGGTTCAAGTTCCGCTTCGGAGACTTGATCGCAAAATCCAGGCTGACACTCTCAGTGCAGTGCTGGGGGAGTGCTGCACTGTTGGAGGTGCCGTCTTTCGGATGAGACGTTAAACCGAGGCCCTGTCTGCTCTTATGGGTGTCCTGTAAAAGATCCCCATGTTACTATTTGGAAGAAGAGCAGGGTAGGTCTCCCTGGTGTCATGAGTGTAATGTATGTACCTGTGAGTATGCTCACAGGTTTGCAGAGCTGTTGCGTTACATCCGAGCCAGGGTGCCCCTGGAAATGGAGCACGCGGTGTCCGTGAGAGGTGGTTGCCGGAGGGACTGGAGTGCATCATCACCCCCGGCAACCAAATTTTAATTTGATTTTAATGTCTAAAGTTTAATTTGTTTAAGTTGTCAGTTTTAGTGCCCCCCCCCCACCTTTTAGCCAGGGGGCACATGTATAATTTGTGTTTTTAGTGCCCCCCCCCCAAAAAAAAAGGGGGCACTTGAAAAGTTTTTGGAGTGTGCCCCCCCTTTAATCAGGGGGGCACTTGATTACTGATACAACTAAAATAGTTGTAGAGCTGTTGCATTGTGAGTGGCTCAGCTCGTCACGTGATGTTCACAAGACTCAATAAAACCCCAGTCAGTTGGGTCTCGGTCATCCACGATGAGGTATGCAGTTGTGAGCCTGGTGGATGAACTGGTAATGTATAGTGTGATTGTTAAATCGTTGTTAATAAACCAACTAGTTCTTAATAGCAATGTGTTGCTATGAATTCTTAAGCAAAGGACCCATGAAGCAAATATATTACAATGGCCAATATTTATCCCTCAAAACAACATCACTAAGAAAATAAATGATCAAGTTGCTGTTTGTGGGAGCTTGCTGTGCACAAATTGGCTGCTGCGCTTCCTAAGTTACAATAGTGACTACACTTCCAAAAAAACAGTACTTCATATCTAGCTGTACTCACCTCTCCAAACTCCTTTGGTAAGCTTTTCCGGTAACTAGCTCGCCTCTCACCCAATAAATGTTTCTTCTCTGAACCTACTTGACAGCCTAACTCATGTCTCCTTGTTCTGCTGTCTTATGCCAACACAAATAACTCTGACCCCCATCCTTGTCTCCACATCTGCTCGGAACACTCGGATCACACCCGCTTCAGAATTTTAATATTAATGGTGATGGCTTGGGAAGTGTCGATGTACAGAGGGACTTTGGTGTCCTTGTACATCAGTCATTGAAAGCAAATATGCAGGTGCAGCAAGCAGTTAGGAAGGCAAATAGTATGTTCGCCTTCATTACAAGAGGATTTGAGTACAGGAGCAAGGATGTCTTACTCCAGTTACACAGGGCCTTGGAGAGACCGCACCTGGATGTTTGGGTGCAGTTTTGGTCTCCTTACCTAAGAAAGGATATACTTGCCATAGAGGGAGTGCAGCGAAGGTTCACCAGACTGATTCCTGGGATGGCAGGTCTGTCGTACGAGGAGAGATTGGGTCGACGAGGCCTGCATTCACTGGAGTTTAAAAGAATGAGAGGGGATCTCATTGAAACGTATAAAATTCTGACGGGGTTGGATAAACTGGATGCGGGGAGGATGTTTCCCCGGGGCTGGGAAGTCTAGAACAAGGGGTCACAGTCTCAGGATACAGGGTGGGAAATTTAGGACCAAGATGAGGAAACATTTTTTCACTCAGAGGGTGGTGAACCTGTGGAATTCTTGACCACAGAAGGCTGTGGAGGCCAAGTCACTGAATATATTTAAGAGGGAGATAGATAGATTTCTAGACACAAAAGGCATCAAGGGGTTATGGGGAAAAAGCGGGAATATGGTGTTGAGATAGAGGATCAGCCACGATCATATTGAATGGCGGTGAAGGCTCGAAGGGCCGAATGGCCTACTACTGCTCCTATTTTCTATGTTCCTATGTTTCCTTTCCTGTCTGGATTCTCTGATTTGTCAGTCTCCATCTGTATCTTTTATTCTGAAACTGCCTTATCCTCTGAGGAGATCTTTCTGAAGCTTTGCTGCCTGGCTACATCTTTCCTGCAGTATGGGTTCCCAAGCTGCCTACTGTAGTCATAGAATCGTAGAAAATCACAACACAGAAGGAGGCCATTTGGCCCATCGTGTCCGTGTCAGTCAAAAAAGAGCTGCCCAGCCTAATCCCACCTTCCAGTACTAGGTCCATAGCCCTGTAGGTCATGGCTTCTTAAATGTGATGAGGGTTTCTGCCTCTACCGCCATCTCAGTCGGTGAGTTCCAGACCCCCACCCCACTCTGGGTGAAAAAATATTTCCTCATCTCCCCGCTAATCCTTCCACCAACTACTTTAAATCTACGCCCCCTGGTTATTGACCCCTCCGCTAAGGGAAACAGGTCCTTCCTAGCCACACTATCTATGCCCCTCATAATTTTATATACCTCAATTAAATCTTCCGTTAGTCTCCTCTGTTCCAAGGAAAACAACCCCAGCCTATTCAATCTTTCCTCGTAACTAAAATTTTCCAGTCCTGGCAACATCATCGTAAGTCTCCTCTGTACCCTCTCCAGTGCAATTATATCTCTTCTGTATTATCTCTCCTGTATAAAAGCACTATCGGTTCCTACTCTTGTCTACAAAAACTGCTCACTATTCCAGGATCATTCTGGAATGCAAAGATAACTCCCGGCTACTATTTTCTACTGCCAACTGTCTCCTTGAAGCCCTCTCCCCAGTCACCACCACCCTCACCTCCAACAACAAGTGTGAGGAGTTCATGGGCTTCTTTGTCTCAGAGATTGAGACCATCCGATCAGCTGCCTCTGCCAGTTCCCTTTCTTCACCTAGGCCACAGGGCCAAACTTCATCTGAGGCTCCTACCTGCCCTCGCCCTAAACTCATATCTTTCTCCAGTTTCTCTTTGATCTTCCCTCTTGATCGCTCCAAACTCATCTTATCCATGAGACGCACTTCCTGTTCTCTTGACCTTATTCCCACTAAACTGCTGACCACCCAACTTCCCTTTTCTGGCTCCCATGTTAGCCGACATTGTTTACGGTTCTCTCTCCTCCGGTACTGTTCCCCTCTACTTCAAATCTGCCGTCATCACCCCTCTCCTCAAAAAAACAACCCTTGACCCCACTTTGCTTGCTAGCTATCGCCCCATCGCCAACCTCCCTTTCCTGTCCAAAGTACTTGAACGTGTTCTCGCCTCCCAAATCCGTGACCATCTTTCCATGAATTCAATGTTTAAATCCCTTCAGTCTGGTTTTCGCCCCTGCCACAGTACCGAAACGGCTCTCATCAAAGTCACAAATGACATCCTTTGTGACTGTGACAAAGGTAAACTATCCCTCCTCGTCCTCCTGAACCTGTCTGCAGTCCTTTGACACAGTTGACCACTCCATCCTCCTCCAACGCCTCTCCACCATCGTCCAGCTGGGTGGGACTGTACTCGCCTGGTTCCATTCCTATCTATCTAATCGTAGCCAGAAAATCTCCAGCAATGGCTTCTCTTCCCGCTCCCGCATCGTTACCTCTGGTGTCCCCCAAGGATCTGTCCTTGGTCCCCTCCTATTTCTCATCTATATGCTGCCCCTTGGCAATATCGTCCGAAAACACGGAGTCAGTTTCCACATGTACGCTGACGACACCCAGCTCTACCTCTCCACCACTTCTCTCGACCCCTGCTTGGTATCTAAATTGTCAGACTGCTTGTCCGACATCCAGTACTAGATGAGCAGAAATTTTCTCCAATTAAATATTAGGAAGACCGAAGCCATTATCTTTGGTCCCCGCCACAAACTGCGTCCCCTAACCACTGACTCCATCCCTCTCCCCAGCATTAATCTGAGGCTGAACAAACTGTTCGCAACCTAGTCATTATATTTGACCCTGAAATGAGTTTTCAGCCACATATCCACGGCATAACTAAAACCGCCTATTTCCACCTCCGTAACTTTGCCCGCCTCCGCCCCTGCAACAGCTCATCTGCTGCTGAAACCCTCATCCATGCCTTTGTTACCTGTAGACTTGACTACTCCATCTCACTCCTGGCTGGCCTCCCACATTCTACACTACGTAAACTTGAGGTCATCCAAAACTCAGCAGCCCGTGTACTAACTCGCACCAAGTCCACTCACCCATCACTCCTGAACTTGCTGATTTACATTGGTTCCCAGTTAAACAACGCCTCGATTTCAAAATTCTCATCCTTTGTTACAAATCCCTCCATGGCCGCGCTGCTCCCTATCTCTATAACCTCCTTCAGCCTCCCAATCCTACAAGATGCCTGCGCTCCTCAAATTCTACCCTCTTGAGCACCATTATAACTGCTCAACCATCAGTGGCCGTGCCTTCAGCTGTTTGGGCCTTAAGCTCTGGAACTCCCTCCCTAAACCTCTCCGCCTCTCTTTCCTCCTTTAAGGATAAGGGGTAAGCCATTTAGGACCGAGATGCGGAGGAACTTCTTTACCCAGAGAGTGGTGAACCTGTGGAATTCTCTACCACAGAAAGTTGTTGAGGCCAATTCACTAAATATATTCAAAAAGGAGTTAGATGAGGTCCTTACTACTAGGGGGATCAAGGGGTATGGCGAGAAGGCAGGAGTGGGGTACTGAAGTTGAATGTTCAGCCATGAACTCATTGAATGGCGGTGCAGGCTAGAAGGGCCGAATGGCCTACTCCTGCACCTATTTTCTATGTTTCTATGTTTCTATGCTCCTTAAAACCTACCTCTTTAAACAAGCTTTTGGTCACCTGCCGTAATTTCTTCTTATGTGGCTCAGTGTCAAATTTATCTACTTTGTCTTGTAACACTGCTGTGAAGCACCATGGGACATTTTACTATGTTAAAGGCGCTATATAAATAAAAGTTGTTGTTGCTTTAACATGGTGACCAGAACTGCACGCAGTACTCTAGCTGTGGCCTTACTAATGTTTTATAAATGTCGTCGTGGAGCAGGCGGAGGATGGCGACAAACTTTGTGGGCAGCCGAAACGGAGGAGGACGCTGCATAGTCCCTCGCGGTTAAAAGTGTCGAAGGCCTTTGTAAGGTCAAAGAAGGCCATGTATAGGGTTGGTGTTGTTCCCTGCATTTCTCTTGCAGTTGTTACGCCGTAAAGATCATGTCCATTGTGCCCCGTTGTGGACGGAATCTGCACTGTGACTCCGGGAGGAGCTCCTCAGCCACAGGGAGAAGACGGTTGAGGAGGATTCTAGCGATAACCTTCCCAGTGGCTGATAACAGGGAGATTCCTCTGTAGTTACTGCAGTCGGACTTGTCCCCTTTTTGAAAGATGGCCACGATTACTGCATCTCTGAGATCTCCCTGCATTCTCTCCTCCTTCCAGATGAGAGAGACGAGGTTATGCATTCGTGCCAACAGTGCCTCTCCGCCATACTTTAGTGTCTCAGTGGGGATTCCATCCGTGGGCGGGCCACATTGTTCGCTTGACTGGCATGAGACTTCCAAAGCAAGCCCTCTACTCGCATCTCCTTCACAGCAAGCGAGCCCCAGGTGGGCAGAGAAAACGTTTCAAGGACACCCTCAAAGCCTCCCTGATAAAATGCAACATCCCCACCGACACATGGGAGTCCCTGGCCAAAGACCGTCCTAAGTGGAGGAAGAGCATCCGGGAGGGTGCTGAGCATCTCGAGTCTCATCGCCGAGAGCATGCAGAAATCAAGCGCAGGCAGCGGAAGGAGCGTGCGGCAAATCTGTCCCACCCTCCCTTTCCTTCAACCACTGTCTGCCCCACCTGTGACAGAGACTGTAATTCCTGTATTGGACTGTTCAGTCACCTCAGAACTCACTCATAGAGTGGAGGCAAGTCTTCCCCGATTTCTTGGGACTGCTTATGATGATGCTGATGTTCTATACAGTTCAAGCATAACCTCCCTGCTCCTATATTCTACAGTCTAGCCAGGGCCTCTATATAATGGTGGGATTACTGCCTTTGATCTGCTTTCCAGTTTCCTTTTAATGCAAACCAATACACCGCTTGTTTTATTTTGGACATTGGCTTGATATCTTCAAGAATCTTGCCTACTGTGAGGTCAGGATCCCGTTCGTATTCAATAAAAGATAACAAGGAAACTACCACGCTGGAAACACTCAGCAGGTCAGGCAGCATCTGTGGAGAGAGAGAAACCGAGTTAACGGAAAAGTTACCCCTAACTTCCTCACTCCACAGCTGCTGCCTGATTCACTGAGTGTTCCGAGCGTCTTCTCTCATTATTCCAGTTTATTCAGTATTTTCCCATTAATCTGTCATCATTCTGCCTGTTCCTCAGTTTATTACATTACATTGATCCCCATTAAACTGCCCCTGCCAATTGTCGATCCATTTTCCCAAACAACCTAATCCCTCCTCCATTCCAATGCTTTCCTGGCCTTTCACCCTCTGTAAACTACAAACTCATTCGAAACTCTGCTGCCAGTGTCCTAACTCACACCCAGTCCCATCAGCCCTGTGGCCGCTGACTAACACTGTCTCCCGTCCGGCAACGCCTCCATTTTGAAATTCCCATCCTTTTATTCCAATCCTTCCATGACCTTGCCCAATGCCCCACCCCCACTCCCTAGCTCTGTAACCTCCTCAAGTCCCACAACCCACCGAGATCTCTGCACTCCTCCAATTCTAGCCTCTTGCATATTCCTGATTTTAATCGCTCCACCAGCGGTGGCCGTACCTTCAACTGCCTGGACCCCAAGCTCTGGAATTCCCTCCCTAAACCCCTTTGCCTCCTTCCCTCCTCCTTTAAAAGGTGCTCCTTAAAATCCACCTCTTTGACCAAGCTTTTGGCCATCAGTCCCAATATCCCTTTTTGTGGCTCGGTGTCAAATTTTGGTCTGATTACACTCCTGTGAAGCAGCTCGGGACGTTTTTGCTGCATTAAAGGCCCTATATAAATGCAGAGTATTGTTGTTGTTGTTGTTGTTGTAGCTTCTTCCAATTCTCCGCTGTGTTAACTACAACTGCCATTCGGGTGACATCCGGCAATTTTGAGATGTATCTACCGGTGTTCTCTTCCAGGAACCATTTTAACTTCTCCACCTGCGGGTAAAGTCCCAGACAACTTGACCACAAAGGCACGATTGGGATCCGCAGCTCACTGTATGGGGAATGGCAGGTCCAGCGCCGGGTCCCATTGCTCCAACGTGCAATATATTGCAGCACTCCTAAAGGTCACCCTTAAGTGGGATTAAAAACTTGCATTTATTTAGCACCTTCTACGCAGGGAAGTTATGCTAAAACCTGTATCGAGCCTTGTTTCGACCGCACTTGGAACACTGTGTACAATTATGGTCGCCATTTTATAAAAAGGATATAGAGGCACTGGAGAGGGTGCAGAGAAGATTTACAAGGATGACACCAGTAATACGGGGTTATAGCTATCAGGAAAGGATGAACAGGCTGGGTCTCTGTTCTCTTGAAAAGAGAAGGCTGAGAGGTGACCTAATAGAAGACTTTAAAATTATGAAAGGTTTTGATAGAGTGGATACAGAGAGAATGTTTGCATTTGTGGGGAAGAGCATAACTAGAGGCCATCAATATAAGATAGTCACCAAGAAATCCAATCGGGAATTCAGAAGAAACTTCTTTACCCAAAGAGTGGTGAGAATGTGGAACTCGCTACCACAGCGAGTGGTTGAAACGAATTGTATAGATGTATTTAAGGGGAAGTTAGATAAGTATATGAGGGAGCAGGGAATAGAGGGTTATGCTGTTAGATTTCGATGAGAAAAGACAGGAGGAGGCTCAAGTGGAACATAAACGCCAGCCTGGACTGGTTGGGCCGAATGGCCTGCTTCTGTGCTGTGTTTCCGCTGTAATATTAAAAGCGTCCCAAGGTGCTTCACAGGAGCGTAATCAGACCAAATTTTGACACCGAGACCTATAAAGAGATATGAGGATAGGTGACCAAACACTTGCTCAAAGAGGTAGGTTTTCAGGAGCGTCTTAAAGGAGGAGGAAAGCGACGAAGAGAGAGGGAGAGGTTTAGAGAGAGAATGGAGAGTTTAGGGCCAGAACAGCTGAAAGCACGGCCACCAATCGTGGGGTAAAGGAAGTGGGGAGCGCGCATGAGGTCAGAATTGGAGAAGCGCAGAGAACTCAGAGGGTTGACTTATAAAGAAAGGTTGAGCAGGTTGGGCCTATACTCATTGTAGTTCAGAAGAATGGGAGGTGATCTTACTGAAACATGCAAGATACTGAGGGGCTCGACAAGGTAGATGCGGAGAGGATGTTTCCCCTCGTGAGGGAATGTAAAACGAGGGGGCACATAGTTTCAGAATAAGGGATCGCCCATTTAAAACTGAGATGAGGGGGAATATTTTCTCTCAGAGGGTCATAAATCTGTGGAACTCTGTGCCCCAGAGAGCCGTGGAGGTTGGGTCATTGAATATATTTAAGGCGGAGATAGATTTTTGAGCGACAGGGGAGTGAAGGGTTATGGGGAGCGGAAAGGGAAGTGGAGCAGAGCCCAGGATCAGATCAGCCATGATCTTATTGAATGGCGGAGCAGGCTCGAGGGGCCAGATGGCCTACTCTTGTTCCTATTTCTTATATTCTGATGTTGTAGGGCTGGAGGAGATTACAGAGATAGGGAGGTGGGGCGGGGCCATGGAGGGATTTGAAAACAAGGATGAAAATGTTAAAAGCGAGGCGTTGTCGGACCGAGAGCCAATGTAGGTCAGCGAGCACAGGGGTGATGGGTGAGCGGGACTTGGTGCAAGTTAGAACCCGGGCAGCAGAGTTTTAGATGATTGACAACATGCAGTGAGTGGAATTCTGGTCAGTGCCTGTTGAAGGGACCTTCCGTCAGCTGAATATATTTTTTGCTGACTCGGTAGGCATCTGGATTAAAGCCGGGAAATTGCACTCGCAATTTCAGCCTCTGACATAAAGTACCACTGGTGTAGGGTGGCCAGAACTCTGTGAAAAAATTGCAATTCACTTTAACGGCAGATTCAGGAGTGACTATGGTTTCAGATTGGGACTGATGCCAAACAAGCAACTGAAATGGAATGTCGACATTTAATCACATTTAAGAGATCTGCAACTCCAAATATAATGTAAAATTATCTTACTGATTTTAAATTAACTTTTTATTTCCCTCAGGTGACTGCAGCTGTAATTTAAGACAAGGGCAGCTGTCGATTTGTGTCTGTTAGATTTTATAAGAAGTGCTTTAATGTATTAACAAGCAGTAAAGATTATGGGTTTCACCCTTCTCCCCAGTCCTCCCCCCCACTCCAATCTCATCCGAGTCAGATGTCAATTTTGTGCTGTCACTGTCATTTAAAGTGACATTTTGTCATTACATAGTCTGAGGGGACGGTGTCTAAAAATAAGGATGAAATCCACACGACGACCTCTGCTAGCCTCAGGAACATAGGAGCAGGAGGAGTCCATTCAGCCCCTCGAGCCTGTTCTACCATTCAATTAGATCATGGCTAATTTGTGTCTTACCTCCATCTACCTGCCTTCCTTTTCTAATTCTTAATACCCTTCCCAGTCCAGTATGATAATCATCATCATAGGCAGTCCCTCAGAATCGAAGAAGACTTGCTTCCACTCCTGAAGTGAGTCCTTAGGTGGCTGAACAGTCCAATACAAGAGCCACAGACTCTCTCACAGGTGGGATAGTCGTTGAGGGAAGGGGTGGGTGGGACTGGTTTGCCGCACGCTCTTTCCGCTGCCTGCGCTTGGTTTCTGCATGCTCTCGGCGACGAGACCTTGAGGTGCTCAGCGCCCTCCCGGATGCTCTTCCTCCACTTAGGGCGGTCTTTGGCCAGGGACTCCCATGTGTCAGTGGGGATGTCGCACTTTATCAGGGAGGCTTTGAGGGTGTCCTTTTAACGTTTCCTCTGCCCGCCTTTGGCTCGTTTGCTGTGAAGTAGTTCCAAGTAGAGTGCTTGCTTTGGGAGTCTCGTGTCTGACATGTGGACTACCCAGTGGAGCTGATCGAGTGTGGTCAGTGCTTCAATGCTGGGGATATTAGCCTGGACGAGGACACTGATGTTGGTGCGTCTGTCCTCCCAGGGGATTTGTAGGATCTTGTGGAGACATCGTTGGTGATATTTCTCCAGCAACTTGAGGTGTCTGCTGTACATGGTCCAGTACCATAACCACGATGGTACCATACCCCTGAGCTTCAGGGGATGGCAAAGAGTCCCGGCCTGTCCAGCCTTTCCTGCTAGTTAGAACCTCTCAGTTGCTGTTAATGATTTTTGCACCTTCTTCCTTGCCTCTATATCCTATGCAGAACTATGCACAGTACTTCAAGTATGGTCTAACCAAGGTCCTATACAATGCTGATCACCCTTTATGAAAGAATCTATCCTGAACTCATCTTTTACAGCCTGTGCCCTCTTGTCCCACTGCCCTGGTGCCTTTGCTCCAAGCTTTACTTCCGTGAATGTGTTCTTACTGTCTCTTCCTGAGTTGTTTTTCATAATCTGGGTTGTCTTCTTATGGTTGTAAAAGAAAGAAAGAGTTGCATTTATATAGCACCTTTCACAACCACCAGACATCTTAAAGCACTTTACAGCTAATGAAGTGTAGTCACTGTTGTAATGTGGGAAACACGGCAGCCAATTTGCGCATAACAAGCTCCACAAACAGCCATGTGATAATGACCAGATAATAATTTTTGTTATGGTGATTGAGGGTTAAATATTGGCCAGGACACCAGGGATAACTCCCCTGCTCTTCTTCGAAATAGCGCCAGGGGAGCTTTTACGTACACCGGACAGAGCAGACAGAGCCTCGGTTTAATGTCTCATCTGAAAGACAGCATCTCCGACAGTGAAGCACGCCCTCAGCACTGCACTGGGAGCATCAGCCTAGATTTTTGTGCTGAAGTCTTTGGAATGGGACTTGAACCCACAACCTTCTGAGCCAGAAGTGAGTGTGCTGCCCACTGAGCCACGGATGACATTTGCGATAGTGAAGTGTTTTTTTCTAGATTTCACCTTGGGTACTGGTTCTTAAAAGAAAGTACAGTTTATTATGAGATTGTTTTTTATTTGACAGAATATTGATTAATTTTGACAGCATCATCATCATAGGCAGTCCCTCGAATCGAGGATGACTTGCTTCCACGTCAAAAAGTTCACAGGTGTTTCAGTGAAGGACCTAAAATTCCAGGTTCCGAACTGAATCTTGAAGGATGGAAGATGCCTGTGCGTTGATTTTTTTTAAAGTGACATAGGCAACCAGGTATGTACCAGTCATTAAAACAGTCGCCAGTCCTCCCACCACCTGGTCTGGTCTTGAGTTGTGCATGGCATGAGTGTCTCGGGTATGAGCCCCACTTCCTCCACAGAATAGAATTCTGTCTATTCTGAGGTGGCAGTGGTGGGACTAGGATTTGGCATCTGTGCCTTCGGTGCTTAGCAATGATGTTAGGCTACGGTTCCCGCTCCTGATGGCTGTCCATTGACGGCGGCTGGGGAATGCAGTTGTCTGCATGTCGGGTCAGGAGACACATGTATAACAAATGGCCTCTTGTGAGAGCTACCAGAGAGAGAAGCAACTACACCGTACCATCAGCATCTTGAGGAGTTAGGGGGAGGAAATGTGAGAGAATACTGGCACGGTTGATAAAACACAAGCCTGGGACTTCATTAATGGCACTAGAGCAGGACATTAAGGTGTCAGCTGTGGCCCAGTGGGTAGCACACTAACCTCTGAGTCAGAAGTTTGTGGGCTCAGAATCCCACTCTAGGGACTCGAGCGCAAAATCTCTAGGAGTGCTACACTGTCGGAGGTGCCGTCTTTTCGGATGAGACCTTAAACCGAGGTCTGTCTGCCCTATCAGGTGGATGTTGTGTATTTGCTTCATGGGTTCTTTGCTTAAGAACTCACAGCTAGACATTTGCTGTAAACATAACAACATAAGAATTAGGAACAGGAGTAGCCCATCTAGCCTCTCGAGCCTGCTCCACCATTCAACAAGATCATGGCTGATCTGGCCGTGGACTCAGCTCCACTTACCCGCCCGCTCCCCATAACCCTTAATTCCCTTATTGGTTAAAAATCTATCTATCTGTGATTTGAATACATTCAATGAGATAGCCTCAACTGCTTCCTTGGGCAGAGAATTCCACAGATTCACAACCCTCTGAGAGAAGAAATTCCTTCTCAACTCGGTTTTAAATTGGCTCCCCCGTATATTGAGGCTGTGCCCCCTAGTTCTAGTCTCCCCGACCAGTGGAAACAACCTCTCTGCCTCTATCTTGTCTATCCCTTTCATTATTTTAAATGTTTCTATAAGATCACTCCTCATCCTTCTGAACTCCAACGAGTAAAGACCCAGTCTACTCAATCTATCATCATAAGGTAACCCCCTCATCTCCGGAATCAGCCTAGTGAATCGTCTCTGTACCCCCTCCAAAGCTAGTATATCCTTCCTTAAGTATGGTGACCAAAACTGCACGCAGTACTCCAGGTGCGGCCTCATCAATACCCTGTACAGTTGCAGCAGGACCTCCCTGCTTTTGTACTCCATCCAGCTGGTTTATTAGCAAAGGTTTAACAACAAACTGAACTCGACTAGTTCATCCACCAGGCTCACAACTGCATGCCTCATCGTAGAGAACCTGAACTCAATGAACTGGGGTTTTATTGAGTTTTGTGAACATCACATGACTGGTAAGCCACTCACAGTGCAACAGCTTCACAAACCTGGGAGCATGCTCACACGGGCATACATTACAGACATAAAAGATCTCATGTCACTATTTCAAAGACCAACATGGGAGTTATTCCTGGTGCTCTGACCAATATTTGTCCCTCATTCAACACCTAAAAACAGATGATCTGGTCATTATCACAATACATTACAACAATGACTACACTTCAAAAGTACTTCATTGGCTGTGGAGCGCTTTGGGTACCCTGTGGTCGTGAAAGAGGCTATATAATTGCAAGTTCTTAATTGGGAATAATGAATAACGGAATACGATCTGAAAAACCTCTTCATATTTATTTTTAGCAGTTAGTAACAGCAGCAGCAATAAGAGGGATTGGTCACTTCGAACTAAATGGTCATACAATGTTCTTCAAGTATGGTACAGTCGTTCAGGGACTATTGATTCCACCGATTGATAAGAGACTGTGAAAGGCTAGGACCTAGGCAGGCCTAGGAAGGCACTGAAATAACATGGTTTCCATTCTCAAGTAGTCTGCGTGTTGTAATTGTGGCTTGCAGGTTCAGGGAAAGCCCTTACTAAAGACCTATTTTGATGTTAGCGGTTTTGCTTGTAACATAATACTGAAGAATTATGCTCCGTTTCTAGTTAAAGTGGTTTCGCAAAGTGTGGAAAGGCTGCTTTGTTGTTATTTTTTAAAATGTTTTGTGTGTGTATGTGTGAATTTTGTGCCGATCAGTGTGAGGGATGCCAGTGCTAGAGAATGGAAATATTTTCTATTCTGTTGCATTCAGTGTCAGTGTCGAGCGCTCCCAGGTTAGGTATAACATGGTTGGAGACAGAGCAAAGCTGCCTCTACCCTGCCCCAACAATGTACGTCAGGCCCAACCTCGGAACAGCGCCCCCTACTGCACCAGCCTCACATGTTTCCTTCCCACCTCAGCCTCTCTGAGTGAGATTGCCAATTTGGTTGTGAATCAGGGTAGCATTTTTTTAGTTTTGTGGGCCAAGTAAGAATAGGTTTGAGACTGGATCAATCCCATTCCAAATAGAATCCTCCCAGCCAGCAGACATCCTGGGGCTGATAGGCCAATGTCCAACCCCCATGCTGGTTGGTCCCAATTTGTCCGTTTTGGACCCCTATGAATTTCGGAACAGGAGTAGGCCACTCAGCCCCTTCAAGCCTCTTCTGCTATTCCATTAGATCATGGCTGATCTGTACCCATTTACTTCCATCCACCAATTGGTGGCCATGTCTTCAGCTGTCTGGGCCCCAAGCTCTGGAATTCCCTCCCCAAGCCTCTCCGCCTCTCTCGCCTACTTTCAGACGCTCCTTGAAACCTACCTCTTGGCCAAGCCCTGCCCTGAGATCTGCTTACATGGCTTGGTGTCAAATTGTGTCTGATCGCGCTCCTATAAAGCGTCTTGGGGCGCTTTACTATGTTAATGGCACTATGTAAATGCAATTTGTTGTTGTTATTCATGATATTCATGATATTCTCCTTCCATTTTATCCATTTCTCTCTGATACAGTACTGTGCAGTTCATAACCGTCCTTCCTGTAACAGGGTTTACTGCCTTTTGGACATTTGGCTGTGAGCGGCATCATAGCCATGGCTGGAGGGACGAGATTGTCCTGAGGTCTATTAGAATTTAGAAAGCATCAGATCATAGAGCTATATTTGAAAATGATATCATCTAAAGCCTAGTGGCTGTCATCAGTGGGAGGGAATCTTCAACCCATCTGTCTGGGCTGAGTTCCAGGCTTCAGTAGCAAAGGAACACTGTGTTCCACATTATTCCACCCAGTGCCTTTTCTGTTGGGTTTTAAATAGACGCTTGCTTGAGGTCTCCTGTCATTTCAAGATCAGCACTGAAGGCCTGTTCCTCCCCCTCCACAGCCACCATTCATATCCTGGGTCACACTGTCTGAAAGGGGCGATGGAAGCAGATTTAATAATAGCATTCGAAAGGGAATTAGATAAATACTTGAAGGGGTTAAAAATTTGCAGGGCTATGGGGAAAGAGCGAGGGTGGGAGGCGTGGGACTAATTGCATAGCTCTTGTAAAGAGCCGGCACAGGCATGATGGGCCGAATGGCCTCCTTCTGCACTGCATCACTCTACGCTTCCCGTGATAAGTTGTAATGTACAGACGTTGGATCAAGGCCAGAGTGTGACACACCCAGACCTATACCTCCATAAGCCCACTTTGGCCCCATATCAAACATCGGGCATTTATTTTACTGTCTTTCCCCACGCACACACATAAAAAAGCTTTTCTATATCCGTGCGCCTGTCTAGTGCACGCAGGTGTGCTGGGGATTAAAATGGGGGAAAAAAGAAAGACTTGCATTTATATAGCAACTTTCACAACCTCAGGCCATCCCCAAAGCACTTTACAGCCAACGAAGTACTTTTTGAACTGTAGTCACTGTTGTAATGTGGGAAATGCGGCAACCATTTTGCGCACAGCAAGCTCCCACAAACAGCAATGTGATAATGACTGACCTGATCATCTGATTTTCGGTGTTGGTTGAGGGATAATTATTGGCCAGGGCACCATTGTGATTGGAGCCCTTCGTACTGTCCTGTCAGATTGTGCTAATCATTTTAGAACTCATTTTCCCCCCCAAAATCATAATGAAGCAATAGCTGGACCTCTGAGCAGGACAGGTTCCACTTCAACTGAGGAGGTCTTTTCTTCGCTCCTCTTGAACGGGAATTGAAATGGCTCTGAGTGTGTGTGTGTGTGTGTGTGTGTGTGTGTGCGCGCGTGTGTGTGTGTGTATGTGTGTGCTGTTTTAATGCATTTACCTCAAATTTCTGAGTGAATTATTGTAAGATGGCTGTCAAGACAGGAGCACCTTTGTGGAAATAGTGCAGAGCGACTTGGTGTGAATGTATTAGCCAAATAAATAACCCACAGAGACATCTCAACCTTCCCACTGCTTACATGGTCGATGGGGAGAGGTGTGTATCCACATCTGTGATATAAATCGATCCCATGAACCGATTCCTAGGCCTCATTCACACAAATACACCATGTCATGAACAATCCAATAGAACCAGAATTTACACACAGAACCAGGCCATTCGGCCCAATTGCTCCATGCCAGTGTTTATGCTCCACACAAACCTCCTCCCGCCCTACTTTATCTCATCATATCAGCATATCTTTCTATTCCCTTCTCCCTCGTGAACTTATTTACCTTCCTCTCAAATGCTATTCACCCCAACCACTCCCTGTGGTAGCGAGTTCAACACTCTCACCACTCTCTGGGTAAAGAAGTTTCTCCTGAATTCCGTACTGGTTTTACTAGTGACTATCTTATATTTATGGTCACTAGTTTTGGCCTCCCCTACAAGGGTAAACATCTTCTCTACCTCTACCCTTTCAAACCCTTTCATAATCTTAAAGAGCTCTATTAGCTTGCCCCTCAGCCAGCTCTTTTCTAGAGAAAAGAGCCCCAGCCTGTTCAATCTTTCCTGGGAGGACAGAGGCACCAACGTCAGTGTTCTCGATCAGGCCAACATCCCCAGCATCAAAGCACTGACCACACTTGACCAGCTCCGTTGGGTGGGCCACATGGTTTGCATGCCTGACACAAGACTCCCACATCAAGCGCCCTCCTCGGAACTCCTACACGGCAAGCGAGCCCCAGGTGGGCAGAGGAAACATTTCAAGGACACCCTCAAAGCCTCCCTGATAAAATGCAACATCCCCACCAGCACCTGGCCAGAGACCGCGCTAAGTGGAGGAAGAGCATCCGGGAGGGCGCTGAGCACCTCGAGTCTCGTCGCCGAGAGCGTGCAGAAAACAAGCGCAGGCAGCGGAAGGAGCGTGCGGCAAACCTGTCCCACCCTCCCCTTCCTTCAACCGCTGTCTGTCCCACCTGTGACAGAGACTGTAATTCCCGTATTGGACTGTTCAGTCACCTGAGAACTCACTTTTAGAGTGGAAACAAGTCTTCCTCGATTTCGAGGCACTGCATATGATGATGATATGTATAACCTCTCCGTTCTGGTATCATCCATGTAAATCTTTTTAGCACCTTCGCCAATGCCTCTATATCCTGATTGTAATATAGAGACCAGAACTGTGCACAGTACTCCAAGTGTGGTCTTACCAAGGTTCTGTAGAAGTTTGACGGAACTTCACTGCTTTAAATTCTATTCCTCTGGAAATGAATCCCAGTGCTTCGCTTTGTTATGGCCTTGTTAAGTTGCGTCGCTAATTTTAATGATTTATGTATCTGTACCTCTAGATCCCTTTGCTCCTCTACCTCATTTAGACTCTTCGGGGGAGAAATTCGGTTGGTTAGCACCGCCTGCTAAGCATCCCAGAGGGTGGGGCCTCACCCGCTCGAGTGCCACACTGTCAGTGCCTGCTGCGAACTTAAGTGAAGGTTTAGCGGCGGCACTGCGCTCACTGGCCCCGCCCACTTAGTGACGTCACCGAGTGTGCCACGCCCCCTTAATCCCACGTTCGCAAAATTGACTCTTTTGCCTGCCGTAGCGCCCGGCGCTGAGACCGGCAGTCGGTCCAGCGGCGATCCCGCGGGCGATATCATCCGCAGTGCACGGTAAGTGCTGAGATTTCAACTTTTTCAACTTTTATCTATTTGTTGCAGGAGTGGGGAAGTGTGGGTGAAGTTAATTGAAATTTTTCAGCGGGATTTGTTTTTTCATCTTCAGGCTTTAGGATGCAGGCAACAAATTGAGTCGGCCTCCTGCGCTATCGCTCCGTTAGCACCCTAAGAGGAGTGTGGAACCCTTCTCTTAGCGCTCCTCTCTTCTCTTGGGGCGACACAGCTGAATATCGCACTTTGAGGCGGTAGACATCGCCTGACGCTAAAGGTAGCGACCCAACACCGTCTCCACCTCAAAGCGGGCGACACCGAATTCCTCGCCCTAATTATTTTCTGTGCATAAGGGTCGATGCGTTCGGTTGGTTTTAAATAGTGTAGGCACTTTTGTTAAAACTGCAGACAAAGACATTTCATACGGACAGGTAAAGTCGTTCGTTTCTAATTTTGCACTGCGTCATTGCAACCTCTAAGGCCTTTAAATGATGACTGTGTCTGAGAATCATTGAAAGGGGAAAGGAAGTCTTGGGGGTACATTTCTTTTTCAAATTTCTCCCACATTTGTATATTGAGAAAGATATACAGCGGTGAGAGTATTGATTGAATGGAAGATTTACACTTACCTTGTCACTTCTCTCAGAAACGCTCCAATATACGATCACAGTTACGTGGGCAAACACAGCAGCCGATTTGTACACGGCAAGAGTCCACAACCAGCAGTCAGATGAATGACTAGTAAATCTTATCTTTTTGCTGGTTGGAGAAGGAATGTTTCATTGACAGAACTTCCCGTTCTCCAAATTAATGCCGTGGGATCTTTTAACAGCCGTAGGTTAAACGAGACCTTGGTCGGAGTTCCGGGCAAAGGACCGGACCTCGAATAATGCAGCATGCCCTCAGTACTGCACTGGAGGTATCAGCTTTATATTGCGTGCTCAAGTCTCCGGAACGAGGCTTGGACCCATAACCCTCTGACTCAGAAGCAGAGTGCAAGCTTACAATGGGCTGAACTAGGGTTGCCAACTCTGATCGGATGTATTCCTGGAGGTTTCATCACATGACCTCCTGCTCCAACTGCCCCGCCCCCACGCTCCCACCATTGGTCGCCTGACATGTCCATCCTCACGGTGACCCGCCTTCCCACAGCCAATAGGAAAGAGAATAGACTCTTCATTACCCGATTGGATGATCTGTCAAGACTTTTTTTCCAATAATATTTTTACAATTACAAAACGGAAGTGTTCCAAGGAAATGAAAAATACACACAATGTTGTATTATTGTCCCTATGATTTTTCTCCCCGGGTGTTGCCCACAGCCGTGTCCTAGAAATTAATCTTTCATCCCTGGAGACTCCAAGCCAATCCTGGATGTTTGGCAACCCCAGGCTGAACTCACCTGAGTTCCCTGTTGGACTGCTTTGTTGCTTTTTTTTGTTCCGTTGCTTTAACCGTCAGGTTACACACACACTCCGTTGTAGTACTGGCAGGATCAGGTCTTTATAAAAACGTCATACTACACAAAAAAACAGTGTGAAGGTTGCTGAGACATACACTTCACAAAACATGCTCCCTGCTTTCCAGACACTCACGTTCCGTTTTCTAGTGTCTCTGCTGAAACTGTGTTCACTCACATCTCTTATACGTACCATCAATAAATCATCTTACATCAAAGGTACATACAAATACTGACAGAATGACAATGTAAACTAAATGACCAGCCACTCAACCTCCTGAAATTTGTTGATTGCCACAATCGACTCTTGCCATGAATGTTATTACTATAACACACAGGTGACCAAATTGACACATTCGAATGGCTCTCCTTCGATCTCAGGTCCAATTTGGAATCCATACTCATCAGAAAAGCTGCTTGAACTTTGAACTCAGCATGTGCCATCTCAGACTGCGCCGAAAGCGAGGTATTCGGGAAATAAAGACTTTCGGTCCCACATTCCCCAATTGGACAAAATTATCCATTGGAACCCTGCTGTGTATCTTTAATGCTGTGTATTATGCATGGTGGCGTACCACTGCAAGGTACAGCGCGATCTGGTGCAGGAGGGAGACGGCAGCGAAGAAGGACGTCATCGAGGTCCAGGCCGGTGATTGGAGCGTGGGCAGATATAGCAGGAGCGGCGAGATCGGGACGAAGGAGCGCCGAGAGACTGTAGAGGGACCCAGGAAAGGTGAGAGTTCGGGGCCCAGAAGGGGCGAGGGCTCAGGGGCAGCAGGGGCCAGCCCACACTGCGATATGTGTGCGCACCAAGCCCGTGCAGCAGAGCTGGTCTACAGTCGTCTTGGTTAACCCTTGCCACTGGACCAAGACCTAGCTCTGTCAAGCCCGTGTGGTGGCTGGTGTGCAACGGCCACCCCACGTTAAAAAAAATCCACGCACAGGCATCTTCCACCCTTCAGGATGTAGTTCGGGACCTGGAATATTAAATCCTTCATTGAAACACCTGTGAACTCATCCTTTTTTTGGCGTGGAAGCAAGTCATCCTCATTTCGAGGGACTGTCTATGATGATGATTACTCACTGTGGTTTTGTCAATCTGCACCTATATCCTATCGAAAAGGGTCAGGAGGTTTCGAGTAGCAAGATAGCTATCAGTTCCTTTGTGCAAATACTCATTTATTGCTGGAGCCCGTCCCTTCTGTTTGGCACGTGCTGCTTTCACTGTTTTTCTTGTCAATATTTGTTTTTTTTTTAGGTTTAGAGTTGGAATCATAGAATCATAGAATGCACTTAAGGAAGGAGGCCATTTGGCCCGTCGAGCCCATGCCGTCCCAGTTAGGGCCAGGGATGCTGCAGTGTGCCACATCACAGGGTGATGGGACGTGGACTCCGAACCCATGACCCCTCACACAGTCTCATTCTTGTCACTATGGGGAGCAGCCAAGCCCAAGGCTGCAGAACATGTCCTCGAACGGAGACGAGAAGAAAAAATAAATTAACTCGATCGACAGTCTTATTTCAGTGGAGTGGAATAAAGAGTGGAAAGAAAAGAAAGACTTGCATTTCTATAGCGCCTTTCACAACCACCGGATATCTCAAAGCGTTTTCCAGGCACTGAAGTACTTTTTGAAGTGTAGTCACTGTTGTAATGTGGGAAACACGGCAGCCAATTTGCGCACAGCAAGCTCCCACAAACAGCAATGTGATAATGACCAGAAAAATCTGTTTTTTTGTGATGTTCATTGAGGTACAAATATTGGCCAGGGAAGCAGGGATAACTCCCCTACTCTTCTTTGAAATGGGACCATGGGATCTTTTGCGCCCACCTGAGAGAGCAGACAGGGCCTCGGTTTAATGTCTCATCTGAAAGACGGCACCTCCGACAGTGCAGCACTGCACCAGAGAGCCAGGCTAGATTTTTGTGCTCAAGTCCCTGGAGTGGGACTTGAATCCACAACCTTCTGACTCAGAGGCGAGAGAGTGCTAGACACTGAGCCATAGCTGACGTGAGAAAGCCCTTATAGTAGTTTTTTTTCCAAATAAAGGTTCTTTAGGAGCGAGAGTGCTGCCCACTGAGGCACTGGCTGGCTGTAAGAGCGAAAAGGTAAACATCAGGAAACCATTTTGTTTCATGTCGTGGCCATTTTTCTTTCTCTCTCTCTCTCTCTAATTTTTAAACTCTTCAGATTGCAGCCAACAGGCAGTAAGATTAGATGTGTGCGCGTGCTGAGAAGATACAGTGACAAGCCTGTCACGTTTGGAAAGCCTGTGCACCGTGTACTGGTGCCTTTTTCCCGGTGCGAGGGGGGAAAAGCTGATTATTTTTTTGTTAACCTTATCCCTCTGGCTGCCTGAGGGGGCCGTTGAATCTGAATTGCGGAACAGGAGCTGAAGGGTCATCTCTCGCCGGCAAGTCAGCAGTTAGTTTTTTTAATATAATTGAAAGACTTTGTCGGAGGACGGAAAGCAGGCGGGCGAAGGCAGGCAGCATTGGGCTGCCTCTTACCAAATTCTCACGTGGGATGTTTATATATATATATATATTTTAAAAATCCAACAGTGTCTTATCGAATTTTTTTTCGCCAATTGATTATACCTCGTCAGAAGACCCTGTCATTCCGGGAGGTGCATCACTGTGACTAATAGGATCCCGTGGGATTCTAGGACACGTTCCAAATCCTGCTGCATATTTTTTTTCTTGAGAGAGGATTAAGAGGCATTCTACCTTTCGGATTTGTAAGAAACATAGAAACGTAGAAAATAGGTGCAGGAGTAGGCCATTCGGCCCTTCTAGCCTGCACCGCCATTCAATGAGTTCATGGCTGAACATTCAACTTCAGTACCCCATTCCTGCTTTCTCGCCATACCCCTTGATCCCCCTAGTAGTAAGGACCTCATCTAACTCCTTTTTGAATATATTTAGTGAATTGGCCTCAACAACTTTCTGTGGTAGAGAATTCCACAGGTTCACCACTCTCTGGGTGAAGAAGTTCCTCCGCATCTCGGTCCTAAATGGCTTACGCCTTATCCTTAGACTGTGACCTCTGGTTCTGGACTTCCCCAACATTGGGAACATTCTTCCTGCATCTAACCTGTCTAACCCCGTCAGAATTTTAAATGTTTCTATGAGGTCCCCTCTCATTCTTCTGAACTCCAGTGAATACAAGCCCAGTTGATCCAGTCTTTCTTGATAGGTCAGTCCCGCCATCCCGGGAATCAGTCTGGTGAACCTTCGCTGCACTCCCTCAATAGCAAGAATGTCCTTCCTCAGGTTAGGAGACCAAAACTGTACACAATACTCCAGGTGTGGCCTCACCAATGCCCTGTACAACTGTAGCAACACCTCCCTGCCCCTGTACTCAAATCCCCTCGCTATGAAGGCCAACATGCCATTTGCTTTCTTAACCGCCTGCTGCACCTGCATGCCAACCTTCAATGACTGATGTACCATGACACCCAGGTCTCTTTGCACCTCCCCTTTTCCTAATCTGTCACCATTCAGATAATAGTCTGTCTCTCTGTTTTTACCACCAAAGTGGATAACCTCACATTTATCCACATTATACTTCATCTGCCATGCATTTGCCCACTCACCTAACCTATCCAAGTCGCTCTGCAGCCTCACAGCATCCTCCTCGCAGCTCACACTGCCACCCAACTTAGTGTCATCCGCAAATTAGGGTCCGGGGAACAGGACTGTGTAAATAACGTGCTTTTCCCGTTCGGGTACGTGAAGGGGAAATGCAAATCCAATTTGCCTGCTGGTGCCAAGCATCGTGCCATACGTTCGTGTGCGGCGGAGATACAAGGCTTCTTCCGCCGCACAGGACCGTGGGAGTTCACGGAATCACAGAAATCCACAGCACGGAGGGAGGCCATTATGGCCCATCGTGTCCGCGCCGGCCGACCAAGAGCTGTCCAGCCTAATCCCACTTTCCAGCTCTCGGTCCGTAGCCCTGTAGGTTACGGCACTTCAAGTGCATATCCAAGTACTTTTTAAATGTGGTGAGGGTTTCTGCCTCTCCCACCCTTTCAGGCAGTGAGTTCCAGACCCCCACCACCCTCTGGGTGAAGAAATTTCCCCTCAAATCCCCTCAAAAGCTCCACCCAATTACTTTAAATCTGGTTGTTGACTCCTCTGCCAAGGGAAACAGGTCCTTCCTATCCACTCTATCCAGGCCCCTCATAGGTTTATACACCTCAATCAGGTCTCCCCTCAGCCTCCTCTGTTCCAAAGAAAATAGACCCAGCATCTACAATGTTTCCTCATAGCCAAAATTCTCCAGTCCAGGCAACATTCTTGTAAATCTCCTCTGCACCCTTTCCAGTGCAATCACATCTTTCCTGTAATGCGGTGACCAGAACTGCACGCAGTACTCCAGCTGCGGCCTAACCAGTGTTTTATATAGTTCAAGCATAACGTCCTTGCTCTTGTATTCCATGCCTCGACTAATAAAGGCAAGAATTTTGTATGCCTTCTCAACCACCTTATCTACCTAGGTCCCTCAGCGTGTTTTTTTCATTTGCCGCTTGCCAACATTGACAAGGGCTGGCACAGTGCCGGTGAGCTTCACGCTGCATGCCTCCTCACCATGAAGCCATTGTTACTGCGTGCCTTGCCTCGACTCCCAGAGCAAGCGGCCTTGTTTCTGTAGCACTGCTCAATCTCATTACCGAGATCTGCAGGGCCTCTCTCTGGCTGATGTCTTATTTGCCTCCTCGGAGACAGTTCACATATTAATTTGATCTCTTGCTTGCTTTGGTGGCAGAAACAGGAAGGCAGAATATTATCTGAATGGTGACAGATTAGGAAAAGGGGAGGTGCAACGAGACCTGGGTGTCATGGTACATCAGTCATTGAAAGTTGGCATGCAGGTACAGCAGGCGGTGAAGAAGGCAAATGGCATGTTGGCCTTCATAGCGAGGGGATTTGAGTATAGGAGCAGGGAGTTCTTACTGCAGTTGTACAGGGCCTTGGTGAGCCCATACCTTGAATATTTTGTACAGTTTTGGTCTCCTAATCTGAGGAAGGACGTTCTTTCTATTGAGGGAGTGCAGCGAAGGTTCACCAGACTGATTCCCGGGACGGCAGGACTGACCTATGAAGAAAGACTGGATCGACCAGGCTTATATTCACTGGAATTTAGAAGAATGAGAGGGGATCTCATAGAAACATATAAAATTCTTACGGGATCGGATAGGTTAGATGCAGGAAGAATGTTCCTGATGTTGGGAAAGTCCAGAACCAGGGGTCACAGTCTAAGGATAAGGGGTAAGCCATTTAGGACCAAGCTGAGGAGAAACTTCTTCACTCAGAGAATTGTGAACCTGTGGAATTCTCTACCACAGAAAATTGTTGAGGCCAGTTCGTTAGCTATATTCAAAAGGGAGTTAGATGTGGCCCTTACGCTAAAGGGATCAAGGTATATGGAGAGAAAGCAGGAATGGGGTACTGAAGTTGCATGATCGGCCATGATCATATTGAATGGTGGTGCAGGCTCAAGGGCCAAATGGTCTACTCCTGCACCTATTTTCTATGTTTCTATGTAATCAAGGGCCTGACTCATTGAAGACCTCCAAGCTTGACATGACCGGGTAGGAAACCTTTATCAAATTCCTCTAAATATATTTTCCTTCATTGAGAAACCAAGGGGAAGGCCCAAGGCCATAGTTCACGGTGACACCATCATCATCATCATAGGCAGTCCCTCAGAATCGAGGAAGACTTGCTTCCACTCTTAGAATGAGTCCTTAGGTGGCTGAACAGTCCAATACGAGAACCACAGTCTCTGTCACAGGTGGGACAGACAGTCGTTGAGGGAAGGGGTGGGTGGGACAGGTTTACCGCATGCTCTTTCCGCTGCCTGCACTTGTTTTCTGCATGTTCTCGGCAATGAAACTCGAGCACCCTCCCGGATGCATTTCCTCCACTTAGGGCGGTCTCTGGCCAGGGACTCCCGGGTGTCAGTGGGGATGTTGCACTGTATCAGGGAGGTTTTGAGGGTGTCCTTGTAATGTTTCCTCTGCCCAAGGTTGTGGAGAATAGGCGAACCAAGAAGTTAAGAAGCAATGAATGGATCACAGTTCCCAAAGCTCTCCACCCAGAAGCGGATTAACCCTGGCTTGGATGGAGCTGCAGCCTCAGGCCCACCAAAGAACATAGGCCCACCAAATAAATGTAGGAAAAAGAATATAAGGTCTCCCAAATAGGCTGAATAGAATAGACAATAAGAGGAAAAACAAGACCAAATAAAATAGATTCACTTGTTTATACCTATATACACTAATGTACCTATATACACATATGTACTTGTGTACAGAAGTACCTATATACACTAATGTACCTATATACTGAAGTACCTATATACACTAATGTACCTATATACACATATGTACTTGTGTACAGAAGTACCTATATACACTAATGTACCTATATACTGAAGTACCTATATACACTAATGTACCTATATACTGAAGTACCTATATACACTAATGTACCTATATACAGAAGTACCTATATACACTAATGTACCTATATACAGAACAGAATATGTACTAGGCCTGTTTTATTTCACATGTTATTGAGAGAAATTTGCATATATGTATGGGAATCCAGTATTGCAAAGTTACCAGAACAAGAATATATACCTACTTGATACAGAATAGATGCTTTCATTGTTGAATATACCAGCCTCTGTTTTCGTACTCAGAATCAGAATCATATACGTAATGTAATGAGCATGAACAAACACAACTATGGATCCATTTGGATCGGTTTGCCCCAGGCCCATCAGGCTCTTAGTCCGGCCCTGTCTCCACCACTGGGGGTTTTCCTCACGTCATGTCTGGGTCTGTTACAGACTAATTGATAGAGATTGATTCCTGTGCTTAGTCAACAACTTCATTCTTGTTGTATAGTGCGACTACCAGGATGGTACAAGGCGAACTAGATAGACCATGGTCTTTTTCTGTCTAATAATTACTATGGCCCAAAGTTTTAAAAGCCTGTAGACTGGAGGAGGAAGGAAAGGCTGAGGGAAGTAAAATTTTGAGTAAGTCATGGTGCATTGGGCCTTGATTTCAACACAGTGAGAAGGAAATGATCTGATTTCAAAAAATAATCCATTGAATTCTAACACTTTTTGCCTTCTATCTCTGTAACCTCCTCCAGCCCTACAGTCCTATGAGATCTCTGCGCTCTTGTCATTCCCACCACCTCTCCTCCCTTCGGGCTCTCCTTAAATCCTATCACTTTGACCAAGCTTTTGGTCACCTCTACAAATATCTCTTTATGTGGCTCAGTGCCAAATTCTGTTTGATAATCAGGGACATTTTACTACATAAAAGACGCTCTGTAAATGCAAATTGCCTTGTTGTTGAAGACACTTATATTGAAAGAGAGAAAGAAAGAGAGAAAGAAAGAGACAGACAGACTGACTGATGACTGACACATTATTACATACATACATACATAACTACGTACATACATACATACATTTATATAGCGCCTTTTACGACCACCGGATGTCTCAAAGTGCTTTACAGCCAATGAAGTACTTCTGGAGTGTAGTCACCGTTGCAATGTTATAATTGGGTTCTGATTCCTCTGGGAATTTTCACAAGTAACCTTGTTTCATGTGACTGCCTGTCCCATGGGCGCCAGAGAGCTATTCCAACTGTGGAGAACATGACATTCAAGCCTAATCATTTCCTCACCTGACATCCACATTTGGACTTTGCGACTGACAGGATAGCGATCAAGAAAGGAAACTCCAATTTATCCAGGCGTGTCAGCTGTGGCTCAATCAGTTGCACACTTGCCTCTGAGTCAAAAGGTTGTGGGTTTGAGTCTCACTCCAGAGAATTGAGCACGAAAATCAAGGCTGATGCTCCAGTGCAGTGCTGAGGGAGTACTACGCTGTTGGAGGTGTCGTCTTTCGGATGGAGACATTAAACCGAGGCCCCGTCTGCCCTCTGAGGTGGGCGTAAAAAATCCCATGGCACTATTTTGAAAAAGAGCTGGGGAGTTATCTCCGGTGTCCTGACCAATATTTTTCCCTCAGCCAACATTGCAAAATCAGATTATCGGGTCATTATCACGTTGCTGTTTGTGGGAGCTTGCTGTGCACAAATTGGCTCCTGCATTCCCCACATTACAACAGTCACTGCACTTCATTGGCTGTAAAGCGCTTTGGGACGTCCTGAGGTCGTGAAAGGCGCTGTATAAATCCAAGTCTTTCTTTTTTTCGGAAACATTGAGACTGATTACTATGCCTTGGCTAAAAGAATGTCGCATTTTTATTTTTTTTTAAATTCTGAACGTTTCAGCCAATAATAAACGTCCTAAGATTTTTACCGTCCTGCAGAATCAGCTTGTCAAAGGTAGAAAGTCACATTGAATTCCCTTGCAGCAGTTTGCGTATGTTTTCTGCATGTTAACGAGGCCCCTGCAAGTTAGCCTAGGCCAACTCGGGTTTCAAACAGCAAGGAGTCCCAAATAACACCCAAGGTCCAGCGGTAACACTCGATGGCCGCGTGCTGTGGGGAATGAAAGCATCCGCCTTGCAGTGACGTTCTCAATTTACAGGTCAGCCAAACTGCACAGCAGATGTGGTTTTGGCTTCGCCCAGCAGCAGCCTTGCAGTGTAATTTGAGCGTGAAGCTAGACTAATCACATTTCGGCATATACCTTGTGACCACCTCCACAAGGACGGAATCGTGGGACGCACGCAACGCAAAGAACCAACGCATCATCACTGACCCAGCAGCAGGGGTCCCTGGCTTCGACCTCCCTCGAGGACAGTGGACAGCACTCAACCCGATCTGCACAGTCGAAGATGAGGGACGGCTCGAAGTGCGACTGTGGCCCTGAGTCCCAGACCATGGAACACGTCACATCCACGCGCCCCACTGAGACCTGTAGCGGAGAGGCACCCGGGGGGGGGTAGGAACTGTCCTGCGCCCCCGATTGGGGATGGTAACTTGCTGTGGGGGGTACTTCCTGCGCCCGCCGAGGAAGTCCCACCGCTGAATTGGCCTCACCGCCCCTCGGAGGAAGTGGAATGCAATCTCGCGCGCATCACCACTTCCTGTAGGGGCGGGTCCAGCGGCGCTAACAGGGCACGATCAGAAACGCTACGCAAATCCTCCAGTAGGCCACCAGGGCGACGTGGTACTGGGGCTGCAACCCGGCACCAAAACGGAGTGTTGGAGCCGACCGCAGAGTCGGCAAAACCGGCAAGATGGCGGCGCGGGGTGCTGGCGACCTTCCCTGTAACTTTCGCCTCACGAGCGGATGTCTGCCCGGTTCACGACCCGCGAGGTTGCCACGGACACCCGGTTCAAAATTCTCATCCTTGTTTACAAATTCCTCCATGGCCTCGCCCCCCCTCCCATCTCTGAAATCTCCTCCAGCCCCACAAACCCCCGCTCCCGAGATGTCTGCGTTCCTCCAATGCTACCCTCTTGAGCATCCCTGATTATAACTGCCCAACTATCGGTGGCCATGCTTTCTGTTGCCTGGGCCCCAAGCTCTGGAATTCCCTCCCTAAACCTCTCCGCCTCTCTACCTCTCTTTCCTCCTTTAAGACGCTCCTTAAAACCTACCTCTTTGACCAAACATTTGGTCACCTGCGCTAATTTCGACTCGGTGTCAAATTTTTTAACTCATAATACTCCTGTGAAGCGCTTTGGGATGTTTCACTATGATAAAGGCGCTATATAAATACACGTTGTTGTTGTTTAAGATGCTCCTTAAAACCTACCTTTTTGACCAAGCTTGTGGTCACCCGACCTAATATCTCTTTATGTGCCTTGGTGTCAAATTTTGTTTGATACTCCTGTGAAGCATCTTTGGATATGTGACTATGTTAATAGCGCTATTTTAACGTAAGTTGTTGTTACAGTTGTTGATTCCCACTTCTAGTCACCATCCAGTGAGCCCTAATAGAGAGTGCAAGTGAGCTTAGGATCACGCAGGGCAGCGTTGTCCTCCCTTTGGCTAGCATCACTGTCTAGGTTGATATCTGATGAGTCGTCACTTGGGCAAGTTACTGAATGTCGCCTGTGGAGACGTAACCCAAGCCGAGCCAAGTGGAGAGGAGGGAAGGAAATTCAATGAAATAAAAAAGCATCAAGTTTGTCTCTTGTGGTAAACTTCAACTTACCCACACACATTAGGAATGCGTGTCTTCACAAACTGAATCTTCCCCTCAGAAACAGAAATAAAGAAAGACTTGCATTTCGAAAGCACCATTGACATCCTCAGGATATCCCGAAAGCACTTTACAGTAAAGGAAGTACATTTGTTGAAGTGAAGTCACTGTTGTAAAGTCGGAAACGCGACAGCCAATTTGCACACAGCAAGCTCCCACTAACAGCAGTGTGATCTTGATCAGATAGTCCGTTTTAGTGATGTTGATACAGGGATAAATATTGGCCCCAGGACAGCGGGGAGAACTCCGCAGCCCTTCTTCGAAATAACACCATGGGATCTTTTACATCCACTTGAGATGGGCAGACGGGGTCCTCGGATTAACATTTCATCCGAAAAAAGGCACCTCCGACAGTGCAGTGCTCCCTCAGTACTACATTGCAGTGTTAGCCAAGATTTTTGTTCTCAAGTTTTTGGAGTGCGAATTGAATCCACAACTTTCTGACTCAGAGGCAAGTGTGCTGCTCACTGAGCCACCACAAACCCAACCCTTTGTTATATGCTCCCGCCTGATATTCAGTTCGATTTCTTGAGGTCCTGCAAGGAAGGAGATGGAGTAGCAAGCAGTGGATTGTGTCTTGCTCCCAGCACAGTGCAGATGCAGGGAAGAAGAGCATTTAGGACGTTGTGGTGTAGAAATTCGTGTTTCGCCTATACTCTCTGGAGTTTAGAAGAATGAGAGGTAATCCAATCCACAGCTCGGGGGAAGAGTCTCCGGATAAGGGGTCGGCCATTTAGGACTGAGATGAGGAGAAATTTCTTCACTCAGAAGGTTGTGAATCTTTGGATTTCTCTGCACCAGAGGGCTGTAGATGTCGAGTCTCTGAATATATTCAAGGCCGAGATCGATAGATTTTTGGACTCGAAGGGAATCAAGGGATATGGGGATTGGGCAGGAAAGGAGTTGAGGTCGATGATCTTATTGAATGGCGGAGCAGGCTCGAGGGGCCGAATGGCCTACTCCTGCTCCAAATTCTTATGTTCTTATGTTTGGTGGTAGAGTCAAATGAGTGGTATCGAATCAACTGCCCCTTATACTCTGCACCACATATTCGTTCCAATTACTTCAATAGAACTGAATCTCAATTGGTGCACATAACAAGCGTCGAATGTCATGGCGTCTATTTAGCTACCATTCAGCACGAATTTCTACCCCTATGTTTGGGGTCATCAATATAAGATAGTCACCAAGAAATCCAACAGGGAATTCAGAAGAAGCTTCTTCACCCAGAGAGTGGTGAGAATGTGGAACTCGCTACCACAGGGAGTGGTTGAAATGAATAGTATAGATGCATTTAATGGGAGGCTAGACAAGCATATGAGGGAGAAGGGAATAGAGGGTGATGCTGATAGATTTAGATGAGAAAAGACGGGAGGAGGCTCAAGTGGAGCATAAACGCCGGCATGGACTGGTTGGGCCGAATGGCCTGTTTCTGTGCCGTATATCCGATGTAATCCCACGTTTGGTGTTTGCAAAGAACGTGCAGCACAGAAACAGCCCATTCGGTTCAACTGGGTTGAGCAGGTTGAGCCTGTCCTCATTGGAATTTAAAAGAATGAGAGATGATCTTATTGAAACGTATAATATTCTGAAGGGGCTTAACAGGGTAGATGCAGAGAGGATGTGTCCCCTCGTGGGGGAATCTAGAATTAGGGGGCATAGTTTCAGAATAAGGGGTAACCCATTTAAAACAGAAATGGGGAGGAATTTCTTCTCTCAGAGGGTCAGAACCTTTGGAATTTTCTACCCCAGAGAGCTGTGGAGGCTGGGTCATTGAATATATTTAAGGTGGAGATCGGCAAATTTTTGAATGATAAGCGAGTCAAGGGTTGTGGGGAAAGGGCAGGTAAGTGGAGTTGAGGCCAGGATCAGATCAGCCATGATCTTATTGAATGGCGGAGCAGGCTTGAGGGGCCAAATGGCCCACTCCTGATCCTGTTTCTTATGTTCTTTTGTTGTTATGGTCCGTGTCGGTGTTTAAGCCCTGCGCGAGCTTCCACCCACCTCCCTACTTCATCTCACCTTTCAGCATGATCTTCTATTCCTTTCTCCCTCATGCACCTATCCAGCTTCCCCGTAAATACCCCATTTTGAGGTAAGCAAAAAGAGAGCAATGTTGAGAACTGGCCAAGTTCATCATAGTTCTGATATCGCGATAAAATAGTCCCTGGTGAGGCGCGAAGTCATGGGTAACAGCGAGCTCGCAAAAATCATCTGAAAACTGTACTTAACGTCTTGTACTTTAAAATAAAGTCTTATGAAATAATATACTCCTGCAGTAATGGTAAACTATTAAATCTGACAGGTTTGCTGAGGTGTAGTTTATTTGCCCACTCTGGTTTATTCAGCACTTGCATTTTCAAACATAGCGCAAGAACCTGAAACTGAAGACAATAAAAAAAAACCTTTTGGAAATGCTTGGCCTGGAATGCTGCGTTGGTATCGGCAGCACTGTGGCAAGGTACAGCGTGAGCTGGTGCAGGAGGGCGACGGCAGCGAATAAGGACGTCATCAAGGTCCAGGTTGGTGATTGGAGCGTGGGCAGATACAGCAGGAGCGGCGAGGTCAGGGTGAAGGAGCGGCGAGAGACTGTGGAGGGACGTGATCGGGACCCAGGAAAGGCAAGAGTTCGGGCCCAGGGGCAGCACGGGCCCAGCCCACACTGCGATATGTGCGCGCACTAGGTCCGTGCAGCAGAGCAGATCTCCAGTCGTCTTGGTTAACCCTTGCCACTGGACCAAGACCTAGCTCTGTCAAGCCCGTGTGGTGCCTGGTGTGCAACGGCCACCGCACGTTAAAAAAATACAAGCACAGGCACCTTCCACCCTTCAGGATGTAGTTCAGGACCTTGAATATTAGGTCCTTCATTGAAACACCTGTAAACTCATCCTTTTTTGGCGTGGAAGCAAGTGATCCTCGCTTCGAGGGACCGCCTATGATGATGGCAGCGATGATTATTGACCCAACATCAAAACACCCATGGGCAGATACCTTCCCAGACAGATGATGCAAATCGTTTTTCTCCCCCCCTAATTGATCTTCGAAGAGCAGCATAATAGGTTGTGGGCAAGCTGACCCGCCACAGGTTCGAGGGGTCCCGTGTGGACAGTGGGCTGGGGGCAGAATTGGGGGCTGCTGTGATGCCCTCCATAAAGACAAACTTACATTGATCACGTGTTTCAGAATATCTCAAAGTCCATTGCATATGCTTGCAAAAAAAGAAAGACTTGCATTTCTATAGCGCCTTTCACGACCACCGGGTGTCTCAAAGCGCTTTACAACCAAGAAAGTACTTTTTGAAGCGTAGTCACTGCTATAATGTAGGAAATGCAGTGGGAAATTTGCACACAGCAAGCTCCCGCAAACATGACCAGATAATCTGCTTTAGTGATGTTGATTGAGGGATAAATATTGGCCAGGACACCAGGGAGAACTCCCCTGCTCTTCTTCGAAATAGTTCCACAGGATATTTTACTTCCACCTGAGAGGGCAGACGGGGCCTCGGTCTAACGTCTCATCCAAAAGATGGCACCTCCGACAGTGCAGCACTCCCTCAGCACTGCACTGGGAGTGTCAGCCTAGATTGTTGTGCTCAAGTTTCCTGGAGTGGGATTTTGAACCCATGACCTTCTGACTTGGAGGCAAGAGTGCTGCCCACTGAGCCATGGTCAACACTGTAGTGCAATGTCCCTTGGCCATTACGTAACCAAACACATTGGTCATTTTGCATATAGCAAGACCAATAAACAGCACTGAGCTAAATGAGTAGCAAACCGTTTTTTCTTGGTGATGCTTGAGGGAGGAAAGTTGACCAGGATACCAGGAGAACTCCCTAATCTTCGACGAGCGCCACTGGGATTCTGAACTTTCAGGACGCTGCTCTGGAGCGAGTGAATGGGGTCTTTGGATTACTGTTGTGACCAAAGAATGGTGGCTATAACAAAGATGCAGCCCCCACAGCACTGCATCACAGCATCAGGCTGGATTATGTTACTCCCCACCAACACCTGGGAGTCCCTGGCCAAAGACCGCCCTAAGTGGAAGAAGAGCATCCAGGAGGGCGCTGAGCACCTCGAGTCTCATCGCCGAGAGCATGCAGAAAACGAGCGCAGGCAGCGGAAGGAGCGGGCGGCAAACCTGTCCCACCCACCCTTTCCTTCAACGACTATCTGTCCCACCTGTAACAGGGGTTGTGGTTCCCATATTGGACTGCTCTGTCACCTGAGAACTCACTTTTAGAGTGGAAGCAAGTCTTCCTCGATCTCGAGGGTCTGCCTATGAGAATGAGTCAACTTGAGCAGCGGGAGGTTATTCAACAATGGAGGAACATCACAATTCCAAGACAAATCCTCCCTTCACACCAATTCCCGACAATGGTCATTGGGCAGTGGTCAGGAATGGGAACGCTGGCTGATTTTCCTCGCCTTAGTCCAGGGTCACCGAGGCGATCGTTGCACACCCCCCCCCACCGACCCCCTCAACTGCAACCCATCAGGGGTCGGCTGACTCACCCCAGACTAGGAATAGAAACATAGAAACATAGAAACATAGAAAATAGGTGCAGGAGTAGGCCATTCGGCCCTTCTAGCCTGCACCGCCATTCAATGAGTTCATGGCTGAACATGCAACTTCAGTACCCCATTCCTGCTTTCTCGCCATATCCCTTGATCCCCCTAGTAGTAAGGACTTCATCTAACCCATTTTTGAATATATTTAGTGAATTGGCCTCAACAACTTTCTGTGGTAGAGAATTCCACAGGTTCACCACTCTCTGGGTGAAGAAGTTTCTCCTCATCTCGGTCCTAAATGGCTTACCCCTTATCCTTAGACTGTGACCCCTGGTTCTGGACTTCCCGAACATTGGGGACATTCTTCCTGCATCTAACCTGTCTGAACCCATCAGAATTTTAAACGTTTCAAGTGAGGGGCTATACTGACCTGTTGCCTTTTCCCCACAGAGGCAATCGCAACGATTTTTATGTTTTAACCTGCAGGATATCCATGTTCTTCAGTCTTGGTCTGGCCAGAAGCGGTGTGATGGGTAACACGGCTCTCGAGTGCCTGTCGATCACCGCTGAATGCAGGACCAGAGCTGGTGTGCCTTCCATTAATTGACATTTGAAGAGCTTTACTTAAAATAGGCTTGTTTAAATCACAGGCATTGTTTAGGAAGGCCTCGGGGGGTGCCTGCAGCGTGTTGGGTGTGTGACGCATATCACCAACGGCCACCTCTCTCTATCTGTTCATTACTAGGATCTCACAGAAACCTGCAGCAAGGAAGTGAACGAGCCAAAGGTCACTTTTAATTCATTCTAGAATACTTTCCTAACTTTCGAGGAGTCTTCATTATGCTGAATATTAAAAGTTATCAGCACTGAGAAGATGCCAGCAATGTGAAATTGCAGCGGGCCATAAACCTGAGGCACCTTCTCATGCCAAAAACATAAACATAAGTTATACAGTATATTGTTGGGACATGTATAAATAAACTAATAAATCCAACAGGGAATCCAGGACAAACGTCTTTACCCAGAGAGTGGTTAGAATGTGGAACTCGCTACCATAGGGAGTAGCTGAGCAGTTGCACGTTCTCACCACTCTCTGGGCAAAGAAGTTTCTCCTAAATTCCCTATTGGATTTCTTGGTGACTCATCATCGGCAGTTATTATGCCTGTGATGTAGCTGTGAATGACTCCACGAGGCAGTGTGTTGTACTCAAACTGTAGTGACCTTGGTCCCTTATTCGTGACTCCAGAGTGAGGCAGCCGCATGGTGGCTCCCCTTTTATACAGCCCCTGCCACCAGGGCAGGAAACCCCGGTCTCCACCAGTTGCACCCTCTAGTGGTGCCAGCATAGTAGATACACAGTGTAAACCTTATTGATCACACATCAGGTAAACAAGTCTCCATCTTATGCAACTATACAGTGACTACACAGAGAGTATATCTATAGTCTGCACATATAACAGTCATCATCATAGGCAGTCCCTCCGAATTGAGGAAGACTTGCTTCCACTCTAAAAATGAGTCCTCAGGTGGCTGAACAGTCCAATACGAGAACCACAGTCCCTGTCACAGGTGGGACAGACAGTCGTTGAGGGAAGGGGTGGGTGGGACTGGTTTGCCGCACGCTCTTTCCGCTGCCTGCGCTTGATCTCTGCATGCTCTCGGTGACGAGACTCGAGGTGCTATCTTATATTGATGGCCTCTAGTTATGCTCTTCCCCACAAGTGGAAACACTCTCTCTGTGTCCACTCTATCAAAACCTTTCATCATTTTAAAGACCTCTATTAGGCCACCCCTCAGCCTTCTCTTTTTTTCAAGAGAAAAGAGACCCAGCCTGTCCATCCTGATATGTATACCCTCGTGGTACTGGTGTGATCGCCGGATGTTCGGCGGCCTGGGGTGCTAACCGTGGAGCGCGCCGCTGCTGAGACAGCGCCTCCCACACCTCCGCGGCAATATCCCAGGAGGCGGTAAGTCCCCCCACCCCCCCCCCCCCCCCCCACTTCCCCGTCCCCCTGGACAAAAACTGCCTTGCTGTTAGCGCCTCCTGGAGGCGATAACGGAACACAATCGTGCACCCTTGGAGCCAAAATCACCACGTTACAATTGTTACGTCAATGAACTCAGTTTGCAAATCAGCCACAAGTGCTTGGCTTTACTTCTCAAAAGCCGTGGACCCCTAAAGGGAGCGGCAAGACTAACAGCTGAGCATCGCGCCTGTGCTGCAGACCCCAGTCACTCTGGGAGCGACGGCACGGGAGGTCGCCGCATGTCCTTTGAGCAAGCTGATGTTGTAACGAGAGCCTGGCTAAGGGCTCCTTCAATGGAATACTTCCTCTTCGTATTTTTCAGAAACTGGATCTGGCAATTCTATATAAATTGGGAAATTGTTTTTTAAAGGCAGAGTGTGAATAAGACCCCTGTGAGGCCCAGCTGCTTATCGCCCTCATTCCATTCCAAAATGGCAGGCACACCAATGTGAAATCGGGTCAATAAACATTGATTTTTTTTTGCTCTCTTAGAAGAACTTCTCTGCCATTTTCAACACAGAAAGGTGTTTGGGGTTGGATTTCTTTCCAGGTCACTGCCGCTGCTGCTCTGATCTTCATTGACAGGAGAAGCGCGTGCGAGAGAGGGAGGGTGGTTTGAGAGTGGCCCCTCCCCCGACTGTCCATCGCGCTCTGTTGGAGAGCACTGGGCCTTTACTCAGTGGCTAGTCCCAACTACACCATTCAAATCGGTAGCTTGCCTTCAAATCTTACAGCATAGAGGGAGTAGGGGCGCTGCCATTCGGCCCGTCATGCCTGTGCCCTGTTGCCTCCCATCTTCATGTGTCAGCTGTGGCTTGGTGGGTAGCACTCTCATCTCTGAGTCAGAAGGTTGTGGGTTCAAGTCCCATTCCAGAGATTGTGTACAAAAAAATCTAGGCTGACACTCCCAGGGCAGTGCTGAGGGAGTGGTCCACTGTGCTGTCTTTTGTATGAGATGTTAAACCAAGGCCCCATCTGCTCTCTCAGGTGGACTTAAAAGATCCCATGGCGCTATTTTGAAGACGAGCAGGAGGAGTTATCCCCGATGTCCTGGGTCAATATTTATCCCTCAATCAACATAACAAAAAACAGATTATCAAATTGCTGTTTGTGGGAGCCTGCTGTGCGCAAATTGGCTGCCACGTGTCCCACATTACAACAGTGACTGCACTCCAAAAGTTCTCCATTGGTTGTAAAGTGCTTAGGAGATGTCCGGTGATCGTGAAAGGTGCTATATAAATCCAAGTCTTCCTTCCTTTAATTCTCTGTGGCTCATTGGGATTCCGAAGCATTCACAAGGTAGGTCAGGGTGAAGTAGAAGGGCCCCACGGCCCACTCTACCTCAACCACCAACCTCCCTACCATTCTTCACTCGTCCGTCACAACCTCCAGCTACTTCTTGAATGGCTCTGGTGTCCTGGGCATAATCGCCCTTAGCAACCCTGTTTAATGTTGCTTGGCTCAATCCACAATATTCCCACTTTATCTGCACCTAATATTTCCAAGTTTGCTGATGACACAAAACTAGGTGGGATTGTGAGTTGTGAGGAGGATGCAAAGATGCTGCAAGGCGAACACATGGCAGATGCAGTATAACGTGGATAAACGTGACGTTATCCACTTTGGTAGAAAAACATAAGGACAAAGTATTATTTAAATGGTGAAGGCTTGGGAAGTGTTGATGTACAGAGGGACCTGGGTGTCCTTGTACACCAGTCATTGAAAGCAAACATGCAGGTTCAGCAAGCAGTTAGGAAGGCAAATGGTATGTTGGCCTTCATTGCAAGAGGATTTGAATACAGGAGCAAGGATGTCTTACTACAGTTATACAGAGCCTTGGTGAGACCGCACCTGGAGTATTGTGTGCAATTTTGTTCTCCTTACCTAAGAAAGGATATACTTGCCAAAGAGGGAGTGCAGCGAAGGTTCACCAGACTGATTCCTGGGATGGCAGGACTGTCGTGCGAGGAGAGATTGGGTCGACTAGGCCTGTATTCACCAGAGTTTAGAAGAATGAGAGGGGATCTCATTGAAACATATAAAATTCGGACTGGGTTGGACAGACTGGATGCGGGGGGGATGTTTCCCCTGGCTGGGAAGTCTAGAACAAGGGGTCACAGTCTCAGGATATGGAGTAGGAAAGTTAGGACCGAGATGAGTAGAAATCTTTTCACTCAGAGGGTGGTGAACCTGTGGAATTCTCTACCACAGCAGGCTGTGGAGGCCAAGTCACTGAATATATTTAAGAGGGAGATAGATAGATTTCTAGAAACAAAAGGCATCAAGGGGTATGGGGAGAAAGCGGGAATATGGTGTTGAGATAGAGGATCAGCCACGATCATATTGAATGGCGGTGCAGACTCGAAGGGCCGAATGGCCGACTACTGCTCCTATTTTCTATGTCTATGTTTAACCCAGTCCACCCTTTGTGCAAAGGGGCAGACTTCCTGGCCCTTGTCAACCTTGCTACTCGCGCTCTCTTGCCCCGTTGCCTTGGGGCATCTGGTATGTTGGGATGCCAGTAGGACCTCTTCATACGGTCGGCCCCACCACCTCCGTGCCCAAAGAAAATGCAGGCTGGGTTTATCAGATCTGCAGCAGGGAGACGGTCGGTGTCTTTCTGTGAAGCTTTAACAAATGGAGAAAGACAGGTTGGAGGCAGTGAAAGAACTGCTCCTGTGCGAGCCCCGAGGAAATCTACACGGCTTGACATGACACGTCAGCAGGATGAAGAACCGAAATCCCTATGATCATCAAGTTCATAGCATTCACCCAGGAGACTGCATCATGTTTTTTTTTAAAGAGTACAGCAGGAGGTAACCATAGCAACGCCAGAGCCACTGGAAGCTGCACACTCCTCCCTGTCACGGGCTCCAAGACCCTTGATAGAATCGACGGTAACATCGACCTGTCGATGCGAAATGCAAGAATTACAGAGCAAAGAGCCACCTCAGCTCGTCCAACCAGCTTTTTAATTGAAATGGCACGCTTAACGCTGAAGAGTTTTAAAGCTTTAGCTCGAATGGAGTGCTTATCTTTGCAATGCGTTAAAGGGACCCAGTTTTCTCAAGTTAGTCATGTTTTACTTAAAAACGGGAAAGGTGACCCTGCATGCTCCTGATTACCGTAGTGCAAGGGTTCTGGACAGAGTAGATCGAGAGAAACTGTTCCCATTGGCAGCGGATTGAGAACCAGAGGACACAGATTTAAAGTGATTGGTAGAAAAACCAAAAACGACATGAGGAAAAACATTTTCTAAGCAGCGAGTGGTTAAGATCTGGAATACACTGCCCGAAAGCACTGGAGGCAGACTCCATCGTGGCTTTCAAAAGGGAGTTGGATAAGGACCAAGGAAAAAAAATTGCAGGGCTATCGGGAAAGGGTGGGGGGAGTGGGACTAGCTGGGAGTTGGCACGAGCTCGATGGGCAGAATGGCCTCCTTCTGTGCTGTGACCGTTCTGTGATTCTATGAAACCACTTACTAACCACAATGGTGGCTTTTCATCGCTGTAGGACTAGGTCTGCGAGTTTTTTGCCATTTCTAATCTGAATCTTGTCAGCATCTGGTACAAACGAAGTGTTATGTCTGCAATGTACCTATGAATGACTCCACGAGGCAATGTGTTGTACTCAAACTGTAGTGACCTTGGTCCTTTATTCGTAACTCCAGAGTAAGGCAGCCGCATGGTGGCTCCCCTTTTATACAGCCCCTGCCACGAGGGCAGGAAACCCCGGTCTCCACCAGTTGCACCCTCTAGTGGTGCCAGTATAGTATATACACAGTGTAAACCTTATTGACAGTACATCAGGTAAACAAGTCTCCATCTTATGCAACTATACAGTGACTACACAGAGAGTATATCTATAGTCTGCATATATAACACGAATGAATACTGTTTCATTGTGAGGTCCTGCCGCCTCCATGGGGGGGTTTTAATTGAACAAATCTAACTTTACCAAATGAGATCTTCAGTGAAAGACATCCCACACGCAGACACATGGTCACCTCCCACTGACATGTATTAAAGTGTACTCTCTTTATGTCTCTTAGATCTCTCCCCCTCCCCCCCCCCCCCCACCCCACCGCTCTCCCCCGAAGGCAGCCTTGGGCCTCCCCTCTGGGGTCTCCACCGGGTGACCAGTCATCAAGTGCAAGTCTGGGTAATGAATTTCGGCCGGCTATTCGCCCTGGAGGCCGTCACAGCTGAATCATTTCTTCTCCCCATCAGTCGCACTTTTTCTTGTAAGTCGCTGGATGGTTCCCGTGTGCCGGGACCCCCAGCTGCTCGCTTCTCTCTCCCCCAGGCTGGGGTGACTGAGACCCACTGTCATGTCGAGCTGGGCTGAGGTCCGCGACTTAGGCCACGCAGAAGGTGAGCTCCTGTCAGCCGTGGCTCAGCGTGTAGCGCTCACTGGGAGGTGGTGCATTCTCAGGCTCCACTCCAGAGACTTGTCGTGCTCCAGTGGCGCACATCGAGAGAGAACTGGACTCGGGGGTTCCGCCTTTCGGATGAGACGTTAAACCAAGGCCCCGCCTGCCCTCTCAGCTGTTCCTGTGGCACTATTTCGAAGAAGAGCAGAGGAGTTCTCCCCAGCGTCCTGGCCAATGTTGATCTGCAAACCGACGTCACTCAACTAGATGAGCTGGTCACTGCTGTTTGTGGGAGCTTGCTGTGCGTATATTGGCTGCCGCGTTTCCCACATTACAACAGTGACGACGCTTGAAAAAGTACTTCACTGGCTGCAAAGCACTTTGCGACGTCCTGAGGATATGAAAGGTACTATCGTGTCAAAAGTACACTCCATGATTCCCACACAACCTATATTATGGCTCGGAGACACTAAGGCACGGTCATCATCATAGGCGGTCCCGTCAAGAGAAACTTCTTCACCCAGAGAATTGTGAACCTGTGGAATTCTCTACCGCAGAAAGTTGTTGAGTCCAGTTCATTAGATATATTCAAAAGGGAGTTAGATGTGGCCCTTATGGCTAAAGGGATCAAGGGGTAAGGAGAGAAGGCAGGAAAGGGGTACTGAAGTTGAATGATCAGCCATGTTCATACTGATTGGTGGTGCAGGTTCAAAGGGCCGAATGGCCTACTCCTGCACCTATTTTCTATGTTTCTTTGTATGGGGAATGACCCACTTCCATGCCAAAAAGGGATGAGTTCACAGGTGTTTCAATGATATTCCAGGTCCCGAACTACATGTTGAAGGGTGGAAGATGCCTGTGTGTGGATTTTTTTAACGTGTGGTGGCCGTTGCACACCAGCCACCACACGGGCTTGACAGAGCTAGGTCTTGGTCCAGTGGAAAGGATTAACCAGGACGACTGGAGACCTGCTCTGCTGCATGGACCTAGTGCGCACATATCCCTCGCCTCTTCTGGGCCTACTCACTAGCTTGTGGCACCGGGAGTAATCCGGAGATTACTACCTTTGAAGTCCTGCTTTTTAATGACTTTCATATGATGTATTTCTGAGTACGTCAAGCACACCCTCAAAAAAAATCAACCCAATTTGATACTTTTCAAGTATTTAATTTAATAGCCAAGAATATCAATGTAAAGGTGGGCCTCAAAGGCCAAATTTTTTTTTAATGCCCATTTCAATACAGTGTGTGTGAGATCATCACAGAGGCAGGAACAGGGCATCGCTGAATGGTTCCTGAATCTTCAGGCCTCTTGAATGTAGCCTATAACATCATGCCTCAATTCTTTTAAGTGCATGTTAGAAATGTGAGTTTATTTAATTGAATGAGAATGGCAGCGTGTTGTCGAAATGTCACAGCATATAAAACCCAGAAAATTTGTATTCCACTGTGTCAAGCTCAGCTTCAGAGGGATTTTGGAAGGGTCATACACATTCCTCTAGATGGTTGGGTTTTTATTAAGGTCGGAAACAACAATGCGTGGATGAAATCTCAGTTTTGTACGCCGTGCAGTTAAAAATCATTTCAATTTGGCTGCCTTCAAGAAATTGCCTTACATCATGTTAAAAATTGCACCTCAGGCTGTCAGCCCCCTTCAGATAGGATCATTTCATCTCCTGAGTGTGGCTAATTAGCTCACACAGCTCGTCTGAATTCACAAAGAACCTTCTTTCTTCCTCCCAATTGTCTCCTATTCAGAAGCAAGACAATGTTCGCATTGGTTTTCTCAGCGAAGCCAAAGTGATCTGACTGTCTCCTTCTTCTGAAGCCGACCTAGCCAAGAGCCTAGCTGTTGCCATCTGGACTGGCCCAACCGCCTGTTGGCTCAGTGGGTAAACGCACCAACCATCATGGTCCTCACCTACACAGACTGTGAAAATCTCAGGTTCAATCCCCGGGCGCGGAGCTGTGATAGAGCAGGAAAATCTCAGGTTCAATCCCTTCTTAAAAAAAAAATTTGTTCATGGGATGTGGGCGTCGCTGGCAAGGCCAACAATTATTGCCCATCCCTAATTGCCCTTGAGTGGCTCGCTGGGCCATCTCAGAAGGCAGTTAAGAGTCAACCACATTGCTGTGGGTCTGGAGTCACATATAGGCCCAGACCGGGTAAGGACGGCAGATTTCCTTCCCTGAAGGACATTAGTGAACCAGATGGGTTTTTAACGACTTATGGTCACCATTACTGCTTTTTTAATTGAAGATTTATTTAATTAACTGAATTTAAATTCCCCAGCTGCCACGGGCGGGATTTGAATTCGGGTCTCTGGATTTCACGTCTGGTAAGGTTACCACTATGCTACCGCTCGAGCAGGAAAATCTTAGCTTCAATCCCGGAGTGTAGTGGATAGTTATACCTATTTTCTCTGGGAAAGAAAAGGCTGAGGGACAACCTGACAGAGATCTTTAAGATTATGAAAGGGTTTGATAGGATAAACGTAGAGAATATGTTTCCACTTTCATGGAAAACCAGAACTAGAGGCCATAAATATAAGATAGTCCCTAATAAATCCAATCGGGAATTCATGAGAAACTTCTTTACCCAGAGAAAGGTTTGAATGTAGAATTTGCTACCACAGGGAGTAGTTGAGGCGAATGGGATAGATACATCCAAGAAGGAGCTAGATAAACACATGGAGAAAGGAATAGAAGGATAGATTAATGGGATTTGTTGAAGAATAGTGGGAGGACGCTCATGTGGGGCACAGACCCACTATCGGGGCCAAACGGCCTGTCCCTGTGCTGTAAATAACATGTAATGTAATACTATGTAGTGCCGAGATAGATCCCTGGGATAGCAGGTTTCAGCCAGGTGGTGGTATATGGGAGCTGCAATCACCACCAATATTCCCAGCACAGGGAAGGCAAAAGTCAGTCACAATCAACAGTGCCAATCTGCATCCAGTGACTCTTGTTTGGAAAGCGATTGCGATTGGCCGATGTTAGGTCGGTTGTGGATGTGATGCCTGCGTAGTTGAATATCCTGCCAACATGCGCAGGGAAAGAAATTGCACCTGGTTTTCTGGCTGGAAACGGGGTGGGGGGGGGTGGGTGCGGTGAAATGTCAAATGATGGGGTGCAATATCTGCCCCTGCGTTATGGGCGCCGCCATATTGGTAAAGGCGGCTTTCCAGGCATCCATGGCGGCTGCCTGAAACAGGCGTTAGGCCCCGTGAATATGTTAATTAGGAGCCTAACGCCTGTACAAGGACCTTTCCTGGAGATTTTGTCAATGCTGAGCGGAGCAGACCATTTGGTCAGTTCCTGAAGGGCCCGCTGGAGTCCGCCATCAAAAAGGGAAATATGTTTCTTTAAACTATCCTTTATGTGGATCCGGGGGGGGAGCAGGAGTGCTCCTCCTGGCTCCACAGACCGACTGTGGGTTGTTGCTGGTCCGTGCTTGTCCCCTTGCTGTTCTCCTCCCCTCCCCCCTCGCAAGGACTTGCCCAATGGCTGCTGCTGCTGCTGGCCTAACTTGGTTCCCACGGCAACCGACGAGCTACGGCAGGCCCCTCCCCAACCCCGTTTGCGATGAGGCCTGAGGCCGAAATTCAGTCGAGCCTCAGGCCTACTGCTTAGTGAAAGAAAGAAAGACTTGGATTTATATAGCGACTTTCACGACCACCAGATGTCTCAAAGCGCTTTACAGCCAATGAAGTACTTTTGGAGCGCAGAAACTGTTGTAATGTCGGAAATTTAGGCCCGAAAAACGGGCCTAGACCAATTTCTGACCCATTATCTGAGCTGAATGGCCACCTTGATTGAAGAATCAGAGGCTGACCAGAATCTGCAGCATCATATCCTTCAGCAGCAGCCAATCGAGGGAGAACATTCGAAACATAGAAACATAGAAAGATAGAAAAGGAAGACAATTAGCGGAGAAAGAAAAGGAAGACAATTTTCATTCGATATTTTGTTGCTAATATCTTCAGAATATGTCTCGCCCCACTGAACAAAAGTCCACAGTTTATTCCTCAGTGCTCAGTATATTTTTGAACCATCCATCTGTTAGCCACCGATAGACTCCCCTTAGATTTATTTCACAATTTCAATTACCTATCTGCATTTAACTATATGCTAATTCAAGGACAAAAAATGAAGTAAATCATTAAAGATAATTTGGTGGTGGGCTGAGTGGGTTCGCCAAATGTCCGTGGGCAGCCATGCACAACTCTTATTGACAGGTGTAGTCAAGTCTTTCCTATGGGGAGATACTGGAGATTGAGGGAAACTGAAATAGGAGTAATTGCTCCTGAAAGTGATTAAATTGGTGAGTCTTAAGCACCAAGCGAGGAGAGGCTGGCAGATTACTTTAACACTGTGTAACATTCAACTATAATGCGTGCGTGGTGCGTGTGTGTGTGTGTGTATGCGTGTGAGTATGTGTGTGCGTGTGTGCATGTGTGCGTGTGTGCGCATGTGTGTGTGTATGTATGTGCGTGTATGTGTGCATTAATGTATGTGTATTCAGGACTGGAACATCGGGTCCTTCATTGAAACATCTGTGAGCTCTCGTGGAAGCAAGTCATCCTTGTTCGAGGGACGGCCTATGACGATGATGATGCATGCGTGCGCATGTGTATGTGTGTGTGCATGTCTATGCACGTGTATGTGTGTGTGAATGGATGTGTGTATGCATGTGTGTGTGTATGTGCCTGAATGTATGTGGGCGTGTGAGTGTGCGTGTATGCATGTGAATATGTGTGTGTGCGTGCGCATGTGTATGCGCATGTGCGTGTGTCTGTGTGTGTATGTGTGCGGATATTGCGTGTGTGTTTTCGTGCGCACGCATGAATGTGTGCGTGCGTCTATTGTGCATGTGTGCCTGTACTGCATGCATGCGCGTGTGTGCGTGAGATTGAGACTGAGATAAACTTACCTTTTTAAAAAAAAAATGAGCATTTTGTTAACAATTGTTCTCCAGTGTATTATTATACTTTATAATACAATGGTTGTCGCTCCCCCCCCCCCCCCCCCCGCCCCACCATCCACTCCCCACTGACCACCCCGACCTCACCCACCTTCCTCTTTGGGCTTACATAGATGAGGCCCCCACATTCTACCCAGGCATGGGATGTTGACTGAGTTGGGATCCAGGACTGTTCCCTCTGCCTTCCAGGCTCAACAGCAGCGAAATGGGAATGGGAAGGGGTTAAGGGACAATGTTCTAATGTCCCAGCTTCCAAACAGAAGCGAAAGGACCTGTTACAATTCGGACCTTCACCCACCACCTTTGTCTTGTGGCATCACCGCAATCTTCTATCTTTCCTGAAAGGTAATAAGCACTCACCTGTCAGACCTGCCAACGAGTATCAGTTAAAACTAATGGATTTATTACAAGCCGAGCGATACGCAGAAGCAGTGGGACACAAGTGAGTTCCCAAAGTACAAGCTGGAGTATATTTCCGACACAGTTCAATAACCTGTGAGACTTTTCCCAGCATGTCATACATGACAAGTTCAACTTCATAGGCAGGCCGACTGCAGAAAAATCTCCTGTTTATATTCCAAACCGAAAGCTCCTGGGAGCTGAGATGTCCATCAACCAAGACCAAATACACAATGAAGATTGATAGGCAGCGACTGGCTGACAAACAAACTGTTGGCACGTTGGCTGTCTACCCAGATGCCTGTTATTGCGCTGGCCAAATACAACTTGATTAGCAACGGCCTCGATATTAACCCTTCCCACATCTCGTCTCCCCCACCCCGCAACGATGGGCGGGAGAGGGTCAGGGTTGAACCGTCACATGTGCGAAACGTGACCCTAACCCGCCGTGCATGCGCCCATTCCCGTTTTTACGCCGGCAGATATCACGGCGTCCGAGAGTCCCGCCATTAACATATCTAAATCGGTCTCCCACAGTGCAATTGGACTCCACATCCCCCTCCCTCAGCCCCCGCCCCCCCCCCCTCCGTCCCCGCACCATTGACGTGAGGTGTGTTGTTCATTTTCATTCTGAGATTGATAGATTTTTGTTAATATAATGAAGGTATTAAGTGATAAGGGCTAAATGCGGGTATATGGAGTTAGGTCGCTGGTCAGCCATGAAAGGTGAAACAGGCCCGAGGGGCTAATTGCCCTATTCCAGTTTCTATGTTCCCTCTCGGGTAAATGTAAAACCAATATCCCCTCAACAAACATTGCTTGAAAAAAACGGATTACTCATTGCTGTTTGTGGGATTTTGCTGTGTGCAAAATTGGCTGTCGCATTTCCCTACATTACAAACAGTGACTACGCTTCAAGAAAAAATACTTTATTGGCTGTACAGTACTGTGTGGACAAGCAGAGGTGCTGAAAGGCATCTGTCTCAGAAGGTTGTGGGTTCAAGTCCCACTCCAGGGACTTGATCACAAAAATCTAGGCTGACATTCCCAGTGCAGTGCTGAGGGAGTGCTATACTGTCAGAGGTGCCGTCTTTCGGATGAGACATAAAAGATCCCATGGCATTATTTCGAAGAAGAGCATTGGGAGTTATCGCCAGTATTCTGGCCAATATTTATCCCGCGCAATATAAATGTACATAACAAAAAAAAGATTATCTGGTCATTATCACATTGCTGTTTGTGGGAGCTTGCTGTGCGCAAATTGGCTGCCACGTTTCCCACATTACAACAGTGACGACACTCCGAAAGTACTTCATTCGCTGTAAAGCGCTTTGAGACATCCGGTGGTCGTGAAAGGCGCTATATAAATGCAAGTCTTTCTTTCTTTCATAAATGCAAGTCTCGTTTTTGTTGAGTGTCAAACCCCAAGGCTGTACCCTGGTGCACGGATGTGGGTCTTTCGGCCTTGTCTCTGAGCTGATTTGGGCAGGTGAACGTGTCCCTTGGAGGAGTGAGCGTGCGTTCCACGTACGCATTTTCCAACATTCCATAGACTCTGGATCAGTTCCTATGGAGTGGAGGGTAGCCAATGTAACCCCACTTTTTAAAAAAGGAGGGAGAGAGAAAACAGGGAATTATAGACTGGTCAGCCTGACATCGGTAGTGGGTAAAATGATTGATGGAATCAATTATTAAGGATGTCATAGCAGCGCATTTGGAAAGAGGTGACATGATAGGTCCAAGTCAGCATGGATTTGTGAAAGGGAAATCATGCTTGACAAATCTTCTGGAATTTTTTGAGGATGTTTCCAGTAGAGTGGACAAGGGAGAACCAGTTGATGTGGTATATTTGGACTTTCAGAAGGCTTTCGACAAGGTCCCACACAAGAGATTAATGTGCAAAGTTAAAGCACATGGGATTGGAGGTAATATGCTGACGTGGATTGAGAACTGGTTGTCAGACAGGAAGCAAAGAGTAGGAGTAAATGGGTACTTTTCAGAATGGCAGGCAGTGACTAGTGGGGTACCGCAGGGTTCTGTGCTGGGGCCTCAGCTGTTTACATTGTACATTAATGATTTAGACGAGGGGATTAAATGTAGTATCTCCGAATTTGCGAATGACACTAAGTTGGGTGGCAGTGTGAGCTGCGAGGAGGATGCTATGAGGCTGCAGAGTGACTTGGATAGGTTATGTGAGTGGACAATTGCATGGCAGATGAAGTATAATGTGGATAAATGTGAGGTTATCCACTTTGGTGGTAAAAACAGAGAGACAGACTATTATCTGAATGGTGACAGATTAGGAAAAGGGGAGGTGCAACGAGACCTGGGTATCATGGTACATCAGTCATTGAAGGTTAGCATGCAGGTACAGCAGGCGGTTAAGAAAGCAAATGGCATGTTGGCCTTCATAGCGAGGGGATTTGAGTACAGGGGCAGGGAGGTGTTACTACAGTTGTACAGGGCCTTGGTGAGGCCACACCTGGAGTATTGTGTACAGTTTTGGTCTCCTAACTTGAGGAAGGACATTCTTGCTATTGAGGGAGTGCAGCGAAGGTTCACCAGACTGATTCCCGGGATGGCGGGACTGACCTATCAAGAAAGACTGGATCAACTGGGCTTGTATTCACTGGAGTTCAGAAGAATGAGAGGGGATCTCATAGAAACGTTTAAAATTGTGACGGGTTTAGACAGGTTAGATGCAGGAAGAATGTTCCCAATGTTGGGGAAGTCCAGAACCAGGGGTCACAGTCTAAGGATAAGGGGTAAGCCATTTAGTAACGAGATGAGGAGAAACTTCTTCACCCAGAGAGTGGTGAACCTGTGGAATTCTCTACCACAGAAAGTTGTTGAGGCCAATTCACTAAATATATTCAAAAAAGGAGTTAGATGTAGTCCTTACTACTAGGGGGATCAAGGGGTATGGTGAGAAAGCAGGAATAGGGTACTGAAGTTGCATGTTCAGCCATGAACTCATTGAATGGTGGTGCAGGCTCGAAGGGCCGAATGGCTTACTCCTGCACCTATTTTCTATGTTTCTATGTACAGCAAACAGAAAGCCTTACCTGTTCGGATTTTGGAGTCGTTCGTTGTGAAAACATCCCACACACGGTGATGGGTTGCCCGTGCTTGTCAAACACCCTGGTCACCCTCCCTCCCCATACGCCATCTCCAAACAAAAAGAAGAGATTGCTAATCATGTGTTTTAGAGTCAGGAAGAAGCAACAACAACGCTTCTATTCTTAAGTCATGCATATTAAGATCTTCTCTTCCTTCAACTTTCCGAGTCACTCAAATCCAATCAGTCTTTGTGCTCAGAATTTTTCAGAATAAATTCTATTGCATTTTCAATAGAATCGAGTCTTTGAACATTGTAAAAAAACCTAAAGTCAAAGAATGAGCCATTAGGTGGGTTAATGAGATGTCATTTTGAATTGAATGCCACAGTCTGTAGATTAGATGTAACACCGAGCTGAGCCCTGTCATTAACTATACATTAGCTTTAATATACCATCGCTTCTCGTCCAACCCGCACCTGGTTTTTGAAGGAACCTTTCCGGCAATTACAAACGCCACACTCGGGTTCCAATTTAAATTTCATAATTGCAAATTTCTAAAAATAAATATTTATTGAAGAATTTCTGGGTCCGTCAAGGTCAAGTGTATCAGTCCTGGGCAGTGCAATATTACAGAGTATTTACAGCGCCGGAACTGGCCATTTGGCCCAACTGGTCCGTGCCGGTGTTTATGCTCCACACGAGCCTCCTCCCACCATCTTCATCTCATCCTATCAGCATAACCTTCTCTTCCTTTCTTCCTTATCTAGCTTCTCCTTAAAGGCATCTACGCTATCCGCCTCAACTACTCCTTGTAAATTCCATATTCTCACCACTCTCTGAGCAAAGAAGTTTCTCCTGAATTCCTCATTGGATTTATTAGCGACTATCTTATATTTATGGCTCCGAGTTCTGGCCTCCCCCACAAGTGAAAGCATCTTCTCTACCTCTACTCCATCAAACCTCTTCATCATTTTAAAGGCCTCGAGAGAAAAGAGACTGTTCAAACTTCAGTGCTGGTATCATCATTGTAAATCCTTTTGTGCCCCTCTATTCTTTTTGTAATATGGAGACCAGAACTGTGCGCAGTGCTCCGAGTGTGGTCTAACCCAATTTTATTTTACCATATTGCACACACAGTGTGGAAACTAAGCAGGTTAAGGCGGCTGAAATTGGCCCGCTCCTTAAGGCCCATTACCGCCTCGAAGAGTCGGGAATGGAGCGGAGGGCTTCATCGACCAGGCACGGATGGATGGGCTGACCCGTCCAAAATTGCCCCCATGCCAGGAGCGGCGGGAACGGGTTTCCGTCCCACCCGTGTCCGCGCCCCGTCGGGCACGCACTGACCCCTTCGTGCCCGGCGGCGACCCCGTGGGAGCGACACCACCGACGGCCGGTGCCCCGCGGGAAGCTGCCCGTTTCTGGGCGGCCCGTCCTCCCTTAAAATGGGCCGCCATTTTATTTACATTGCCGACCGACTGCAACAATGGCGGCCACGGGTTCGGCCGGGCCACCGACAGGCATCCCTGGCACCCCGTCTTGGACCGCTGCCCCGGCCGAAACCCTCCCTGGTGGCCCCAGTGAGCCTAATTGCAGAGTTTGCAGAGGCCTACCCCTTTAACTGAAGGGGTGGGACATGGTGACAGTGGCGCTGGTGACTCGGAGTGACAGCCGCCCTGCTCCAATGGCACTTGAGCTCCTCAACATCGCCCCAACCTCCCCAACCCCATGGATCGGGGCGGAGAAAAAAACGGCTGAATCATTGAGTCGGCGGGCAGTTTCGGTTAGATACAGAGGTCAGCTCCCATTGTATTGTCTCAGCCTACCTGAAGCAGCCTCAGTCTTTATACAACAGTGTTTGCAAGATGTGCTTGCTCGTTTGCCACTGGTGGGAGCAGCAGAATCAGACTTGTCAATCTTATACCAATTATCCAACATAATTGGTCAAAAACCCAGAGGGGCGATGAGGAGATTTACTTTTTCCGCAGCGAGTTGTTGTGATCTGGAACACGCAGCCTGAAAGGGTGGTGGACGCAGATTCAGTGGTAACTTTCAAAACCAAATTGGATAAATACTTGACAAGAAAAACATTACTAGTGCTGTGGGGAACAGGCGCGATGGGCTGAATGACCTCCTTCTGTTCTGGAAGATTCTATGAAGCCTCTGCAGGGTAGAAAAGAAAGGCCTGGGGAGAAAAGGGATGTGTGTGTCGATTTAAGCCAAGATTCACAACTTGTACACTAATGCTGTGCACATTTCTTCACTCTGCAACCGGTCATAGAAACATAGAAAATAGGTGCAGGAGTAGGCCATTCGGCCCTTCGAGCCTGCACCGCCATTCAATGGCTGATCATTTTTGCAACTTTAGTACCCCATTCCTGCTTTCTCTCCATACCCCCTGATCCCTTTAGCCGTAAGGGCCACGTCTAACTCCCTTTTGAATATACCTAACGAACTGGCCTCAACAACTTTCTGTGGTAGAGAATTCCACAGGTTCACAATTCTCTGAGTGACGAAGTTTCGCCTCATCTCAGTCCTAAATGGCTTACCCCTTATCCTTAGACTGTGTCCCCTGGTTCTGGACTTCCCCAACATCGGGAGAGGTTTGGGGAGGGATTCCACAGAGCGGGAACTCAGCACACAAGAAGGATAAAACATAAGAACATAAGAAATAGGAGCAGGAGTCAGCCATACAGCCTCTCGAGCCTGCTCTGCCATTTAATACGATCATGGATACAAAAGCAGGGTGGTCCTGCTGCAACTGTATAGGGTATTGGTGAGGCCGCACCTGGAGCACTGCGTGCAGTTTTGGTCACCTTACTTAAGGAAGGATATACTGGCTTTGGAGGGGGTACAGAGACGATTCACTCGGCTGATTCCGGAGATGAGGGGGTTACCTTATGATGATAGATTGAGTAGACTGGGTCTTTACTCGTTGGAGTTCAGAAGGATGAGGGGTGATCTTATAGAAACATTTAAAATAATGAAAGGGATAGACAAGATCGAGGCGGAGAGGTTGTTTCCACTGGTCGGGGAGACTAGAACTAGGGGGCACAGCCTCAAAATACGGGGGAGCCAATTTAAAACCGAGTTGAGAAGGAATTTCTTCTCCCAGAGGGTTGTGAATCTGTGGAATTCTCTGCCCAAGGAAGCAGTTGAGGCTAGCTCATTGAATGTATTCAAGTCACAGATAGATAGATTTTTAACCAATAAGGGAATTAAGGGTTACGGGGAGCGGGCGGGTAAGTGGAGCTGAGTCCACGGCCAGATCAGCCATGATCTTGTTGAATGGCGGAGCAGGCTCGAGGGGCTAGATGGCCTACTCCTGTTCCTAATTCTTATGTTCTTATGTTCTTATGTTATGGCTGATCCAATCATGGACTCAGGCTTCCCTGCCCGCTCCCCATAACCCCTCAATCCCTTATGGGAGCTGCATAGCTGACCATAATCTATGCTGTATCTATTCACGGAGCTTTTGGTGGTGGTGGTGTGAGGGGGGCGGAGGGGGAGTGGGGGGGGGGGGGGGGGAGTTGAGGGGGGGGTGGGGGCGACCTTGAGCAGATGTTCTATTCGAAAATTGAAGTGCACAGTCAATCACACGCAGTGGGAAAAGATTTGATAACTTCAAAGAAAAAATGCGGCTCCAGTTTGTAGCAGATACAGATGTACAGACGGCAAAACTGAAGAAGAGGAGGAACGGGGAAAGAGCACGAATTCTGAATCAAAATGCAAGAAATAAATAAGCACCGAATGAATCTTTTTTGCATGTGTCTTGTGTATGGAGAATGGCACCTGGTCTCCCATAGCACGGCGTATGAATGTGGGAAACACAGCAGCCAATTTGCACACAGCAAGCTCCCGCAAACAGCAATGTGATAATGAGCTTCTGAAGTCAAAATAGACCCAAATCCTTGGCTCACAGCATGGGCCTGGCTTTCAAACTGAGCACAATTCCTCACCTACTGAACCTGCATGGTCTCCAATTAATCTGGTGTTAGAATCCAGCCTGTTCTTTCTTGTGCGTGTGAGGGTTGCACGTGACTGAAAAGAAATACATTTTTTCTGGCATTTATATAGCGCCTTTCACAACCACCGGACATCTCAAAGCACTTTACAGCCAATGACGTACTTTTTGAAGTGTAGTCACTGTTGTAATGTGGGAAACGCGGCAGCCAATTTTTGCACAGCAAGCTCCCACAAACAGCAATGTGATAATAAGCAGATCGTCTGAGCCACAGCTGACACTATAGCTCCTATGCTGTATCCACCCAGGATTAAAACCTTCTCAGCCGGTCTGTTGGAGCTCCTGGGCACTGTAGAAACCGAAGAAGAGTTTTAACAAAACAAAAATAAATCCTCCCCGCACTCTCGAAACTTTCTAAAATTTACCAGCCAGGAGCGGAACGTTGGGCATCGGCGCTTATAAATATTTATGCAGGTCCTTTTCATGATGCTGGGAGTGCAGAATCGCAGCCTGCAATCTAAATCTGCCGCCGCTCTCTTCATGAGACAAAGGCACCACATTTGCAATGTCTTTTTCTCGCCTTCCAACTATTGACGTGTTTCTACGTTGCTACTGGACAGCAAGTAATTCGTAGCTTGAATACTGGGTTCAAAGAGTCATTGAAAGCGCAACTATCACTTGAAGCAAAAAAAAGAGAAAGAACTTGTATTTCTGTGGTGCTTTTCACATCTAAAGCTCTTTACAATTGATTAAGTACTTTTGGAATGTAGTCACTGTCGTAATGTGGGCAACACGGCAGCCAACGTGCGCACAGCAAGCTCCCACAAACAGCAGTGTGACAATGACCAGATAATCTGTTTTTTGTGATGTTGATTGAGGGATAAATATTGTCCAGGACACCGGGGGTAACTCGCCTGTTCTTCTTCGAAATAGTGCCAAGGGATCTTTTACATCCAGCTCAGAGGGCAGATGGGATCTTGGTTTAATGCCTCATCTGCAAGACGGCACCTCCAACAGTGTGGCACTCCCTCAGCGCTGCACTGGAGTGTCAGCCTAGATTTTGTGCTCAAGTCTCTGGAGTGGGTCTTGAACCAACAACCTTCTGATTCTTAGGTGAGAGCACTGCCCACTGAGCCACAGCTGACAACTAAAAGACCACCTGCGCATCTCAGAAAACGTTTAATAACGCTTGATAAAGTGCAACATCCCCACCGACTCCAGGGAGACCCTGGCCAAAGACCGCCCTAAGTGGAGGAAGTGCATTCGGGAGGGCGATGAGCACCTTGAGTCTCATTGCCGAGAGCGTGTAGAAAACAAGCGCAGGCAGCGGAAGGAGCATGCGGCAAACCAGACTCACCCACCCATCCACCCTTTCCTCCAACGACTGTCTGTCCCACCTGTGACAGGGACTGTGGTTCTCGTATTGGACTGTTCAGCCACCTAAGGACTCATTTTTAGAGTGGAAGCAAGTCTTCCTTGATTCCGAGGGACTGCCTTTGATGATGATGCTCTTCACAGACGCTTTTTTTTTTGTTGGCAATCCTAAGTGAATTCTGGAATCCTTGGCAGCCTCCGGAACAGTTTGTGAGCTGCCAGACAGGTGACAGAGGGGAACATGTATGGCATCTAAGGGGAAGTTAGGTCAGCGACACATCTGAATGTGTTTCTTAGCACTTGCTGTTATTTCAATGCAATCACACGCACATACACACACATACAATGAGTTACACACCCTTCCTACCAACTTGCTGCGTTTTACATCCTTCCTTCTTCGGCAGTCCTTCGGAGTCGAGGATGACTTGCTTCCACACTAATGTGAGTTCTCAGGTGACTGATGAGTCCAATGCGGGACCTACAGTCTCTGTCACAGGTGGGGCAGACGCTGGTTGGAGGAAAGGGTGGGTGGGGTGCTCGAGTTGCCGTGCATCCATCTTTCTTGCTTTTTCTTTCTCTTTTTCTTCAGCTCTTTCTCTTTCTCTCCCTTCCTCAGGATGTCCCAAGGTGTTTTACACCCGATGGGGTATTTTATGAAGTGCAGTCACTGTTGCAGGAGTTGCAGGCAGTCAATTTGCACACAGCAAGGACCCCCAAACAACAATGTAAAAACGACCGGCTGGCTTTGAGTGCGGGTGTCCTTGCTGCCTGTTCAGGGGAACAGCTGAATATTGTGGCAGCTCAACTTCTGGTGGCTCCAGGATGGGCCGGGTTAAAATTGCCCCCAGACTTTAATGAGGGTGTGAAAACATTCATAATGCAACGTTAATTAACACTATTTGTGCATTTTCCCTCATTACAGACATAGATAGAATGTACAACACAGAAACAGGCCATTCAGACCAACTGGTCCGAGCCGGTGTTTACGCTCCACACCAGCCTCCTCCCAACCCTCAGCATCTCACCCCATCAACATATCCTTCTACTTCTTACTCCCTCATGTGTTTATCTAGCTTCCCTTTAAATGCATCAATGCTATTTGCCTCAATTACTCCCTGTGGTAGTGAGTTCCACATTCTCACCACTCTCTCGGTAAAGATGTTTCTCCTGAATATTGTTAAAATTCAGTCACGGGATGTGAGTGTCGCTGGCAAGGCCAGCGTTTATTGCCCATCCCTAACTGCTCTCGAGAAGGTGGTGGTGAGCTGCCTTCTTGAAAGAACTGAGGGGCTCGCTAGGTCATTTCAGAGGGCAGTTAAGAGCCAACCACGTTGCTGTGGGTCAGGAGTCACATATAGGCCCAGACCCAGGTAAGGACGGCAGATTTCCTTCCCGAAAGGACATGAGTGAGCTCAATGGGTTTTTATAACAATCTGGTAGTTTCATGGTTACCATTACTGATACTAGCTTTTTAATTCCAGATTTATTAATTAACTGAATTTAAATTCCTCAGTTGCTGTGGTGGGATTTGAACTGAGGTTGCCGGATCGTTAGTCTAGGCCTCTGGATTACTAGCCCAGTAACATATTGGATTTATTGGTGACTATCTTATACTTATGGCTGCTAGTTTTGGACTCCTCACAAACCCTCGCAAACCCTTTCAGCATCTTAAAGACCTCTATCAGGTCACCCCTCCGTCTGCTCTTTACTAATGAATGCTATTTCATGGTGATGCAACGTAAGTAAAATTCTGCTGGAGCTTTTAAGCTGTAAGTCAAGCTTCATCAAGCATAACTGAAGATGGCTATTAGTCTAATTCAAGAATCCATGTTCTGTGTTTGTGGTCCAGATTCAGCTGACGGTTCATTAGTTCTGAAAGGTAATAGTTGCCTGCAGATTTGGCCAATAGATTCCAGCCACTGATGTCACACTCTGAGATATAACCTTTGCTTTGTTGCTGTGACCTTTGAGGGTTTGGTGCTAGTGTTAGATGAGAATTAGTTTAAGTCTTATTCACGGGTCATGAGTTTGCAGGGCAGGTTTATGGGCATTCCAGCACTGTCACATAACGTTATGGGGAGTGAAAGCACCTGATTAGCTCAGAAAGCTACATACTTGAGGGACTCCCTGCTGGAGCAGCTAATGCTAGGTCGATCAACACCTTTTTAGAAAAAGAGTTGGGCCAAAACCTAGTCAGGAATTTGGGCGGGAGATTCCTCGCTCCACAGATGCTGCTTGATCTGCTGAGCATTTCCTGTTTTTTATTTCCGATTTCTAGCATCCGCAGTATTCTGCTATTATTGAAAAAGGGGTTAGGTGCTGTAAAGGGAAGATGGTACTGTTTGGGTTCGGGAAAAGTGAGGCTAATGGACCTCTCTTGTGACCTTTTGTGACCTGCCACCTCTATTTATTCGGATATTTGTCTTGTATAAACATGCTGGTTTTAACTCTACTCGCTCAGCAGAAACCTGGCTGGTGGGCAGTTAAAATCGCTCTTACCTGTCCGAAAGCCGCCATGATCGCAACATCTGCAATTTTAACCTGCTCTCCTGAGCAGGCAGCAAGGACACCTGCCCGGAGCCAACCGGGTCCTCCTTTACATAGGCATTGTAATGTATGCACCTGTGTGTATGTTCACAGGTTTGTAGAGCTGTTGAGTCTGGAGGAGTCCGTGTTTCATCTATATGTTCAGTGAGTGAGTTTGCAGCCCCTCGTCCATTCTTTGAAGGGGTTGCTCCTCGATTTTTGGCTGCACTTCAGTCCCACGCTTCTGATCTTTGGGCACCTTGTGCGGAGGGGAACGGGCAGGTCGGAGGGCCTCCTTGAAGGACTGCTCCTGGGCCTCGCTTAGGTGGCCGTTAACCGGTCAGGCAGCGGGCAGTCGAGGGGGTCGTTCAACTGCCTGCCTGCCTCTCTTCCGCGGCTATGTTCACGCCAGGGTGTCCCTGGAGATGGAGCATGCGGTGTCCACCGGTGCGCTCGCGACCTTCCGCGAGAGGTGGGCACTGGAGGGACTGGAGTGCATCATCACCCCCGGCAACCAAATTTTAATTTGATTTAAGTTTCCATCAAAGTTTATTTTGAAATTTGTGTGTTCTAGTGCCCTTGCCAAAAGAGGGCATTTGATTTTATGTTCTATTAAAATAGTTGTAGAGCTGTTGCATTGTGAGTGGCTTAGCCAGTCACGTGACGTTCACAAGACTCAATAAAACCCCAGCCAGTTGGGTTCGGGGGATCCATGACGAGGCAGGTGGTTGTGAGCCTGGGGGATGAACTGGTAATGTGTAGTGTGATTGTTAAACCTTTGTTAATAAACCAACTAGTTCTTAATAGCAATGTGTTGCTATGAATTCTTAAGCAAAGAACCCATGAAGCAAATGCATTTTAGGGATGTTGTGGCCTGATGACATCATTGTGACCCGACTGTAATTTTAACTCAGACCTGAGGGGGGAATCTACCTGGAGTTAAAATCAGGGGCTAATTTATCAGTTAGTGAACTCTATCCTACTATATCCTGTACTGGGGCTTAATTTGAGTTTTTGGTCTAAATTTCTGCTGTGCGCTGAAAGTTTGCACTCAATGTTTTCAGCAAACCTAATCAAATAATCAGTTACACCTCGAGGGCATTTGACACTAAGCTGAAAGCAGTTATTCTAACCTTGTATGGCTCACTTGCAAGCCACGGTTAGCACATTGCGCACAATATTCTAAATATGGTCACATGAATGATCTGCACAGAAGGACAATGATGTGATCTTAAGGATTGAAAGCAAAGTCACGATATTAATTCCACAACTTGAGGCTCCCCATTCGAGGAGTGATTCCCAGAGCTCAGAAAGAAAGAAAGAATGAATGAATGAATGAATTGCATTTATGTAGCGCCTTTCACGACCACCGGATGTCTCAAAGCGCTTTACAGCCAATGAAATACATTTGAAGTGTAGTCGCTGTTGTAATGTAGGAAACGCGGCAGCCAATTTGTGCACAGCAAGCTCCCACAAACAGCAATACGATAATGACCAGAGAATCTCTTTTGTTATGTTGATTGAGGGATAAATATTGGCCAGGACTCCAGGGATAACTCCCGTGCTCTTCTTCAAAATAGTGGCATGGGATCTTTTACATCCACCTGAGAGAACAGACGGGACTTCAGTTTAACGTCTCATCCGAATGACGGCACCTCCGACAGTGCAACACTCCCTGCACTGGGACTGTCAGTCTGGATTTATGTGCTCAAGTCCCTAGACTTGAACCCATAACCTTCTAACCCAGAGGCAAATGTGCTACCCACTGAGCCACAGCTGAGAGACCCGGATAAGGGAGCATCAACCAGGCCATTGGACTTTCAGTACAGAACTCGAGGACGGCAAGTTTAAAATTAACAAATCGCAAGCAGGACTGGAGGTGGAAAGAAATGTTTCATCCCACAGCAGAGAATATGTAGAACAAATTCACGACTAAAGCAACCGACAGAGAGCTGCCTAATACATTCGGAGAAGAGCTGGATAAAGATGTGACTCCAACTGCTGCTTCCAGAGACAGGTAACGGCTGAGATGTTCATCGAATCTTACAGCACAGCAGGAGGCCAATCAGCCCATCATACCTGTGTCGGTTTTTTGAAAGAGCTATCCCATTACTCCCACTCCCCTACTCTTTCCCCGTAGCTCTGCAAATTTTTCCCTTTCGAGTATTTATCCAATGTCCTTTTGAAAGTTACTATTGAATCTGCTTCCACCGCCCTTTCAGACAGCGTGTACCAGATCATAACAGCTCGCTGTGTAAAAAATGTCTCCTCATCTCCTCTCTGGTTCTCTTACCAATTACCTTAAATCTATGTCCTCTGGTTACTGATCTTTCTGCTAATGGAAACAGTTTCTCCTTATTTATTCTATCAATACCCTTCATGATTTTGATCACCTCTGTTACATCTCCCTTTGACCTTCTGTGCTCGAAGAACAACCACCTCAGCTTCTCCAGTCTGTCAACATAACTGAAGTCCCTCATTATTGATCATCATCATAGGTGATCCCTCAAATGAGGATGACTTGCTTCCATGAGTTCACAGATATTTCGATGAAGGACCCGATGTTCCAGTCCTGAACTCCAATTGAGGGGGTGGAAGATGCCTGTGCGTGGATTTTTTTAACGTGTGGTGGCCGTTGCACACCAGCCACCACACGGGCTTGACAGAGCTAGGCCTTTATCCAGTGGCAAGGGTTAACCAGGACGACTGGAGACCTGCTCTGCTGCACGGACCTAGTGCGCACACCTATCGCAGTGTGGGCTGGCCAGTGCTGCCCCTGGGCCCTCGCCTCTTCTGGGCCCCATACCCTCATTTGCTGCACCCCCACCACATTCTCTCACCGCTCCTCCGCCACAAACATTCACCGCATCTCCGCCACGATCTCTCGCCATTCCTCCACCAAACATTCGCCTCACCTCCGCCATGATCTCTCGCCGCTCCTCCACCACAAAATCAATCACTGCACCTCAGCCGCGATCTCACACCGTTCATCCGCCCCGACCTTCCCACTCCTCTGTACCTAGGCCCTGCCGATGTTCCTGCCCACGCTCCAAAACAGCGACCAGGGTTTTGATGACATCACCCAGTCGCCCATCTCAAAATCGGCGCACACTTTGAGCAGCTCGCGCTGGAGGTTGAAGTGGTACGCTGCTCCAACTCTTTTGTAGTCCCTGGTACCATTCTGCTAAATCTCCTCTGCACCCTCTCCAAGGCCTTGATATCCTTCCTAAAGTGCGGTGCCCAGAATTGGCCACAATATTCCAGCTGAGACCTAAGCAATGGTTCGCAAAGGTTTAGCGTAACCTCTTTGCTTTTGTACTCGATGCCTCCATTCATAATCCATGAGGCACAATGGTGTATTGCCGCAGCGGACTGAGAGAGAGGATTGTTTCCTGTGGAGGGCAACAGAGCAGAGTGGAGAGGTGATGATGGTTGAATATTTTGGAGATGTACTTGATTACCTTTTGGTAATCAGGAAGAGTTTGCATAAAGCCTTCCTTTGGGGGATTAAATAGATGGAGTCGACACCCTGATAAAGCAGGTTGTACATGGTCTGCGGAAGTAGTGGACTTATCCGGTGTCCTACCCAATATTTATCCCTCAACCAACATCACAGAAACAGATTATCTGCTCATTATCACATTGCTGTTTGTGGGAGCTTGCTGTGCGCAGATTGGTTGCCACGTATTCTAGATTACAACACTAACTACACTTCAAAAAGTACTTCACTGTCTGGAAAGCACTTTGGGATGTCCGGTGGTCATGAAAGGCGCTATATAAATGCAAGTCTTCCTTTTTGACTTATGAACTTTCCATTTTCTGCTCTCTTATCATCTTATAGTAGCACTTAATTTTGGTGGGTCAATGTCTTCATCGGAGAAGCTGTTATAACTATTGGACTTACCTTAGATATTCTCTTGGGTAGAGTGGTGCTGATCACTCCATAAAGGTCCGAGTATCTTATGTTCAGGAGTGTGCCAATGCTGTCCTGATTATCTGATACCACAACTGATTCGGTTTAATATAAATGAAATAAAGTTTGATTCAGGAGGGACTGAGGGTTGCCCACTGTGGAACTGAGCCGGACGGACCAGAAAGGTCAGCGGTGAAACCCTTCAGCTTTGCTGAGTTGACTCTCAGTTGGGGAGCAGTTGGAGCGCCACCAATGGCCATATTGCCCATGGAGCAGGGAAAGGAAATATCAAAGTTCTCCAGGTTATTCGACTGGCAACACTCCTTGCCCAGGCTTGGGCATTAGGAAAGACTCCTCAAGGAAGGTCCTGGGCAGTGGGCAATGATTGTGGTCCTTCAGGTTAAGAAGAAACATAGACGTCAAAAGAAAAGCCATACGTCAATCCCATCAAAGCCTGTTTGAATCCATGAAAGGGAAGAAAAAAAAATAGTTTTGAGTTGATGTTTTTCAAATGCGATGTTACTGAACAAAGCTGAAAGAAAGCACATTGGGATGTCCGGTGGATATATATATATATATTTAGAACATATCTCTATCCGTGTCCTAACTCGCACCAAGTCGCACTCACCCATCATCCCTGTGCTCACTGCCCTACGTTGGCTTCTGTTTAAGCAAACCTCGATTTCAAAATTCTCATCCTTATTTTCAAATCCCTCCATGGCCTCGCCCCTCCCTGTCTCTGTAATCTCCTCCAGCCCCACAACCCCCCGAGGTGTCTGCGCTCCTCTTGAGCATCCCTGATTATAATCGCTCAACCATTGGTAGCCGTGCCTTCTGTTGCCTAGGCCCCAAGCTCTGGAACTCCCTGTCTAAACCTCTCCGTCTTTCTACCTCTCTTTCCTCCTTAAAGTGTAATAACCCTACCAAGCACCTGGGAATCCCTGGTCAAAGACAGCCCAAAGTGGAGGAAGTGCATCCGGGAGGGCGCTGAGCACCTCGAGTCTCGTCGCCGAGAGCATGCAGAAAACAAGCACAGGCAGCGGAAGGCGCGTGCGGCAAACCAGACTCCCCACCCGCCCTTTCCTTCAACGACTGTCTGTCCCACCTGTGACAGAGGCTGTAATTCCCATATTGGACTGTTCAGCCACCTAAGGACTCACTTTTAGAGTGGAAGCAAGTCTTCCTCGATTTCGAGTGACTGCCTATGATGATGATGATGATTATATTCTCCCTTGTAATTCTGCCCTTGCCATTATTTACCACCTCCATCCTAGCTCACTAGCCGGCCTCCATACTGTCATCTTCACGCATTGCCTCATGGGGTGTATGAAAGGTGAACACTTCATTTGCCGTACTCCCGACCTTGATTTTCCCTCCACTGCTCGGAAAGACGGTGACCCACACTTCTGCAGCGACGCAAAGTTAATAGGTTTCTGTTCGGCAAGGGGTATTGAGGGTTACGGAACCAAGGCGGGTAGATGCAGAGTTAAGATGCAGATCAGCCATGATGAAATTGAAGGGATGAACAGACTCGAGGGGCCGAACGGCCTCCTCCTGTTCCCGCGTTGCATGTGGCCCAGTCCAAGCGATAGTCGAGCACAGAGGGCACTGTACCCGAGCCCAGTCTCGCCCTCGCCTGATGTCCACCTGCAGCAGCGAAGTTCTCCCAGTGGCCTGGCCAACATTCCCGCCACAACCAAACGGCACCAAAAATAGACTGACTGGCCAATCATCTCATGGCTACTTGTGGGCATTGCGGACACAGAATGCTGGTGCATTTACTTACCTAACAACAGTCGCTGCACTTCAACAGTAATTCATTGATGTGAAATGCTTTGGGATATTAAAGTGATATGAATTCATTTTTATATCAATTGAAGTGTTAATATGTCACTGTTACAATGTCATTGTGTAGTGAACAGCAGCAGGAATAGTGCAGCTGCATTTAAGGGGAGGTTGGACAAGCATATGAGGGAGAAGGGAATACATAGAAACATAGAAACATAGAAAATAGGTGCAGGAGTAGGCCATTCGGCCCTTCGAGCCTGCACCACCATTCAATAAGATCATGGCTGATCATGCAACTTCAGTACCCTATTCCTGCCTTCTCTCCATAACCCCTGATCTCTTTAGCTGTAAGGGCCACATCTAACTTCCTTTTGAATATATCTAACGAACTGGCCTCAACAACTTTCTGTGGTAGAGAATTCCACAGGTTCACAATTCTCTGAGTGAAGAAGTTTCTCCTCATCTCAGTCCTAAATGGCTTACCCCTTATCCATAGACTGTGACCCCTGGTTCTGGACTTCCCCAACATCGGGAACATTTTTCCTGCATCTAACCTGTCCAATCCCGTCAGAATTTTATATGTTTCTATGAGATCCCATGTGAGATAAAGAATAGAGGGTGATGCTAATAGATTTAGATGAGGAAAGGCAGGAGGAGGCTCGAGTGGAGCATAAACACCGGCATGGACTGGTTGGGCCAAATGGCCTGTTTCTGTGTCATATATCCTGTGTAATCCTATGTAACATTGACTGATATTTCCCCCAATTTCACCCAGGAGTATTGGGGCCAGTTCTATCAGTTTTAAAAATCTCATTCTCATGCTCAAATCCCTCCCTGGCCTCTCCACTCCCTATCTACTTTAACCTTCTCCAGCCGTACAACTCTGGCCTCTTGTCCGCCCCTCACTCCCTTCACCCCACCATCGGCATTGATGCCGTCAGCCGTCTCGGCCCTAAGCTCTGGGATCGCCTCGCTAAACCTCTCCACCCCACTCTCCTTCAAGATGCTCCTTAAAAGCTACCTCTGACCATGCTTTTAGTCACCTAATATCTGTTTCTTTGGCTCGATGTCAATACTTGGTCTGATAACGCTCCAGTGAAAAGCCCTTGGGATGCTTCACTACATTAAGGGCGCTATAGAAATGAAGGTTGTTATTGTTGTTGTGTCACCTTTACTACTGATCCAGCTAGGATTAAGCTAATTAATTTTTAAGCCATAATGCTGGAGGCTAAAAGTCCCGTGTTTATTTTCTGTTGCCTTCTATTAACACGGATTGTAGCAGGGACAGCTGGCTCTGGGGCCTTTTGCTTCCCCTGTGAAAGGTAGCATCTGTCCTTCAGACGGCCTGCTCTAAGTCAATGTGAATTGCCATATTGAGGATGTGTTTTCAATGACATATGGGGCTTTGGCCATGAATACGCCAGGAGGGCGCGGTGCTTTTGTGTCAGTGTTAGGTTTATATCGGGATGCGACGCTGAATTAAGATGTTCAATTTTCTAATAACCCAGCGCACATTGTGTGTCACTGCATCTGCAATAGATTCAATGAGGCCGTGCAGTAAGCGCAGCCCCAGCTTGGTATTGTTTCTCATTGCAGGAATGCAATAAAAACAGTTAAGTTATGAATCTTGTGTAAGTTAGTGCAGGAGTAGTGGTGGCTTCCAACTGATGCCTTTGGACCGATCTATATCGGTGAGTTGAATGTGCGCTTAATGGATGGTTTGGTTTGGGGTGGTTGGGCAGTAGAGATAAAGACAGAACTTGCATTTATATAGCGCCTTTCACAACCTCAGGACATGCCAAAGCTCTTTGCAGCCAATGAAGTACTTTTGATGTGTAGTCGCTGTTTAACGTGGGAAGCACACCACAATTTATAAGAACATAAGAACTAGGAGCAGGAGTAGGCCTTATGGCCCCTCGAGCCTGCTCCGCCATTTAATACGATCATGGCTGATCCGATCATGGATTCCCTGCCCACTACCCATATCTCTTTATTCCCTTATTGGTTAAAAAACTGTCTATCTCTGTCTTAAATATATTCAATGACCCAGCTTCCACAGCCTTCTGAGGCAGCAAATTCCTCTGAGAGAAGAAATTCCTCCTCATCTCAGTTTTAAATGGGCAGCCTCTTATTCTATTTGCGCACAGCAAGCTCCCACAAACAGCAATGTAATAATGACCAGATCATTTGTTTTTGTTATGTTGATTGAGGGACAAATATTGATCAAGACACCAGGGATAACTCCCCTGTTCTTCTTTGAAATAGTACCGAGGGATCTTTTACTTTTCACCTGAGAGGGCAGACGGGGCCTCGGTTTAACGTCTCATCCGAAAGATGGCACCTCCGACAACAAAGCACTGAAGTGTCAGTCTAGATTTTGTGATCCAAGTCCCTGGAGAGGGACTTCAGCCCACAGCTTTCTGATCAGAGTGCTACCTGCTTAGACACTGCTGCCATACAAGCCAATACTAAATTAGAAGTGTTGAAATGGAGCCCACAGCGACAGGCCTCAATGACAACTGAGAATGGTTTTGCTTTTACCATTCGAGAGAGACTTGTATATAAAGCTGTAGAGAGAAGCCTGACAATGGGCTGGGGCTAGTTCGACTTGTTTCATACAGAATCATAGAAACTCACAGCACAGAAGGAGACCAGTTGGCCCGTCGTGACTGTGCCAGTCGTGCTTAGTCCCACGTCCTGGCTTGTTGTCCGTAACCCTGTAAGTTCCTCATCCTCCAGTACCCGTCCCACTCCCCTTAATATTATTCATGAAATCAGCTCCCACCACCTTTTCAGGTAGGGCGTTTCAGATCACGACAACTCTCCGAGTGAAAAGATTTCTCCTCATCTCCCCTCCAGATCTTTTGCCAATGGCTTTGAATGTGGGACCTCTGGTTAATGACCCACTCACCCAAGGGAATCATTTCCCTCCACTCCATCAAACCTTCTCATCATCTTGAAAACCTTTATCAGGTCATCTCTTAACCTTTTCTGTTCCAAAGGAGAACCGTCCGAACTTTTCCAACCTCCCCTCATAACTGAAGTTCCCCATCCCTGGTAACATCCTGGTAAAGCTCCTCTGCACGTACCCTTTCTAATCTCTTTACATCTTTCCTGAAATGTGGTGCCCATGATTGTCCACACTGCTCCAGCTGAGGCCTAACCAGTGATTTATAAAGTTCGAGCATGATCTCTTTGCTTTTGCATTCTATTCCTCTAATTATAAACCCAAGTGCTTTTTTAACCACCTTATCAACCTGCCCTGCCAGGATTTGTGTATATGGACACCAAGGTCTCTCTGCTCATCGACACTTTTCAAAACCAAATCATTTATAGTATGCTACCTTTCCATATTAGTCCTTCCACAGCGCATCACTTTCCACTTCTACGCATTGAACTGCATCTGCCATGCTTCTGCCCATTCCATCATAGATTTTTAACCAATAAGGGAATTAAGGGTTACGGGGAGCGGGCGGGTAAGTGGAGCTGAGTCCATGGCCAGATCAGCCATGATCTTGTTGAATGACGGAGCAGGCTCGAGGGGCTAGATGGCCTACTCCTGTTCCTAATTCTTATGTTCTTATATCTATATCATCCTGAAGTCTATAACTATATATGTTACAGTTTTGGCCTCTTTATCTAATGAAGGACATAGTTGCCTTAGAGGGGATACAATGAAGGTTCACTAGATTGATTCCTGGGATGGGAGTATTGTCCTATGGGGAGAGATTGAGTAGACTAGGCCCATCTTACCTAGAGTTTAGAAGAATGAGAGGTGATCTCAATAAAATGTATAAAATCCTTAGAGGGTTTGAGATGGAAGGTAGATGCTGAGAGGCTGTTTCCCCTGGCTGGAGAATCTAGAACTAGTATCAGGATAAGGGGTCAGTAGTTTAGGCCTGAGATGAACAGAAACTTCTTCATTCAGAGGATTGTGAATCTTTGTGATTCTCTATTCCAGAGGGCTGTGGCTCCTGAATCATTGAATGTGTTCAAGGCTGAGATCGATAGATTGTTGGACACTCGGGGAATCAAGGGATAAGGGGATAGTGCGGGAAAGAGGAGTTGAGGTAGAAGATCAGCCGCGATCTTACTGATCATGGCCTACTCCTGCTCCTATTTCTTATGTTCTTATATATTGGAAGGAGAGTAGCGGTAGAGACTAGGGGGCTGAAATTGCCCCTTTGCGCCGGGCCAGTTAATGCCGGCGGATGGCGATAAGGAAGCGCTAAAGGGTTTTTGCCCGGGCACTGCGCACAGAGTGCTCCTCCCGAAATTGCCCCCGGGGAAAAAGGGTTTGCGCAGCGCATCGGCAAGGGGGTAAAGGGATTGCCATGCACACTGACCCCTTACCCCCCCCCCCCCGTCCTCGCCAACCGCTTTGCACTCCACGGGGAAAATTGCCCCCTTGGGAGCAAGATCTGCATGGGGCGATGTCACCAACAGCTTCTTGGTGCGAGAAGCCGCGGTGGTTGTGGTGCCCCGGCTGCCCTTAAAGGGGAGGTGCTGCGGCGGCGGCCGCCATCTTTTTTTGCGTCGGCCAACTTTTTAGTGGGCCCAGATGACACCCTACCCGCTGGCCCAATGGGCGGCAATGAAGGTGCTGCTCAGATTGCAGCGGCCCCTCCCCCCCACCCACCCCCCATTAAGAAAAGGGGAGGGACGTTGCGACTCGACGGGCCATGACACATCAATGCTGACATCATCAGCGTCGCGCCGATGTGAGTAGTGCCCCAGGAACGCTGCAAGAACGCACGCTTAACAACACCGCCATTTTGTTTCCTAAATGAGGACAAATCCGCACCGGCTCGTGCGTTTCCGCACTGGTGCAAAATGAATCATCGCAAATCCAGCGCGGGGAGATTTCGGCCCCGAGGACTGGCAGAGTGATAGGCCTCACTTTGGATTGAGTCCAGTGATATGAGAGAGGGAAGGTGAGAAAAAGAGATGGGCAGTGATAGATCTCATTCTGATCCAGTGTAGTCCATCTTGTTTTATCATTATACAAATTAGCCATCACTAACCTGGAATAAGAATGCATTAAACCTATTCCTCATGTAATCACAGCCTTCGAGTTCTGGCACCACCGTCAGTAGCTCATTGGTGAAGAATGGACCAGGTGATAACATTTCTAGTGTATTGCTAAGACTGCTCTCCAAAGCTTGATAGGTTATTCCTTTGAAGAATGAGTTAAGCCTAAAAATTGGAAATAATTTTTCTAGATGAGAAAAAGACACATAAAGAAAATGATCTTAAAGTGCTACAAAGATTGACTTTAAAGACATTCCATTGAATAAAATTAACATAATAGCAGGGATTCAAACCAAACGACTAAAGTGCATCCTGTAATAAGAACCTTGTTTTTAGGAGGTTAATACTGAGTCAGTCAAAGCCGTTGAGAACGAATTGGTGCGGAATCAGAATAAAGGTGATTAGGACGAGGACAGATAAAGACTTCTCTTCATTGATATCAGGAATCCAAGGAAACCTTCACCTCCAAGAGCAACACTCTCTCTCTCTCTCTCTCTCTCTCTCTCTTTTTCGAGTGGTGTTGGTCCTATCAGAGAGCCAATGCGAAACAGGTGCATTTTTAAACATTCACGGGATGTGGGCGTCGCCGGTAAGACCAGCATTTATTGCCCATCCCTAATTGTCCTCGAGAAGGTAGTAGTGGTGAGGGGCTTGCTGGGCTATTTCAGAGGACAGTTAAGAGTCAACCACATTGCTGTGTGTCTGGAGCCACGTATGGGCCAGATCGGGTAAGGACGGCAGATTTCCTTCCCTAAAGGACATTAGTGAACGAGATGAGGTTTTTACGACAATCGTGGTCACCATCGCCGATATTAGCTTTTTATTCCAGATTTATTTAATTAACTGAATTTAAATTCCCCAGCTGCCTTGGTGGAATTATGAACTCATGTCTCCAGATCATTAGTCCTGGCCTCTGGATTACTAGTCCAGTAATATAACTGCGATGTTACCGTACCCCCATGTTGGTCATGTCTCTGAAGCCAAGAGGATTTGGGTCTTTGAATAATCGGGTCCCTGGTACCATTGGTAGTATGGAGTTTGGTGTTTTTGTGCGCCACCAATGGGACACTATCAGTATAAACGTGCCAACAAATATACCTTTGGAACTGACCTGGAACTGTTATTTCAAGGTGGGGTGGGGGTGGTTGGGAAACCGATCGCCAAAGGACAGACATTCTTGAGTCCTGCTTGATTTTTCTACTGGGTGAGTGGGCAGAGGGGCATGTTACCAAACATTTTCTCAAGAGATGAAATGGGTTGGATTGAGCTCACAATGGTGCACGGTGGGTTGGATTGACTAGTCCTGTGCTTTCTTCAGAAGGTTCAAGTCCCATGACAGAGACTTGAGTGAATAATCCAGGCTGACACTCTCAGTGCAGTGCTGAGGGAGTGCCGCACTGTCGGAGGTGCAGCCTTTCAGATGAGGCGTTCAACCGAAGCCCCGTCTGCCCTCTCAGTTGGTTGTAAAAGATCCCATGGCAATATTTGAAGAAGAGCCAGGGAGTTCTCCCTGGTCAATGTTTATCCTTCAAATTAGCTGGTCATTTATTGCTGTTTGCGGGAGCTTGTGGTGCTCAAATTGACTGCCGTGTTTTGCTACATTATAACAATGACCACACTCCAAAAGCTCAAAATTGGCTGTAAAGTGCTTTTGGATGCCTGAGCTGTGAAAGGCATTTCTACAGCACCTTTCAGGACGTTCCAAAGTGCTTTACAGCTAATTGTGTGCTTTTGAAGTGCAGTTTGAGTGCGAAGGCGGTGTGCTGTGAGGATAGGCGTGTCAGATGACCAATGGCGGGAGTGTGGGGGTGAGGCGATTGGAGGTGGGAGGTCATGGGAATGAATTATAGAAATTTACAGCACAGAAGGAGGCCTCTCGCCCCATCATGTCTATGCCAACCTTGTTGAGACCTCCACAGATATGTCCAATCAGGGCTAGCAACCCAAGTAGGGGGGAACGTACAAATACTCAACATTCCTTGATGCCAAAACATTCCAAGTTGCCTTATTGAATTTTAGATGGGTATATGAGAAGGATATACCAATAGGGTGAGATGAAGTAAGGTGGGAAGAAGCTCATGTGGAGCATAAACAGCGGCACGGACCAGTTGGACTGAATGGTGTGTAATTTGTATGCAATATTGTCCGAGAATTTCCTCAGGCGGGTTCTCCTGATTGGCCGGCGTAAGTTTGGCGGAGGATCGGCAGAAACCACCCCCACCCCCGACGGATGCATAAACGCTGTTTCCGCCGGCGGAATCTTTCAGCAGGCGGCTGATCGGGGGTGGGGGGGGGACGACACGGCGAGGAAATTGCCGGCGGGATGGGGTTTGTTTTATTTAGTTTTGGTGTGACGGGATTGAGCCGGTGAGGCCGGATCATTTTGTAACTGTGAAATGCTCGGCGATAACTGCGCGAAGCACGGTGCTGACGGTTGTCTCCTGTTGCCTTACAGCTGGTACGACCTACATCTTCGGCCGAGGGGGCGGGCTGATAACCTACACCTGGCCGGCCAACGACAGGCCCAGTACGAGAACCGACCGCTTGGCCGTCGGATTCAGCACGTCGGTGAAAGATGCAATCCTGGTGCGAGTGGACAGCGCTCCTGGTCTGGGAGATTTCCTTCAGCTTCATATAGTGAGTAACCTTGATACCAAATTGCTGATTGTAAGGCCACCGTCTCTCTCTCTCTGGCCTCTTCGATAATGCCCTCAACAAAAAGAGTAAACCTGCAGGCCACCTGGTTCGCGACCAGATTAAGGGCAAGAGGACGGTGAGCGGAACAACTCTGCTCACCGTTGGAACAGAGAGAGAGAGACCATGTCCAGATTTGCAAAGGAATTAACTCTCGTGTTCTTTGCCTGCTACTTGCATGTCTTGGTGATGAATGGAACTAATCTTGTTTAATGACAGCAAATCTAATTGCACCGCTTTCCTCTCCTGTGGTGTTGGGCCACTGGTGGCTGGAGATATCGGGTCTCACGACCCCCTCCTCCTCCTCATCAGAGCAAGTAATTTATTGCCCCGAGTGATTTGCTCGGCCACTGGCACTCCGTTCTCCTGGGAAAAGATGTATTGTGAGCCCTAGACGCTGGCTAGAAAAAGGAAGACCTTGGACACCGTGCAATCCAGGCAGATTTGGTTTATTCTGTCACTGTGAACTATTGCCGCTAGTCAAGGGCAAAAGCCGCCACTTTGTATATTGTCGGAAAGGCCGCCTGTTCTCCAGTTATTAAGGAAAAAAATGAACGGGATCACAGAATACGATTTCCCCCAATATATAGGTGAAAATTCAAAAGTCCCCATTGTAACGAATTCGGCCTCTTCACTTGTTCTCAACCAGCGGCCCCGCAGATTTAATCGCTCAGCTCCGATCGGAAACCAGCAGTTTCTCCGTCTTCGGGACTTATCCCGGAAAATATCCCGGTTCCCGGAACGCGAATCGCGCCGGTTTAAAACATCTGGCGGGGTTCCTTGCGGGCTCTTGGTCTGCGGGCGTGTGATTCGCGTTCCGGGAACCGGGATATTTTCCGGGATAAGTCCCGAAGACGGAGAAACTGCTGGTTTCCGATCGGTTGCTGGTGTCAAGCCAGTCCAGTTTGTGGATTTCGACCAGAGACCGTCGGGAAAGAAATCTAGCTTTTCGTTTTAAAAGTGTGGCGGGAGAGAATATGGACGTGAATGTTTGCCGTGTAGCAGACGAAGGATGAGAGTGTAATTCTTTTGATGTAAGATGTGTTCCGATATGAGGAAGGAATTCCTAATTGCTGCTTGGCATAGAACTGGAATTAATATCAAGGCGAATAAAAATCTTGGACGGTGGGGGGATAGGTGCGGACAGTGTTTCGAAATGAGTGACCAATCTGCAATGTCCGTTTTTATACCGTGTGCCAGTTTGAAAATCTACCATGTGGAGTATATGGCTTGACTCTTAAAGTTGGGGAATGGTCCTCAAATGGCAAGAGGCAAGCCCTGTGTGCGTTTGCTTGTCAGATTTGTGTACGACTTTGCGATGAACGGCAGTGACTGTCGGGACTCCGTTCACACCACATTCCGATCGTTACATTCTTTGCAATAAAGGAGGAAAACATATGAGCAGGAAAGAAGAATTCAATTGTTGAAGGCTGTCTCAGCACAATGTGCAACCATGGATATTATTGCATCGACTTATTGTGAAGGCAGAAGAAGCAAATTGATGTCAAGACAAATATCCCTTTCCCCCTCCCCTAGATTTGTAACGACTTTTTACATGGAATGTACCGCACAGCAACAGGCCATTTGGCCCAACAGGGCGTGCCAGTGTTTATGCTCCACACGAGTCTCCACACACCCCGACTTCATCTCACCCCATCAGCACATCCTTCTATCCTTTTCTCCCTCCATGTGTTGGTTTTTATTGCAAGGGGATAGAGTATTAAAGCAGAGAAGTCCTGCTACAGCTGTACAAGCTATTGGTGAGGCCACACCTGGAATACTGCGTACAGTTTTGGTCTCCGTATTTCCGAAAGGATATACTTGCTTTGGAGGCAGCTCAGAGAAGGTTCACTAGGTTGATTCCGGAGATGAGGGGGTTGACTTATGAGGAAAGGTTGAGTAGGTTGGGCCTCTACTCATTGGAGTTCAGAAATGAGAGGTGATCTTACTGAAACTTATAAGATAATGAGGGGGTTTGACAAGGTGGATGCAAAGAGGATATTTCCACTCATAGGGAAAACTAAAACTAGGGGCCAGTCTCAGAATAAGGGGCTGCTCATTTAAAACTGAGATGAGGAGAAATTTATTCTCTGAGGGTTGTAAATCTGTGGAATTCTCTGCCCCAGAGAGCTGTGGAGGCTGGGACATTGAATATATTTAAGGCGGAGATAGACAGATTTTTGAGCGATAAGGGAGTGAAGAGTTGTGGGGAGCGGGCAGGGAAGTAGAGCTGAGTCCATGATCAGATCAGCCATGATCTTATTGAATGGCGGAACAGGCTCGAAGGGCCAAATGGCCTACTCCTGCTATTTCTTATGTTCTTATGTTCTTATCTAGCTTCCCCTTAAATGCATCTATGTTATTCATCTCAACACAGAGGATCGTAAGGAGCATAAATGGCGTCACGGACCATTTAGGCCGAGTGGTCTGTTTTTAAAAACATTTGTTCCTGGGATGTGGGCGTCGCTGGCAAGGCCGCCATTTTTTTTTTATTTTTTTTTATTTTTTAAATTCATGTCCAATCGTTATCCAATCGTTACAATTCTTTGTCAAACGCCAGAGGTCACCCTGCACCAGTCAAGGATCACTCTGCGCCAATGCTCTTAGCCAAAAGGCCTAGAGCCACTGCACCGTTCCTGGAAGTACTGCAATACCAGGTTCGTGCCATGGAGGTGGATGGGTCAGGTCCCCCACACACCTCCGTGGAGGTGGATGGGTCACCAATCCCACCCACCTCCTGTTTACAAAAATGTAAGCATATACCTTCCTGACCAGGGAGAAACCACCCGGAAGTCATGGTGGCTGGTCAGGTTAGTTATGCAGATCTTAGCCAAAAGGCCGAGAGGCAAGGCCGCCATTTATTGCCCATCCCTAGCTGCCCTTGAGAAGGTGGTGGTGAGCCGCCATCTTGAACCACTGCAGTCCGTGTGGTGAAGGTGCTCCCACAGTGCTATTAGGGAGGGAGTCTCAGGATTTTGACCCAGCGACGATGAAGGAACAGCCGATATATTTCCAAGTCAGGATGGTGTGTGATCAGCCCGGCGGTGTGCTCGCGGTGTGCTGAAAGTTGCGCTGGGTGACGTGTGGGTGATCACATCAGCGATCATCTCGGCGATGTGAGCCGAAAGTTGGGCCGGCAAATTTCCGGCGGTGTACCAGCCCAACTTTCCACTTTGCAGTCAATAGGGCGATGGCAGACCTTTTTTGGGGCGATATATGGGCGCTAGCCCAGCGATGTGAAGTGGAAAGTCTGGCCTATGTGTAAACAAAAACAAAAAAATGTCTCTTTCTCACCTCGGCGGCTCAACACTGAAAACCTCAGGCCTCCGATTTCCCCAGTTTTAACAGTTCTGCCAGGAGAGAGGAGGAAAGCACAGCTGGAAACAAAAGCTTTGTTCTTTGCTGTAGGTTACTGTAGGTTATGTAGACAATGAAAATGACAAGCTACAAAGCTATTAAGTGTGTTGTTGATTGCCAGCCTACCACTGACCCAAACAATCTCTGAGCAACCATTCTCCTGCCTTTGCTTTCAATTACCTGCTTGCGGGCTGTAATTTACTAAGTATCACGCGTGCGTCTGTTGTCTGTCATTAGCTCCCTGCACTTGCAGCTCCTGTTGCTGCTTGCGTTTCCATGCAAGTCGTAATCTCTGCCATTTTATATTAGGCAGCACGCCTTGTGTGTGAGAGGATGATATTGGTAAGGGACTATAGCTATTGCAATATTAAAGGCTATGCCGGACTATAAATGTTCCAGTTTCTCTGCACAGGGAGATGCTACTCTTTTGATGAAAACACAAAGAAGCATGTCTCTATAACTATCGGCCCCCGGCTCATAAGATCAGGACTTACAAATGAGCAGCTTTGCAATTTTGTGAGTGGTCCCTTAAATTTGGATGGGGAGAAACATTAATCAGGCTTCCTGTCTTTTCTGAGATAAGATTTTGCTTTCTTTGTTGTGCCTTGAGATAACACAAATTAAAGAAACAAAGTAAGATTTCACTGACTGAATACAGTCATAAAGGAAGGGGTTGGGCTCAGTCTTACCTCTAAACTTGATGACTCAAACGCACTCCTGACTGGCCTCCCACATTCCATCCTCCGTAAACTAGAGGTGATCCAAACCTCGGTTGCCCGTGTCCTAACTCGCACCGAGTCCCGCTCACCCATCACCCCTGTGCTCGCTGACCTACATTGGCTCACGATTAAGCAACGCCTCGATTTTAAAATTCTCATCCTTGTTTTCAAATCCCTCCATGGTCTCACCCCTCCCTATGTCTGTAATCTCCTTCAGCCCCACAACGCAGCCCCCCCCTACCCTGCCCTGAGATGTTCAGTATTGCTCTAATTCTGGCCATTGAGCATCCCTGATTACAATCGCTCAACCATTGGTGGCCGTGCCTTCAGCTGCCTGGGCCCTAAGCTCTGGAACTCCCTCCCTAAACCTCTCCGCCTCTCTACCTCTCTTTCTTCCTTTAAGATGCTCCTTAAAACCTACCTCTTTGATCAAGCTTTTGGTCATCGGCCCTCATTTCTCCTTATGTGGCCCGGTATCAAATTTTATTTGAAAACGCTCTTGTGATGCGCCTTGGGACATTTGACTACGTTACCATCATCATCATAGGCAGTCCCTCGAGGCGAGGATGACTTGCTTCCATGCCAAAAAGGAATGAGTTCACAGGTGTTTCAATGAAGCACCTAATATTCCAGATCCCGAACTACATCTTGAAGGGTGGAAGATGCCTGTGTGTGGATTTTTTAAACATGTGGTGGCCGTTGCACCCCAGCCACCACACGGGCTTGACAGAGCTAGGTCTTGGTCCAGTGGCAAGGATTACCCAAGACAACTGGAGACCAGCTCTGCTGCACGGGCCTAGTGCGCACACATATCTCAGTGTAGGCTGGCCCGTGCTGCCCCTGAGCCCATGCCTCTTCTGGGCCCCAGACTCACGCCTCTCCTGGGCCCCGGTCACTTCCATCTACAGACTTTTGCCGCTCCTTCACCCCTCCTGCTGTGCCTGCCCGCACTGCAATCAGCGACCTGGCTTTGTAGCCATCGCTCTGCTACAGTGGTATGCCCCCAACCCGGGTTTCTAACCTTCTGTCCTCCCCCATCCTGGGTTCCGGGCCTTCCCCCCCCCCCCCCCCTCCCACTCTGAGTTCCTGACCCCCCCGTTAAGTTCCTGACCGTTCCCCCCCCCCTGTTGCGTTCCTGACCTACTCCGCCCTCCCCCCTGCTCCCCTGAGTTCTGGACCTTCCCACTTCCCCCACCCCCCCCCCATCCCCCGAGTTCCTGACCTCCTCCTCTAATGAGTTCCTGACCGCTGCCCCCTCCACCTGCCAACATGTCCCTGACCTTCCCCACCCCTGCCGGGTTCCTGACCTTCTCTCCCTGGCCAAGTTCCTCCTTCCCCCTCCCCACCCACCGGGTTACTGAACTCCCCCCAACATGTCCCTGACCTTCTCCTTTGCCCCATTGTGTGTGTGCCACGGATTGTTAACAGGTTTATTGGGGATGAAGTGACTAGTGACAGTGTCATGACTTGCGGCTTTCGTCCTGTCCAACGATATCTCTTGCCGCACACGCGCTGACCTTTCCGTGAAATCAACCAGGTGTAGGGGGAGTAGAGGGAGAATGTTTTGGCGGGTATAAAAGGGGGAAGGGGTGGGGTGGGGTTAGTAGAATGTGATCCCCGTCGAACAGGGGAGGGAGAACGGGATCCGTTTCCCATCTGGATCAAGTTCTCGCTCTCATCCTACAAGCTGAATTTAGGGAGCTAGGAGTTCAATTTAAAAAGTAGGTCCTCAAAGGTAGTAATCTCTGGATTGCTACCAGTGCCACGTGCTAATCAGAGTAGAGGGAGCAGGATAGTTAGAATAAATACGTGGCTTGAGCAGTGGTGCAAGAGGGAGGGATTCAAATTCCTGGGACATTGGAACCAGTTCTGGGGGAAGTGGGACCTGTACAAAAGGGACGGTCCGCACTTGGGCAGGACTGGAACTGATGTCCTGGGGGTAACATTTGCTAATGCAGTTCGGGAGTGTTTAAACTAATATGGCAGGGGGATGGGAACCTATGCAGCGAGATAGGGCGAAGTAATATGGAATCAGAAACGGATGGTAGAAAGGTAAAAAGCAATAGTGGAAGGCCGAGTAAACAAAGGCAAGAAATAAAAAGGGCCACACTACATCATAATTCTAAAAGGACAAAGGGTGTTAAAAAAACAAGCCTGAAGGTTTTGTGTCTTAATGCAAGGAGTATCTGTAATAAGGTGGATGAATTAACTGTGCAAATAGATGTTAACAGATATGATGTGATTGGGATTAGGGAGACATGGCTCCAGGATGATCAGAGCTGGGAACTCAACATCCAGGGGTATTCAACATTTAGGAAGGATAGAATAAAAGGAAAAGGAGGTGAGGTGGCATTGCTAGTTAAAGAGGAGATTAATGCAGTAGTTAGGAAGGACATTAGCTTGGATGATGTGGAATCTATATGGGTAGAGCTGCAGAACACCAAAGGGCAGAAAACGTTAGTGGGAGTTGTGTACAGACCTCCAAACAGTAGTAGTGATGTTGGGGAGGGCATCAAACAGGAAATTAGGGGTGCATACAATAAAGGTGCAGCAGTTATCATGGGTGACTTTAATATGCATATAGATTGGGCTAACCAAACTGGAAACAATACGGTGGAGGAGGATTTCCTGGAGTGCATAAGGGATGGTTTTCTAGACCAATATGTCGAGGAACCAACTAGGGGGGAGGCCATCTTAGACTGGGTGTTGTGTAATGAGAGAGGATTAATTAGCAATCTCATTGTGCGAGGCCCCTTGGGAAAGAGTGACCATAATATGGTGGAATTCGACATTAGGATGGAGAATGAAACAGTTAATTCAGAGACTATGGTCCAGAACTTAAAGAAGGGTAACTTTGAAGGTATGAGGCGTGAATTGGCTAGGATAGATTGGCGAATGATACTTAAGGGGTTGACTGTGGATGGGCAATGGCAGACATTTAGAGACCGCATGGATGAATTACAACAATTGTACATTCCTGTCTGTCGTAAGTAATAAAAAAGGGAAGGTGGCTCAATCGTGGCTATCTAGGGAAATCAGGGATAGTATTAAAGCCAAGGAAGTGGAATACAAATTGGCCAGAAATAGCAGTGAATCTGGGGACTGGGAGAAATTTAGAACTCGGCAGAGGAGGACAAAGGGTTTGATTAGGGCAGAGAAAATGGAGTACGAGAGGAAGCTTGCAGGGAACATTAAGACGGACTGCAAAAGTTTCTATAGATATGTAAAGAGAAAAAGGTTAGTAAAGACAAACGTAGGTCCCCTGCAGTCAGAATCAGGGGAAATCATAATGGGGAACAAAGAAATGGCAGACCAATTGAACAAGTACTTTGGTTCGGTATTCACTAAGGAGGACACAAACAACCTTCCGGATATAAAAGGGGTCAGAGGGTCTAGTAAGAAGGAGGAACTGAGGGAAATCCTTATTAGTCGGGAAATTGTGTTGGGGAAATTGATGGGATTGAAGGCCGATTAAGTCCCCAGGGCCTGATGGACTGCATCCCAGAGTACTTAAGGAGGTGGCCTTGGAAATAGTGGATGCATTGACAGTCATTTTCCAACATTCCATAGACTCTGGATCAGTTCCTATGGAGTGGAGGGTAGCCAATGTAACCCCACTTTTTAAAAAAGGAGGGAGAGAGAAAACAGGGAATTATAGACCGGTCAGCCTGACATCGGTAGTGGGTAAAATGATGGAATCAATTATTAAGGATGTCATAGCAGTGCATTTGGAAAGAGGTCCAAGTCAGCATGGATTTGTGAAAGGGAAATCATGCTTGACAAATCTTCTGGAATTTTTTGAGGATGTTTCCAGTAGAGTGGATAAGGGAGAACCAGTTGATGTGGTATATTTGGACTTTCAGAAGGCGTTCGACAAGGTCCCACACAAGAGATTGATGTGCAAAGTTAGAGCACATGGGATTGGGGGTAGTGTATTGACATGGATTGAGAACTGGTTGTCAGACAGGAAGCAAAGAGTAGGAGTAAATGGGTACTTTTCAGAATGGCAGGCAGTGACTAGTGGGGTATCGCAAGGTTCTGTGCTGGGGCCCCAGCTGTTTACACTGTACATTAATGATTTAGATGAGGGGATTAAATGTAGTATCTCCAAATTTGCGGATGACACTAAGTTGGGTGGCAGTGTGAGCTGCGAGGAGGATGCTGTGAGGCTGCAGAGCGACTTGGATAGGTTAGGTGAGTGGGCAAATGCATGGCAGATGAAGTATAATGTGGATAAATGTGAGGTTATCCACTTTGGTGGTTAAAAACAGAGAGACAGACTATTATCTGAATGGTGACAGATTAGGAAAAGGGGAGGTGCAAAGAGACCTGGGTGTCATGGTACATCAGTCATTGAAGGTTGGCATGCAGGTTGGCATGCAGGTGCAGCAGGCGGTTAAGAAAGCAAATGGCATGTTGGCCTTCATAGCAAGGGGATTTGAGTACAGGGGCAGGGAGGTGTTGCTACAGTTGTACAGGGCATTGGTGAGGCCACACCTGGAGTATTGTGTACAGTTTTGGTCTCCCTAACCTGAGGAAGGACATTCTTGCTATTGAGGGAGTGCAGCGAAGGTTCACCAGACTGATTCCCGGGATGGCGGGACTGACCTATCAAGAAAGACTGGATCAACTGGGCTTGTATTCACTGGAGTTCAGAAGAATGAGAGGGGACCTCATAGAAACATATAAAATTCTGACGGGGTTAGACAGGTTAGATGCAGGAAGAATGTTCCCAATGTTGGGGAAGTCCAGAACCAGGGGTCACAGTCTAAGGATAAGGGGTAAGCCATTTAGGACCGAGATGCGGAGGAACTTCTTCACCCAGAGAGTGGTGAACCTGTGGAATTCTCTACCACAGAAAGTTGTTGAGGCCAATTCACTAAATATATTCAAAAAGGAGTTAGATGAAGTCCTTACTGCTAGGGGGATCAAGGGGTATGGTGAGAAAGCAGGAATGGGGTACTGAAGTTGAATGTTCAGCCATGAACTCATTGAATGGCGGTGCAGGCTAGAAGGGCCGAATGGCCTACTCCTGCACCTATTTTCTATGTTTCTATGTTTCTATAGACCGGTCAGCCTGACATCGGTCGTGGGTAAAATGATGGAATCAATTATTAAGGATGTCATAGCAGCGCATTTGGAAAGAGGTGACATGATAGATCCAAGTCAGCATGGATTTGTGAAAGGGAAATCATGCTTGACAAATCTTCTGGAATTTTTTGAAGATGTTTCCAGTAGAGTGGACAAGGGAGAACCAGTTGATGTGGTGTATTTGGACTTTCAGAAGGATTTTGACAAGGTCCCACACAAGAGATTAATATGCAAAGTTAAAGCACATGGGATTGGGGGTAGTGTGCTGACGTGGATTGAGAACTGGTTGGCAGACAGGAAGCAAAGAGTAGGAGTAAATGTGTACTTTTCAGAATAGTAGGCAGTGACTAGTGGGGTACCACAAGGTTCTGTGCTGGGGCCCCAGCTGTTAACATTGTACATTAATGATTTAGACGAGGGGATTAAATGTAGTATCTCCCAAATTTGCGGATGACACTAAGTTGGGTGGCAGTGTGAGCTGCGAGGATGATGCTATAAGGCTGCAGAGTGACTTGGATAGGTTAGGTGAGTGGGCAAATGCATGGCAGATGAAGTATAATGTGGATAAATGTGAGGTTATCCACTTTGGTGGTAAAAACAGAGAGACAGACTATTATCTGAATGGTGACAGATTAGGAAAAGGGGAGGTGCAACAAGACCTGGGTGTCATGGTACATCAGTCATTGAAGGTTGGCATGCAGGTACAGCAGGTGGTTAAGAAAGCAAATGGCATGTTGGCCTTCATAGCGAAGGGATTTGAGTACAGGGGCAGGGAGGTGTTACTTCAGGGCCTTGGTGAGGCCACACCTGGAGCATTGTGTACAGTTTTGGTCTCCTAACTTGAGGAAGGACATTCTTGCTATTGAGGGAGTGCAGCGAAGGTTCACCAGACTGATTCCCGGGATGGCGGGACTGACATATCAAGAAAGACTGGATCAACTGGGCTTGTATTCACTGGAGTTCAGAAGAATGAGAGGAGATCTCATAGAAACGTTTAAAATTCTGATGGGTTTAGACAGGTTAGATGCAGGAAGAATGTTCCCAATGTTGGGGAAGTCCAGAACCAGGGGTCACAGTCTAAGGATAAGGGGTAAGCCATTTAGGACCGAGATGAGGAGAAACTTCTTCACCCAGAAAGTGATGAATCTGTGGAATTCTCTACCAAAGAAAGTTGTTGAGGCCAATTCACTAAATATATTCAAAAAGGAGTTAGATGTAGTCCTTACTACTAGGGGGATCAAGGGGTATGGCAAGAAAGCAGGAATGGGGTACTGAAGTTGCATGTTCAGTCATGAACTCATTGAATGGCGGTGCAGGCTCGAAGGGCCGAATGGCCTAATCCTGCACCTATTTTCTATGTTTTTGTTTCTATCCCCTCCCGTTAAACCTGGATCATGTTCTTCCCCCATCCCCACTGTGCTCTCCGTGCTCTTTCCCATCTGCCCCCAAAGTTTCTGTCCTCTCCCCTGAGCTCCTGAGCCCCTCTCCCTCCTAAACTCCTCTCCTATCAATCCTCTCTCCTCTCTAGCCCCTCCAATCCCCTCTCCTTTCTCCCCCTTCGATCCCCTCTCCCCTTCTGATCCTCTCTCCCCCTCCAATCCCCCTCTGATCCCCTATCCTCTCTCCCCCTCCGATCCCTTTGCCCCTTTTGATCCCCTCTCCCCCTCCGATCCCTTCTCCTTTCTCTCTCCCCCCCCTCTTCGATCCCCTCTACTCTCTCCCCCTCCAATCCTCTCTCCTCTTTCCCCCTCCGAGCTCCTTTCTCCCTCTGATCCCCTCTCCCCCTCCAATCCCCTCACCTCTCTCCTTTACGATCCTCTCTTCTCACTCCCCCCTCTGATCCCATCTCCTTTCTCCTCTCTCCAATCCCTTTTCCTCTCTCCACCCCTCCAATTCTCTCTCCTGTCTCCCTGCTCTGATCCCCTCTCCTTCCCCCCCCCCCCCCCCGCATTGGCTCCCCGTTCATCAATGCTGCGATTTTAAAATTCTCATCCTTGTGTTCTAATCCCGCCGCGCCCCCGTCCCGCCAAGTCCCTCCCCTCCCCCCCCCCCCACGGCCTCCCCCCTCCCAATCTCTGTAACCTCCTCCAGCCCTACAACTCTCCATGATCTCGGCGCTCCTCCAACTCTGGCCTCTTGCTCGTTCCCCGATTTCCATCGTCACGCCATCGGTGGCCGTGCCTTCAACTAACGAGACCCGAAGCTCCGGAATTCCCTCCCTGAACCTCTCCGTCTCTTTCTCTCCTCCTTTGGCTTCGCTCCTTAAATCCTGCCTGGCCTGCCCTAATATCTCCTGGGGCGGCTCGGTGTCAAATATTGTCTGAGCGCACTCCTGTGAAGCGCCTTGAGACGTTTGACTATGTTGACAGGGCTATAGAAATGCTAATTGTTGTTGTTGTTGTTGAAAGGGATGTCTGGTTTGGTGAAGCGATGCTTAATGCCTTCCATCAACAGCAGCAGAGAGTCCTGCCCAGAATTCTGTACACGATAGAGCAGTACAAAAAAAAATGTACCTTGAAGAGAGGATTTAACGGCAGTAAATATGCAGCAATGCTCCTGCTCACAATCTTCCTCTTCCAGTTGCCTGTGTGGTTTCGCCCTCTATTTTGATGGTGATTATTTGTTTCTTTGGTTGTGTTTCTGCTGTACATACAAGATTCGATGTTACATTATTGAATTTGATGTTATCAGTGCACACACAGCTCACAAAGCCACACTACATTGTGGGAACCTGAGGATATAGCATTATAGATTCCAACAGTAAACAGCAGGACGATAATGACCTGTTGGCTTATCGGCTTTGCTATTTCCTTTTTCTTGCATCCAAATAAGATATAGTCCCCCACCTCCCCTCGTAAGATAGAGGGATTCCTGCAGCTTTTGGATTGCTGACATTTATAGAATGCAGAAACTCACTGCGGGAAGCTGACTGCCAGTCTTTGTTCTTGTTCTAACCCCCACCGGTCCCTGCCTGCAAAAACAACCCAACACATCCACACCCCAGCTGTGACCATACATCTTTTCCCTCTTCCACCTTCTTCCTTGTTCACGTTCCCAGGGCAGTGCTGAGGGAGCGCTGCACTGTCGGAGGTGCCGTCTTTCGGATGAGACGTTAAACCGAGGTCCCGTCTGCCCTCTCCGCTGGACGTAAAAGATCCCGCGGCACTATTTCGAAGAAGAGCAGCGGAGTTATCCCCGGTGTCCTGGGCCAATATTTATCCCTCAATCAACAGCACTAAAAAAGCACATTATCTGGTCATCGTCGCATTGCTGTTTGTGGGAGCTTGCTGTGCGCAAATTGGCTGCCGCGTTTCCCACATTACAACAGTGACTGCACTCCAAAAGTACTTCATTGGCTGTAAAAGCGCTTTGAGACGTCCGGTGGTCGTGAAATGCGCTATATAAATGCAAGTCTTTCTTTCTTTTCACACATGCTCCCCTGAAGCAACTAGCGCACATTGGGCTATAGATCCATAAGAACCAGCAACCAACTTCCACCGACCCCCGCCCAGTACCTCATGTGACTATTCCTGCCCCCAGTCATCAAGATCCACGGTGCGGCCCTGGACAATGTGGACCACTTCCCCTATCTCGGGACCCTCCTATCAACAAGAGCAGGCATCGACGACGAGATCCAACACTGCCTCCAGTGCGCCAGTGCTGCCTGAGGAAAAGAGTGCTTGAAGACCAGGCCCTCAAAACTGCCACCAAGCTTATGATCTACAGGGCTGTAGTAATACCTGTCTCTGGTATGGCTCAGAGATATGGACCATGTACAGTAGACACCTCAAGTTGCTGGAGAAATATCACCAACGATGTCTCCGCAAGATCCTACAAATCCCCTGGGAGGACAGACGCACCAACATCAGTGTCCTCGACCAGGCTAATATCACTGACCACACTCGATCAGCTCCACTGGGCAGGCCACATAGTCCGCATGCCAGACCCGAGACTCCCAAAGCAAATGCTCTACTCGGAGCTCCTTCATGGCAAACGAGCCAAAGGTGGGCAGCGGAAACGCTACAAGGACACCCTCAAAACTTCCCTGATAAAGTGCAACATCCTCACTGACACCTGGGAATCCCTGGCCAAAGACACGCCCTAAGTGGAGGAAGTGCATCCGGGAAGGCGCTGAGCACCTCGAGTCTCGTCGCCGAGAGCATGCAGAAATCAAGCGCAGGCAGCGGAAAGAGTGTGAGGCAAACCAGTCCCACCCTCCCTTACCCTCAACGACTATCTGTCCCACCTGTGACAGAGTCTATGGCTCTCGTATTGGACTGTTCAGCCACCAAAGAACTCATTTCAGGAGTGGAAGCAAGTCTTCCTCGATTCCGAGGGACTGCCTATGATGATGATGATGATGATTCCAGTGCCAGCCTTGGCTCGGTGGGTAGCACTCCCGCCTCTGAGTCAGTCGGTTCTCTGTTCCAGCCCCCATTGCAGAGACTTGAGCACTTGATCCAGGCTGACGTGCACTGTCGGAGGTGCCGTCCTTCCTGCCCTCTCAGGTGGGTGTGAAAGATCCCAAGGCAACTATTTACCTCTCAGCCAACACAAATGAATTATCTGATTGCTGCGTGTGCGACCTCCTGCGTGTAAATTGGCTGTTGCAAATCCTGCAGTGCAGAACTACCTACACTTCAAAAATGTGATTCATTGGCTTTGGGACATTGAGGTTGTGAAAGGTGCAAGTTCTTACTTTCCTTCCTTCCTGAATGCTGGCAGGCTATTTGACTATAAGGGCATCACAGCTACGTTGAACCTATTCAACATCACTTACTTGCTCCAGCAGTCATTGGAGAGTGATCTGAAAGAAAGAAAGACTTGGATTTATATAGCGCCTTTCATGCCCACTGGACATCTCAAAGTGCTTTACAGCCAATGAAGTACTTTTGGACTGTAGTCACTGTTGTAATGTAGGAAACACGGCAGTCAATTTGCGCACAAGCAAATTCCCACAAACAGCAATGTGATAATGACCAGATAATCTGTTTTTTTTGTTATGTTGATTGAGGGATAAATATTGGCCCAGGACACTGGGGATAACTCCCCTGCTCTTCTTCAAAATAGTGCCATGGGACCTTTTACGTCCACCTGAGAGCAGACGGAGCCTTGGTTTAACATCTCATTCGAAAGACAGTACCTCCTACAGTGCAGCATTCCCTCAGTACCACATTGGAGTTTCAGCCAAGAAACTGATTATTGCCCCTTCCCTCATCCAGGGTTGCTGTCCTCCAATCACAGCTGGCCTGCCTGAGATCAGCTGACCCAGTGCAAGCCCGGGAGCAATCCTGGGGCCTTCCGGCCTGTGTCACTCAGTAGCACACTGTGTAACACATTCATCTCCCAATCAAGGCAGCTCTGACAACACATATTAAGATTTACTGCCTGCAACATGATTTATGTCCAAGTACACGATGAATGCTCGTGCTTCAAGTGAGCTAGTTTCCTGGACAAATACAGGTTCAGTGCTTTTAAAGCGTTATTTGCATCATGTGCACCTGTCTAAACTGTGCCTCCTCTTTGCATATTGAACCCAGTGTGTCAGCTGTGGCTCAATGGGTAGCTCTCTCGCCTTTGAGTTCGAAGGTTGTGGGTTTAAGTCTCACTCCAGGGACTTGAGCACAAAAATCCAGGCTGACATTCCAGTGCAGTGCTGAGGGAATGCTGCATTATCAGAGGTGCCATCTTTCAGATGGGGTATTTATCCTTCAATCAACATCACAAAAACAGATTATTTGGTCATTATCACATTGTTGTTTGTGGGAGCTTGCTGTGTGCAAATTAGCTGCTGCGTTTCCTACATTACAACAGTGACTGCACTTCAAAAAGTTATCTATTGGCAGAAAAGTGCTTTGGAATGTCCTGAGGTTGTGAAAGGTGCTATAGAAATGCAAGTCTTTGTTTCTACCGAGTGCTTGCCAACCTGCCAGTCTGGGTTGATTAACCAATGGAAAGATATATATATATGGGCTGGAATTTCGGCTTTGATGTTTTTGGGCCGATAATGGCGGCGGGGCGGGAAAGTTTGCGCCCGGGAATAGTTTGTGCCTCAGTAAGAAAGTTTGGGCAGCTGCCCCCTGAGTCAGGGGGCGCAGCGCCAAGGGAGAAACACAGAAACATAGAAAATAGGTGCAGGAGTAGGCCCTTCGAGCCTGCACTTCCATTCAATAAGATCATGGCTGATCATTCACCTGAGTACCCCATTCCTGCTTTCTCTCCATACTTCTTGATCCCTTTAGCTGTAAGGTCCACATCTAACTCCCTCTTGAATATACCTAACGAACTGGCCTCAACAACTTTCTGTGGTAGAGAATTCCACAGGTTCACAATTCTCTGAGTGAAGAAGTTTCTCCTCATCTCGGTCCTAAATGGCTTACCCCTTATCCTTAGACTGTGACCCCTGGTTCTGTTGTACACCTCGCTTAGGGCGCTAGGATGGGCAACTCCCGAGCTAAAGAGCCGGGCCGGGAGCACTCCCAGAGACGCCTGGGGGCAGGGGAAAAAAAACTAAAAAAACATTCCCGAAACATTGCCCACGCCACCACGACACTTAGGAGCCCATGACCTACCTCTCCGCTGTCTGTATCATTGCACCGCCTGATTTCCCATTGCGGGCGCGGTTTGGGGCATACGGATTGGGCAAGAGTCAAAACACACGCCGGTGTCGCAACCCGGGGCGTTGCACACCGGGCGCAGCTCTTGCGGGCGGTGCTGGTCCGCGCTTCCGCAAAACCGGACCCGAGCATCGTGGCAGGGTGCTGGAGGTTGATGGCCCAGCCAGGACATCTCGCCGCCGCCATTTCTGCCGCTCTGGGACGAAAAACGGAGCGCACAAGACCCTAAAATCCAGCCCATACATTTCCACAGCTGGTGTGATGCATACCTTCAATGCATAATGTGCTGTGTACAAATTGGACAACAGTTCATCGTATCTAACAGATAAAGAAAGCTTCCAATGCTTTCCCATGATCTCATCTCAGAGTTACAAAATCGGGAGTTTGCATAGAGACTTTAAACTTCAAAAGCCTACATTCTGGTGCCAAACTTCAGCTGCAAATGACGCACATTTTTCCTGAATGGAATTATAAGCCAAAACCTTTCCTGATGGCTCAATGGGTGGTGCATTATTGATCAAAAGAGGTCCTCGTGGCTATGTATTCCTCCAGTCTCACATGTGAGCATGGGCTTAAAATACTACCACTGCTGCCTCCGTAAGATCCTGCAAATCCCCTGGAAGGACAGACGCAGCAACATCAGTGTTCTCGATCAGGCCAACATCCCCAGCATCGAAGCACTTGACCACACGCGACCAGCTCCGCTGGGCGGGCCACATTGTTCGCATGCCGGACACAAGACTCCCAAAGCAAGTGCTCTACTCAGAACTCCTACACGGCAAGCGATCCCCAGGTGGGCAGAGAAAATGTTTCAAGAACACCCTCAAAGCCTCCTTGATAAAGTGTAACATCCCCACCGACACCTGGGAATCCCTGGCCAAAGACCACCCTAAGTGGAGGAAGAGCATCGGGGAGGGCACTAAACACCTCGAGTCTCGTCGCTGAGAGCATGCAGAAAACAAACGCAGGCAGCGGAAGGAGCGTGCGGCAAACCAGATTCCCCACCCACCCTTTCCTTCAGCCACCGTCTGTCCCACCTGTGACAGAGACTGTTATTCCTGTATTGGACTGTACAGTCACCTAGAACTCACTTTTAGAGTGGAAGCAAGTCTTCCTCGATTACAAGGGATTGCCGATAATGATTGATGCTAACAAATGAAGAATGACATTTTTTCTTTTATTTTTAATTCATTCACGGGATGTGGGCATCGCTGGCAAGGCCAGCATTTATTGCCCATTCCCTAATTGTCCTCGAGAAGGAGTTGGTGAACCGCCTTCTTGAACCGCTGAAGTCCATGTGGTGAAGGTGCTCCTCAGTGACTTTGTCGTAGCGGTTTGGTGCAACTGAGTGGCTCGCTCGGCCATTTCGGAGGGCAGTTAAGGGTCAACCACATTGCTGTGGGCAGGAGTCACATTGTAGGCTCAGACCGGGTAAGGACAGCAGATTTCCTTCTCCAAAGGACATTAATGAACTAGTTGGGTTTTTCCAACAATCCGATGGCTTCATGGTTACCATTACTGATACGCGCTTTTTATTCCAGATTTATTTTACTAACAAATTAATTTTATTAGCTGTCATGGTGGGATTTGAACTCGGGTCTCATGGATCATTAGTCCAGGCCTCTGGATTATTAGTCCAGTAACAATACCACTATGCTACCGTACCTACACGAGTGAGGTTGTGCCGCAGCCCACAAAAGTGCGTCCCCCTTTTCATGAACCTTCAGGACAACAGGGAGGAACATCGGACTACAAAAAGAAAATTTCAAGAGGTTTGGGCCCCTCCTATGACCGACCCTTTCAGGACTTCTGGACAAAACGGGAGCCCAAGTGGATGGGAAAGCAATACCTCTGTGACCAGGTACATCTCACTCACTTGTGCCGCCTACGCCGTGGGGAAAAATAGCAATACATCGGATATAACATAAGAACATAAGAAATAGGAACAGGAGTAGGCCATACGGCCCCTCGAGCCTGCTCCGCCATTCAATAAGATCGTGGCTGATCTAATCATGGACTCAGATCCACTTCCCCGCCCGCTCCCCGTAACCCCTTATCCCCTTATCGTTTAAGAAACTGCCTATTTCTGTCTTAAATTTATTTAATGTCCCAGCTTCCACAGCTCTCTGAGGCAGCGAATTCCACAGATTCACAACCCTCTGAGAAGAAATTTCTCCTCGTCTCAGTTCTAAATGGGCGGCCCCTTATTCTAAGATCATGCCCTCTAGTTCTAGTCTCCCCCACCAGTGGAAACATCCTCTCTGCATCCACCTTGTCAAGCTCCTTCATAATCTTATACGTTTTGATAAGATCACCTCTTATTCTTCTGAATTCCAATAAGTAGAGGCCCGACCTACTCAACCTTTCCTCATAAGTCAACCCCCTCATCTCCAGAATCAACCTAGTGAATCTTCTCTGAACTGCCTCCAAGGCAAGTATATTCTTTTGTAAATATGGAAACCAAAACTGCACGCAGTATTCCAGGTGTGGCCTCACCAATACCTTTATATAACGGTAGCAAGTGTTCCCTGCTTTTATACTCCATCCCCTTTGCAATAAAGGCCAAGATACCATTGGCCTTCCTGATCACTTGCTGTACCTGCATACTATTCTTTTGCGTTTCATGCACAAGTGCCCCCAGGTCCCGCTGTACTGCGGCACTTTCAATCTTTCTCCATTTAAATAATAACTTGCTCTTCGATTTTTTTCTGCCAAAGTGCATGACCTCACACTTTCCAACATTATACTCCATCTGCCAAATTTTTGCCAACTCACTTAGCCTGTCTATGTCCTTTTGCAGCTTTTTTATGTCCTCCTCACACATTGCTTTTCCTCCCGTCTTTGTATCGTCAGCAAACTTGGCTACGTTACACTCGATCCCTTCTTCCAAGTTGTTAATGTAGATTGTAAATAGTTGGGGTCACATAACTGATCTTTGCAACACCCCACTCATTACTGATTGCCAACCAGCGAATGAACCATTTATCCCGACTCTCTGTTTTCTGTTTGTTAGCCAATCTTCTATCCATGCTAATATATTACCCCCAACCCCGTGAACTTTTATCTCATATACGGCACAGAAACAGGCCATTCGGCCCAACCAGTCCATGCCGGCGTTTATGCTCCACTCGAGCCTCCTCCCGTCTTTCCTTATCTAAATCTATCAGCATAACCCTCTATTCCCTTCTCCCTCATATGCTTGTCTAGCCTCCCCTTAAATGCATCTGCACGATTCACTTCAACCACTCCCTGTGGTAGTGAGTTCCACATTCTCGCCACTCTCTGGGTAAAGACATCTTCTTCTGAATTCCCGATTGGATTTCTTGGTGACTATCTTATATTGATGGCCTCTAGTTATGCTCTTCCCCACAAATGGAAACACTCTCTCTGTATCCACTCTATCAAAACCTTTCATCATTTTAAAGACCTCTATTAGATCACCCCTCAACTTTCCTTTTTCAAGAGAACAGAGACCCAGCCTGTTCATCCTTTCCTGATATGTATACCCTCGCATTTCTGGTATCAACCTTGTAAATATTCTCTGCACCCTCTCCAGTGCCTCTAAATCCTTTTTATAATATGGCGACCAGAACTGTACGCAGTGTTCCAAGTGTGGTCTAACCAAGGTTCGATACAGGTTTAGCATAACAATGTATGGTACTTCTGTGTTTAGGATTGCCAACTCTGGTTGGACATATTCCTGGAGGTACCATCACCTGACCTCAATCCACACCATCACCCAGTCAAACAGCATTTTTTTGTCCTAACTCTATTATTTTTATGACAAAGAATCTAAAGTATTCGAAGAATGTGAAGGAAACAATTTTTCTAATGCCCGCATGACTCTTTTTCTCTCGGAGTTGCTCACAGCGGTGTTCTTTCATTATTGGGCCCTCCATGGCAATCCTGGAGGATTGGCAACCCTATCTGTGGCCATGGCAGATGGCTTTGGATGTATTTATAGAATCACAGAATGGTTGCTGCACAGAAGGAGGCCATTCGGCCCGTCGCGCCCCTGTCGGCTCTCTGCAAGAGCACTTCAGCTAGTCCCACTCCCCCGCCCTTTCCCCGTAGCCCTGCAAACTATTTTCCTTCAGGTACTTATCCATTTTCATGAAAGCCATGATTGAGTCTGCCTCCATCACCCTTCCAGGCCGTGCATTCCAGATCCTAACCACTTGCTGTGTAAAAATGTTTTTCCTCATGTCGCCTTTGGTTCTTCTACCAATCATCATTAATTTGTGTCCTCTGGTTCTCGACCCTTCTGCCAATGGGAACACTTTCTCTCTGTCTAGACCCCTCATGATTTTGAACACCTCTATAAAATCTCCTCTCAACCTTCTCTGCTCTGAGCAGAACAACCCCAGCTTCCCCAGTCTATCCACATAACTGACATCTCTCATCCCTGGAACCATTCTGGTAAATCTTTTCTCCACCCTCTCTGAAGCCTTCACATCCTTCCGATAGTGCGGTGCCCAGAATTGGACACAACACTCCAGTTGAGGCTGAACCAGTGTTTTATACAGGATTGAGCACCTTGAGTCTCGTCGCCGAGAGCATGCAGAAACCAAGCGCAGGCAGTGGAAGGAAGGTGCGGCAAACCAGACTCCCCACCCACCCTTTCCTTCAACCACTGTCTGTCCCACCTGTGACAGAGACTGTGGTTCTCGTATTGGACTGTACAGTCACCTAAGAACTCGTGCTAAGAGTGGAAGCAAGTCTTCCTTGATTCCGAGGGACTGCCTATGATGATGTTGATAATAACTCCCTTGCTTTTACATAAGAACATAAGAAATAGGACCAGGAGTAGGCCATACGGCCCCTCGAGCCTGTTCCACCATTCAATAAGATCAAGGCTGATCTGATCATGTACTCTCTGCCTCTATTTATGAAGCCCAGGATCCCATATGCATTTTTTTAACTGCTTTCTCAACCTGCCCTACCACCTTCACAGATTTGTGCCTGGGTTTGCAACCAGTGCCTGCTTCGGAGTGAGGAAAAACTCGTTGGAGTGGAGTAAAAATGCTGCTGAATAAAAAAAACTATATAGAACAGTCCATCCCCCTTTGCAAGCTTACTTTCGCACTCCACCACTCAGAAGGACAGGCTGCCGAGTCTGTTCTTGGCGATAACGCAACCTAAGTCTCTTATCAATGAGCTGAACCTTGTCTGTCGGGGGGGGAGGCGGGACAGAGGGGGCGGGCGACATCACTATACAGATCATATTGGCCTTCTCCCTATAGGCAGACCTTAAATCGCAGAGTGAGGTGGCACAGTTTCTATCTCGGGCCTTTCTTTGTGTGCGTGTCTGGGAAGAAATATGTTCACAAAATCGTGATTAAAGACCACTGAGTGGTGGAGCTGATTCTGAAACACTAGATAAAAGATAGCATGAATTCTGAGCGGGGAAAGAGAAAGGTTTGCCTCAACTCACGAGCCTGACTGTTCAGCACGCTAAAACAAGCATGGCAGTGGTCTGGTTCTGTGTTTTGTTGTGCTCTAACAAGTTTAATAAGAGTCCTTGTATTCCCTGAAATATAAAGAAAGAAAGACATGAATTTATATAAGCGCCTTTCATGACCACCAGATGTCTCAACGCACTTTACAGCCAATGAAGTGCTTTTGGAGTGTAATCGTTGTTGTAATAGAAGCGGGCCCAGGGGCAGCACAGGCCAGCCCACACTGCGATATGTGTGCACACTAGGCCCGTGCAGCAGACCCTTGCCACTGAACCAACACCTAGCTCTGTCAAGCCCGTGTGGTGGCTGGTGTGCAACGGCCACCCCACGTTAAAAAAATCCACGCACAGGCATCTTCCACCCTTCATCATGTAGTTCGGGATCTGGAATATTAGGTCCTTCATTGAAACACCTGTGAACTTTTTGACGTGGAAGCAAGTCATCCTTGATTCGAGGGACTGCCTGTGATTATGACGATGCGAAGGTTAAATGGTGGTTTGATTGAGGTTTTTAGGATTTTGAAAGGAATTGATGGGGTGTATATAGAGAACCCTGTTCCACTGGCGGGAGAGTCTAGGACACGGGGACATAACCTTAAAATCAGAGTCAGGCCATTCAAGAGAGAATTTAGGGAACACTTCTTCACACAAAGGGTGGTAGAAATGTGGAACTCACTCCACCTAAAAGCAGCAGATGCCACCTCAATTAATAATTTTAAATCTGAGACGGATAGATTTTTTGCTAGCCGAGGGGTATTAAAGGCACGAGCGGGCAGAAGGGGTTGGGTCGTAGATCGGCCATGATCTGATTGAATGGCGGAGCAAGCTCGAGGGGTTGAATGGCCTCCTCCGACCTGCCTCTGTCCCTTTCTCCGAGTGTTTCTGCATCTATTATGTAACAGTCGTTCCAAAACAACTTTGAGCCGTTTCGAAGATGTTGTGTGGCGCGGCAAAAAGCGGAGTGATTTTCCTTCTGGAGAGGAGCTCACTCTGAAAACCTCCCTTTCACCAATCAGTGGGAGAGGCTCACCGTGTTCCTCGTGGGCAGTCGGAAGGCATGAAATTAATTGAATGTTGGCCTATCAATACCTGCTCATTCCTTTTCTGTATATATTCAATTATCTCTCCTGCCTCCTGGATCCTAAAAGCTTTCAGTTAATCACCAAGAATGGAAGGAAAATAGTAAAATAAGCTTTTTGTTCTATTCAGTACACTATGGGGAGGCTAATGTTACATTGTAGTATCTCCAACAATTCATTAAATCTGATAAGAACATAAGAACATAAGAAATAGGAGCCGGAGTAGGCCGTATGGCCCCTCGAGCCTGCTCCGCCATTCAATAAGATCATGGCTGATCTGATCATGGACTCAGCTCCACTTCTCTGCCCGCTCCCCATAACCCCTCATCCCCTTATCGTTAAAGAAACTGTCTATTTCTGTCTTAAATTTATTCAATGTCCCAGCTTCAATAACTCTCTGAGGCAGCAAATTCCTCTGAGAGAAGAAATTGCTCCTCATCTCTGTTTTAAATGGGCGGCCCCTTATTCTAAGATTATGCTCTAGTTCTAGTCTCCCCCATCATTGGAAACATCCTCTCTGCATCCACCTTGTCAAGCCCCCTCATAATCTTATAAGTTTCGATAAGATCGCCTCTCATTCTTCTGAATTCCAATGAGTAGAGGCCCAACCTACTCAACCTTTCCTCATAAGTCAACCCTCTCATCCCCGGAAACAACCTAGTGAACTTTCTCTGAACTGCCTTCAAAGCAAGTATATCCTTTCGTAAATATGGAAACCAAAACGACACGCAATATTCCAGGTGTGGCCTCACCAATACCTTATATAGCTGTAGCAAAACTTCCCCGCTTTTATACTCCATCCCCTTTGCAATAAAGGCCAAGATATCATTGGCCTTCCTGATCACTTGCTGTACCTGCATACTCCCTCGGTTATACTGATGTATAACCCTCCCGAGATATAAAGCATCCACACACAATGTTAGAAGGTTTGACATCTTTCTACATTCATTCCCGTTATGCAGTGAACGCTGTCAATAACAGTGCTCTTTGGGGTTTTTTTTTGCCTGAGTTTTTCTCTGTTCTTCAATTCCGACAACTTTTTTGTGCAGTACAGTTTTCAAGGTCACATGTGAGGCATTCCTCTCGTCCCAGTAAAGTACTTCTCTCAGTTATACTATAATCCTAAAGCCAGCTTGCACTCCGATAGTGCATAAGAAGGTAAGAAATAAGAGCAGGAGTATTCGGCCCCTCGAGCCTGCCCCGCTATTCAATGAGATGACGACTGATATTCTACCTCAACTCCACTTTCCTGTACTATCCCCATATCTCTTGATTCCCTTGGTATCCAAAAATCTATCGACCTCAGCCTTGACTGAGCCTCCACAGTCTTATGTGGTAGAGAATTCCAAAGATTCTCTGGGGCCGAAGTTCGATAATGCCCCCTTTTGGGGTGAGTGGCGGGGGGGGCAGAAACAGAGGCAATGCGGGACTTCCTGCACCCGGCCAGGACGTCCCGCCCCGGCCGCGAAATTGGGCTTACCGCTCTTCCCCCCCCCCCCCCCCCCCCCCCACCGAGAGGAAGTGGAGTGCAATGTCGGGCGCTACACTTCCTCTTGGGGAGGGTGGGACCGGGAACGGGGCACTAGGCGTAGGAATTTTCCCGAGCTACGCAGCCTCTCTGGGTGGGGCCCGTCCCCTTCTGATTATGACGTCACCATCACCGGCAGCGGCGGCCCCGGAAGCTGGGCGTTGCCCGTTTATGCCTCCGCGAACTCCTGCGGAATTTCGCAGGAGGCGATAGCAGCCCTGCGCCCCGAGTGAGAAATCGATTGCGTCCCCGTTAGCGGCCAGTGGGGGGGCTCCCAAAAGGCGCAAACAATGCAAATTTCTCTCCCTTCGAGGGAAGAAGTTTCTCCTCATCTCAGTCCTAAATGGCCAACCCCTTATTCTGAGACTGTGACCCCAGGTTCTAGACTCCTCAGCCAGAGGAAATATCCTCCCTGCATCTACCCTGTCAAGGCCTCTTTTACATGTTTCAATGAGATCGCCCCTCATCCTTCTAAACTCTAGAGAATCTAGGCCTGGTCTCCTCAGTCTCTGCTGATAAGACAACTCCCCCAGTGAGGAGACCAACACTGTACACGGTACTCCAGGAGTGGTCTCACCAAGGCCCTGTATAATTGAAGCAAGATTTATTTTATAGTAACTGGAACAGAAAGAGCTTTGGAGGGTGCTTGAAGGGGAGTGTCACTTCTGCCGTTCCTGAGATCCAAGGTATTGTAGTTGACGATTCTAACATTTCCAAGGCTACGGATGTAGCCTGGGGAGGGGGAACGAGCTTGTGGGCACTCAGTTCCCAACACTTGTTGGCCGCATTCCTGGAGGTTTTATTACACGATCCAACCGTCCTGCCCAGTCAAACAGCCTTTTCCCCATCTCCAATATTTTTATAACCAATCATCATCATAGGCAGTCCCTCGGGGTCGAGGATGACTTGCTTCCACACTAACAATGAGTGTTCAGGTGACTGATAAACTCATTTTAAACGGTGGAAGATGCCTGTGCGTGAATCTTTTTAACGTGGGGTGGCCGTTGCACACCAGCCACCACATGGGCCTGAAGGAGCAAGGTCTTGGCCTAGTGGCAAGGGTTAACCAAGACGACTGGCGACCAGACTCCGCCACATGTGCCAATACATACACACAAACTCCAACATACTTGTATGTTATTTGTCTTATATGATCATCATAGGCAGTCCCTCGAAATTGAGGAAGACTTGCTTCCACTCTAAAAGTGAGCTCTCAGGTGACTGAACAGTCCAATATGGGTATTACAGTCTCTGTCACAGGTGGGACAGACAGTGGTTGAGGGAAAGGGTGGGTGGGGAGTCTGGTTTGCCGCACGCTCCTTCCGCTGCCTGCGCTTGGTTTCTGCATGCTCTCGGTGACGAGACTCGAGGTGCTCAGCGCCCTCCCGGCTGCTCTTCCTCCACTTAGGGCGGTCTTTGGCCAGGGATTCCCAGGTGTCGGTGGGGATGTTGCATTTTTTCAGCGAGGCTTTGAGGGTATCCTTGAAACATTTCCTCTGCCCACCTGGGGCTCGCTTGCCATGTCGGAGTTCCGAGTAGAGCGCTTGCTTTGGGAGTCTTGTATCGGGCATGCGAATAATGTGGCCCACCCAATGTGGTCGTGTGCTGGGGATGTTGGCCTGATCTTATAACACTCCTGTGAAGCGCCTTGGGATGTTTTGCTATGTTAAAGGCGCTATATAAATATGAGTTGTTGTGCTTGCAGAGACTCTTTGACCAACTTCCGCACTGGTGTGCCACCAATGCTGGAAGCATGTTTTATAGGAGCTGATTTAAAGTTACTTGGCAAACAAGCATTCCAAGTTGCAAAATTGCATGTCTGACATTAAGATCTGATTGCCTTATTATTTACATTTGCTCTTCTGCCAACTTCCACTAAAGTGTTTAAAGAAAATGAAACAAAGTCTCTGTTTTTTTCAATGCCCCGATGATTTTTCTGCCCAAGTTGCTCTTAGCAGCGTCCAGGAGATTGATTAATCCTTCATTCCTGGAGCCTCCAGGCCGATCCCGCAGGGTTGGCATCCCTACACAGCCACTGTGGTTTTGAACCTCATTGGTCCATCTCTGGGACTTGTGTTTGAATCCATTCCAGGGACGAGGGATTACAGTTACGTGGATAGACTGGAGAAGCTGGGGTTGTTCTCTTTGGAGCAGAGAAGGCTGAGAGGTGATTTGATAGGTATTCAAAATCGTGAAGGGTTTCGATAGAGTAAATAAAGAGACACTGTTTCCAATGGCTGAAGGGTCAATAACTAGTGAGTGCAGATTTAAGGCGATTGGCAAAAGAACCAGAGGTGACATGAGGACAAACCTTTTTACGCAGCGAGTGGTTATGATTTGGAATGCGCTGCCTGAAAGGGTGGTGGAAGCAGATTCAATAGTCGCTTTAAAAAGAGAATTGGGGACAAATACCTGAGGGAGAAAAAAATTGCAGGGATATGGGGAAAGAGCGGGGGAGTGGGATTGACAGTATCGCTTTTCCAAAGAGCCGGTGCAGACTCGAAGGGCCAAAATGGCCTCCTTCTGCGCTGTTCTGTTCTATAATGGCAGAAAAGTCTCCTCCTAGAGCTCCCCCAGTGGCTTAATGGGTAAGTGCAGAACCTGAGCTGTACAGAGCATGGAAGTCCCAAGTTTCCCCTCACTGGTCTGGCGCGGTGGCAGCAAGGGGGCACTCCGACGGCCAAAAGCCCCAGTGGGTTAAGTGGGGTGAAGAATGGTAGATGGTGGGGATGCAGAAGTATTTTCATTGCTTCATTGCAGACTTGTATTTATATAGCGCCTTTCACGACCACTGGACGTCTCAAAGCGCTTTACAGCCAATGGAATACTTTTGGAGTGCAGTCACTGTTGTAATGTGGGGAACGCGGCAGCCAATTTGCGCACAGCAAGCTCCCACAAACAGCGGTGTGTTAATGACCAGATAATCTGTTTTTGTTTGGTTGGTTGAGGGGTAAATATAGCCCTGGACACCGGGGATAACTCTTCTTCGAAATAGCGCCATGGGATCTTTTACGTCACCTGACAGAGCACACGGGGTCTCGGTTTAACACCTCATCTGAAAGAGGGAAGGATTTGAAGTCACACTGTTGAGTAGTGCAGAGGAAGCTTGGTCAAGCATCTAACCGGTGCGGGATTGCTTTATATTGCTATTAGGTGTAAAAACTGGAAAGATATCCCGTTCAAAGTTTAAAAATATAAAAGGGAATTTGGAAACAGTGGAAATTTGAGTCTGCAGTGCCTTACTGGCTACCATCAATCTATCTCATCATATTTGACGATCTATCTCACTCTCCATCTATGCATATCTGCCTTTCTCGCTCACTATCTCATCATTAATCCATCTCAATGTGGATAAATGTGAGGTTATCCACTTTGGTGGCAAAAACAGGAAGGCAGGTTATTATCTGAATGGTGACAGATTAGTATAAGGGGAGGTGCAACGAGACCTGGGTGTCATGGTACACCAGTCATTGAAAGTAGGCATGCAGGTACAGCAGGCAGTAAAGAAAGCAAATGGCATGTTGGCCTTCATAGCGAGAGGATTTGAGTATAGGAGCAGGGATGTCTTACTGCAGTTATGCAGGGCCTTGGTGAGACCACACCTTGAGTATTGTGTGCAGTTTTGGTCTCCTAATCTGAGGAAGGACATTCTTGCTATTGAGGGAGTGCAGCAAAAGTTCACCAGACTGATTCCCGGGATGGCAGGACTGACATATGAAGAAAGACTGGATCGACTAGGCTTATATTCAGTAAAATTTAGAAGAATGAGAGGGGATCTCATAGAAACATATAAAATTCTGATGGGATTGGACAAGTTAGATGCAGGAAGAATGTTCCCGATGTTGGGGAAGTCCAGAACCAGGGGTCACAGTCTAAGGATAATAGATTAGCCATCTAGGACCGAGATGAGGAGAAACTTTTTCGCCCAGAGAATTGTGAACCTGCGGAATTATCTACCACAGAAAGTTGCTGAGTCCAGTTCGTTGGATATATTCAAAAGGGAGTTAGATGTGGCCCTTACGTCTAAAGTGATCAAGGGTTATGGAGAGAAGGCAGGAATGGGGTACTGAAGTTGCATGATCAGCCATGATCATATTGAATGGTGGTGCAGGCTCGAAGGGCCGAATGGCTTGCTCCTGCACCTATTTTCTATGTTTCAATATAACTGTCTTATATCACCAGATTTGTCTATATGTATCATTATATCTACCTATCTACCTCACTAGCTAACTTGCAATATCTGCCTCTCTATCTCACTGTACCTGCCAATTTATCTTATCAATCAATCTTGCTATCGATCCATCTTCGCATCTTGCTTATCTGTTTTACTATATCACTACCTGTCAAGCTCGCTGGTTATCTATCAGTTGGTCTAACTATCCGTCTCATTATCTGTCTATCTCACTATATCTCACTATAACCCCATCTGCCTATCAGATTTTTTCATTTGAAATATAAATTGTCGAGCAGACAATATACATGTCCAATTTACCCCCACTCCCCGTCCAATTTACCCCCACTCCCCGTCCAATTCACCCCCCCCACTCCCTGTCCAATTCACCCCTCCCACTCCCCGTCCAATTCACCCCCCCCCCCACTCCCCGTCCAATTCACCCCCCCCCCCACTCCCCGTCCAATTCACCCCCCCCCCCCACTCCCCGTCCAATTCACCCGCCCCCCCCCACTCCCCGTCCAATTTACCCCCACTCCCCGTCCAATTCACCCCCCCCCCCCACTCCCCGTCCAATTTACCCCCACTCCCCGTCCAATTCACCCCCCCCCCACTCCCCGTCCAATTCACCCCCCACTCCCCGTCCAATTCACCCGCCCCCCCCCCCCCCCAAGGTCCCTCTGTTCATACGTCCCCTTTAGGATTGTACCCTTTCGTTTATATTGCCTCTCCTTATTCTTTCTACCGAAATGCATCACCTCACATTTTTCAGCGTTAAATTTCATCTGCCACATCTCTGCCCATTCCACCAGCCTGTCGATGACCTCTTGAAGTCTATCACTATCCTCCTCACTGTTCACTGTACTTCCAAGTTTTGTGTCATCTGCAAATTTTGAAATTGTGCCCTGTACACCCAAGTCCAAGTCGTTAATATTTATCAAGAAAAACCACTGTATACTTTCCTCCAGTCCGAAAAACAACCATTCACCACTACTCTCTGTTTCCTGTCACTTAGCCAATTCCGTATCCATGCTGCCACCGTCCCTTTTATTTCATGGGCTTCAACTTTGTTCTCCAGCCCTTTATGTGGCACTTTGTCGAACACCTTTTGGAAAGCCATGTACACCACGTCAACAGCATTGTTCTCATCAACCCTCTCTGTTACATCATCAAAAAAATCGATCAAGTTAGTTAAACACCATTTGTTTTTAACAAATCCGTGCTGGCTTTCCTGAATTAATCCACACTTGTCAAAGTGACTGTTAACTTTGTCCCTGATTATCGTTTCTAAAAGCTTCCCAAAATCCATTTCAGAATCCAGTTTGGGAATAATTCCTAATTTTTGTCTTTGCCAACTTTATTCCCGCTGGAGATCCCTTGCTAGGCGGTAAACGTATCAGTCCGCCTGTTGACTGCTTCGCTTTGTCAGGGTGGTACTGCATCAAACTCGCCTTGATGAACATTAACCATCAGCCAACATTAAAGCCTCCACCAATCAATCAAGCGATTAATTCAGCCGCATATCAGGGACATTTATTACCGAGGGACATGAAATAAAATAAATATTTGTATTTATATGGCATGTTCCATGACCTTAGGATGTCCAAAAGCCAATCAACTACTATCAAAGTGTACTCATTGCGGCCAATTTGTGCTCAGTGGGATCCCACAAACAGCACTGTGATACTGACCAGATCATTTATATTACTGGTGTTGGTTGAAAGATAAATGGTGACCAGGACATAGAGGATAACTCCCTGCTCTTCTTCGAAATAGTGCCATGGGATCTTTTACGTCCACCTGAGAGAGCAGATGGGGCCTTTGTTTAACGTCTCATCCGAAAGATGGCACCTCCGACAGTGCAGCACTCCCTCAGCACTGCACTGGAGTGTCACCCTAGATGTTGTGTTCTCAACCCTGGGGTGGGACTTGAACCTGCAACCTTCTGACTCAGAGAACGAGAGTGCTGCCCACTGAGCCACTGGTTGACACCTTAAATTAACAGGTTCAAAGGATCAAGCACAAAGACTGCTACCCAAAATCTCCAGTTGTGATTATATTTCAGTGTTAGCAAAAACTAACTTTGAGACTTTATGTGCAACTTATTCCTTTTAAGATTCCTGTTATGATCCACTGATTGGATTGAATTTGCTGCACGATTGGCCCAGAATTTGCGGTCGGAGGCTTCCCCCCTGGGTGGTCCCGGAGATTCAGAGGCTTGCGGTCCTGGGCCTCTCCGCGAAGGTCATCGGAGAGGCCTGCGTATCCCAGGAGCATAAGGACGTCATACGCATCACTGGGATCACGTGTGCCGGCCCAACCTATCAGAGTAGGGGATCCCCATTCATACTTATGGTAATTCGATATGCACTGAACCATCCTAAGTATAAATGGGAATATCCCAAAAACACAGAAACACTGAAAATAACTAAAAAATAATAACATCATATTTTTAAAATTATTCAAAATGGAATTTAATTAATTATTTTTTAAAAAATTAATTTTTTTGAAAAATAAATGTACATATTTTAAAGGGTTTAAAAATAAACTTGCCTTATTTACTAGGATTTTAAATGTTAAAATTATTGAAAAAAATTTATTATTCTGTGCTTTAAAAGTCTTACGCTGATAAAAGCAGGCCTTACGCCGACTTTTATCAATCGTAAGAATTTGAAGGACGTTTGCTGGGCAGGAGTTAGCCCAACTCTCCGCCCGCGGAGGCCCTTTAGTGTCGTATGCGGTGGATATGTCAAGAGATTTCTTGATAGATCGCAAGTTCCAGGTTTAGACGCATGCGCGTCACATGCCTAAACCCGGAACTTGCAGGGACCCCACGGGCTCGAGCGCACCTTGTGCGCGCCCATGGGGAGCGCAAATTCGGGCCCAATTTTAAAAAAAAAAATAATTTCTATTTTCCAGAAGTCTTGATTGTAAAAAAACAAGCTCCTGTCTTAGTTCTGACGAGGCGATTGTACTTAGGAGTGGCGATCTCCAGCCTAAGATCTCCAGCTGTTAATGATCTCATCAGGCTCTTATTGGGAGACTATTGAGACATTCAAGATTTTACGAGGTCTAGGTAAACTGAATTCTAATATATGGGCATTCGTAAATTCTACAAGGGTGGGGCACGGACTCGACTTCAAAGAAGGGAGAGTCAGCAGATAATGTACATTGAACCACTTTATACAAGGATGATGAATATATGGAGTAGACTGGCCATTGACAAACTCAAGAGGGGACTGAACATAAAAGAACATGTGAAATAGGAGCAGGATTGGCCATTCGGCCCCTCGAGCCTGCTCCACCATTCAATACGATCATGGCTGATCCGATCATGGGCTCAACTTCACTACCCTGTCTGCTCCGCATAACCCCTTATTCCATTATCGGTTAAGAAACTGTCTATCTCTGTCTTAAATTTATTCAATGACCCAGCCTCCACAGCTCTGAGGCAGCGAATTCCACAGATTTACAGCCCTCAGAGAAATTCTTCCTCATCTCAGTTTTAAATGGGCGGCCCCTTATTCTAAGATTATGCCCTCTAGTTCCAGCCTCCCCTTTTAAGTGGAAACATCCTCTCTGCATCCACCTTGTCGAGCTGCCTCATAATCTTATACGTTTCGATAAGATCACCTCTCAATCGATATTTGCCTGAGAAAATGTTGGAGGGGTTTGAGAGAGAAGAGTGTCGGGTATTTGTTGAGGTGTGGGAGGGGTCAAAATGGAGTGCCGTGGTCCCCTCTGGTCCTTTGCACACCGACGCCCCGGAACCTTCGAAGATAGTTCTGTCGCTGGAGGTAGCCTCAACAAGGCTACACACCTGTCTCTGTGACGTACAACATCACCGTGTGAAGATGCAAGAAGACACAAATAAATGATTGGCTCTGCTTGTGCTTCCACGTGGGGCAACCATTTTACTCTGGGCCCGAGTTAGTCCGAGCTCTCTGCCTGTCCATGCAGGACGCAGTTTTCACCTGCTGCACTTCAGGAAGCTTCCAGCAAGTTCGGAGCCAGAATTTGCGTCAGTCTCCCAGTCCGTCGCGCAGTATGGAGTATAAAAGCAGAGAAGCCCCGCTACAACTGTACAGGCCGTTGGTGAGACCACATCTGGAGTACTGCGTCCAGGTTTGTTCTCCGTATTTAAGGAAGGATATACTTGCAATGGAGGCTGTTCAGAGAAGGTTCACTAGTTCCGGAGATGAGGGGGTTGTCTTGTGAAGAAAGGTTGAGCAGGATGGTCGTCTACTCATTGGAGTTTAGAAGGATGAGAGGTGATCTTATTCAAACATATAAGATACTGAGGGGACACGACAAAGTAGATGCAGAGAGGATATTTCCCCACTTGGGGGAACCTAGAAATAGGGGCATAGATTCAGAATAAGGGACAGCCCATTTAGAACAGAAATGAGGAGGAATTTCTTCTCTCAGAGGGTCGTGAATCTTTGGAATTCTCTTACCCCAGAGAGCTGTGGATCTTTGGAATTCTCTACCCCAAAGAGCCCTGGAATATATTTAAGGTGGAGATAGACAGATTTTTGAATGATAAGGGAGTAAAGGATTATGGGGAGCGGGCAGGGAAGTCGAGCTGAGCCCAAGATCAGATCAGTCATGATCTTATTGAATGGCGGAGCAGGCTCGAGGGGCCAAATACCCTACTCCTGCTCCTGTTTCTTATGGTCTTATGTTCTTAGTATCTGTCCGTCCATTGTGTTCTTCTCTGGGGAAGATCCTATTTTGCCTGAGATCCTGGAGCTACTCACCAGAGAAAAATGGCTGAGGTTAGTTTCCCGTTGTCTTCCTCACGGTTTGTATCTTTGGAGCACATTCCCCGAGGTGGGCTGCAACCGAGACCGAAAAGCCCTCACCCACCCTTTACAAAGTGTGGGGAGGGGGTGGGCCGCACCCAACGGAAGGAAGTACATCCCCAGCCCCCCCGCCTCCTGCACTGGATGTCAGTACAGTATTCAGACACAGCGCTCCCGTCTCCACTCACTAGTCGTGTGGTTCTGAATCCCAACACTTCTGACTCATAAGAACATAAGAAATAGGAGCAGGAGTAGACCATTTGGCCCCTTGAGCCTGCTCTGCCATTCAATAAGATCATGGCTGATCTGATCATAGACTCAGCTCCACTTCCCCGCCCGCTCCCCATAATTCACTCCCTTATCGCTCAAAAATCTGTCTATCTCCACCTTAAATATATTCACCGACCCAGCCTCCACAGCTCTCTGGGGAAGAGAATTCCACAGATTCACGATCCTCTGAGAGAAGAAATTCCTCCTCATGTCCGTTTTAAATGGGCAACCCCTTATTCTGAAACTATGCCCCCTAGTTCTAGATTCCCTCACGAGGGGAAACATCCTCTCTGCATCTACCCTGTCAAGCCCCTCAGAATTTTCTATGTTTCAATAAGATCACCTCTCATTCATTTAAACTCCAATGAGTACAAGCCCAACCTGCTCAACCATTCCTCGTAACTCGGAGGTGGGGATACTATGGCAGCGCTAGTGGTCAGTCCGTCTGGATGTGAAGACCCTGCTGAATGTCAACCCAGTATTTAGAGACCATATTCTAGTCACAGTTCGGCGGGGGCTGTCTGGAGTGAGGCACGAGACCTTCTGGCTCTGAGGTAAGAATGCTACCACTCAGCCAAAGGCTCGGCCCCACCATCCGCCTGCCCGGGAAACTGAGCCAAAATTCCGAACATACGCAAAACACATCTCATTGCCGAACTTACAATTCCACGATACGAATTGGGTCTTAAGATATTCTACTCTGACTTTAAAGGCAATCATGATGTGCTTTATGGGCACCTCCACATAAAATCATATGGATTGTAGACAGCTTATTCCCCCATCTCTCTGTCTGGCTAGGAGATCAATTAATAACAGTGGGAAGGTCATTTCTTGAAACAAATGTTTTTTTTTCCCTTGGGAAATTTAACTTGATCTTAACAGAATCTCGAGTGTGCATGCGTAATGTGTATTGACTGAAACTTCAGGTTGAATTTCTCCATTGTCTCGGAGTCTATACCCTCAGTTGCCCTGCTGTGGGTGAACAAGAAGCAGCAGAAACTTGCATTTCTAAAGTGCGATGTAGTAAAACACCTCGTGGCACTTCACAGAGGGGCAAAAGAAGAAAAGATTCAGGAAGGGTGACCGAGAGCTTGGTCAAAGAGCTGGGATTTGAGGAGCGTCTTGTAGGAGAAGAACATAAGATCATAAGAAATAGGAGCAGGAGTAGGCCATACGGCCCCTCGAGCTTGCTCTGCCATTTAATACGATCATGGCTGATCCGATCATGGACTCAGCTCCACTTCCCCACCCGCTCCCTATAACCCCTTATCCCTTATCGGTTAAGAAGCTGTCTATCTCTGTCTTAAATTTATTCAATGTCCAAGCTTCCACAGCTCTCTGAGGCAGCAAATTCCACAAATTAACAACCCTCAGAGAACAAATTCCTCCTCATCTCAGTTTTTAATGGGTGGCCCCTTATTCTAAGATTATGACCCCTAGTTCTAGTCTCAGGGGAGACTACAGTATCAGTGGAAACATCCTCTCTGCATCCACCTTGTCAAGCTCCCTCATAATCTTATACGTTTCGATAGATCACCTCTCATTCTTCTCAATTCCAATGAGTAGAGGCCCAACCTACTCAACCTTTCCTCATAAGTCAACCCCTCATCTTCGGAATCAACCTAGTGAACCTTCTCTGAACTGCCTCCAAAGCAAGTATATCCTTTCGTAAATACGGAAACCAAAACTGCACGCAGTATTCCAGGTGTGGTCTCACCAATACCCTGTATAACTGTAGCAAGACTTCACTGCTTTTATACTCCATCCCCTTTGCAATAAGGGAGGTGGAGGTGGTTAAGAGAGGGTATTTCTGAGCATGCCGCCTGGACAGTTAAAGAACACAGGCACCGGCCAATGGTGGGGGTGAAGAGAGGAGTAAACACAGAGGATGGGGTGGGGGTGAGAGTTGTACAGCTGTTCGGGAGCCATGGAGGTATCCAAACACCGACTGAGGCCAGAGGCTTCACAACAAAGAGGGGCAGCAGGGGTGTGGGGTGCGGGGAGAGTTGATGATGCACTGCTGAGACACCTTGATCAAAACGCAGTTGGATAAATATCTGGTTGGCAAGAGAATGGCTGCTGCTGAGGATGGGTATAGATGGAGATGATCAAATCCTTCACAGGACTCTGCTGTTATGACTTTGTGACTGTGACAAAGGTAAACGATCCCTCCTCGTCCTCTTTGACCTGTCTGCAGCCTTTGACACAGTTGACCACTCTATCCTCCTCCAACGCCTCTCCACCAACATCCAGCTGGGTGGGACTGCACTCGCCTGGTTCCAATCTTATCTATCCAATCCGAGCCAGAAAATCTGCAATGGCTTCTCTTCCCAGTCCCGCACCATTACCTCTGGTGTCCCCCAAGGATCTATCCTTCGCCCCTTCCTATTTCTCATCTATATGCTGCGCCTAGCTGACATCATCCTGTTGTGGTGCAAGACTGGAAGGAGATGTTTTCAGGGTCATAGAGTGGATGGGTGAACATTCTGGAGTTTGGCCTTGATCGCCCATGGGAAACGGGAAATATTTATGCAGAACTACAACAACAACAACAACAACTCATATTTATATAGTGCCCTTAACATAGTAAAACATCCCAAGGTGCTTCCCAGAAGTATTGCAAGACAAAATTAAATTTCTTGGCACCGAGGAAGGAATTATGGCAGATGACCAAAAGCTTGGTCAAAGAGATAGGTTTTTAGGAGCGTCCAAAAGGAGGAAAGAGAGGCAGAGAGGTTTAGGGAGGGAGTCCCAGAGCTTAGGGCCCAAGCAGGTGAAGGTACGGCCACCAATGGTTGAGCAGTTATAATCAGGGATGCACAACAGGGCAGAATTTGAGGAGCGCAGACATCTTGGGTGGTTGTGAGTCTGAAGGAGGTTACAGAGATAGGGAGGGTCGAGGTCATGGAGGGATTTGTAAACAAGGATGAGAATTTTGAAATGGAAGCGTTGCTTAACCGGGAGTCAATGTAGGTCAGCGAGCACAGGGGTGATGGGTGAGTGGGACTTGGTGCGAGTTAGGACACGGGCAGCCGAGTTTTAGATGACCTAAAGTTTATAAAGGGTAGATAGACTAAATGGGGGGACAGAGTCCGTGGAAGGTAGAAGGTACCTGGTCTGGAGTGGACTGGATGGATTAAATGGCCTTTTATCATTCCATGTTTCCTCAGGCTGGGAGAGTTACTGGCAGAGGCTTGCATGCAAGTAGATCTCCCAGGGAGGACAGGTGTACTGGGAAGGAAATGGTGATTTGATGCTCTTAAAAACCTACAACATGGGGGGCTTTCATTTTAGCACTGGGTCTCTGGGAGAAAGCTGCTTGAGGACAGACAAGGAATCGTCGAGTCTCGATATCCCCTTTTTACTGCACATGGCAGTGGGAAAGCAATTGCTTTGCCCACTGTAATTTATGTGCTTCATGGGTAACACATTGCTACTAAGAATGAGTTGGTTCATTAGCAAAAGGTTTAACAATCACACTACACATTACCAGTTCATCCACCAGGCTCACAACCACCTGCCCCATCGTGGATCCCCCCGAACCCAACTGGCTGGGGTTTTATTGAGTCTTGTGAACATCACGTGACTGGCTGAGCCACTCCCAACTCAACAGATCTACAACTATTTTAAAGTAAACTTTAAATCAAGTGCCCCCTTGTTAAAGAGGCACTAAAACTGACAAATAATCAAATTTTGTTTTCGAAAAACTGTGGTCAATTTAAAAGTTGGTTGCCAGGGGTGATGATGCACTCCAGTCCCTCTGGTGCCTCAAAAGCTCTGCAACTATTTTGCAGACCACATTAATCAAGTGCCTCCTGGTTAAAGGGGGACACACTCGAGACACTTTCAAACAAGTTCCCCCCTTGTTTTTTTTTTGAGGGCACCAAAAACACAAATTATTCAAGTCTCCCCTGGCTAAAAGGGGGAGTGGGCACTTAAACTGACAAACTTAAACAAATTACAATTTGGATATGGTTCAAATTTCAACAGCTCTACAAACCTGTGAGCATTCTCACAGGAGCTTACACCCACCTCCAAAGGTCACTCTTGAGAATGCCGAAAGGTCAGCTTCCGGCTATGCCGTCAGAGGCCAAGGGCACGGCTTCTTTTGTTTTGTTACAGCGGCCTGTGGTCGGCAGGATGTCAGCCAACTGAGCCCTGCTGTCAATATAAAAGAATCGGGTTGAGTGCAGCCGGGACCTTCTGCTGTGAACTCTCACCACCCCCCCCCCCCGCCCCTCCCCCCCGAGGGGCCGAGATCCATTCTTACACATCAGGTACATCAGGTGGAAGATTGGCCGTGGTTGCGACGTGTAGCGGGATCGTGAATATGGGGGAACTTCTCTCTCCCGTGGTGGAGCTCCGTGACCTGAGGGACCATCACTCACCCGCTTTGTTTGCTGTATTCAAATTTTGAAAACTTTATACAGCAGCCCAGACCCAGAGAAGTAGGTCCAATAGAGGGTATTCAGGAGAAAGCTCTTTACCCAGAGGGTGGTGAGAATGTGAAACTCGCTACCACAGGCAGTGGTTGAGGTGAATAGAATAGATACATTCATGATCGTATTAAATGGCGGAGCAGGCTCGAGGGGCCATGTGGCCTTCTCCTGCTCCTATTTCTTATGTTCTTATGTTATTTGAAGAATACATGTGTTTATTCAATCTCTTGATCTGAGAGATTTCTGTCAAGATTAATTCAGTCCCATAATTAATTTATGTTCCTCAGCAACAAGGATGGGATAAGTAGTGAACATTTGGTTTACAGAAATAGGAATTACAATGCTTTTCTGTTGAATGCCTTGATCAGTAACAGTATCCATATAATTGAGATGTGAAGTGAGTATGAAATGTAATTTTAAAAAAATTTGTTCTTGAGATGAAGGAAGCAATGACTATATCGCCTGTCTCTAGTTATCCTGCAGGCATTTAGAATCAGCTACATAGTGAGCGACTGGAGACACATGTAGATTTACAAGGATGATACCAGAACTGTCAGGGAAGATTGAACAGGCCGGGGTTCTTTTCTCCAGAAAAGAGAAGGCTGAGGGGTGATTATGAAAGGGTTTGATAGGGTAGACGTAGAGAAGATGTTTCCACTTGTGTGGCAGACCAAAACTCGGGGCCATAAATACAATGATAGTCACTAATAAATCCAATCGGGCATTCAGGAGAAGCCTCTTTACCCAGAGAGTGGTGAGAATGTGGGACTCGCTGCCACAGGGAGTGGTTGAGGTGAATAGCATGAAACTCTTTGAGTCTACCTGCAAAAACATAAAACATTAAACCGTGCCACCCGACCTGGGTGACATACCAGACATTTACAAGGCCCTTTTTTCCTTTTTTTTTTTTTTTGTGTTTTTCATTTTTTTGGGGTTTTTTTTGGGCGCTAAAATCACATTTTTCCAGTGCCCCCTATAAAAGGGGAGGGGGACACTAAAAGCACTGGCAATGAAAACAAATTAAACTTTAAAACGTAAAATCAAATTAAAATTTGGTTGCCGGGCGTGATGATGCACTCCAGTCCCTCCGGTGCCCACCTCTCGGTGAATAGCATGAATCCCAAAAAGTTAGTTTGCAGGTGCAGCAGGTAATCAGGAAGGCGAATGGGATGTTGGCCTTCATTGCGAGAGGGATGGAGTACAAAAGCAGGGAGGTCCTGCTGCAACTGTACAGGGTATTGGTGAGGCCGCACCTGGAGTACTGCGTGCAGTTTTGGTCACCTTACTTAAGGAAGGATATACTAGCTTTGGAGGGGGTACAGAGACGATTCACTAGGCTGATTCCGGAGATGAGGGGGTTACCTTATGATGATAGATTGAGTAGACTGTGTCTTTACTCGTTGGAGTTCAGAAGGATGAGGGGTGATCTTATAGAAACATTTAAAATAATGAAAGGGATAGACAAGATAGAGGCAGAGAGGTTGTTTCCACTGGTAGGGGAGACTAGAACTAGGGGGCACAGCCTCAAAATACAGGGGAGCCAATTTAAAACCGTGTTGAGAAGGAATTTCTTCTCCCAGAGGGTTGTGAATCTGTGGAATTCTCTGCACAAAGAAGCAGTTGAGGCTAGCTCATTGAATGTATTCAAATCACAGATAGATAGATTTTTAACCAATAAGGGAATTAAGGGTTATGGGGAGAGGGCGGGTAAGTGGAGCTGAGTCCACGGCCAGATCAGCCATGATCTTGTTGAATGGCGGAGCAGGCGCGAGGGGCTAGATGGCCTATTCCTGTTCCTAATTCTTATGTTTAAGCACAGATACATTCAAGAGGAAGGTAGATAAGCACATGAGGGAGAATGGGGTAAAAGGATATGCTGATGGGGTGAGATGCAGTAGGGGTGGGAGAAGGCTGATGTGGAGCATAAACACCAGCGTGGGCCTGTTGGACCGAAAGACCTGTTTCTGTGCTGGAAATACTATGGAATTCTGTGTAGACCAGACCAGACCAGGTACCTCAGCAGGGTCTGCTCACTGAAGGACACCAGTCCACCACTTTCCCTCGTGCAACAATCCGGCAGTCATTTCCTGTGCCAGTTCACAAATTGCCAGATTTACTGAGTCCCATTTCACATCTTGTCCTGGTGAGATTGAAGTCCTGAGTTCGATGTTGGTGCTCCACCACCATAACCGTTAGCGTACTGGACCCAGAGCAATGGAATTGACGTTCTTGTCTGCCCCCACGTTCGTAATGGTTTCTGCACTGGATTTAAATGTTGCTGATTAATAGCTCAAATCAACTTCTCAATTAATTATGCACTACTCATGTGGATCAGTTTGACAGGACAACCACTGCGGAGGCGATCAGCAATTTTAATGATCAAGTAAAGCTAGTTATGTACATCTAGAAGGCAGTAAGGCCTCACCTGGAGTATTGTGTACAGTTTTGGTCTCCTTATGTAAGGAAGGATATACTTGCCATAGAGAGGGAGTGCAACGAAGGTTCACCAGACTGATTCCTGGGATGGGTGGATTGTCCTATGAGGAGAGATTGAGTAGACTAAGCCTATATTCTCTAGAGTTTAGAAGAATGAGAGGTGATTTTATTGAGACATACAAAATTCTTACAGGGTAGATGCAGGGAGGATGTTTCCCCTGGCTGGGGAGTCTAGAACCAGGGGTCACAGTCTCGGAATAAGGGGTCGGCCAATTCGGACCGAGATGAGGAGAAATTTCTTCACTCAGAAGTGAATCTGTGAAATTCTCTACTCCAGAGGACTGTGGATGCTCAGTCATTGAGTATATTCAAGACAGAGATTGATAGATTTTTGGATATTAAGGGACTCAAGGAATTATTGGGATAGTGCAGGAAAGTGGAGTTGAGGTAGAAGATCAGCCATGATCTTATTGAATGGCAGAGCAGGCTCGAGGGGCCGAATGGCCTACTCCTGCTCCTATTTCTTATGTTCTTATGTTTAAAAGGTGGATATTGCCTCAATCAATGTGCTAAAGCTGCCTGATCCTTTGTGCTCTGCTCTTTCCCAATTGAAGCGCTTCTTTACATCCTCCTCAGTACTCCATGCGATACCCACGTGGCCATGACGTCATGCACCCTCAGCCAATCGGTGGAACCAATCTCGCCCATGTATGGGCGCACTTCCATTTTGTTTCTCCCGAATCTTTTCAGCCGACACAAATTAGGCAAAAAGTCGCAGTGAATCGGTTCAGGATTACAGTAGCGTCAACGCTGACAATGCTCCTGAGCTAAGTTTCCACCTTCACCTCACGGGCACTAATCGGGCGGAGCGGATCGCTCAGTTATTATAGAACCCGTCCGCTTTTCATTCTGTTCAGATCGAGATATTATATCAGCCAGATAATACCACCTATGGGGTGAAGACGAAAATGTCATCAGCATAGGCGGTCCCTTGAACGAAGATAACTTGCTTCACAGATGTTTCAATGAAGGATTCGATGTTCCAGACTTGAACTCCAGTTGTGGAAGATGCCAGTGTGTGGATTTTTTTTTTTAACGTGTAGTGACCGTTGCACATCACATCAGCCACCACACGGGCTTGACAGAGCTAGGCCTTTATCCAGTGGCAAGGCTTAACCAGGACGACTGGAGACCTGCTCTGCTGCACGGACATAGAAAATGTACTGTTAGATATATTCAAAAGGGAGTTAGATGTGGCCCTTACAGCTAAAGGGATCAGGGGGTATGGAGAAAAAGCAGGAATCGGGTACTGAAGTTGCATGATCAGCCATGATCATATTGAATGGTGGTGCATTCGAAGGGCTGAATGGCCTACTCCATTTATTTTCTATGTTTCTATGTTTCTACCCCATATGTGAAAAAATACTCTGCACGTTTACAAGCAGCAATCACTAAATTAATCAGTGTCCTGCGAACATTCCCAGTTATCTATTGTTCTCTATATATCCTTCCCCCATCCCCCCCCACCCCCAGTCCCACCAGATTACATTACAGTTTTTAATTCACTCCCAGGTATCCATTGTTCTCTAAATATAAACCTCACAGTCCGCCTCCTTTAATGCACTCCCAGGTGTCTATTATTCTACATAAACACCACATGAACCCCTTGTTCAAATTGCAGCCTGTAACTCACTTCCAGGTACCCATTACTCAATGAATAATCCATCTGAAGCTTTAGATTCCAACCTCTAACTCAATCCTGGATATAAATTATTCCTTACACAGACCATCGGAATTTGATTAGATTCTTGCTTGCACCACAGTTCAGGGTACACACTATTTCATATATTAATGTAAAACTCAGCCAAAAGCACTTCACTGAGAGGTAAAGGAAAAATGATTGGCACGCTAAAATAACTATCAAGTAGGGTCACCGGAACCTTGATCAAAGGGATGGGTTTTAAGGAAGACCTGATTGCAGAGATTCAAGCAGAGAATTTCAAGCTTTGGAAGGCTGCAACAAACTCAAGGACTTTGTAGGGAAAGGGAGATTGGAGATGGGGTAATACTTTGCAAGGCCATGAGGGGGTCGAAGGTGTTTCGAGGAGGTGGGTGATGATGGTGGTTTTGAAAGGGCCTATACTCATTGGAGTTTAGAAAAATGAGAGGTGATCTTATTGAAATATATAAGATACTGAGGGGGCTCGACAGGGTAGATGCAGAGAGGATGTTTCCACTCGTGAGGCAATCTAGAACTAGGGGGCACAGTTTAAGAGTAAGGGGTTGCCCATTTAGAACTGAGATGAGGAGGAATTTCTTCTCTCAGAGGGTCGTAAATCTGTGGCATTTTCTGCCCCAGAGAGTTGTGGAGGCTGCGTCATTGAATATATTTAAGGTGGTGATAGACAGATTTGTGAATGGTAATGGGAGTGAAGGATTATGGGGAGCGGGCAGGGAAATGGAGCTGAGCCCAAGATCAGATCAGCCATGATCTTATTGAATGGCGGAGCAGGCTCGAGGGGCCAAATGGCCTACTCTTGCTCCTATGTCCTATGTTCTTACACAGTACCTGAGAAGAAGGAACCATTTACAATGTCAGCTAGCATGGGGGCCAAGAAGGGAAGTTGGGTGGTCAACACTTCAGTGGGAATGGGATAGAGGTAACTGGAGGTGGCTCTCATGGAAGAGATAAACTCTGAGAGACCATAAGGTGCAATGGGAGACAGAGACAGAGACAGAGACATGGGTTTAGGGCTGGGGCGGAGCCTGGCAGGTGAGGTTTGGGTTGGTGGGAAAGTGGAAGGGTTAGAAACAACAGTTACAACAGAAGCAACTGAACAGATGCTGACAAAGAAGTCCACGAGCTCCTCACACTTGTTGTGAGAGATGAAAATTGGGGGGGGGGGGCGGAATAAGAGATGGGTTTAGGGAGGTAGTTGATAGTGGAGGAGAAAATCCTGGGGTTATCCTTCCTCTCCAGATTGACCCTGGCGTGGTGGGTGGTTCCGGCAGAGGAGAGCAAGGCCCAACCTGAACTGACGTCCAACCTGAACTGGCGATGGATGCTTAAACAGGTTAGGCCCCAGATATGCTTAAGTTTGTACCTTTTAAATTTGAAGAGCAAAGATGGGGGACATACCCAGGCAACGACTGGGATGGGACAGAGTAAAGGTTTTACGAGGGACGATAATGAAAGGTGAGGGAGTGGTTGAACAAATCATCAGCTGCAAAAGTATTGTTACGACTGGAAGGTCAAAGGCTAGGCATTTGGGATTTGGAAAGTGCAGTTGTAAATGACTTTAGGGGATAGTTTTGTCCAAGGATATGCACAGAAAGATTGTGAGGGGGAAGGAGAATGTGGGTGGTGAGGGATACGAGGAAGTGGTCAGTAATGCTCTTGTCAGCGATTGTAACCATGGGATTGGAGAGGCCGCAAGAGCTGTCAAGGTCAAGGTGTTGGCCATGAATGTGGGTAGGAGTTGATATGGAGGGAGAGGCTTAGGGAGGACAACAGGGCAGTGAATCCAGAGGGGAGAGGGCAAGGGGAACTCAGATGGAGATTGAAATTATTGAGCATGAGGAGTCGTTCAGTGCAGAGGCTGAACAAGAGAGGACACCTTCAAAGCATCCTTGATAAAATGTAACATCCCCACCGACACCTGGGAGTCCCTTGCCAAAGACCGCCCTAAGTGGAGGAAGTGCATCCGGGAGGGCGCTGAGCACATCGAGTCTCGTCGCCGAGAGCATGCAGAAACCAAACACAGACAGCAGAAGAAGCGTGCGGCAAACCAGATTCCCCACCCACCCTTTCTTTCAACAACTATCTGTCCCTAGCTGTGACAGAGACTGTAATTCCCGTATTGGACTGTTCAGTCACCTGAGAACGCATTTTTAGAGTGGAAGCAAGTCTTCCTCGATTTCGAGGGACTGCCTATGATAATGATAATGAGGGAGGACATCTTGGTGAGAAACTTGGGTTGGGGATTGGGGAAGATGGTAGACAACGAGGATTTTAAAGGAGAGTTGAGAGGGGTGGAACAAGGTGAGGTGCTCACATGAGGAGAAGGTGCCCGAGGAGTAGGAGAAGGTGTGATTTGGCGATAAGGGTCGGGTGGTGGAAAGTATAGCCAATCACTGAAGCTTTGTTAGCCAGTTATGTGCCGCTCCTCATGAGCCAAGTTATACAACCTATAAAGCATTCGCAATTATCTATCATTCTAGATTAAAACCATTTGGATGATGAGAATGAATTCTTGCCGAATAATAATTCCCAGCTATCCATTATTTTCTGTGCAAAACAAGCACACAAGTGTAAAAGCATTACATTGCCACTCATTCAATCATAATGCCCTTCCTCAATACAATGTACCATTGAGTCTGGCCTACACAATTTTGAGATAAATTTAGTGGAAAATCACATTTTAATTACATCATTTAGATCAATAAAATTTAGTGTTCAAATTTACAAGATTATATTAGTGTTAATTGCACAGAAACCGAAGGGCATTAGCTAAACTGCATATGCTTTACAAGATCGAGAATAATTCCAATATCATTTTCCAACCAATTAAACAAAATTCTAATGAAAAATATAACTATATATAGTTGTGTGCACCATATAGAGAATGGCGGGTGGCTCGGAGTGATATATACACAAAGAATAATGCAAAGCAGGCTCGAGGGGCTAGATGGCCTACTCCTGTTCCTAATTCTTATGTTCTATGTTCAAACTTAGGAGTGATTACATCCAAGAATAACGGATGCTTCACGGACACAGCATAGAGAAGAATGAATGGGTAGGAGTGATATACAAAGACTAATCAACAACAATAACAACTTTTATTTAGATAGCACCTTTGATGTAGTGAAACGTTCCAAGGTGCTTCACAGGAGTACCATGAGATTTAAAACAATTTGACACCGAGCCACCTAGAAATTAGCGCAGGTGACCAAAAGCTTGATCAAAGAGGGAGGTTTTAAGGAGCGTCTTGAAGGAGGAAAGAGGTAGAGAGGCGGAGAGGTTTAGGAAGGGAGTTCCAGAGCTTGGGGTCTCGGCAACAGAAGGCACGGCCACCAATGGTTGAGCGATTATAATCAGGGATGCTCAAGAGAGCAGAATTAGAGGAGCGCAGACATCTCGGGGGTTGTGGGGCTGGAGGAGATTACAGAGATAGGGAGGCATGAGTCTGACAATTTAGAGAACGTGGAGGGGTCGAGAGAAGTGGTAGTGAGGTAGAGCTGGGAGTCATCAAACTGACGCTGCTTCCGGATGATGTCGCCAAGGGGCAACATGTAGATGAGAAATAGGAGGGGGCCAAGGACAGATCCTTGGGAACACTAAAGGTAACGATGCGGGGGGCGGGAAGAGAAGCCGTTGCAGCTCTGGCTACGATTGGATAGATAAGAATGGAACCAGGCGAGTGCAGTCCCACCCAGCTGGGTGATGGTGGAGAGGTGTTGGAGGAGGATAGAGTGGTCAACTGTGTCAAAGGGCTGCAGACAGGTCGAGAAGGAAGACGAGGGATAGTTTTCCTTTGTCACAGTCACGATGCCTAAGAGTGAAAGATGGAGAATAATAAATGTCCAGGAGAGATTAAATAGAAAATAATGAATGTCCAGGAGTGAAAGATAACAAATAGTGGATGCCCACGAGTGATTATATGCTGAATAATTAATGCCTAGGAGTGATATATATATAGAACAATGAAAGACTAAGAAAGATTAGGTAGTGGAAAGTGGAGTGATTATAGAGAGTAATGAATGGCCCAAGGTGATATACAACATAATGAATGCTGAGGTGAGATTACATCGAATAATTAATGTCAAGGTGTAATCACAGAGAGATTAATTTACAAGACAGTAAAGTGGTTCAAGTTATTTTGAAAAGTCCAAGCTTAAAATAGTGCTATTTTTGAGGTTTAACAAGAAAAAGTTGTATGTAATAAAACTTGCACACACATTTATCGCCTGGCCCGGAAGTTCCAGCCCCGGTGCAGGATTTGACCCTTCCGCCCCTCAATGGAGGTGGAGCGCTATCGGAGGTGCTCAGCATCCGTGACGGGTGGTAGAGCGACGATAAGTCCAGCGTCCCGCCAGCAACGGGAAGAGCCACTGTGCACTCTGCAGTCCCTTTATCGGCTACCAGGGGACGCCCTGGACCAGGCCAACAGCCCAGCACCCAAAAACGTCGCGGCACGGGCCGTCACCGTCGGGCCGACAGAAAAAAACATGGCGTCCCACGGCGCAAACTGCCTCCCCTTTAAGGGGAAGCTGGCGGTGACATCGGCCGGCGCTATCCTCGCCGACCGCGGAGCCCAAAGGGGCTGTCGCAGGCGGCGAGGGGTCTGCGCGCATGCCGATCATGTCATCGTCACGCATGCGCCTGTCCAGGGCGCAAATCGTGGGGTGCAGCGCTAACGGCACAGCTCCCCCCCCCCTCCCCCCCAAACCTCCAGGGCTAATTCCCCGGAGGCGCTATTGACCCCTTCTCCCGGGCGATAACTTTGTCGCACCCCATTAGCGCTCCCCCCGAGGCACTAATGGGGGCTATAAAAAAGGGCAATTTTGCCCCCGGGATTTCTCACTATGATTCTCATTGGGTGAGTTTCTTCTCTTCTTCCTGCTGGAGCCAGGTTCGAGGAATATAGGGATTAGAAGAGGCCATTCAGCCCCTTGAATTTGTTCCACCTTTCAGTTCGATCATGGCTGATCTGTATCTTAACTCCATTTACCTGCCTTTGTTCCAGAATCCTTAATATCCTTGCCTGACAGAAAACTATCAAGCTCAGTTTTGAATTTTTCAATTGACCCCCAGCCTCAACATCTTTTTGGGGCGAGAGTTCCAGATTTCCATTACCCGTTGTGTGAAGAAGTGCTTCCTGACTTCAGGCCTGAACAGCCTAGCTTTAATTTTATACTTATGCCCCCTTGTTACCTACGGACTTGACTACTCCAACGCACTCCTGGCTGGCCTCCCACATTCTACCCTGCGTAAACTTGAGGTCATCCAAAGCTCGGCTGCCCGTGTCCTAATTCGCACCAAGTCCTGCTCACTCATCACCCCCTGTGCTCACTGACCTACATTGGCTCCCAGTGAAGCAATGCCTCAATTTAAAAATTCTCATCCTTGCTTTCAAATCCCTCCATGGCCTCACCCCTCCCTATCTCTGTAACCTCCTCCAGCCCCACAACCCCCCAAGATGTTTGCACTCTTCTAATTCTGCCCTCTTGAGCATCCCTGATTATAATCGCTCAACCATCGGTGGCCGTGCCTTCTGTTGCCTGGGCCCTAAGCTCTGAAATTTCCTGCCTGAACCTCTCCACTTCTCTACCTCGCTTTCCTCCTTTAAGACGCTTCTTAAAACCTACCTCTTTTGGTCACCTGCCCTAATTTCTCCTTATGTGGCTTGGTGTCAAATTTTTATCTCATAATGCTCCTGTGAAGCGCCTTGGGACATTTCACTACGTTAAAGGTGCTATATAAGTACAAGTTGTTGTTGGTGTTATCTATCTAAAGTCGTCTTGTTGTTTTTCTGGGCTTCACCCACCAGAGGAGATAGGGTAGATAGAGAGAAACTATCAACTCCTGTAATCATTTTGAGCACCTCAATTAGATCGTCCCCTTAATCTTCTGTACTCAAGATTCTAAGTGGAGTATAGTTAGCAGGGTGGGGGAAAGAATTGAAGGCAAGTCATCTGCAGCCGTTTCCCTGGTCCTTCCTGTAGTCAAGTCAAGAGCATCACAGGTAATGGGTTGAATTTGCCCACCTTCCCAAAAAAAGACACGTCAAACTAATGTACAAAACTCGAATGGCTTCCCAGATAGCTCAGTGAGCATTTAGCCATAAAGCCAAGACTGACCTAGGCTTGATCGCCATAGAAACAGGAGTAGGCCATTCAACCACTCAAGTTATTCAATTAGATCATAGCTGATCAATACCTCAACTACATTTATCCATCTTTGTTCCAGAGCCCCTGATCACCTGACCTGATAAAAAGCTATCGATCTCAGTCTTGAAAATTTCAATTGACCCAGCAATAGGTTTGCCAATTTCGATTGGATGGGGTTTTTACCACATGATCTCTTGCCTCCAAGTACCCAGCCCAGTCAAAACAGGCTCTTTTTAACATCGCCAATATTTTTATAACTAATGACCAAAAGCGTTCAAAGAAAATGGAATAAAAACACACAAAATGTTTTTGACCCTATGATTTTTTTCCCCGGGTCTCGCTTGTGACAGTGTCTAGGAGATTCATCTTTAATTCCCGGAGACTCCAGGGATAATCCCGGAGGGTTTTGTCAACCCTGCCCAGCACCCACAGCCTGGGTCAGGAGCCAAAAATCCTGCACCTTGCAGCTGTGGAACTGTGCCCCAGTGTCAATCACCACCTTTACCGGAGGAAGTGGAGTTAAAAAGGGGATAGAATTTGGTTGGAGTGACGGGGAAAGTACAAAAACCCAATGACTCAGTACAACTGTTTTTTATTCATTCACGGGATGTGGGCGTCGCTTGCAAGGCCAGCATTTACTGCCCATCCCTAATTGCCCTTGAGAAGGTGGTGGTGAGCCACCTTCTTGAACCGCTGCAGTCCATGTGGTGAAGGTACTCCCACAGCGCTGTTAGAGACGGAGTTCCAGGATTTTCACCCAGCGACGATGAACGAACGGTGATTCCTGGGATGGCAGGACTGTCTTATGAGGAGAGATTGGGTCGACGAGGCCTGTATTCACTAGAGTTTAGAAGAATGAGAGGGGATCTCATTGAAACGTATAAAATTCTGACTGGGTTAGACAGACTGGATGCGGGGAGGATGTTTCCCCGGTGCTGGGAAGTCTAGAACAAGGGGTCACAGTCTCAGGATAAGGGGTTGGAAATTTAGGACCGAGATGAGGAGAAATTTCTTCACTCAGAGGGTGGTGAACCTGTGGAATTCTCTACCACAGAAGGCTGTGGAGTTCAAGTCACTGAATATATTTAAGAGGGAGATAGATAGATTTCTAGACACAAAAAGGCATCAAGGGGTATGGGGACAAAGCGGGAATATGGTGTTTAGATAGAAGATCAGCCATGATCATATTGAATGGCGATGCAAGCTCGAAAGGGCCAAATGGCCCACTACTGCTATTTTCAATATTTTTATGTTTCTATGTGATATATTTCCAAGTCATAATTGTGGTGAGTGACTTGGAGGGAACGCAGAGGTAGTGGTGTTATCATTCCGCCTGCTGCCTTTGTCCTTCTAGGCGGTAGAGGTCATGAGTTTGGGTGAAATACTGATGAAGAACCCATCACAGGAAAAAAAAACAACAGCAAAATCTCAGACGGAAGAGAGATTGAGGACACCCAGATATTTTTTGAGGTGTGATGGTCAAAATACCCTGTCGGCGTACTCCAAGGTGACATAAAGAGAAGGAGGTTGTCAGGAGATAGGAAGTCATTTGGGAGGTGGGGGGGTGGTATACAGGCAGGAGGGGAAAGGAGGGATATAAATAAAAAGAATAAAAACTTCATTTAAAAAAAAATCAATTAAATAAGAATAATGTGTTCAAGCTGCAGCAGTTCATTCTCCAAGAGATTACTATGGCAGCATTTTACTGCGTGAATTCCATCTGTCATTTCTTCTGATTACCTGGTCCAGTGGGTCCGTGACAAACCTGCTGACTAGCTCCTTTCAAGTAGTTTTTTGAAGTTTACTGAAAGCACAGACAAAATGAGTCCAGTAATAGCCTCGGCTATACTCACTGTTAAAACGTTGTCACGTGTCCCCCTTGCGAGTCTTTAATGGAGCTAATCATCCAGCTATCACTGTGTTCTTGCTAATTCAGGTTATGCTGCTGTGCGCCAGAAAGGAGGGGGGTGGGGGGGGGGAAGCGAGTGGGCAAGAGCGTTAGACCCTTTGCAAGCGGAGTGATCAAAGCATAACCAGGTTGCTGAACTGCGCAGATCATTATTGTGGTAATGGCGGACAATCGGCCACACAGCCTTTTAAACAGAATTCGTTTACGTGCACCAAGGTGAATCTCCTGTAATGCATTCGCTTCACGGGTTCTTTGCTTAAGAATTCATAGCAACACATTGCTAGTAAGAGCGAGTTGGTTTATTAACAAAGATTGAACTGTATAAAACACTGGTTAGGCCACAGCTGGAGTACTGCGTGCAGTTCTGGTCACCGCATTACAGGAAGGATGTGATTGCACTGGAGAGGGTGCAGAGGAGATTTACGAGGATGTTGCCGGGACTGGAGAATCTAAGCTACGAGGACAGATTGGATAGGCTGGGTTTGTTTTTCTTGGAACAGAGGAGATTGAGGGGAGACCTCATTGAGGTGTATAAAATTATAAGGGGCCTAGATATAGTGGATAGAAAGGGCCTATTTCCCTTAGCAGAGGGGTCAACAACCAGGGGGCATAAATTTAAAGTAATTGGTAGAAAGTTTAGAGGGGATTTGAGGGGAAATTTCTTCACGCAGAGGATAGTCTGGAACTCACTGCCTGAAATGGTGGTAGAGGCAGAAACCCTCTCCACTTTTAAAAAGTACTTGGATGTGCACTTGAAGTGCCGTAACCTACAGGGTTACGGGCCTAGAGCTGGAAAGTGGGATTAGTCTGGATAGCTCTTGGTCGGCCGGCGTGGATACAATGGGCCGAAATGGCCTCCTTCCGTGCTGTAAACTTCTATGATTCTATGATTAACAATCATGCCACCCATTACCGGCCCATCCACTAGGCTCACAACTGCATACCTCATCGTGGATGACCTAGACCCAACTGACTGGAGTTTTATTGAGTCTTGTGAACATCACGTGACTGGCTAAGCCACTCACAACGCAACATCTCTACAAACCTGTGAGCATACTCGCAGCTAATGTAATCAATGTTGTTTTGATAGCAAATATGGTAGGCAATTTGCATTCAGCAAGTCCAACAAAGAGCAGTGAGCTAAATTTCTAGTTCATCTGTTTTTTGTGAAATTGGTTGAAGGACAAATGTTGTCTCGGACACTGGGAGAATTGCCCTGCTTTTACAAACTCGTGGTAGATGGGACCTCGGTTTAATATCTCATTTGAAAGACTGCACCTCTGACAGTGCAGCACTCACTGCAGTGCAGTACTGAGGATCAGTCAAGATCTGAGGTAAAAGTGTTCATCATCATCATAGGCAGTCCCTCGGAATCGAGGAAGACTTGCTTCCATTCTGAACATGAGTTCTTAGCTGGCTGAACAGTCCAATATGAGAACCACAGTCTCTGTCACAGGTGGGACAGATAATCGTTGAGGGTAAGGGTGGGTGGGACTGGTTTGCCGCACGCTCCTTCCGCTGCCTGCGCTTGATTTCCGCAAGCTCTCGGCGACGAGACTCGAGGTGCTCAGCGCCCTCCCTGATGCACTTCCTTCCCTTAGGGGCGGTCTTTGGCCAGGGACTCCCAGGTGTCGGTGGGGATGTTGCACTTTATCAGGGAGGCTTTGAGGGTGTCCCTGTAACATTTCCGCCGCCCACCTTTGGCTCGTTTGCCGTGAAGTGCTACTACTTGTAAGAATAAGAGTTACGCACACCAGAGCAGATGTCCCTTCTTTTCACAGTTGGGATATCTACCTCTTTGATCAGGCTTGTGGTCACCTGTCCGAATATCTCCTTACGCCGATCAGAGTCAAATTCTGTTTGATAACACTCCTGTGAAGTGCCTTGGGACGTTATTATATTACAGGCGCTACTTAAATGCAAATTGCTGTTGTGAAACAAAGTGCCCCAGTGCTACCCCACCGCCTCTGCTGTGAGATTCAAGCTGTCCTGCTTGGAGGGGGATGTGGTGATGAGTGTGTTCTGTTTAGGGTGGGATTGCTTCAAGGTGAAATGCTTCCCGATGGGATACGTGAACCAAGTCTGTTGTCTGTGCCAGAATCTGATAGCTGGATCCAGGAAGGTCTCTGGTACTCTCGGGTGGTTTTAATAAAAGAAAGACTTATATTTATATCACACCGTTCATGACCTCGGGATGTCCCAAGTGCTTGACAGCCAGTGAAGTACATTTTGAAGTGTAGTAGTCACTGTTGTAATGTAATGCCAGACACGAGACTCCCAACTATTCCAATACACTCCTCCCTGGCCTCCCATGTTTGACCCGCCATAGACTTGAGGGATTCCAAAACTCTGCTGCTCGTATCCCAACTCATACCAAGTCCCATTCACCCGCCACCCCTGTGTTCGCTGACTCCCGGTTAAGCAGTTCCTCGAATTTAAAATTCTCATCCTTGTTTCTATATCCCTCCATGGCCTCGCCTCTCTGTCCAGCCCCACAGCACTCCAGGATCTCTGCACTCCAAGTCAGGCCTTTTGAGCATCCCTGATTTTAATCGCTCCACCATTGGCAGTCATACCTTCATCTGCCTAGGTCCCAAGCTCTGGATCCCCTCCCTAATCCTCTCCACCTCACTACTTCTCTTTCCTCCTTTAAGACGCTCCTTAAAAACCTATCTTTTTGGCCAAGCTTTTCGTCATCTGCCCTAATTTCTCCTTTATATGGCTCGCTATCAAATTTAGTTTGCTAAATCATCTTGGGACATTTTACTATGTTGAAGGTGCTATATAGATGCTGGTAAACTCCAGCAATGTCCCTGTACACACTTGGAGGTTCCCCTGCTGCCCTTACCGACAGATCAGTAAGTGAACTTTGTACCTAAAGGGGAGAGTGAATGCACTGCTTATGAGGGAAAAGGATATTCTACTTGCTCGGTAGTTTGGTTTTGGAGACTGTGAAATGTGGGACTGGGTTTCCCCACGTGATAGACCAAAACAAAGATGTGATTTGTGGGGGAGTCTAAAACTAGGGGCCCTAAATATAATATAGTCATCAACAAATCCAATAGGGAATTCAGGAGAAACATCTTTACACAGAGAGTGGTTAGAATGTGGAACTCGCTATCACAGGAATAGTTGAGGCAAATAGTTTAGATGCATTTCAGGGGAAGCTGGATAAACACATGAGGGAGAAAGGAATAGAAGGATATGTTGATGGGGTGAGATGAAGGGGGGTGGGAGGAGGCTCGTGTGGAGCATAAACACTGGCACGGACCTGTTGGGCCAAATGGGCTGTTTTTATGCTGTTAGTTCCATGTAATATTATGTAATTCAATTGCTTGAGCGCCAAGTTTCTGGTCCACAGACATCCCAGATCTGGTCCACAGAAGACCTCATTATTGACTAACATCTGATGTAGAATTGAGAGAAACCATTGCATATATTTTTTTAAAAGGATATGGGGGTAAATTTTCATGTTCACCTCATGGATTTCAATCAGTCGGATGCAATGATGGATGGACAATCTGCTGCCCCAGATTACCACCCAAGCAGTGAAGACCAAAATGTGCCCCACGCTTTGCTGCCTGTACCAGTTTGTGCCCCCAGCGGCATTGAGTTGAACGGAATGTCCAGGCTTGTGAGCTGCCTCAGCGTGATGACCTGACACATCGGCAATGTGTTTCAGCGACAACTTATTTAGTTAGAGCTGGCCTCTAGTCGTCTTGGTTAACCCTTGCCACTGGACCAAGACCTAGCTCTGTCAAGCCCGTGTGGTGGCTGGTGTGCAACGGCCACCACGCGTTAAAAAAATCCACGCACAGGCATCTTCCACCCTTCAGGATGTAGTTTAGGACCTGGAATATTTTTTAGGTCCTTCATTGAAACACCTGTGAACTCATCCTTTTTTGGTGTGGAAGCAAGTCATCCTCATTTCGAGGGACTGCCTATGATGATGATGTAGTAGTTAGAGTCAGTGACCTATTGGTAGGAAGAACCAATGCATTTTGTTGACGTTACAAAGATGGGAGGAAAAGCAATGTGTGAGGAGGACACAAAAAATCTGCAAAATGACACAGACAGGCTAAGTGAGTCGGCAAAAATTTGGCAGATGGAATATAATGGAAAGTGTGAGGTCATGCACTTTGGCAGAAAAAATTAAAGAGCAAGTTATTATTAAAATGGAGAACGATTGCAAAGTGCCGCAGTACAGCGGGACCTCGGGGTACTTGTGCATGAAACACAAAAGGATAGTATGCAGGTACAGCAAGTGATCAGGAAGATCAATGGTATCTTGGCCTTTATTGCAAAGGGGATAGAGTATAAAAGCAGGGAAGTCTTGCTACAGCTATATTAGATATTGGGGAGGCCATACCTGGAATACTGTGTGCAGTTTTGGTTTCCATATTTCCGAAAGGATATACTTGCTTTGGAGGCAGTTCAGAGAAGGTTCACTAGGTTGATTCCAGGGATGAGGAAAGGTTGAGTAGGTTGGGCCTCTATTCATTGGAATTCAGAAGAATGAGAGGTGATCTTATTGAAACGTATAAGATTATGAGGGGGCTTGACAAAGTGGATGCAGAGAGGATGTTTCCACTGATGGGGGAGACTAGAACTAGAGGGCATGATCTTGGAATAAGGGGTCACCCATTTAAAACAGAGATGAGGGGCAATTTCTTCTCCCAGAGGGTTGTAAATCTGTGGAATTCGCTGCCTTAGAGAACTGTAGAAGCTGGGTCATTGAATAAATTTAAGACAGAAATAGACAGTTACTTAAACGATAAGGGGTTATGGGGAGCGGGCAGGGAAGTGGAGCCGAGTCCATGATCGGATCAGCCATGATCTTATTGAATGGCGGAGCAAGCTCGAGGGGTCGTATGGCCTACTCCTGCTTCTATTTCTTATGTTCTTATTTTATGTGGGACGTGCCTTTTGTGGAATATTAATGTACGTCGTTATTAAATTGTACCCAAAAGTAAAGTTGTGGTCGTTTTTTAAAATCCACAAAAATACAGACCAGATGACAATTCTGCCAACTCGGGCCGAGGGACCATTAACAATTCATTGACGTGACCTAAACCTGACTCAGGGTCACAAGAGATGAAAAATGCTGGTGGTTTTGCACTGGTCCCCAGACTCTCAATTGACATGAGCCCACGGCTCAGAAACCGTCTAACTTGGCAGCTTCCTTTGAGGAGACTGGAAGCTGATATCAGCTGGCAGAGTTGGGGAAAAGTCAGCACAGGTCAAGGTTGAAGTAACCTTGGCTAACTTGTACCTTGTGTCAAGAATTCTTCGAGGAAGAGTGAAACAGCACCACGTGACAGTATAGTGGTTAGGAGGTTGCTTACCCATTATAACGATCTCCCCATCAAACAACAGTGACAACTTACATTTGTATAGCACCTTTAACATGTGTGCAGTTTTGGTCTCCTTATCTAAGAAAGGATATACTTGCCATAGAGGGAGTGCAGCGAAGGTTCACCAGACTGATTCCGAGGAAGGCAGGATTGTTGTATGAAGAGAGATTGGGTCGACTAGGCCTGTATTCACCAGAGTTTAGAAGAATGAGAGGGGATCTCATTGAAACGTATAAAATTCTGACTGGGTTAGGCAGACTGGATGAGGGGAGGATGTTTCCCCGGGGCTGGGAAGTCTAGAACAATGGGTCACAGTCTCAGGATACGGGGTAGGAAATTTAGGACCGAGATGAGGAGAAATGTTTTCACTCAGAGGGTGGTGAACCTGTGGAATTCTCTACCACAGAAGGCTGTGGAGTTCAAGTTACTGAATATATTTAAGAGGGAGATAGATAGATTTCTAGACACAAGGCTTCAAGGGGTATGGGGGAAAAAGCGGGAATATGATGTTGAGATAGAGGATCGGCCATGATCATATTGAATGGCGGTGCAGACTCGAAGGGCCGAATGGCCTACTACTACTATTTTTTCTATGTAAAGCACCCCAAGCACTTCACAGAAGAGTTATCGAAGGAAATTTGACACTGAGCCACATAAGGAGATATTGGGCGAGATTTTCCCCCAACAAGTTTTGTCGGCGCACTGACCTCAAGCACGTCGACTTTGCACGCTGAAAACGACGCCGGCAAAAACCCGCCCCACCCTGGCCGCTGTGTGCAGCCCCCAGAGTCCTGGCGTAGCGTCGATGTTGACGTGGGGGACGGAGCCGAACGCCCGCACCGAAAATACTGCCGGCACCTTCGCGCATGCGCAGTAGTGCCGGCCTCAACCAGCGCGCATGCGCAATAGACAGGGATAGAAAGAAAACTGGGCTCCAGCAGCTGTAACTTCCCTCCCCTATCCCAGGCCGAACGGCCTCACACACAGGCCGGCCGGCTGCCTTTCCTGGGCAGACTTTAAAGATAAGGTAGGATTTACTTCTTTTTTTATTGTATTTGGTTTAAGCTTTTCCTTAATGTTTGCTGCTTGTATGTTGAGGTCCTCTCCAGTTTCCTTCCCTCCCCTATCCCTGCCCTAATGTCTGTTGACTGTGCGCTGCTTTTTCTTAACTGCCCGCAAAATTTTTCAGAGCTGGCCACATATGCTGACCTAAGTGGATCTGGAGTACGTTTTTGCTGGCCAAAGTGGCATAAATGGCATAAGTGTCTGGGAACGCCCCCTTTTGGGGAAAAAAAAACTGACCTAAAAAAAAATCATACCTAGCTGACTTACTCTGGAGCAAATTTTCTGGGGAAAATGGCATTTTCTAACTTGCATCAGAAAAAACAACTTGCTCCCAAAAAATTGATGCAAGTCATGGCCAAAATTGGGCCCTACAGGACCAGTGACCAAAAGCTTGGTGAAAGAGTTAGGTTTTAAGGAGCGTCTCAAGGGAGGAGAGAAAGGGCGAGATTTAGGGAGGAAATTCCAGCGCTTAGGGCCCAGGCAACTGAAGGGACGGCTGCCAATGGCGGAGCGATTAAACTCTGGGATGCTCAGAAGGCCTGAATTGACGGAGTGCAGAGATCTCGGATTGTTATAGGATATAGAGATGGGGAGGGGCGAGGCCACGGAGGAATTTGAAATCAAAGATGAACGCTCCCATGCTATTCTTCAAAATAGCATCATGGGATCTTTTATGTCCACCTGAGAGAGCAAACAGGGCCTCGGTTTAACATCTCCTGGAGTGTGTCAGTCTAGACTTATATGCTCAAGTCTCTGGAGTGGGGTTTGAACCCACAACCATTTTGATTCAGAAGCAAGTGTGCTACCCACTGAGCCACAGCTGACACACAACAGGTCACAACAGCGGATGTCTGGTCAGGATGGAATGAATCTTAACTGCAAGTCCTCCTCCTACTGTAGAATACAGCTGGGAAAACCATTTTGCCCTCATGAAAGATGATATAGCATCACCCTATGGCGTACGACACAACCAAAGTCCCCTGGGATTTAAGCTGTCCCAAATGATCCAGTCAGATTTGCTCCATAATTTATCTTCTAAAGAGCCTGGGACAATCAAACGTATCCCCCAAATAGGAAATGACCTAGACTTGATCGAAGGGCTGAGGACCATAGTGTAGAACATCACCAAGGGTGAAAGATTAGGGGAGAAGGTGGGGCAAATTAAAAAGTAACGATTAGATACGGCCAAACTTATGTCTCAACAGTCTGTAGATTGTAGGGAGAGGAAAAGAATGAGACAGGTGAGGCGTTGCAGTTTTCGGGCCCTAAGTAAGAATAGGCTAGATTAGGAACTGGTAAAATGAGTCGTGATTTCAACACTGTCGGAATACAAAGAAGAGAAAGAGGAGATAGGGCGGTGTATTGGGAGCTTAAGAGGAGCGAGAGAGAAATTTTCAAAGGAACAATGATCAATTAAATAGAGAAGTTTGAGAAAGATTGTGATTAGGGCGAAGAGTTTGGAGATTGGAGGTGAGAGAAGGATTGCCTTATGATGGATGAAAAAAGGACATGCATTTATATCGCGCCCTTCACAACTGCCAGACATCCCAAAGCGCTTTGCAGCCAATGAAATACTTTTTTGAAGTGTAGTCACTATTGTAATGTGGGTAACGTTGCAGCCAATTTGCGCACAGCAAGCTCCCACAAATAGCAACATGATAGTGACCAGATGTTCTGTTTTGGTGATGTTGATTGAGGGATAAATATTGGCCAGGACACCAGTGATAACTTTCCTGCTCTTCTTCGAAATAGTGCAGGAGGGGTATTTTATGTCCATCCGTGAGAGCAGATGGGGCCTCGGTTTAACGTCTCATCCGAAAGACGGCACTTCCGAAAGTGCAACGCTCCCTCAGCACTGCACTGGGAGTGTCAGCCGAGATTTTTGTGCTCAGGTCTCCGGAGTGAGACTTGACCCCATGATCTTGTGAGCTTTCTCTCGTATCCTATCCAGATGTGTGTAGTTAGGCTATTGCCGAAACTATTGCTTGCTGACTTCCTGTCCCAAAGGTGGCTAGGGACCTTTAGGTGCTGGGGGCAGCAGTTACACAGAAGCTTGAGGTCCCGAGAGTGAATGAGATAGAACCAGAGACGGTGGCATGAGTCTTGATTTCCAACACAGTGAGGATGAAGAGAGGAGGGAGGCCGTGCTTATTTGGACATTGGGGGGAACGAGCGAAGAAAGTTCAGTGGAATGACCTGTTGGGCCAGTTAGAGGGCCAATGGGAAAGCTGCTTTCTGGACGCACACAAAGATAGCGGCATGTGCCATCGGTAGGGAGAGAACCTGGTGCCTGATAGTACGTGACCATACTTGATCAGCTCCGCTGGGCAGGCCACATCGTCCGTATGCCAGACTCTAGACTCCCAAAGCAAGCGCTCTCTCGGAACTCCACCGCAAGCGAGCCAAAGGTGGGCAGAGGAAACGTTACAAGGACACCCTCAAAGCCTCCCTGATAAAATGCAACATCCCCACTGACACCTGGGAGTCCCTGGCCAAAGACCGCCCTAAGTGGAGGAAGTGCATCGAGTCTCGTTGCCGAGAGCATGCAGAAATCAAGCGCAGGCAGCGGAAGAAGCGTGCGGCAAACCAGTCCCACCCACCCTTTCTCTCAACGACTATCTGCCCCCCCTATGACAGTGACCGTGGTTCTCGTATTGGACTGTTCAGCCACCTAAGGACTCATGTTTAGAGTGGGAGCAAGTCTTCCTCGATTCCGAAGGACTGCCTATGATGATAATGGGTACAACACCAAAGTGAGCTCTCCTGAAGGTCTTGTGCTTGCTTGCCCATGCACGTCTGCAATACTGCCTTCCATTCAGAAGAATTATAAAACCTCTTGTGGATAATCTAACGTCGCTTCTTTCAACTCTCACCTTATAAATGTTCAAGTTTCCTGTATTTATTACCATTTAAAGGTTTTGTGTCAAAGGCTTCTTGTCAGTCTGTGTCATTGACATCAATGTTCCGTGCTAATTTGTGTGGAGATTGCCTGGTAATTGTTGACTGGTCAATACTGCAACGTACTGAGGCTAGCATCTTGCTCGTAATGAGCGGGGGAGGGGGTGGGAAGAATAATTTACCCGAATGTCTTGTTCTCGTGTCTTCAAATATCTTGACTAAAATCTGTTTTGAGAGAAGAAGCCAAAAAAAAGGTAGGAAGCCAATCGACAGTCTGATTTACATTTAATCGCTTGTCAATTTTCATTGCACCATTCCCAATCCCAGCAGATTATCATAAGGAACAATTATGCTAATTCCATTTCATCATCCAGCTATTACATAAAACGAGTTTATCTGTCTTGCACTGAATACTGATTAGATCAGGGACATAAACATTTACCGAGTGCATTTGTAGTTGATTCCCATTTAGAATGAGTCATATTTGGCAGGAAAGGAGTCACCTCTTCATTCTTCCGCTGTGCTCCCTATTCGTCTTCTCTCAGGCAGTCCCTCGGAGTCGAGGAAGACTTGCTTCCACACTAATATGAGTTCTCAGGTGACCGATGAGTCCAATACGGGAGCTACAGTCTCTGTCACAGGTGGGGCAGACAGTGGTTGAAGGGACGGGTGGGTGTGGTGCTTGGGTTGTCGAGCGCTCCTTCCGCTGTTCGCACTTGGCTTCCGCGTGCTCCCGGCGAAGAGACTCGAGGAGTTCGGCGCCTTCCCGGATGCTTCTCCTCTACTTTGTGCGGTCTTGGGCCGGGGATTCCCAGGTATCGGTGGGGATGTTGCATTTTTTCAAAGAGGCTTTGAGGGTGTCCTTGAAGCGTTTCCTCTGCCTACCTGGGACTCGCTTGCCGTGTCAGAGCTCTGAGTAGAGCGCTTGTTTTGGGAGTCTAGTATCAGGCATGCGGACGATGTGGCCCGTCCAACGGAGCTGATCGAGCGTGGTCAGTGCTTCGATGCTGGGGATGTTGGCCTGAGAGAGAACACTGACGTTGGTGCGCCTATCCTGCCAATGGATTTGCAGGATCTTGCGGAGGCAACGTTGATGGTATTTCTCCAGTGCTTTGAGGTGCCTGCTGTACATAGACCATGTCTCTGAAGCATATAGGAGGGCAGGTATCACTACTGCTCTGTAGACCATGAGCTTGGTGCCGAGTTTGAGGTCCTGGTCTTCAAACACCCTCTTCCTCAGGCGACGCTGGCACACTGAAGGTGGTGGTGGACTTCGTCATCGACGTCTGCCTTTGTTGACTGTAGGCTCCAGAGGTTTGGAAAATGGTCCACCTTGTCCAAGGCCTCATCATGGGCTTTTGATAATTGGGGGGAGAGGTGGGGGCAGTACTGTGTGGTGGGGGCAGGTTGATAAAGACCTTTGCCTTATAGATGTTTTGTGTGAAGCCCATGCTCTCGTACGCTAAGGTGCTGACGATGGTTTGGAGATCGACCTCCTAGTGTGCGCAAAGGCAAACATCGTCTGCACACGGTAAGTCAATGACAGAATCGCTTGCAGGAGTTGCATTTCAGCGATTGCACCAAGCCTGTTATAGCTCTGACTCCTCCCCCTTTTACATTGTGAGGTGGTGCAGCGTAACCTGGCAACCTCACTTGAGAAAGAACCATGGAAAGAAAGAAAGACTTGCATTTCTATAGTGCCTTTCATGACCACCGGATTGGCTGTGCAGCCAATGAAGTACACTAACTGTTGTAATGTGGTAAGTGCGGCAGACGATTTGCGCACAGCAAGCTCCCACAAACAGCAATGTGATAATGACCAGATAATCTGCTTTAGTGATGTTGGTTGAGAAAGAAAGACTTGAATTTCTATAGCACCTTTCACGACCAGCGGATGTCCAAAATCGCGTTACAGACAATGAAGTATAGTCACTGTTGTAATGTGGGAAACGTGTCAGCCAATTTGCGCACTAAATGTGATAATGAGCAGGTAATCTGTTTTAATGATAATTGAGGGATAAATATTGTCGAGGACACGAGGGTGATTGTCCCTGCTCTTCTTTGAAATAGTGCTATCAGATCTTTTACCACCATCTGAGAGGGCAGACGGGGCCTCGGTATAATGTCTCATCTGAAAGACGGCACCTCTGACAGTGCAGCACTCACTCAGCACTACACTGCAGTGTCAGCCTAGATATTTGTCCACAAGTCTCTGGAGTGGGACTTGAACCCACAATCTTCTGACTCAGAGGCGAGGGTGCTACTCACTGAGCCACAGCTGATACTGGAAAACACCCGCTAGAAGGAACTCGAGCTGATTGTTCCTCCAGCTCCGGGACAGGGAGGCCAGTTGTTATACCCCTGCCGTTATACCCCTGCCCTCCTCCTCACCCACTGCTGCCCTCTGTTGACTTCAGGTAGCTTGCACGTAGAACAGGGCTAGGATCTTCCTGCTGTTTGTGGCTCAGTACTGCAATTGCCCACTGACCCATTGAGACAGTCCAATCATGGCGGCCTTTTGTTTCCCAAAGGGTGAAAGAGCTGGTATTTACATTTAAGGGCATTGAAGCACTGACCACACTCGATCAGCTTCGCTGGGCGGGCCACATAGTTCGCATGCCAGATATGAGACCTCCTAAGCAAATGCTCTATGCGGAGCTCCTTCATGGTAAATGAGCCAAAGGTGGGCAGCAGAAGCGTTAAAAAGACAGCCTTAAAGCCTCCCTGGTAAAGTGCGACATCACCTGACACCTGGGAGACCCTGGCCGAAGACCGCCCGCGGTGGAGAAAGTGCATCCGGGAGGGCGCTGAGCATCTCGAGTCTCATCGCCGAGACCATGCAGAAACCAAGAGCAGGCAGCGGAAAGAGCGTGCGGCAAACCAATCCCACCCACCCCTTCCCTCAACGACTATCTGTCCCACCTGTGACAGAGTCTGTGGCTCTCGTATTGGACTGTTCAGCCACCAAAGAACTCACTTCAGGAGTGGAAGCAAGTCTTCCTCGATTCCGAGGGGCTGCCTATCCTGATGATGATGAAACTCGTCAATCCCACACTTCCAGCAGAAAGCTGTTTTGAAAGGAAGTGAGGGTCAGTGATGGGAGGGCAACATGTGGCTCGGTGTCAAACTGATCTGCTGTGAAGCACCTTGGGACGTTTTACTACGTACGTTAAAGGCGTATGGGTTACGGGGAGCGGGCGGGTAAGTGGAGCTGAGTCCATGATCTTGTTGAATGGCGGAGCAGGCTCGAGGGGCTAGATGGTCTACTCCTGTTCCTAATTCTTATGTATATAAATAAAAGTTGTTGTTGTTGATTCTCTCACCGACCTTCCCTTCCCTTCCCTTTGGGAACATGGGAGCAGGCAAATTGTCCGATCGCGCCCTGCCACGTAATCGGGCATGGCAGCCAATGAACACACAGCAAGATCCCATAAATAATAAGTGAAGTGAGGGTCCCAGTAGTCCTGGCCCACATTCCTCTCTTTCCCCCAACACCATCACAACCAGTACAGGGTGGTCAGCTCCGGTGGTGTTGGTCGAGAGCGAGAGAGAGGAACATCGGCCGGGACACTGGGAGGAAAGCTCCCAGCTCTTCTTTGAACATGGCCGTGGGACCTTGCAGATCCACCTGAAAAGGTATGCTGCTGCAACGTCAGCACCTCTGACATTGCAATGCCGCACTGAAATGTCAGCCAAGAATGTGCATGCTTAACTCCTAGATCCGCATATTGGGACAGGTGACCAAAAGCTGGGTCGAAGAGGTAGGTTTTAAGGAGCGTCTTAAAGGAGGCGAGAGAGGCGAAGAGAGTTGGGGAGGGAGTTTAGGGGCTTGGGGCCCAAGCAGCTGAAGGCACCGCCACCAATGGTTTACAATCTATTTCTCTGGAGGGAATTCTTTATCACTCATGCATTTTCAATGCCAGTGGCTTGCTGTCAAAATTAAGAAATGCATCCTGTGAGTTTCACAGGGATTAAAATAAACATGAATCCAAGAGGCTGAGCCGAAACTGTGGGGCCTGACATTAAAATCTACCATTTAATGGAGTGAGAAGGTGCAAAGTGGTGAGTTTTGGTTGTGGGCTAGTGCTGGAACAGAAACACAAACCAGGACTAAATATTGATGTTTGAAAGCTTCTAATGGACTCCGATTAGCTCCCACTCTCCTGAGGCCGAGCCAAGATTATGCATTAAAATGTCAGATCAAGTGAGAGGAGAATTCTTCTATTATATCGTTCCGCTAAATTAATTCTTGTAACCTTGTCAGAAAATCAAATAGCAGTTTTAGTGCACGGTAGCTCGTGTACTTTCATAAAATACTTCTAAATGATCGTCTTGTCTCCGTGGTATCACTGTAATCTATATAGGAACTTACCAGCTACATCCCAGGAGTGGAATTATACAAACATTTGTGCATGTCAGGTGTCGGATTTACTGAAATTACCCTTCCTCCCAGTTGGCTTAAAGAATGTTGAATAATATTCCCATCTGTTTTTACCACTTAATCCAGCAACGTTCAATGAGGTACCAGCTCTGGGTTTGCTTTTAGGTGGGATAAGAACATAAGAACATAAGAAACAGGAGCAGGAGTGGGCCATACGGCCCCTTGAGCCTGCTCCGCCATTCAGTCAGGTCATGGCTGACCTTCGACCCGCCCGATCCCCATATCGCTTGATTCCCCGAGAGTCGAAAAATCTATCGATCTCAGTGAAGAACAGTATATGTGTGCATTTAACTGACACCAGGTTTTGGGCTGGAGAGAAAATCCCTGAGTATACAAAAATTATTGAGAAAGGTAACCCAAGGGGCAACAGTTTAAAAGAGACCGAAATATAGATTGTAATGTTTTATTTTTAGCACCACGAAAATTGCCAACAATCTAAATTTTCTGCCCTCGTCATACATTCTGAAAATAATTTTTTAGTCATGGTCAGAGTAACTATATTAGGCTCTTTTCTCTAAATCTTAAAATATACTATGCACCTGGTGGAGGAAGTGGGAGGAGGTTATAATCGGAAGGGGTTCTGCTCACAGAGAAGCATTTCCTGAGATCAGGGAATTGGGCAGGGTTTGCGAGAGGACTATATCTGGAAAAATTAACGGGGGGTGGGGGGGGGGGGCGGGAATATGAAGTTCCTGAAAAGACCGAGCCCGTGAGTGTCCCACCTGTGTACTGCTGGAATTATAGAATGGTTACAGCACAGAAGGAGGCCATTCAGCCCATCGAGCCCGTGCCGGCTCTCTGCAGGAGCACTTCAGCTTGTCCCACTCCCTGCCCTTTCCCCGTAGCCCGACAAATGTTTTTGTTTCACGTACTTATCCAACTCCCTTTTGGTTAAGTCTGCCTCCACCACCCTTTCAGGCAGTGCATTCCAGACCCTAACCACTCGCTGCGTAAAAAAGATATTCCTCATGTCGCCTTTGGTTCTTCTGCCAATCACCTTGAATCTGTGTCCTCTGGTTCTCGGCCCTTCCGCCAATGGGAACAGTTTCTCTCTCTCTCTGCTCTGTCCAGACCCCTCATGATTTTGAACACCTCGATCAAATCTCCTCTCAACCTTTTCTCCTCCAAGGAGAACAACCCCAGCTTCTCCAGTCTCTCCCCGTAAGGATAGCACACGACAAGGAATGCTGACCGAGTGGGGCTGAAATTCAGCGTCTCGGTAAGATCCGTTCCCGCCCGTTTTGAGGCGGCCATGCAGCGGAATCCCGTGGCCGGCGTTCTGTGGTCAACTGGCCGCCCCGACCCCAAATCAGCTCGGGGATTTTTCGGCCTGTCCCCACTTCCGCCCCGTTGCAGCCGACCGCTGCAAGCGTGCCATAAAAGCGCGCACCGCCGCTCTCCCGCACCTGCAGAATGCACCGACCCAAATTCACTGCAGGAGATCGTTCCTCCGCCGCGCGGTGCCCCTGACAGCGTTCTGTGCCCGTGCACCTTCTCCTCACCGTGTGTGTGCGGCCCGGCAGCGCGGTGGCCCTTCAAGGAGAGGGCCCACTGCCGTGGTCGCCATGTCTTTATCTTTGCCGGCCGACTTCCCGATCGGCCGACAGTAGAGTGCCCCCCTCCCCCCCCCACCCCCCGGGTTTGGCCGGGCCACCAACAGGCAGCCTGGCAGCCCCCCCCCCCCCCGCCACTCTGGGGTGCCAGGCTATTGGCCCAGCCGAAATACTCTCTGGCGACCCAGTGACCGAAGATTAAAAAAAAATGCCCGATTCTCTCCCCTTTAACGGAGGGGAGAGAGAGCGTGGCGACGCACACACGCTGTGACATCACCACCGCTCAGCGGCGGAGTCCCAATCCCCCCCAATCCCACCCCAACTTCTGCCCCTCAGCTTGCCTTAGTCTGAGTCCCGAAAATCGACGGAAAGGCCGCCTCAACGCTCCCGGCGGAAAAATCTTGAGGAAAAAGGCAGCTCCACCAGCTTTCTGGAGGCCCTGAATTTTGGCCCCCAGTGGGCCTTGCGCTCATAAAGGTTGGGGGTTTTAGCGCTGGGGAATGGGGTACTGTTCTGGCAACTCCCGCCCCCCATACCCCACCCACCCCACCCAGTGTCAGCATCAAGAAGTACCAGGTCAGTTAGAGCACAGTTAGAAACGGAGGAGAACTTCTCTACCCCAACATGTACCTCAGCCCTAACCTCAGGGACACACTTCCGACTGCAACAGTGCAGCATTTTTTTAATTCCCCAGCTGCTGCTTAGACCATTACTCTCTGGATTACTAGTCCAGTGACATGGGGCTCAATTTTCCCCAGTTTTTGCGCCTTTTTTTTTTCTTGAGCAGGCTGCTTTTTCTGGCCTAAGTTTAAAAATCCCCAGTTTCCCCAATCAATGTGCACCAGCGTAACTCAGTTACGAATTTTTTAAGTCTGTTTTTTTCAGCCAATGGGGGCGTAACCAGCCACCTACGCCATTTAGGGAAGTTTGGCCAGCTGAGAGTTACTCCAGTTCTGATTAGGCCAGCGTATGTGGCCTGTCCTGAAAAACCTTCCCGAGAGTTAAAGCAAAGCAGCGCAACAGATGCCCGGGGACACTGAAAGAATTGAAAAGCACATTGCCGTAACTTACCTCCAATCCCGCCCGAAGTCTGTCCGGTCCCATTCTCGGTCACCCGTAATGTTTGTCGCTGTGATGTGCTGTTTGGTAGATTGGAGGGCACAGATTCACCCGGTTGTTCCGGCTTGCCGAGTTTTAATGCTTTTTCGGTCCAGCAGTTTAAGAGGAGGCTCCTTCGCGAAAGCTACCTTTGCACAGGGAGACAGAGAGAGAGATGCAGATACGTAGCATCACCCCAGAACACGCCCTTCCTCCCACACCTCACAGTGGCATTGACTGGGCACAACCTCCATTCAGCCGGCTCTTTGCATGAGGCGCCAAGAGGCAACGCTGGGCTGGCTAACGGCACCCGCGTGGTGACGTCATCCAGCGTACAGCGCCTCTTTGATGCCTCTGTCCGGACTTTTGCTTTGTCTGTACAAACAGGCGGCCATACAGCCAGGAAAAAGTTGTTGTTAAAGAGCGGCTCTTGGGCAGAATCGCCCAGAAAGGAAGTTAAGTTTTTCTCTTTATTTTTTCTGCATGTTTTCATTAGTTTTAAGAGTCAGGAAGTATGTGTGTGGATCGGAGAAGTTTCAGATTTTTTTTCTTCCCGTTTTCCTCCCGTGGGGAAATTCAGTCGGCCTCCTGAGCTCCCGCCCGAGGATGAGAGTGCAATGCCACTTTTTAGCGCTGCTCTCTCATCTTACGTACAGTTTTGGTTTCCATATTTACGAAAGGATATACTTGCTTTGTTCAGAGAAGGTTCACTCGGTTGATTCCGGGGATGAGGGGGTTGACTTGTGAGGAAAGGTTGAGTAGGTTGGGCCTCTACTCATTGGAATTCAGAAGAATGAGAGGTGATCTTATCGAAATGTATAAGATTATGAGGGGGCTTGACAAGGTGGATGCAGAGAGGATGTTTCCACTGGTGGGGGAGACTAGAACTAGAGGGCATGATCTTAGAATAAGGGGCCGCCCATTTAAAACAGAGATGAGGAGGAATTTCTTCTCTCAGAGGGTTGTGAATCTGTGGAATTCGCTGCCTCAGAGAGCTGTGGAAGCTGGGACAGAAATAGACAGTTTCTTAAACGATAAGGGAGTAAGGGGTTATGGGGAGCGGGCAGGGAAGTGGACCTGAGTCCATGATCGGATCAGCCATGATCATATTAAATGGTGGAGCAGGTCGAGGGGCCGTATGGCCTTCTCCTGCTCCGATTTCTTATGTTCTTATTTGGGCATAAAAACTGAATTTAGGACTTTGAGGCTGCAACTAACACCTGGAGCTAAAATCAGCACTCTGGCGGTAACACTGCCTCAAAAATGGCCATAATGAATTTCGACCCCTTTGTTTGGGTGACGATAATTTATTGGTTCAAGAAAGACAAATTGTAGGGCGATGGAAGGGTTAACGAAAGCCTGCGTTGGAAATTTAAAACTGTTTTTATTGAAAAGCTGTGTTTATTATCTCTGCCGGGGCTCAAAATGGAGATAGCTTCTTAGGATCCTGAACACTGATTACTAGCTGTGTAACATTTAATTGCCACATTATGTGGAAACAGAATGGAGTCGATATTAATTAATTTCCCAGCCTGCATTAAATACCCAGCATTGTACGGAGTTGCTAGGTCGCGATGTCCAATTATGCTTTGAATCTGAATCACTTGTTTTTTTTTCATATCTGTGAAATTGTATGACAGGAAATTCCCTCGAGGAGGTGTGCAGAAATCGAGATGCCTCTCCATGCCTCCAACTCTCACTCCTTCTTTCTCTCTGAGCAGCTCGAAACGCACGACCACCCTCAGTTTTTCCCCGCTCTCCGACAATCTGCAGGCTTTTAAAGGCTGAACGTGTCTTTACCCCACCGGCAGCCCAAAAGCAAAATACCGCGGACGCTGGAAATCTGAAATCCCAAATCAGAAATCTGAAATAAAATGCTGGAAGCACTCAGTGGGTCAGGCAGCATCCGTGGAGGCTTAAATGTCGTGGGGGCATGATAAAGAAATTTGCCGATGATGCAAAAATTAACCATGTGGTTGTATAGTCAGTAGTAAGTAGAAACGCTGCAAGGACACCCTCAAAGCCTCCCTGATAAAGTGCAACATCCCCACTGACACCTGGGAGTCCCTGGCCAAAGACCGCCCTAAGTGGAGGAAGTGCATCCGAGAGGGTGCTGAGCATCTCGAGTCTCAACGCCGACAGCACGCAGAAATCAAATGCAGGCAGCGGAAAGAGCGTGCGACAAACCAATCCCACCCACCCCTTCCCTCAACGACTATCTGCCCCACCTGTGACAGGGACAGTGGCTCTCGTATTGGACTGTTCAGCCACCTAAGGACACACTTCAGGAGTGGAAGCAAGTCTTCCTCGATTCTGAGGGACTGTCTATGATGATGAGTATTAGGCAGTACAAGGCAAGGGAACACACGATAAATGGGAGCAAACTGAGAGGTGTGGAGGAACAGAGGGACCTTGGAGTGCATGTCCACAGATCCTTAAAGGTAGCAGGACAGGTCAATAAGGTCGTTAAAAAGGCATACAGAATGCTTTCCTTTATTAGCCGAGGCGTCGACTATAAAAGCAGGGAAGTTATGCTTGAACTGTATAAAACACTAGTTAGGCCGCAGTTAGAGTACTGCTCACCACATTACAGGAAAGATATGATTGTACTAAAGAGAGTACAGAGGAGATTTACAAGAATGTTGCTAGGACTGGAGAATTTTAGCGATGAGGAAAGATTGGATAGGCTGGAGTTGTTTTCTTTGGAACAGAGGAGGCTGAGGGGAGATTTAATTGAGGTGTATAACATTGAGGGGCCTAGAGAGAGTGGATAGGAAGGATCTATTTTCCTTAGCGGAGTGGTCAATATCCAGGGGGCATAGATTTAAAGTAGTTGGTCGAAGGTTTAGAGGGGAGATGAGGAAATATTTCTTCACCCAGAGGGTAGTGGGGGTCCGGAACTCACTGCCTGAAAGGATGAGAAGGGGGATTTAATAATGGGAAATGTGGAAATGGCTGAGACCTTAAACAATTATTTTGCTTCGGTCTTCACAGTGGAAGACACAAATACCATGCCAAAAATTGCTGGTCACGGGAATGTGGGAAGGGAGGACCTTGAGACAATCACTATCACTAGGGGGGTAGTGCTGGACAGGCTAATGGATCTCAAGGTAGACAAGTCCCCTGGTCCTGATGAAATGCATCCCAGGGTATTAAAAGAGATGGCGGAAGTTATAGCAGATGCATTCGTTATAATCTACCTAAATTCTCTGGACTCTGGGGAGGTACCATCGGATTGGAAAGCAGCTAATGTAACGCCTCTGTTTAAAAAAAGGGGGCAGACAAAAGGCAGGTAACTATAGGCCAGTTAGTTTAACATTTGTAGTGGGGAAAATGCTTGAAGCTATCATTAAGGAAGAAATAGTGGGACATCTAGATAGGAATAGTGCAGTCAAGCAGACGCAACATGGATTCATGAAGGGGAAATCATGTTTAACTAATTTACTGGAATTCTTTGAGGATATAACGAGCATGGTGGATAGAGGTGTACCGATGGATGTGGTGTATTTAGATTTCCAAAAGGCATTCGATAAGGTGCCACACAAAAGGTTACTGCAGAAGATAAAGGTACGCGGAGTCAGAGGAAATGTATTAGCATGGATCGAGAATTGGCTGGCTAACAGAAAGCAGAGAGTCGGGATAAATGGGTCCTTTTCGGGTTGGAAATCGGTGGTTAGTGGTGTGCCACAGGGATCGGTGCTGGGACCACAACTGTTTACAATATACATAGATGACCTGGAAGAGGGGACAGAGTGTAGTGTAACAAAATTTGCAGATGACACAAAGATTAGTGGGAAAGCGGGTTGTGTAGAGGACACAGAGAGGCTGCAAAGAGAATTAGATAGGTTAAGCGAATGGGCTAAGGTTTGGCAGATGGAATACAATGTCGGAAAATGTGAGGTCATCCACCTTGGGGGGAAAAAAAAACAGTAAAAGGGAATATTATTTGAATGGGGAGAAATTACAACATGCTGCGTGCAGAGGGACCTGGGGGTCCTTGTGCATGTGCATGAATCCCAAAAAGTTAGTTTGCAGGTGCAGCAGGTAATCAGGAAGGCGAATGGGATGTTGGTCTTCATTGCGAGAGGGATGGAGTACAAAAGCAGGGAGGTCCTGCTGCAACTGTACAGGGTATTGGTGAGGCTGCACCTGGAGTACTGCGTGCAGTTTTGGTCTCCTTACTTAAGGAAGGATATACTAGCTTTGGAGGGGGGAACAGAGACGATTCACTCGGCTGATTCCGGAGATGAGGGGGTTACCTTATGATGATAGATTGAGTAGACTTTGTCTTTACTCGTTGGAGTTCAGAAGGATGAGGGGTGATCTTGTAGAAACATTTGAAATAATGAAAAGGGTAGTAGACAAGATAGAGGCAGAGAGGTTGTTTCCACTGGTAGGGGAGACTAGAACTAGGGAGCACAGCCTCAAAATACGGGGGAGCCAATTTAAAACTGAGTTGAGAAGGAATTTCTTCTCCCAGAGGGTTGTGAATCTGTGGACTTCTCTGCCCAGGGAAGCAGTTGAGGCTAGCTCATTGAATATATTCAAATCACAGACAGATAGATTTTTAACCAATAAGGGAATTAAGGGTTATGGAGAGCGGGCGGGTAAGTGGAGCTGAGTCCACGGCCAGATCAGCCATGATCTTGTTGAGTGGCGGAGCAGTCTCGAGGGGCTAGATGGCCTACTCCTGCTCCTAATTCTTATGTTCTTATGTGCTTATGGTCGAGTCAGAAACCCTCATCACATTCAAAAAAATACTTGGATGTGCACTTAAAGAGTCGTGACTTACAGGGTTACGAACCTAGTACTTGAAGGTGGGACTTGACAGGGTAGCTCTTTTTCGACCGGCATGGACACGATGGGCCTAATGGCCTCCTTCCGTGTCGTAATTTTCTATGATTCTATGAGAGAGAAACAGAGTTAAAGTTTCAGGTCGATGACCCTTTGCCAGAGTTCTGACGAAGGGCCATCGACCTGAAAAGTTAACTCTGTTTCTCTCTCCACAGATGCTGACTGACCCGTTGACTATTTCCAGTGCTTTCTGTTTTTAATTACCGAACCAGTGTTGCTTGATGTATAGCTCTCCTCTCCTATAGTTTCCAAAACATGTCAGCGTCCAATGCTGCCAGGGCCTAGATTTCTCAATTGAAAGAAAAGCGTGTCGGTCACTGTGGCCTGCAGGTGATTCGACCCGCACATGGACCTGAAAAAGCTAATCGTGTACTTAATAATGACCCATAGACTAAAAATAAGAAAAGAAAGACTTGCATTTGTATAGCACCTTTCACAACCTCAGGATGCTCTAAAGCCCTTTACAGCCAATGAAGTGCTTTTTTTTTTTGGAAGTATTGTTGCTGTTGCAATGTGGGCAACATGGCAGCCAATTTGCGCACAGCAAGCTCCCACAAACAGCAGTGTGAAAATGACTGCATAATCGGTCTTAGCGATGTTGATTGAGGGATAAAAATTGGTCATGACACCGGGGATAACTCCACTGCTCTTCTTTGAAATAGTGCCGCGGGATTTTTTACTTCCACCTGAGAGAGCAGACGGGATCGAGGTTTAACATCTCATCCGAAAGACAGCACCTCTGACAGTGCAGCGCTCCCTTAGCAGTGCACTAATTGGCAAAAGAATCGGGGCAGGGAGGATGGTGGGGTGGTGGGGGGGGGGATCGGGTTGGGTGAAGAGAATTTCTTCTCTACGCAGCGAATTTTTATGATCTGGAATCACAGCCTGAAAGGGCGGTGGAAGCAGATTCAATTGTGGCTTTCCGGAGGGAATTGGATAAACATTTGCAGGGCTGTGGGGAAACTGCAGGAGTTTGGCCTCCGGCTGTGTTGTGAGATTCTGTGATTCTATTAACTCTCCCCTTAGCTTTCTCTGCTCTCAGGAGAACAACCCCAGCTTCTTTAGTCACTCCACCTAACTGAAGTCCCTCATCCCTGGAACCAAACCTCCTCTGAAACATAGAAAATAGGTGCAGGAGTAGGCCATTCGGCCCTTCGAGCCTGCACCACCATTCAATATGATCATGGCTGACCTTTCACCTCAGTACCCCTTTCCTGCTTTCTCTCCATATCCCTTGATCCCTTTAGGCATAAGGGCCACATCTAACCCCCTCTTGAATATATCCAACGAACCCTCTCCAAGGCCTTGCCATCCTTCCTAAAGTGCGGTGCCCAGAATTGGACACACTCCTCCAGCTGAGGCCTAACAAGTGTTTTATAAAGTGTTTTGTTATTATTTTAGATTCCCTGCCACACCCCGTTCCTTTACCAAGGAGACGGGCGTGTAACCCCCCCTTCCTTTTCGTTCCCCGTGTACCATTGCCAGAGACAAGAGCGAGAAGATGATCAACCTGTTCCCAGTTGCATTCGATAATCAGCCAGTGGAGCCTGCACTAACGCCACCTGGGTGGTTCCATATTGATTCGACACTGGCTGTCAGGAACTGAAACCCCGTACCTTTTCCCCTGGCCCCGGGCACAACTGCCCTTCTTGGGGGTTTTTCCCTCTCAAGTCAGCCTGACTCCAGTGTCCGCTTTTGCCAGACTAATGATCACCCCCCACCCAAGAACCATCAGTCAAATTGAGTTTGAAAGAAGAGGATTGTGGCAATGTGCGAAAGATAACTAGAATGCTGAACTATCTTTCACTGCCCTCAGTAGATTGGTTCAGACACCCTATCTGAATCTTGCTCTCAGTCTCCCAGTCCTGCTGCCATGTGGATTTAACCCCCTGCATGCAAGGTTTAGCTCAATAATTGTGTTTATAACACAGACAGACCAGGTTCAATGGGTCAAACGGTAACTTCTGGTAGTGTAGACCACCCAATTAATGGGCAACGGGCGGTGTGGTGGGCTCCAACAGTGCGTTTTAGTTTACTAACTTCATGACTGATCGTTTCATTAACCTCTGACGCGAGCAGAGATCTGAGTAACTTCGCCAGCACCTCCTCAAACCCACAACCTCCAGCACCCCCAAAGCCGGGCAGCCAGGCGCGTGGGAACACCGCCACCTCCAAGTTCCCCTCCAAGTCACACCCCATCCTGACTTGGCAATATATTGGCCGTTCCTTCATCGTCGCTGGGTCAAAATCCTGGAACTCCCTCCCCAACAGCACTGTGGGGGCACCTTCACCACACAGGACTGCAGCGGTTCAAGAAGGCGGCTCACGGGAAGAATTCTCAAGGGCAATTAGGGATGGGCAATAAATGCTGGCCTCGCCAGCGCTGCCCACATCCCGTGAACAAATAAAAAACATACCCAAGAGAGTGACTCCATTGGCACTGCGGAACAATGCTGTGTATGGGTACAATCAAGAACTTTTCAGTTCAACTCTTGAAGTCTTCAGTGAGTGTGAATGATTTGCGAACTCATGTTTGCTGTGCACATGTGAAGCTTTTGTGTTTATGCAAATGATGCCACTAAGTAGAATGAATAATTCAGAATTACGCTTGTTTGTATCAGAAATCCACAATCCTTTGTGATATTTGCATTACAAATGGCAGTAATCACTGATCTGTGTGGGTCAACAAGGGGCTCGGAGCCCGTGGGGCTAATTAATATTTTAGTATAGAAAGTGCGTTCCATCACACACATGCCTGTAGTATTTCTCCCGATAATTCTCTCAGCAAGGGGGAGATTTGCAGAGTATCTGCCCGCTGCTGCCAATTTATAAAAGTAGATTCTTTTTAATTTGCTCGTCACACCACTCCGAACAAACAAACAGTTTTTAATCAAGGTGCACTGTTTTCCATAGAATGTACGAAAAGTTCAAACACTGTGGGGTTGAAATTGAGTCCCGCCGTTTTGGGTCACTGCCCCAGTGTTGATTTTGCCGGCGGGCGTTAGGTGCGGGCTCAAAACTGCCAAAATTCAGCTTTTATGCTCAACGGTGAGAGAGCAGTGCTAAAAAGTGGCTTTGTACACTCATCCTCGGGCGGGAGATCAGGAGGCCGACTGAATTTCCCCACGGGAGCCTGCCGCCACGCGAGCTGGAAAACGGGAAGAAAAGGGAAGAAAGATTTTAAAAAAACCTTCAAACTTCTCCGACCCCACACGCACAAACTTCCCCACTGTCGGAACGAATGAAAAAGTGAAGAAATAAATGAAGAAAAAAAATTGACCTTGCTCTCTGGGCCGATTCCGCCCGAGTTCCGCTGTTTAACCACCACTTTTTCCAGGCTGTAAGAACGGCTGCCGGGAAGGACGGTGTTCAAATTAAATATTGCATCAGAGGCGCCAAGGAAGCGTTCCTACGCTGGTTGAGGTCGCCACGCGGGTGGCTTTGGCTGGCGCAGTGTGAGCTCTTGGCACCTCTGCCAAAGAGCCGACTGAATTTCTGCGCGGGCGCGGACTACGCTTACCGTCAATGGTTGGCTTTTGCCGTCTGTTAGCCGCCTCCCGTGCCCAGTAATAGGTGGTGGTAGAAACTGAATTTCGACCCCTGGGAGTGTGTGACTGAGAGCATGCACGCTTGCAGACGGTTAACGGGGTGGGAATGTGGATCGCCAGCAATGTACCCGTTAACCCGCACGGCCGTGCAGCCGCGCAGCTGTCTGAAGGTCCCACGCAGGCCGATCACCAGCTTTTCAATCAGACATTTTGCCCCCGCGCAAAATTTTAAATGGGCCACGCGGTCCGTTAAATGGACCGCGCACCCCCAAAATAAAATGCTCACCAGAGCCAGATTGAGAATTCTTGGGGCCCTGGGCACACTTGAAGCCATTCTGCGAGCCCCCCAACACATCCGTCAATCCATACACCCCCACACCATCCCCCCACACCACCCCCCCACACACAACCCCCCCACACGCACCCCCCACACGCACCCCCCAATCCATCCCCTGCGCACCCCTCATCCCATCCCCCGCACACACACGCACCAATCCATCACCCCCCAATCTGTCACCTACGCCCCCCGCCCCATCCCACACCCACACCCTAGTCCATCCCCCAACCCCCCCTAATCTATCACCTACGCCCCCCCCCCCCCACCCCATCCCCCATACACACCCCACCCCCTCCCATCTATGTCCCACACCCCCTCTCCCAATCCATCCCCCACACACGTTTTCTGGCGGAGAAGGTTACCGTCCCGCCTTGTGTTCCCGCCCCATTGGGCACAAGGCGACCCCCCCTTTCCGCCCCGCGTGGAAAATTGCCCTGCGGGAACGGAGCGGCTGCCAGTCGATGCCCCCGACAGCTTTCCCCGGCGGGAAGCTGCCAGTAGCTGGGCAGCACGTTGGCCCATTAAAGGGGAAGGCGCTCCGCCGCGGCCGCCATTTTATTTTAATTGCCGGCCGACTCCAAGGTCGGACCGATAGTGGCGGCCACGGGTTCGGCCGGGCACGGTCTTCAAGGGGACTAATTTGCCCAGTTATTGGGAAGTGGGACTAAATTGGTCAGCGCAGGCTCGGTGGACCGAATGGCGTCCTTCTGTGCTGTAACCCATAGAAACATTTAAAATTCTGACGGGACTGGACAGGTTAGATGCAGGAAGAATGTTCCCGATGTTGGGGAAGTCCAGAACCAGAGGTCACAGTCTAAGGATAAGGGGTAAGCCATTTAGGACCGAGATGCGGAGGAACTTCTTTACCCAGAGAGTGGTGAACCTGTGGAATTCTCTACCACAGAAAGTTGTTGAGGCCAATTCACTAAATATATTCAAAAAGGAGTTAGATGAAGTCCTTACTACTAGGGGGATCAAGGGGTATGGCGAGAAAGCAGGAATGGGGTACTGAAGTTGAATGTTCAGCCATGAACTCATTGAATGGCGGTGCAGGCTAGAAGGGCTGAATGGCCTACTCCTGCACCTATTTTCTATGTTTCTATGTTTCTAAGTCTCTCTGGATAGCTCCAAAAGGGGAAGACCGTCCTGAGTATGCAGTGGCATGGTTCAGATTTTGATAAATTGCAGCAATTGTGACGAGAGATTGTAGTCCGTGTTTATCGCTGGGGGATGTTAACAATAAGCGATAATGCAGCACTTCTGCTGCAACAACACTACAGCCAGCTCGTATAATGGAATTACCCTGGAGGCATTGTTAATTTAGGTGGGAGTTACATCGACCAAAAGGCTAGAGGCTTCATTAATAAAGTACATCCCTGTTAAACTGGCTTCCAGACAGCGCACTGATACATTTCCAAGCGACTGGTGCAGATTCTACCGATGACCAGCTTAAAAAGAGAAAGAAAGAACTTGCGTTTATATAGCGCCTATCGTGACCTCAAGATGACCCAAAGCGCTCTCCAGCCAAAGAAGTCCTATTTGAAGTATAGTCACTCTTGTCATGCAGGGAACCTCAGCAGCCAACTTGCGCACAGCAAGCTCCCTCAAACAGCAATCAATTCTCACCAAGTCCCGTTCACCCATCACCCCCTGTGCTCACTGATCTACATTGGCTCCCGGTTAAGCAACGCCTCGATTTCAAAATTCACATCCTTATTTTCAAATCCCTCCATGACCTCGACCCTCTCTATCTCTGTAATCTCCTCCAGCCCCACAACCCCCCCCAAGATGTCTGCGCTCCTCCAATTCTGCCCTCTTGAGCATCCCTCATTATAATCGCTCAACCATTGGTGCCTGTGCCTTCTGTTGCCTAGGCCCCAAGCTCTGGAACATCCTGCCCAAACCTCTCTACCTCTCTTTCCTCCTTCAAGACTCATCTTAAAACGTACCTCTTTTACCAAGCATTTAAGTCACGGCGGTAATTTCTACTTAGGCGCTCGGTGTCAAATTTAAAAAAAATCTCATAATACTGCCGTGAAGTACCTTGGAACATTTCACTACGTTAAAGGTGCTATATAAATACAAGTAATTGTTGTTGTAATCTGTTTTTAGTGAAGTTGGTTGCTGCCTTTCTGGGCAACGCTGTTCCTAGACATCCACAAGGAGGTGTGTGAGATGTGCAAAGAAAGTTGTTGTATTTATAGAGCACCATTCACATCCTCAGGATATCCCGAAAGTGCTTAACAATAAAGGAAGTGTATTTGTTGAAGTGCAGTCACTGTTGTAAAGTAGGAAATGCAACAGCCAATTTGCGCACAGCAAGCTCCCACAAACAACAATGTGCTAATGAACAGATAATCTGTTTTTTTTAGTGATGTTGATTGAGGGATAAATGGTGGCAGGGCGGCCAGGGAGAACTCCCTGCTTTTCTAATTAGTGCCGTGGGATCTTTTACCTCCAGCTGAGAGGGCAGACTGGACCTCAATTTAACATCTCATCCGAAGGATGGCACCTCCGCCACTGACTGACACAGTCCCACCGCACAGTCTGAATTATCGCATCACCTGGACCATGGCCAGTCTTTCTTCCCAAGCATTGAGCACTAAATATTAAAATTGGCGCACCGATCGTTGTGGCATTGCATCATTTAAAATACTAAGCTCGCATCGCAGCGTGCACTTCTGTCAAGCACTGCCAGTGAACGCATTCAAATCCTTGAGATTGTCCAGGTTATTCACTCAGGCAATAGCTCCCTTGAGGCACTTTGGGACGTTTTACTACGTTAAAGGTGCGATATAAATGCAAGCTGTTGTTGTGTTCGGGGCAGTTGTACGAGTTGTATGAGGGAAGTGATCGGGACCCAGGAGTGGCGCGAGTTCGGGGCCCAGAAGAGCCGAGGGCCCAGGGGCAGCACGGGCCAGCCCACACTGCGATATGTGTGTGCACTTGGTTCGTGCAGCAGAGCTGGTCTCCAGTCGTCTTGGGTAACCCTTGCCACTGGACCAAGACCTGGCTCTGTCGAGCCCGTGTGGTGGCTGGTGTGCAACGGCCCCACAAATTAAAAAAATCCACGCACAGGCATCTTCCATCCTTCAAGATGTAGTTCGGGATCTGGAATATTAGGTCCTTCATTGAAACACCTGAGACCCCATCCCTTTTTGGCGTGGAAGCAAGTCACCCTCGCTTTGAGAGACTTCCTATGATGATGATGAGCAATTGCGGAGAAAGATTGAGAAGAGGGTTGGGGCGATGACGCAGCCCTGTTTGACCCCGGTCCGGACGTGGATTGGGTCTGTGATGGATCTGTTGGTAAGGATCACGGCCTGTATGTCGTCGTGGAGCAGGCGGAGGATGGTGACGAACTTTTGGGGGCATCCGAAACGGAGGAGGACGCTCCATAGACCCTCGCGGTTGACAGTATCAAAGGCCTTTGTAAGGTCGAAAAAAGCCATGTATAAGGGCTGGTGCTGTTCCCTGTATTTTCCCTGCAGTTGTTGCGTTGCCACACACGAGACGCCCAAAGCAAGCGCTCTGCTCGGAACTCCTTCACAGCAAACGAGCCAAAGATGGGCAGAGGAAACGTTACAAGGAAACCCTCAAAGCCTCCCTGAAAAATAGCAACATCCCCACTGACACCTGGGAGTCCCTGGCCCAAGACCGCCCTAAATGGAGGAAGTGCATCCGGGAGGGCGCTGAGCATCGCCGAGAGCATGCAGAAATCAAGCGCAGGCAGCGGAAAGAGCGTGCGGCAAACCTGTCCCACCCACCCTCTCCCTCAACGACTGTCTGTGACAGAGACTGTGGTTCTTGTATTGGACTGTTCAGCTACCTAAGGACTCATTTTTAGAATGGAAGCAAGTCTTCCTCGATTCCGAGGGACTGCCAATGATGATGATGATGAGCAATTGAGGAGTAGATTGGTAGTTCGAGCATTTGTAAAACAGGATCTCAAATTGTTCTTCATTGAAACAGAGAGGTTCTGTCATTAAAGGGGCACTATCCTTATCGGAGAGTGTTTGCAAACTTTGATTTGGGGAGAAGAGTAGAGGCATGCACGATAGTCATGCTGATAATGTCATAGGCAAGCGATGTGTGACTGAGCTGTGACAGAATTTGCATCACCATATTGTGTGTTTGACAAACCCTCCTTTTCCATTTGTTTGCAAAAATCTATTTCCACGAAACAGGCAATTTAAGTCAATCATGGAAGATATTTGCATAGATTGTTTTTCCGTTTAAGCTTGAAAGCTTATTTACAATGGTGACATATTCAAAGCGGTTGTAAGATATGATCGCAAAAGAATTGCAACAAATCTTGACAGTCAAGGTAGCTTTCTCAACATGATTCAAACAATATTCTGGTCCTTCATTTGTTCTCCAATCACTTCATCTCATTCCCCCTCTTTCCAAAAAAAGTGGGGTATGGTAGCATATTGGTCATGTTACTGGGCTAGTAATCCATTGGCCTGGATTAATGATCCAGAGACGTGAGTTCAAATCCCACCAGAGCAGCTGGGGAATTTAAATTCACTTAACTAAATAAGTCTGGAATAAAAGCTAGCTTGAGTCAGTAATGGTGACCATGAAACTACCGGATTGTCATTAAAAACCCATCTGGTTCACTGATGTCCTTTTCTGCCGTCCTTACCCGGTCTGGGCCTATATGTGACTCCAGACTCACAGCCATGTGGTTGACTCTTACCTGCCCTCTGAGATGGCCTAGCGAGCCCCTCAGTTGTCTCAAGAGCATTAGGGATGGGCAATAAATGCAGGCCTTGCCAATGACGCCCACATCCCATGAATTATTTTTTTTTTAAAGTTCAGTGTGCTAGCTTGGTAGCATTCTTGACAGACAGAAAGTGGGTGGGGGTGCGGGTGGAAGAGAAAGCAAAGTGAGACAAACGTCAGACGTATAAGCACGGCCAGTTGCCGTTGGTGAAGCTGCTTGTAGAATGACCATGGGCCAGACATTTACCAGTATCTACCGGTGGAACATAGGAATAGGCCATTGAGCCCCTTGAGCCTGATCCGCCATTCACTGAGATCGTGGCTGATCCGCGGCCTAACTCCACAGACCTGCCTTTGGCCCATATCTCTAAATATCTTTTGTTAACAAAATCTATCAATCTCAGAATTAAAATGAACAATTGATCGAGAACCAAATGCTGTTTGCGGAAGAGAGTTTCAAACTTCTACATAACATAAGAAATAGGAACAGGAGTAGGCCATACGGCCCCTCGAGCCTGCTCCACCATTCAATACGACCATGGCTGATCCGATCATGGACTCAGCTCCACTTTCCCGCCCGTGTCCATTAACCCCTGATCGGTTGAGAAACTGTCTATTTCTGTCTTAAATTTACTCAATGTCCCAGCATCCACAGCTCTCTGAGGCAGCAAATTCCACAGATTTACAACCCTCTGAGAAGAAATTTCTCCTCATCTCTGTTTTAAATGGGCGGCCCCTTATTCTAAGATCATGTCCTCTAGTTCTAGTCTCCCCCATCAGTGGAAACATCCTCTCTGCATCCACCTTGTCAAGCACCTCATAATCTTACACGTTTCGATAAGATCACCTCTCATTCTTCTGAATTCCAATGAGTAGAGGCTCAATCTACTCAACCTTTCCTCATAAGTCAACCCCCTCATCTCCGGAATCAACCTCGTGAACCTTCTCTGAACTGCCTCCAAAGCAAGTATATCCTTTTGTAAATATGGAAACCAAAACTGCACACAGTATTCCAGGTGTGGCCTCACCAATACCTTATATAGCTGCTTTTATACTCCATCCCTTTTGCAATAAAGGCCAAGATTCCACTTGCTGTACCTGCATACTATCCTTTTGTGTTTCATGCACAAGTACCCCCAGGTCCCGCTGTACTGCGGCACTTTGCAATCTTTCTCCATTTAAATAATAACTTGCTCTTTGATTTTTTTCTGCCAAAGTGCATGACCTCACACTTTCCAACATTATACTCCATCTGCCAAATTTTTGCCCACTCACTTAGCCTGTCTATGTCCTTTTGCAGACTTTTTGTGCCCTCTTCACACATTGCTTTTCCTCCCATCTTTGTATCATCAGCAAACTTGGCTACGTTACACTCAGTCCCTTCTTCCAAGTCGTTAATGTAGATTGTAAATAGTTGGGTTCCCAGCACTGATCCCTGCGGCACCCCACTAGTTACTGGTTGCCAACCAGAGAATGAACCATTTATCCCGACTCTCTGTTCTCTGTTAGTTGGCCAATCCTCTATCCATGCTAATACATTACCCCCAACCTCGTGAACTTTTATCTTGTGCAGTAACCTTTTATGTGGCACCTTGTCAAATGCCTTCTGGAAGTCCAAATACACCACATCCACTGGTTCCCCTTTATCCACCTGTGTATCCACCTGTTTGTTACATCCTCAAAGAACTCCAGCAAATTTGTCAAACACGACTTCCCCTTCATAACTGAGGTTGAATGATCAGCCATGATCATATTGAATGGCGGTGCAGGCTCGAAGGGCCGAATGGCCTACTCCTGCACCTATTTTCTATTTTTCTATGTAACTTCTACCACCTTTGCGTGCAGAAGTGTTTCCTAACTTCACTCGTGAAAGGCCTGGCTCTAATTTTCAAACTATGCCCCCTCGTTCTAGGATCCCCAACCAGCGGAAATAGTTTTTCTCTATCTACCCTATGTGTTCCCCTTAATATCATGAAAACTTTCATCAGATCGCCCCTTAATCATCTAAATTCTGGGAAATACAATACTAATTCGTGTAATCTCTCCTTGTAATTTAACCCCTAGAGTCCTTGTATCATTCTGGTAAACCTACCCTGCAATCCGTCCCTCGTAACTTCTGAAACTCGATGTCTCTGATGCACAAGCGTCCCTCAATAAACAGCAATTAGGCTCTGGTTGTCCTCAGGCTTGTGCTTATTTACAGCAAAGAGACTTTGTGGCCTTAAAGACCAGGCCAGCTTCAACACAGCTCTACTTTTAGCAGCAGAATAATACGCTGTGTGTTATCTGGTGTAATTTTCCCGTCAAGAGTGTGTCGTCCGACTGACCTTGAGCAACTCCACTCAGGCCCTGCCAGTTGCCAGCACAGGAGATGAAAGACAAAGTAAAGTGGTCCCTGTGTCTGCAGTGGATAATCTTGGCCTCCTCCCAAAAGCAACAAAGCTTCGAGGTGACCCAGTTGCGATTTTCGAGATTCTGAAGACGACTGACAAATTGCTCATCGTGACAAAAGGGTTCAAAGACTGGGAGGCGCAATTAAAAACACATTAGGCAGTTGGAGGTAAGAAGTGGAGTCACATGGAATGCGGGCACAAGGTGCGATCGAGTTGCGGACTAAAGTGCCAGGAACCATCGCTGACATGGCCAGCATCGATTGACAGCTGAGACATCGAGGGGGTTTCAGAGGTTGCGAGAGACTGAGGAATATGGGAGCCGTTTGCCGCTCGGTGTTAAATTTTGTTTGACAACATTCCTGTGACAAAATCTCGGGTTGACACACCCAGTGCAGTACATATCTCCTGCAAACCTTCAGGGAAAGGCCAAATAACATGTCTCCCTGGCAACACCATTCCTGGGCATTCACTAGGAGGTGTGTGAGATGGACAAAGAAAAAAGGAACTTACATTTCCATAGCACCTTTCACATAGTCAGGATGTCCCAAAGCGCTTTACAGCCAATGAAGTACTTTTTTTTTGAAGTGCAGTCACTGTTGTAATGTGGAAAACACAGCAGCCAATTTGCGCACAGCAAGCTCCCACAAGCATCAGTGTGATAATGACAAGATAATCTGTTCTTTTTTAAAGTGACGTTGGTTGAGGAATATTAGTGGCCAGGACACTGGGGAGAGCTCCCCTGCTCCTTCTTTGAAATAGCACCCTTTGGATGTTTTAACACCTCCTGAGAGAACAGATGGGGGCCTCGGTTTAACATCTCATTCAAAAGACGGCACCTCTGACAGTGTAGCGCTCCCTCAGCACTGCACTGGAGTGTCAGCCTAGATTTTGTGCTTAGGCCTCTGGAGTGAGACCTGAACCCACAACCTTCTGACTCAGAGGCGAGAGTGCTGCCCACTGAGCCACGGCTGACACCTGTGTAGGGACAGTGGCAAGCAAGTGTCCCCTTCCTCGTCTTGGAGAGGCATTTCACTTCTGCTCAACAACTACAATAATAACTTGCATTTATAGAGCGCCTTTAATGCAGTGAAACGACCCAAGGTGCTTTGCAGGAGCGATTATCCAACAAAATTTAACACCGAGCCACACAAGGAAATGTCAGGACAGGTGACCAAAAGCTTGGTCAAAGAGGTAGGCCCTAAAGAGAATGGCAAAGGAGGAGAGAGGCGTAGAGAAGCAGAGAGGTATATGGAGGGAATTCCAGAGCTTAGGGCCCAGGCAGCTGAAAGCACGGCCACCAATGGTGGGGTCATTAAAATCAGAGAGGCGCGAGAGGCCAGAATTGGAGGAGCGCAGAGATCTCAGATACTGGTAGGGCAGCGGTCTGGAGGTCCTGTGCAGCCGGCTCGCCGGCTTTGAAATGGAAAAAAAGACGCATGCGCGGAAATTTGACTGGGCCACGTGCACGCCCCCAAAAGAATCAAACGGAACATTGGAGCCAATGTAGCTCAGCGAGCACAGGGGTGATGGGTGTTCATGTTAGCGTCCTTGACCAGGCCAACATCCCCAGCATCGAAGCACTGACCACACTCGACCAGCTCTGCTGGGCCACATCGTCCACATGCCTGACACAAGACTCCCAAAGTAAGCGCTCTACTCGGAACTCCTACGCGGCAAGCAAGCCCCAGGTGGAAGAGGAAACATTTCAAGGACACACCCTCAAAACCTCCTTGAAAAAATGCAACATCCCCACTGACACCTGGGAGTCCCTGGCCAAAGACCGCCCTAAGTGGAGGAAGTGCATCCGGGAGGGCGCTGTGCACCTCGAGTCTTGTCGCCGAGAGCATGCAGAAAGCAACCGCGAGCAGCGGAAGGAGCGTGCGGCAAACCTGTCCCACCCTCCCTTACCTTCAACCACTGTCTGTCCCACCTGTGACAGAGACTGTAATTCCCATATTGGACTGTTCAGCCACCTGAGAACTCACTTTTAGAGTGGAAGCAAGTCTTCCTCGCTTTCGAGGGACTGCCTATGATGATGATGATGATGATGACGATGATGGGTGAGCGGGACTTGGCGCGCGTTAGGACACGGGTGGCAGAGTTTTGGATGAGAACAAAGTTATGGAGGATGGGAGGCCGGCCTGGAGAGGGTTGGAATAGTCAAGTCTGGAGGGAACAAAGGCACGGATGAGGGTTTCAGTAGCGACTCCACAGCAAAGCACGGGAGATAATGACAGTATTTTTAAACTAGTCAAGACTCAAATTTCATCAGCATGCAGCACCCGTGCTCACCGACTGCGCAGTAGAGATGCAAATGGTTCTTTTAATTCAGTGGCAGCTTCACCTCAGGGGCTTGTGTGTTTTGTTTTCGATCTTGCTCTTTCTCTGGATGCAATGGTAGCAGCAACAGATTTCTCCCTTCCACCCTGACACCAATGTATCTCTTCATTAAATAAATACCAGGCTGTTGGGGTTTCCCCCCCAAACGAGAAACAATGGAATGGTTGCGATCGAAACGCTGCTTGCTCCTTGCATCTTTTTTTAATAAGTACAATGTCCTCTCCAGGCTGAAGCCCCTTGGCAATTTTTCAGCTAATTAGGCGACATCGGTAACCGTGTGAAGGTTCTGCATAAGGCCTCAAATAACCTGCGGCGTGCTATCTCCGGGTGACCCGCATAACTCATCAAGGAGACCGGGTTTGGAATGTGTGCTGCGCTGTCTTTGCTGCCCCACCATCGGGGAGACATTGATGCATTTGGTAAGGGGCAGGAATGAGCAGTAACGGCTGATTCGGGAACTCGGGGGGGCCGTACGTTATGAAGAGACGCTCGACAGTACTGAGGTGCTTTGTTTAATTGGAGAAGGCAAGACGGAGCGGGAACGCATCTCCCAAGTAATGGCCTTGTTAATAGAGAGCGAGGCTGTCTGGGCGGAAAAAGAAATTGCCAGGCCGAACACTTCTCCGTTTGTTTGCTGGCGCGCATTTTGCGGCCTGCAATTTCCTTGCCTTCCCATTTCCGCTGAAATGTCCCCCGAAATTTTCCCCCGAACTTGCGCCCAAATTTCCTGTGGAACTCGCTTGCCTGCAGCGGCGCCTCTTGCTGGCACGCATGAACAACGGCACCGCAATTTCCCTCGTGCCCATTTACGTTGTGATGGCGCCAAAATTAATGGTGAACTTACATAAGAAACATAAGAAATAGGAGCAGGAGTAGGCCATTTGGCCCCTCGAGCCTGCCCCGCCATTTAATACCATCATGGCTGACCTGCCGTTCAATAAGAACTTGCGGCCAACTTTCCTGCGGTGCTCGCCTGCCGATGCTGGAACATTGGAAAAAACGGGTGAGTAGCGAGCCGAGAGTAAGTGCAGCGTCCCCAGTCGGGGTAATGGCGAGTGGCTCTGCTCTTTCCTGGCGTGCCACCTCACTCACTGTGCCTCCTTGTCTCTGCTGATCCTCCTCCTCCCAGTATTATGCAGAACAGGAGTGTTTCCGTTGAGGAGGCCATTCTGGCTACATGGTCCTTCTGATCGCCTTGCGGGGATAAGAGTCTGAATAATTTCGGGGTTTACTGACACTGAGTAATCAGGAAGGCAAATGGAACTTTGGCCTTTATTGCAAGGGGGATAGAGTATAAAAGCAGAGAAGTCCTGCTACAACTGTACAGGGTATTGGTGAGGTCACACCTGGAGTACTGCGTACAGCTTTGGTCCGTATTTAAGGAAGGATATACTTGCATTGGAGGCAGTCCAGAGAAGGTTCACGAGGTTGATCACTGAGATGAAGGAGGTTGTCTTGTGAGGAAAGGTTGAGCAGGTTGGGCCTATACTCATTGGAGTTTAGAAGAATGAGAGGAGATCTTATTGAAACATAGGATTTTGAAGAAGCTTGACAGGGTAGATGCAGAGAGGATGTTTCTAGATCTAGAATTAGGGGTCATAATTTCAGAATAAGGGGTCGCCTATTTAAAATTGAGATGAGGAATTTCTTCTCACAGAGGGTCGTGAATCTGTGGAATTCTCTGCCCCAGAGAGCTGTGGAGGCTGGGTCATTCAATATAGTTAAGGTGGAGATAGACTGTTGAGCGATAAGGGAGTCAAGGGTTATGGGGAGCGGGCGGGGTAGTGGAGTTGAGGCCAAGATCAGATCAGCCATGATCTTATTGAATGGCAGAGCAGGCTCGAGGGGCCAAATGGCCTACTCCTGCTCCTATTTCTTATGCTCTTATGAAACTGACCGCACTTTGGTTCAGCACAGTGCATATAAAATAAAAATCAGGAAAAACAAATAGTGAGGAAAGTCGCGACTGAAGCTCCATAAATCCCAGATATGCTGATATCAGGAGATTGTTGCAGTTCCTAAGTGTTTCAGTGTAAACCTACGCTCATGCATCATTGGTGAAAATGCAAGAAACTTGCAAGCACTGTCCTTTTTTCACCAGGGTGGAGTTATGGGGCAACAGGTTGTGGTGGACATATCGCAGAAGCGATGCCGGTGATCCAGGAAATTTGCACGTACTGATGTCTTGGCGTCAGATAGGTGGTAAATCAGACACATGGAAATTCTCCCGCCGCTCTTGCGCCGGAAACATTCCAGGAGGTTCACAGCCACCGTTGCATCGGTTGGCCACAAGCCTCAGTGGTGGCCAGCAATGGCATCATTGAGCGAGATCAAGCCTTGGGACTTGCCTTGTTTCCTGAGGTGTGTGAAATTCCTGGGGTTTTTGGAGAGGGACGCAGTGCACCATGTCTCTGCCAACTTGTTTTGTTTTTTAAACCCCATAAGAAATTTGCCCCCCTCCTCCCCCGCTGATGTCAGAAGAGGAACAGGAAATGGTTGGATAACAATCCACTGCCAGATGCCTCTCCAGCTTTGCCTCACGTTGCTTCGGCAGAATTGGGGTTGCCAGCTTTCCTTCTGGAAATTTAATGGTTTCTTCGCAAATCCTGCAATCTTCAGCCAGAGCGATCAGGTGGTGCAACCAGAATTTCTACCGCCCCCCCCGCTCCCTTACAGGGCAGATGCCTATGGATGCCATCAATGGTATGGGCACCCTTTTACTTTGTTATTTACCCCGTGCCCAAGATTTGGGATTTGATCAGCACTGGAACATAGCAACAGGAGGAGACCACTCAGTCGTGGGCTGATCTGGATCTCAACTCCATCCACCCGCCTTGGTCCCATTACCCTTAATACCCTTGCCTAACAAAAACCTAGCAATCTCAGTTTCGACATTTTCAATTGATGTCCCCAACAAAATCAGTAGAACATTGAAACAGCTTTTTGGGGGGGGAGAGAGAGTTCCAGGTTTCTACTAGCCCTCTGTGTCAAGCGGTGCTCCCTGACATCACCCCTGGATGACCTAGCTCTAAGGTTATACCCACTTGTTCTCAACTTTGCCCATCAATTTCTCTCTAGCTACTTGATCAGCTCCGCTGGGCGGGCCACATTGTCCGCATGCCAGACACGAGACTCCTAAAACAAGCACTCTGCTCGGAATTCCTTCACGGCAAACGAGCTAAAGGTGGGCAGAGGAAACGTTACAAGGACACCCTCAAAGCCTCCCTGATAAAGTGCAACATCCCTACTGACACCTGGGAGTCCCTGGACAAAGACCGCCCTAAGTGGATGAAGTGCATCTGGGAGGGTGCTGAGCACCTCAAGTCTCATTGCCGAGAGCATGCAGAAACCAAGCGCAGGCAGCGGAAAGAGAGTGCGGCAAACCTGTAGCACCCACCCCTTCCCTCAACGACTATCTTTCCCACCTGTGACAGGGACTGTGGTTCTCGCATTGGACTGTTCAGCCACCTAAGGTGTAATTTTAAGAGTGGAAGCAAGTCTTCCTCAATTCCGAGGGACTGCCTATGATGATGATGATTAAATCCATTAATCATCGTGAACGAGTTCACCCCCCGTCTTGTAGCCTCAAGGGAATGTACGACTTCACTTAGAAGGACCAGGGCAGACTGGGAGCTGAGAGTTCCATCACTGCACTATGATGCTGGCGGAGCGAAGGATTTTAGGGCCTTTCTCTTTCGTGACAGTGGCTGTCCCTTTAAATAAATCCCACCAGTGACTGTCTCTTTAAAGGCGTTGCCTGTGGTGACTGCTGAGAGGAAGAGAATCTCCACCTGATACAGGCTTAATTAGCAGCTTGTTTTCAATGTTGCACCGATTTTGAAAGCATCAGCAATTTTGTGAATGAGCTGTGGAGTCGCTGATTGAATCTCAGTGTGACACGGCTTTATGCTGGGACGCATTTTATCGATGCCTGCTTCACTTTACGCTGTGCTGCCCTCTCCCCCTGCCAGCTCTGCGGGTGGCACTCTCTCGCCTCTAGTCAGACGGCAGTGGCTTCAAGCCCCACTCCGGAGGCTAGAGCACAAAATCAAAGGCTGCCGCACTGAGGGAGCGCTGCATTGCCGGAGGTGCCGTCTTTCGGGTGAGACTGAGGCCCCGTCTGCTCTCTCGGCTGGCCATAAAAGATCGCCCGCCACTATTTCGAAGGGGAGCAGGGGAGTTCTCCCCGGTGTCCTGGCCAATCATCATCATAGGCGGTCCCTCGAACGAGGATGACTTGCCTCCACTCTAAAAATGACACCTTAGGTGGCTGCACAGTCCAATATGAGAACCACAGTCCCTGTCACAGGTGAGATAGATAGTCGTTGGGGGAAAGGGTGGGTGGGACTGGTTTGCCGCACGCTCCTTCCGCTGCCTGCGCTTGCTTCCTGCATGCTCTCGGCGATGAGACTCGAGGAGCTCAGCGCCCTCCCGGATGCACTTCCTCCACTTAGGGCGGTCTTGGGCCAGGGACTCCCAGGTGTCAGTGGGGATGTTGCACTTTTTCAGGGAGCTTTGAGGATGGAGGAATCCTGTTCAAGCGTGTTAGCAAGATGGTGACCAAAAGCAGGGGTTCGCTTTGAGGGTGTCCTTCCAACGTTTCCTCTGCCCACCTTTGGCTCGTTTGCTGTGAAGGAGTTCTGAGTAGAGCGCTTGCTTTGGGCGTTTCGTGTCTGGCATGCGGACAATGTGGCCTGCCCAGCGGAGCTGATCAAGTAGCTCGAGAGAAACTGATGGGGAAAGTCTAGAACAAGCGGGTATAACCTTAGAGCTAGGCCATCTAGGGGTGATGTCAGGGAGCACCACTTAACACAAAGGGGTAATGGAAACCTGGAATTCTCTTTTCCCCCCCCCCCCCCAAAAAAAAAGCTGTTCAGACTTAATTAGCAGCATCATTTCAATGTTCTACCGATTTTGTTGGAGGTGTCGGTGAGGATGTTGCACTTTATCAGGGAGGCTTTGAGGATGGAGGAATCCTGTTCAAGCGTGTTAGCAAGCTGGTGACCAAAAGCAGGGGTTCGCACTCTCAGCCGTCCCACCAGCTCCCCCATAATCCCACGCCACACCCTGAGCAAATGCTGCTGGCATGTGGACGGGCTGATCCTAAATTAAGGGGATAAATTCCACCACCCAATTGCCTTTCTGCTGGCAGAGCGAGCACAAATAGATTTTTCCGCTAGATTTATTTCTAATGTTCATTTTATCACTTCAGCGCGTCCAATTCATCACGCCTTTCTTGTCAATAATCCAAGCAGAAGTCAATTTCCAAATGTTTTTTTTTCCTCGCGCTTTCTCTGCAAAGCCATCGCTGGATGCCTGATGATGTGCTGGGCTTGGTGATTTGAAGGACCTGGTGTCTGTGTGCATGTGTGTGTGTGTGTGTTATATTCTGTAAAGGATCAAAGCAGAAGCCCATTGGAAAGTAATAAGACACACGGTGCCTTATTGTTGCTGCGGAGTTACTGAGCATTTACCTGTTTGCCCGCCCTTGTATTTATGGTTTTTTTTTGCGCAAGTTAGCTTCTTCCGAAAGAGACCTCGTTCAGCTTTCGGTAACGGCAGGGAAATACAGATGTGGCAACCGCCAAGACATCTCCCAGACCCATCAAACCCAGCCTAATGTTCTGATGAACCTATTTATAAAGTACTGACCCTATCGATGGATCAGAGGATTTTCTAACCTATGGCTTTGAATGTTTAGTCCCAAGAGGAATGTTTAGAATGAACTCAGTGTTGAATTGCCTACAGTTATATAGAAGTCTGTAAGAAGAGGGGGCCGGGTGGCAATGTTCCTCCTTTTGATGGTCATCCATCCTGGGCAATATGCCACCACCTGTGTAGCTGTGCTTATCGTTCCGTCTCACAAAAGAACATAAGAAATAGGAGCAGGAGTAGGCCATTTGGCCCCTCGAGCCTGCTCCACCACTTAATAACATTATGGCTGATCTGATCATGGACTCAGCTCCACTTCCCTGCCCACTCCCCATAACCCCTTATCCCCTTATCGCTCAAAAATCTGTCCATCCCGGCCTTAAATATATTCAATGACCCAGCCTCCACAGCTCTCTGGGGCAGAGTAGGCCAGGTTTTATAGGACTGGGAGATGGATGGCATCTCTTTTATAGGAGCATTCGGAACGGGAGGAGGCCAGTTATCCCCTCGAGCTTGCTCCACTATTCAATTCATGCCAGCTGTGGCTCCGCGGGCAACACTCCCGCCGTACAAAGTTGTGGGTCCGCATCTCACTCCAGCAACTTGAGCCCATAATCTGGTCTGACACTCCCAGTGCAGTGCTGAGGGAGCGGTGCACTGTCGGAGGTGCCATCTTTCGGATGAGACGTTAAACTGAGGCCCCGTCAGCCCTCTCAGGTAGACATAAGTGATCCCATGGCATTATTTCAAAGAAGAACAAGGGTGATTCTGCACGGTGTCCTGGCCAATATTTACCCATCAACCAACATCACTAAAAAACAGATTATCTGGTCAGTATCCAATTGCTGTTTGTGGGAGCTTGCTGCGCACAAATTGGCTGCCGCGTTTCCTACATTACAACAGTGGCTACACTCCAAAAAGTACTTCATGGGCTGTAAGGCGCTTTGGGCTGTCCTGGGATCGTGAAAGGTGCTATATAAATGCAAGTTCTTTCTTTAGATCATGGCTGATCTGTACCTCAACTCTAATTACCTGCAAGTGTTCCATATCCCTCAATGCACTTACCCAACAAAAATAAATGTACGCCATCTTAGTAAAAGTACACCATCTTCTTACTTGGGTACGTTGAGCTTCCAGGGTAGTTTCTGCACATTGTGGGGGCCAATACCTGACAGGGCCATCAATGAAGTGCCATCGAATGTATTGGCTGACCCTGCAATGAACCCTCAGGTCATTGTGAAGCACAGCAGCCAGTTATGTATACATTCTGTAAATAGAGCAAATAATTTTAGAGCAAAATTTATTACATTCTTTAATTGTCATTCATTTATTTATTGGCTCATTAATTTCAGGATATTTTAAAGTAGGAAGGCGAAAGTACTTCTTAATTGCACACATTGTAAATAAATTATATGTTATTAATGTTTTATATTTATTTGAATAAGCAGTTTACTGAGGTTAACTACATTTTTATGTCTGTACATTTTGCACTTCAACATCATTTTGGATTATTACTTGGGTTGCAGTTCTCTTTAATTACCAATTTAAAGTGGTGTTCGTTCACTGGTATGTAAGTTTGCCAATCCCATTTTGTATCTACAGACAACAAACACAGGCCTCGTTTGCTGCTCACTTTCCTTGTTGTCGTTTTTCCAGATTCGGGAACACTCTGAGATTCTCCTTCTCTTATGCATGAATAAAGAGTCAGACTGACACTGTGAGCTCAAAGTAAAGTGTGACCTTAGTCTTTTATTGCAGGTCTCCAGAGTGCCTCTCCAAGCTGTGAGGCCTCCTTAAATACCTGTGCTCCCAATGGCTATTTGGGATCCCTTGGGATTCCAGGGGATGAGCCCTCTGGTGGCTGTACAGAGTATTTACAAGTTTACATATATAACAACACTTTCTCCCCCCCCCCCCCCCCCACCAAAAGTCAATAGTGTTACTATTTACAATGTGAGTCGACCTGGGGCCCTTCTTGCCCTGGTTGATCGTCTCGGGGCAATTGTCGGGCGTCTTGGTGAATTGTCTGTTGGGCCCTCGCTGGGCTGCTGTGCAGCTGGCCTTGCTAGGCTGCCTGGTGTGGAGAGTTCTGCTGGGCTGCTGTGGATGATGGGTTCTGCTTCGTGGCCAATCGCAGTGTGGGTTGCCACTGGTGTGTATGTTGGGGGGGGTCAAAGAAGGGAGGGTTCAAAGAGGGTTGCTCAGGATAGTCCGTAAATCTGAGTTTGATTTGGTCCAAGTGTTTCCAGTAAATGTGTGCATTTGATAGCTTGACCCGAAACACCCTGCTGCCCTCTTTGGCCATTACAGTGCCGGGAAGCCACTTGGGACCTTGTCCATAATTCAATACAAATACAGGATCATTGATTTCAATCCCGCGTGACACATTTGCGTTGTCATGATATTGACTTTGTTGAAGCCGCCTGCTCTCTACCTGTTCATGTAGATCGGGGTGAACTAGCGAGAGCCTTGTCTTAAGTGCTCTTTTCATGAGCAGTTCAGCAGGTGGGATCTCAGTGAGCGAGTCGGGTCTCATGTGGTAGCTAAGCAGGACTCGGGATAGGCGAGTCTGCAGTGAGCCTTCAGTTACCCTCTTCAAGCCCTGCTTGATGATTTGCACTGCTCTCTCTGCCTGACCATTGAATGCTGGTTTAAACGGGGCAGATGTGACCTGTTTGATCCCGTTGCGGGTCATGAATTCTTTAAACTCAGCACTGGTAAAACATGGCCCATTGTCGCTCACGTGGACATCGGGCAGGCCGTGCATGGCAAACATGGCCCGCAGGCTTTCCGTGGTGGCAGCGGATGTGCTTGCCGACATTATCACACATTCAATCCATTTGGAGTACACATCTACAACCACAAGGAACATTTTGACCAAGAACGAGCCTGCATAGTCGATGGACCCTGGACCACGGTTTGGAGGGCCAAGACCATAAACTTAGTGGCACCTCCCTGGGTACATTGCTTAGCTGCGAGCATGTGTTACATCTGTGCACACAGGACTCTAAGTCCGCATCGATACCGGGCTAGCATACGTGGGATCTGGCTATCGCTTTCATCATTACGATGCCTGGGTGGGTACTGTGGAGGTCATTGATGAAGGTGTCTCTGCCCTTCTTGGGGACCACTACTCGATTGCCCCACAGAAGGCAGTCTGTCTGTATAGACATTTCATCTTTGCGCCACTGGAACGGCTTTATCTTTTCCTGCATTTCCACTGGGACACTGGACCAGCTCCCGTGAAGCTCACAGTTTTTAAACTCGGGACAATAAGGGGTCCTGACTTGTCCAGGTTTTAATCTGTCGGGCTGTGATGGGTGATTGCTCACTCTGAAATGCTTCCATAACCATGGCTAGATCTGCGGGCTGCACCATTTTTACCCCCGTGGTGGACAATGGCAGCCTACTGAAAGCATCGGCACAGTTTTCTGTGCCTGGCCTGAGGCGGATGGCGTAGTTGTATGCGAACAACGTGAGTGCCCATCTCTGGCTGCGGGCCGATGCATTAGTGTTTATCCCCTTACTCTCGGAAAACAGGGATATCAGTGGCTTATGGTCAGTTTCCAGTTCAAATTTTAGCCCAAACAGATATTGATACATTTTCTTTACCCCATAGACACACGCTAACGTTTCTTTTTCAATCATGCTGTAGGCTCTTTCAGCCTTCGACAGACTTCTGGAGGCATAAGCAACAGGTTGCAATTTTCCAAAATCGTTAGCTTGTTGCAATACACACCGATGCATGTGGTACCATCATATGCTAGTACCAAACGCTTACATGGATCAAACAACACAAGCAATTTATTTGAGCATAACAATTTTCTAGCTTTTGCAAAGGCATTTTCTTGGCTTTTGCCTCATACCCATTCGTCCTCTTTAAGGCGTGCAGTGGTTCTAGCAGTGTGCTGAGACCCGGTAGGAAGTTACCAAAGTAGTTCAGGAGTTCAAAAAACAACCGCAGCTCCGTCACGTTCTGTGGCCTTGGTGCGTTCTCAATTGCCTCAGTCTTCGAATCGGTGAACCTGATGCCGTCCGCCGCGATCCTCCTCCCCAGGAATTCCACTTCAGGCGCCAGAAAAACGCACTTCGAGCATTTTAACCTGAGCCTCAAACGGTTGAGTCGACAAAGAACCTCCTCCAGGTTTTGCAGAAGCTTGGCTGTGTCGCGACCTGTAACCAAGATGTCGTCCTGGAAGACCACCATGCGCGGGACCGACTTCAGTAAGCTTTGGAATATTGCCGCTGCTGATCGAATTCCAAGCGGGCATCTGTTATAAATGAAGAGACCTTTGTGTGTGTTGATGCAGGTGAGGCCCTTCGATGATTCTTCCAGCTCCTGCGTCATGTTGGCTTTAGTCAAGTCCAGCTTCATGAATGTCTTTCCTCCCAATAGCATTGCAAAGAGGTCGTCGATCTTTGGTAGTGAGTATTGGTCCTGCAGGGAGAAACGATTGATAGTTACTTTGTAATCACCACAGACTCTGATGGTGCCGTCTCTCTTGAGGACTGGGACGATCGGGCTGGCCCACTCATTGAATTCGATTGGTGAAATGATGCCCTCTCATTGCTGCCAGTCTAGCTCGATCTCCACCCTCTCTCTCATCATGTACAGTACTGCTCTCGCTTTGTGATGAATGGGTCGCACCCCCCGGAATTAGGTGGATCTGCACTTTTGCTCCTTGGAATTTCACGACTGCTGGTTCGAACAGTGAAGGAAATTTGTTTAAGACCTGGGCACATGAAGTGTCGTCAACGGGCGATAGCGCTCGGACGTCGTCTCAGTTCCAGCGTATCTTTCCCAGCCAGCTCCTGCCGAGCAGTGTGGGACCATCACCCGGTACCACCCAGAGTGGTAGCTTGTGCACCGCTCCATCGCAGGAGACCATTACAGTAGCACTGCCGATTACAGGAATCAGTTCTTTTGTCTCGGTTCTTAGTTTCGTGTGAATTGGAGTTAAGACTGGCCTTGAGGCCTTGCTGCACCACAGTTTTTCAAAAGTCTTGTTGCTCATGATGGACTGGCTCGCGCCCGTGTCCAGCTCCATTGACACCGGGAGTCCATTTAGTTCAACAATCAGCTTTATCGGGGAATACTTTGTGGTAAATGTGTGCACCCCAAGTATCTCTGCCTCCTCAGTCTGAGGCTCTGGTTCATCGTGATCCGCCGTGGATCTGTCCTCCTCTGCAAAATGGTGGTTTGCAGGATTAACGGGATTTGCAGCTCGCCTGCACGCTCGTTGGAGGTGTCCCATTGTTCCACAGCCCTTGCAAACGTACCCCCGCAGCGCCAACAAGGTGTTAATGGCCTTGCATTCATCACCCTTGATGGTGGATTCTGAGACATCTGCGGACGTGTAGCTGCAGGTATGTGTGACCTGTACGTTGCGATTTGAAAACAACATCACTTTGTTCACAGTACTTGTAGCAGCACTCGTGTGCTGAGAGATTTGCTTAGTATTGTCACTGGTGGCAATGAACGCCTGGGCTATCGCTATGGCCTTACTCAAGGTTGTGGTCTCTACAGTCAAAAGTTTGCGAAGTATGGTTTCGTGGCCAATGCTAATACGAAAAAGTCTCTGAGCATGTGCTCCAAATGTCCTTCAAATTCGCAGTGTCCTGCAAGGTCTCTTAGCTAGGTGACATAACTCGCCACTTCCTGGGCTTCAGACCTTTTGTAGGTGTAGAACCGGTACCTCGCCATCAGAACGCTTTCCTTCGGGTTCAAATGCTACCAGACCAGTGTGCACAAATCATCGTACGATTTCTTTGTGGTATTCGCTGGAGTGAGCAGATCTTTCATGAGGCCATACGTTGGTGCCCCGCAGACGGCGAGGGGAATCGCCCTTCGTTTGGCAGCATTCGCTTCTCCATCCAGCTCGTTGACTACAAAGTATTGGTCGAGTCGCTCCACAAAGGTTTCCCAATCATCTCCCTCCGAGAATTTCTCCAGGATGCCCACTGTTTTCTGCATCATTGGGTTCGTCATCTGTATCTCGTCGCCAGTTGTTATGTATGAAGAAAGAGTCAGACTGAATACCGTGAGCTCAAAGTAAAGTGTGACCTTAGTCTTTTATTGCAGATCTCGAGGGTGCCTCTCCAACTTGTGAGGCCTCCTTAAATACCTGTGTTCCCAAGGGATTATGGGATCCCTTGGGACTCCAGGAGATGAGCCCTCTGGTGGCTGTACCAAGTATATACAAGTTTACATATATAACATTTTCTGATTCGTGCTTAACACAAAATCACGTCCTCTCCGAACCCCACTGCACTGGCTCCCCGTCCATTCTGAACCCCGCTGCCCCCCCCGAACTCTCCGAAGCCCCCTGGCCCTCCGACCCCCCCTTGATCCCTGACCTCTCCGAACCCCCATGGCCCCCCGACCTCTCCGAACCTCCCTGGCCCCCCGACCTCTCCGAACTCCACTGGGTCTCTGACCTCTCCGAACTCCACTGGCTCCCCACCCTCTGCAAACCCCACTGGCCCCCCAACCTCTCTGAACTCCACTGGGTCTCTGACCTCTCCGAACTCCACTGAGTCTCTGACCTCTCCGAACGCCACTGGCCCTCTGACCTCTCCGAACTCCACTGGCTCCCCACCCTCTGCAAACCCCACTGGCCCCCCGACTTCTCCGAACCCCATTGGCCCCCTGACCTCTCCAAACCCCCATGGCCCCCGACCTCTCCGAACTCCACTGGCCCCCTGACCACTCCAAACCCCCATGGCCCCCGACCTCTCTGAACCCCACTGGCCCCCCCCTGACCTCTCCGAACTCCACTGGCCCCCCCGATCTCTCCGAACCCCCCTGACCTCTCCGAACCCCACTGGCCTCCCCTGACCTCTCCGAACTCCACTGGGTCCCTGCCCTCTCAGTCCCACTCATTTGGAGTATAAAGTGTCAGTTGGAACCCATCTACGCCTCATGAGAAGAAAGATATTGCTACCCCTGAACAAATCCAGAGGTGAACAGCCAAGATAATTCCAGATAAATTATGAGAAAAGGCTAAGGGAAGTTGAGCCTGTTCTCTTCGGAATGGATGACGCAGATCTTGTTTGTGTAAAGGGTGATGGACATGCGCAATAAGCTCGTGCGGAAGGCCAGTATAAATAGGTTCATCAGAACATTAGTTGCGTTTCTGGAGAAGGAAGGGATTGCAGGATATGGTGAGACGGTAAGCAAGTGAGACTGACCTATCAGAAAGAGATGAGTTTGTCGAGCTCAATGGCCTAGTCCTACAAACTCTTATGTTTTATGCACCCCCGTACCATCGCCCAACTCTGCTCCTGCCTCAGCTTGCTGCTGCTGAAATTTTCATCCATGCCTTATGTTACCTCATCTCATGAGTATTCCAATACTCTCCTGGCCAGCCTCCCATCTTCCACCCTCCATAAACTTCAGCTCACACAAAACTCGGCTGCTCGTGTCCTAACTCGCACCAAGTCCCGCTGACCTACATTGGCTCCCGGTCTGGCAACACCTCAATTTCAAAATTCTCATCCTTGTTTTCAAATCCCTCCATGGCCTCACCCCTCCCTATCTCTGTAATCTCCTCCAGCCCCACAAACCCCATGAGATCTCTGTACTCCTGCAATACTGGTCTCTTGCACATCTCTGATTATAATCACTCCACCATTGGCGGCCGGTGCCTTCAGCTGCCCAGGGCCTAAGCTCTGGAACTCCCTCCCTAAACCTCTCCACCTCATTAAATCTCCACCTTTAAGGCACTCCTTAAAACCTACCTATTTGACGAAGCTTTTGGGTCATCTATACTAATATCTCCTTATTTGGCTCGGTACTAAATTTTGTCTGTTAACACTCCTGTGAAGTATCTTGGGACATAGAAACATAGAAAATAGGTGCAGGAGTAGGTCATTCGGCCCTTAGAGCCTGCACCACCATTCAATATGATCATGGCTGATCATGCAACTTCAATACCCCATTCCTGCCTTTTCTCCATACCCCTTGAACCCTTTAGCCGTGAGGGCCACATCTAACTCCCTTTTGAATATATCTAATGAACATTTTATTATGTTGAAAGCGCTATCTAAATCCAAGTTGTTGGTGGGCACCGGCTCCTCAGGAAGGATATATTGGTCTTGGAGGGGTGCAGCTCAGAGTCACCAGAATTATACCAGGGCTTAGAGGGTTAAATTATGATGACAGGTTGCATAGACTTGTCTTGTATTCGCTTAAGTGTGGAAGATGGTGGGCTGATCTGATTGCGGCATTTAGCCAGTTAAAAGGATTGGATAGGGTCGATACAGAGAAGCTCTTTCCTCTGGTGCGGGAATCAAGAACAAGGGCACATAATCTTAAAATTAGAGCCAGGCCTTCAGGAGGGAAATCTAAAAGCACTTTTTCCACACAGAGGGTAGCAAAAGTCTGGAATTCCCTCCAAAAGGCTGTGGATGCTGGATCAGTTGGAGTTTTCAAGACTGTGATCGATAAGATTTTTTTGGGTAAGGGCATATGGAGTTAAGGCAGGTAAATATAGTTGAGGTAAAAAGAAAAAGAAAGAAAGACTTGGATTTATATAGCGTCATTCACGACCACCGGACGTCCCAAAGCGCTTCACAGCCGATGAAGTACTTTTGGAGTGTAGCCACTATTGTAATGTGGGAAAGATCACCCGTGATCTAGAGATGGCAGAGCAGGCTCAAGGGACTGAATGGCCTCCTCCTGTTCCTAACGGTAATAGGACTGTGCAGCACCTAAGAAATTCAATGGCATTGTATCACACCGTATCAATGATGCACTCATTTTGAATTGGAAATTCTGTCAGGTATTGAACTATCTTGGCTCCAGACTGTTGGTAGAAATAAAATCTGATTGAACTGTGACCGGCAGCGTTAGCAGTCTGAGAGCTTTCAAATATTGAGATATGCAGTTAGTGGAATTAATGGAATCTGTTCTGCAATAGTTGGCTAAATTGATAACAACTAACGGTAATCAGTCACCGTTGTGTTAAAGCTGTAAAGAAAGAAAGAGAAAGAACTTGCATTTATATAGCACCTTTCACACCGGACGTCCCAAAGCGCTTTACAGTCAATGAAGTACTTTTTGAAGTGCAGTCACGGTTGTTAATGTACAAACGCGGCAGCCAATTTGTGCACAGCAAGCTCCCACAAACAGCAATGTGATAATGACCGATGTGGGTAACGATAGATGTGGATCGAGAGATAAATATTGGCCCCAGGACATCAGGGATAAATTCCACCAGGAATTTGTTTTTAAGCAGCGAGTTGTGTTCTGGAATACACTGCCTGAAAAGGCGGTGGAAGCAGGGAATTGGATATAGACTTGAAGGGGAAAGATTTGCAGGGCAATGGGGAAAGAGCAGGGAGAGTGGGATTAATTGGATAGCATTTTCAAGGAGCCGGCACAGACTCGATGGGCCGAATGGCCTCCTTCTGTGCTGTATCATTCTATGATTCAGCTCCTGTTTTTTTTAATTATTTGTTCTTGGGATGGGAGTATTGCTGGCAAAGTCACATTTATTGGCCATCTCTAGTTGCCTTATGTGATGCAGAAAGTGTCATAAATGTCGATGAGTTCAATATCACGTGACGGACATTAATAATGAGGTGGTTATGGTTTCAGATAGGGAGGGCGCTGAGCACCTCGAGTCTTGTCGCCGAGAGCATGCAGAAAGCAAGTGCAGGCAGCGGAAGGAGCGTGCGGCAAACTAGACTCCCCACCCATCCTTTTCCTCAACCACTGTCTGTCCCACCCGTGACAGAGATTGTAATTCCCGTATTGGACTGTACAGCCACCTGAGAACTCACTTTTAGAGTGGAAGCAAGTCTTCCTCGATTTCGAGGGACTGCTGATGATGACGATGACCACGATGATGGTTTAAGAAGTGGCGTCAGGCTGGAACTTGTTCACCCAAAGGGTGAGAGTCTCGTGCAATGAGCTCCTATTCATTCCAAATGAGTTCAAGAGCCAACTAAATGCATTTGTGGGAGAGAAAGGATTGAGGGACATGGTGAGAACCCAGGTTAGCAAACGTGGTCAGTGAAAAGGAATGGGCTGAGGGACCGAATAGCCATTTCACACACATTCCTAAAAATTCTTGTGATCTTAAGTGCCAAATGCTGTTTGCCGGGATTGAGAAATAGCCAAATTTTTATGGGTTTCACTGCAACGGCCGCAAAAAAATTTCAGGTCTTGTTCATCGGGCAAGAATGAAAAGGTATAATTTTAAGGAATCCGTCGCATCTAAGCGTCCTTCACAGAAAGAAATCCATTGTCCATACACGGTCTGAGACTCCAGTGCGATAACACTGTGGGGGAAGAGCGGTGGGGGGGAGTGGGTCGAACTGGATAGCTCGACCAAAGAGCCGGCACAAACTCGATGGGCCGAATGGGCTTTTCCTGTGCTGTATCGCTCTTTGACTCTTAAGTGCCCACTAAAATGGTCTAGGAAGCCACTCACTTGTATCGGACCTTCTCAGGGTAACTAGGGATGGGCAATAAATATCGGCCTTGCCAGTGACGGCCACATCCAGTGAATGAATAATTTTCCCAATCCAAAGTATCATCTTAAACTGTGTGTCATGCGTATTACAATAGGGCTAAGGCAGAATGAAGTCCGAGAGGAAGCAAGACAAATATATTGGCACTGATGAGCAACTTATCAATGCGGGTTAACAAAAAGCATGAATCTCTTTTTGACGGGGCCATTATCTGATGTGAGCTGATGAATGGCTCTCGTAGCCGATAATCTGGTCCCTTTTCAGAAGGCCTGCTTCACTGCCAACCTGCAGAATAACTGGGCAGGTCATTGCAGACTGCAGTTACACTATTGATCTTTCGGAGCTTGTGTTCCTGCTGGTAAGGATGAAAAAAAACCTGAAAGATCTAGGTCAACCCCCAGCTCAGGATGAACGAGCCCAATCAAAGGCCCCTCTCGGAGATATCGAATTAGATTGCTCGAGCTGTTACATAAAGTACAAGTCCTGTTGGCAGGCGGAACTTTGAAGGCGTTTGCAAGGGCTGTGCTGCGATATGGTAATGGAGCAGCCAAGGACATGCAGAGCGAGCTAGATGAGTCTGTAAGCGGGTGGAACAGTAGCGTATGAAACTCAACGGCGGTAAGTGCAACATATTGTCACTGCAAGAGAAAATGGCCAATGTATGGGCTCCGTATATGGTGTCACAATATCATCATCAGCATAGACAGTCCCTCGGAATCAAGGAAGACTTGCTTCCACTCTAAAAATGAGTCCTTGGGTGGCTGAACAGTCCAATACAAGAGCCACAGACCCTGTCACAGTTGGGACAGATAGTCGTTGAGGGAAAGGGTGGGTGGGACTGGTTTGCCGCACGCTCTTTCCGCTGCCTGCGCTTGGTTTCTGCATGCTCTCGGCGATGAGACTTGAGGTGCTCGGCGCCCTCCCAGATGCACTTCATCTACTTAGGGTGGTCTTTGGCCAGGGACACCCAGGTGTTGGTGGGGATGTTGCACTTTATCAGGGAGGCTTTGAGGGTGTCCTTGTAACGTTTCCTCTGCCCACCTTTGGCACATTTGCCATGAAGGAGCTCTGAGTGCCACAACAAGGGTGCAATTGAAAAAAGATCGGTACACCTTCATTGATTCGGCACTTAACATGCTCGGGAACTAAGGAGCAACAGTCAACCAAGCCAATCGAAGGTTGCACTGTATAACCAGACGAGCAGAGTATGTCAGGACATAGGAACAGGAGGAGGCCCTTCAACCCTTCGAGTCTGATCCGCCATTCAATTAGATCATGACTGATCTGTATCTTTACTCCATCTGCCCACCTTGGTTCTGTAACCCTTAATACCCTTATCTAACAACAACAACTTGTATTTCGATAGCACCTTTAATATAGTGAAACTCTCCCAAGGCGCTTCACATGAGATAAAAAAATATTTGACACCGAGCCGCATAAGTAGAAATTAGCACAGGTGGCCAAAAGTTTGGTCAAAGAGGTCGGTTTTAAGGAGCGTCTGGAAGGAGGAAAGAGAGGTAGAGATGCGGAGAGGTTTAGGGAGGGAGTTTCAGACCTTGGGGCCTAGGCAACAGAAGGCACGGCCACTGATGGTTGAGCGATTATAATCAGGGATGCTCAAGAGGACCGAATTAGAGGAGCACAGACATCTCGGAGGGTGGTGGGGCTGGAGGAGATTACAGAGATAGGGAGGGGCGAGGCCATGGAGGGATTTGAAAATAAGGATGAGAATTTTTCTGATGATACAAAGATGGGTGGGAAAGCAAATTGTGAGCAAGACACCAAAACGTCTGCAAAGGGATATAGACAGGCTAAGTGAGTGGGCAAAAATTTGGCAGATGAAGTATAATGTGGGAAAATGTGAGGTTATCCACTTTGGCAGAAAAAATAGAAGATCAAATTATAATTTAAATGGAGAAAAATTGCAAAGTGCTGCAGTACAGAGGGACCTGGAGGTCCTTGTACATGAAACACAAAAAGTTAGTATGCAGGTACAGCAAGTGATCAGGAAGGCAAATAGAATGTTGGCCTTTATTGCAAGGGGGATAGAGTATAAAAGCAGAGAAGTCCTGCTACAATTGTACAGGGTATTGGTGAGGCCACACCTGCAATACTGCGTACAGTTTTGGTCTCCGTATTTAAGAAAGGATATACTCGCATTGGAGGCTGTTCAGAGAAGGTTCACTAGGTTGATTTCGGAGATGAGGGATTGACTTATGAAGATAGGTTGAGCAGGTTGGGCCTATACACATTGGAGTTCAGAAGAATGAGAGGTGATCTTATCGAAACATATAAGATAATGAGGGGGCTCGACACGGTAGATGCAGAGAGGATATTGCCACTCATAGGGGAAACTAAAACTTGGGGTTATAGTCTCAGAATAAGGGGCCGCCCATTTAAAACTGAGATGAGAGGGTTGTAAATCTGTGGAATTCTCTACCCCAGAGAGTTGTGGAGGCTGGGTCATTGAATATATTTATGGTGGAGATAGACAGATTTTTGAGTGATAAGGGAATAAAGGGTTATGGGGAGTGGGCAGGGAAGTGGAGCTGAGCCCATGATCAGATCAGCCATGATCTTATTGAATGGGGAGCAGGCTCGAGAGGCCAAATGGCCCACTCCTGCTTCTGTTTCTTATATTCTTATGTTCTTATGTTCTAACAAGGGATGTCGATACTGCGAAATGAAGCCCATGGTTTTCAACCAACATTAAATCAGTTCTAGCACAGGTCAAATAAAGAGGAAAGACCACGATCTATGTCACGCTGGTAGCTCTGCTTTTGAATAGCCATGATCGAATTGGAAGGCTCGAGGGGCTGACTGGCCTCCTCCTGTTCCTCTGTTCCTCGCGTCACTGAGGTCAAAATTCATTTCCAACCAGAAAGTTTCTTTCTGTACATTCAGGCACCGAATGAAAGATGGCCGTATCACTTAGCCAATCTCTTGTTTCCTGAGCTGGAAGCCGGAATTGCAGCTGGATGTATCTACAGAGGATGTTCTGCCCTTCTGTCTATGGTCACATCATTCCTTCGTAAAAAGGTGGTCGCTGAACGGGCCGGTTAGCGCCCGAACTTCTCGGCCGATGAATCCATTCGGGGCTTTGTTAATCAGAAGTCAGGCAGCTGGAACGAATACCGGAGAAAAAGCTGAGAGGCGTGACAATGTCATGTTAATCTCCCAAAGCAAGCGCTCTACTCAGAACTCCTTCACGGCAAATGAGCCAAAGGTGGGCAGAGGAATTGTTACAAGGACGCCCTCAAAGCCTCCCTGATAAAGTGCAACATCTCCACTGACACCTGGCCAAAGACCGCCCTAAGTGGAGGAAGAGCATCAGGGAGGGTGCTGAGCACCTCGAGTCTTGTCGCCGAGAGCATGCAGAAATCAAGCGCAGGCAGCGGAAGGAGCGTGCAGCAAACCTGTCCCATCCTCCCTTACCCTCAATGACTATCTGTCCCACTTGTGACAGGGATTGCGGCTCTCATGTTGGACTGTTCAGCCACCTATGGACTCATTTTTAAGAGTGCAAGTGAATCTTCCTCGAATCCGAGGGACAGCCTCTGATGAATCTACGGACATTGTCCATCATGGGGCCTTATGATAAGACTGCCGTTGAACTGCCACTTTTGTCTTAATGCACGGAGGCCGCGAATGCGCGGTGGTATGAGAGTGGCGCTGTAACCCGAGTCAGCTTAGACGCAGAATCCCAGTGTGATCGTGCCGAGGAGCAGCAAGCATCTGAAACACTTCTCGAGCATCATTAATACCATCGTGGGCGATTAGAGCACTTCAGCATTAATAGTTAATGTTAATTAAAATTGTGTACTGTACATTATATTTTTTAAATGACAGATAGCCAGGAGGGAGATTGAGAGAGCAGCACAATCTCAGGGTTCAAACAACTTGACTGTTCAAACTCGTAAATAATTGACGACATTCTCTGAACAACCTGAAATGTTTTCATACTGCCTATCTTGCTTGTGGCTGTTAATTATTCTCCGTTCAATATGATCAGGAATATCATAATCCAGTAATTACACAATACAGTTCTGCAGTGTAAACACACTCAGATCCCAGTTGCCTTGATAGCTCGGTGATAATTACACCGAATTAACCGCACAGATACAGGCTATTTGGCCCAACTGGTCCGTGCCGGTGTTTGTGCTCCACACCAGCCTCCTCCCACCCTACTTCATCTAACCCTATCGGCATATCCTTCTATTCCTTTCTCCCTCATATACTTATCTAGCATCTCCTTAAAGGCATCTAGGCTATTTGACTCACCTACTCCCTGTGGTAGCGAGTTCCACACTCTCACCACTCTGTGTAAAGGCGTTTCTCCTGAATTGACGATTGGATTTATTGGTGACTATCTTATAGTGATGGCTCCTAGTTTTGGTTTCTTCCATGTATAAACATCTTCGCTACGCCCACCCTATCAATCCCCTCCATAATCTTAAAGACCTCTATCAGGTCACTCCCTCAGCCTTCTCTTTTAGAGAAAAAAAAGAGCCCCAGTCTCTTCAGTGAAGCAACCTCAGACCAGGTGGTGGTAAACTTTGTCTTATTGTTTCGAGGTTAGAGAGGAAAAATCAGGCTCCACTCCCGTGCACGTGTGGGGGTCAGATGGGAACTGGAATGGGCCTGGCCGCGACGTCCCAGGAGTCAAATAGCTTGCCAACATTTGGGGCTAGAAATCTGGTTGGAAGCTTCTTAAGGCGCTACTGTCGGGCGATCGCGAAATTTAGCGCGGGAAAATGGTTGGAGATGGGAGCCACAAGATTCAGTGGTTGCGCCCTGAGTGGAGTGGAGCACTAAGGGAGGCATTCCACGCTTCTCTTAGGGCGCTAGGCCGGGTGAGCAACTGAATATACCCAGCGCTAAAGAGAGGCCTCCCTGTAACAAACAGAATCGGAACCAAAAGTACAAGAAACATTCCTGATACATTACTCACCCCAAATAAAGTTAAATTGCACCCAAAAAAACACTCACACTTACCTCATGCAGTTGTTCCTTCCCTTAGAGAGACAGACAGATAGATAGATAGCAATATATAGAGAGATAGAGAGATAGAAATAGATAGAGATCGAGATAGAGAGATAGAAATAGAGAGATAGATGGAGATAGAGACAGGAAGATAGGTAGATAGAGATAGTGATAGATAGATAGAGATAGAGAGATAGATATAGATAGAGATAGAAAGATAGAGAAATAGATAGAGATAGAAAGATAGAGAGATAGAGAGATAGATAGAGACAGAGAGAGGAAGATAGAAATAGAGAGAGAGAGAGAGAGAGAGATAGAAATAGAGAGATAGATGGAGATAGAGACAGGAAGATAGGTAGATAGAGATAGTGATAGATAGAGATAGATAGAGATAGAAAGATAGAGAAATAGATAGAGATAGAAAGATAGAGAGATAGAGAGATAGATAGAGACAGAGAGAGGAAGATAGAAATAGAGAGAGAGAGAGAGATAGAGAGAGAGAGAGAGAGAGAGATAGATAGATGTAAATTGAGATAGATTGCGATAGTGATAGATAAATAGCAATGTATAGATAGATAGAGGAAGAGAGATAGATAGAGTGAGATGGATAGATAGAGCTGGATCGAGATATGTAGATAAATCAATAGAGATAGATAATTCATCTGATAGAGAAATAGAGCTATATATAGATAGAGTTATACAGAGACTGAAATAGATAATCTAGCTGATGTGTGTGTATATATATATACATGAGAGAGAGAGAGAGAGATAAATAGATATATATAGATAAAGCGAAATATAGATAGATAGAGGGAGTGATATATAGATAGAGAGCTGTATATAGATATATGTAGACATAAATAGAGATATATAGATAAATAATCTATCAGATAGATACACAGACACAAATACAAACAGACATAGACAGACAGACAGACAGACCATGGTCAATTGAAGCTTATTTATAAACAAAATGATGGCAGTGTTGGGAGTGCAGCTCACTCCACAATGCCACTGACTGGCAACAGTCTGTATTTGCATGGTGATGGACTGTTGTTTACATAGGATTCCAATCTAAACCTTGACATCAGCATTTTCAATGTTAAATGTTGACATAAAGCATGAGCAGATACTGCGATGACAGGATTTGCACACATACACCAGATGTTGAATAATTGCGATATAAAAAACCTTGCATCGCCTCTGGCCATTACACTTCAGATGTCAAAATGTCAAAATTAATTTTCTTAAAGTGAAAGAAAGGCAGTTCTGGTCCTGCTGGGTATTTTATGACCTTGATGACTCCAAGGGCAGGAAACCATAAATTTACACTTAACTTCAGCTGCTTCCAATCTTCTCCCGACTGTCTGGATATACAGGGTACCTACTCTGACCAGAACAGGAGAGTTTTAGCTATGAGGAAAGGTTGGAGAGGCTGTGTCTGTTTTCTTTGGCACAGAGGAGGCTGAGGAGAGATTTAATTGAGGGTCTAGATATAGTGGATACAAAAGGACCTGTTTCCCTTAGCAGAGGGGTCAATAACCAGGGGGCATAGATTTTAAGTAATTGGTAGGAGGTTTAGAGGGGAGTTGAGGAGAATCTTTTTCACCGAGAGGGTGGTGGGGGTCTGGAACTCACTACCTGAAAGGGTGGTAGAGGCAGAAACCCTCATCTCATTTAAAAAGTAGTTGGATGTGCACTTGAAGCGCCGTAACCTGCAGGGTTAAGGACCAAGAGCTGGAAAGTGGGATTAGGCTGGATAGCTCTTTGTTGGCCGACGCGGACACGATGGGCCGAATGGACTTCTTCTCTGCTGTAAATTTCTATGATGATTCTATGACCACTTCCCCACAGGTGGTACTTGGTTGCAGATGTCTTTGAGGGCTAGCTTAAATCATCATCATAGGCGGTTCATCGAATCGAGTATTACTTGCTTCCACGTCAAAAGGTTCACAGGTGTTTCAATGAAGGACCTAATATTCCAGGTCCCGAAATGAATCTTGAAGATGCCTGTGCTTGGATTTTTTTTTAAACGTGTGGTGACCGTTGCACACCAGCCATCACACGGGCTTGACAGAGCTAGGTCTTGGTCCAGTGGCAAGGATTAACCAAGACGACTGGAGACCTGCTCTGCTGCACGGACCTAGTGCGCACACATATCGCAGTGTGGGCTGGCCCGTGCTGACCCTGGGCCCTCGCCTCTTCTGGGCCCCGAACTTGCGCCTCTCCCGGACCCCGATCACGTCCCTCTACAATCTCTCGCCACTCCTTCGCCCCGACCTCGCCGTTCCTGCTGTACCTGCCCACGCCCCAATCACCGATGCTCCAGCATAGCAGCTAAGAACCCACAACCAGGCCCCAGACGGCGTCAGGTGACACCGTGTCACATCTGCCAGCGTGCAGAGAAAAAAGGCAAAAATAAACCAGATTACCAAACAAATAGCTTTTGTATTTAAGCAACTCAGCTGGGAAAGAAAAAATGACTATTAGAGTCCTATCTTGAAAAATCACGACGGAGCCATTTGACTAGCTGGTCCTCTGATACTATCTGAAAGAGTACATTTGGTAATCTTACCTGGCAATATTCAAATACAGCAGCTGAAGAAATTGCTTCTCGCCAGCACAGAGGAACTCATTAATCGCCGCAATGCTGCCATTGCTGTGATAAGGACAGCGAGTGGTGCTTCTAAGTATTTAGTTAGGCCTGGTCGTCAGTCAAGTCGTTCGAAGGACTCGAATCCAAAACCAGACATGCGCTTAAAAGGCTTCAATTCATGTTATCTTGAATGAGATTAGGCCGCATTTCTTCCCACGGTGCAGAGTCTTGGGCAGAAGCGTTAAAGCGGCATCGTGTTTTGAGGCTCGCCAAGGTGATTGGGGATCATTTTCTCTGGTGACTGATGTCTTGTCTGGAAGGCAATGTCCCTTGTCCACAGGCTGTCGGCCATGGATTAGTGGGTAGCACTCTCGCCTCTGAGTTAAAAGGTCGTGAGTTCAAGTCCCACCCCAGAGACTTGAGCACGAAATATCATCTGATGTTCCTGTGCAGTGCCGAGGGAGCACTGCGCTGTCGGAGGTGCTGTCTTTCGAATGAGGCGTTAAACCGAAGCCCCCCGTCTGTTCTCTCAGGTTGACTTAAAAGACCCCAGGGCACTATTTTGAAGAAGAGCAGGGGAGTTCTCCACGATGTCCTGGCCAATATTTATCCCTCGATCAACACCTGAAAGCAGAGGATCCGCTCATTATCTCATTGCAGTTTGTGGGAGCTTGCTGTGCGCTAACTAGCAGTCTCGTTGCCCACATTACAACAGTGACTACACTTCAAAAAAGTACTTCATTGGCTGTGAAGTCCTGAGTTTGTGAAAGGCGCTGTATAAATGTAAGTCTTTCTTTCTTCAAATGCCGCTGACCACGGAACTCAGATGGCATCAGAAGTATTTGGGGCTAGCGAGGAGACGCCACACTCCACCATGGCTTATGCTGGTGGAGCGGGACTGTGTCTCTTCAGCGGCCTCAATGTTCGATCTCGTCCATTCATGTTTAAAGTACATTTATGCTCACTCGCTGACCCACTTTGGCTTCCGTTCTGGCAACACCTCGATTTTAAGATACTCATCCTTGTTTTCAAATCCATCCATGGCCTCGCCCCTCCCTATCTCTGTAACGTCCTCCAGCTCTACAACTCACCGAGATCTCCACACGCGTCCAACTTCTGCCTCTTGCGCATTCCCAGATTTTCATCGCTCCACCAGGCCGTGTCTTTGGCTGCCTCGGCCCCAAGCTCTGGAATTCCCTCCCTAAAGCTCTTTGATTCTCTCTCTCCTCCTTTAAGACGCTCCTTCAAACCTACCTCTTTGACCAAGCTTTTGGTCACCTATCCCAATTTCTCCTTAAGTGAATTGGTGTCAATGCTGGTTTTACTATGTTAAAGGCGCTACATATGAACATAACATAAGAGTTAGGAGCAGGAGTAGGCCATTCGGCCCTTCGAGCCTGCTCTGCCATTCAGTGAGATCATGGCTGATCTTCTACGTCAACTCCACTTTCCTGCACTATCCCCATATCCCTTGATTCCCTTAATATCCAAAAATCGCTATAAATGCAAACTGTCCTTGTTGTAATGTGCGTGTGATAAGCGCAGTGCACAATGTGGTACTGAGCCAGTAGATGGGAAAGGGCCCAAGTTAGATCCCAGGTCTGTGCTGTGATAGCACTCGGTAGCTCTAAATCCTGCTGGTGACCATGTGTATGTATACGGCCTGTACTCTGATTCGATCACACCTTGAGCACCGTGACAAGAGGGGAGGCATTCAAGTGTTAGGGTCAGGGCAGAGAAGAGACATGAGGCTGATTCCACCCGTTGAACGTTTGGGGAAACATGGACCTTTCAGCCTCAAACAGGGTGACGGAGGGGTGGCGAGATAAGTGGGATCATTGAGATGGGAAATGTAAATCTGGAATATTACATCAAGTTGAATTGCAAGAGTAGGGCACAGGTTCAATCTAGTTAAAGTAAAATTTAAGAAACCTATTTCGAAGGCCCTTCTTCAGCCAACCTGGATTGAACTTCCAGATAGAGTATTGGAGGCAAAAACCCTGGAGACATTTCAGAAACAATCAGAAGCAACGATGGGGCAACTGTCAAATTTTGTTTGATGATTACTTCTGGCTAGCCTCCCACATTCTACCCTATGTAAACTAGAAATGATCCAAAACTCGGCAACCCGTGTCTTAACTCGCACCAAGTCCCGCTTACCCATCACCCCTGTGCTCGCTGACCTACATTGGCTCCCGGTTAAGCAACGCTTCATTTTCAAAATTCTCATCCTTGTTTTCAAATCCCTCTATGGCCTCACCCCTCCCTATCTCTGTAATCTCCTCCAGTCCCACAACCCCCCCCCGAGATGTCTGTGCGCCTCTAATTCTGCGCTCTTGAGCATCTCTGATTATAATCGCTCAAACATCGGTGGCCGTGCCTTCTGTTGCCTAGGCCCCAAGCTCTGGAACTCTCTGCCTCAACCTCTCTCCCTCTCTTTCCTCCTTCCAGACACTCCTTAAAACCTACCTCTTTGACCGAGCTTTTGACCACCTGTGCTAATTTCTACTTCTGCAGCTCGGTGTCAAATTTCTTATCTCATAACACTGCTGTGAAGCACCTTGGAGACATTTCATTACGTTAAAGGCACTATATAAATACAAGTTGTACGGATGAAATCAGCTAGACGAATGGCCTTCCTCGTGAATAGTTCTGATCTTGTGACATCAGGCGAGAGCAGGACTGAACTTGGCTGTGATGCAATAGCCCCAATGCCACTCACTGTCCTGAGTTGACACATGGGGTGAGATGTCAGAATGTCACAGGCCTTCCCAGGAGAATAGTCGGAACGGGAGAACATTCGCTGAAAAACTTGAGGCGAAAACTCCTGCACTTTGTTTCAGAAACTTTGAAATGTTTTATTCTGTTGTATCCCAGAGATTTAAAAAAAAACCAGACTAAATAAACCAATAGATATTACTTCATTCTTGACAAAGTCCTAAATAACTCTCTTGTGAAGTAAAAATCAATGTTTAATTTATCACGCATCATCAGTCAAGTCAATGTGAATTGTTCATTTCTTTTGAGTGCTCTGGAGGAGTGAAGCTTCTTCGAGTGTTTCAGACACATGGTATTGTGATATACAACGAGAACTTGCATTTATATAGCATCTTTAACACTCCAAGGTGTTTCACAGGAGCTTTAACGAGCAAGATTTGACACTGAGCCTCCTAAAGAAAGACTTACATTTATACAGCGCCTTTCACAACCACCGGACGTCTCAAAGCGCTTTACAGCCAATGAAGTACTTTTGGCGTGCAGTCACTCTTGCAATGCGGGAAACACGGCAGCCAATCTGCGCACAGCAAGCTCCCACAAGCACCCGCTTCCCCCGCCCCACGGCAAGAGTTCGTCCCCAACCCGCGAGCGTTGATTTCTTCCTGTCCGGCCCTTCAATCAGCTGAGAGGAAGGTGGTCTTTGGGCATTGCCGACCCTAACGCTGGGGTAATTCCCCGCCACCCAATTCAGTGACCCACCAGGAAACAATGTCAGTCGAGAAACACTGGGTAAAACCTCGGCACGCAACGGTCGTGTAATAAGATCACCTCGAGCCTTATTTGTGGAAGGTTGGGTGGCAGGGGTGTGGGGAGCTTTTAACTCTGGCTGTTTTCGGGGCGACAACGGAGGCGGGGGGGGTGGGAAAGTTACCGGCCGGGAATAATCTTCGCTTTGTTAAGGAATTTTCACCATCTGGGCCCTGCGTCAGGGGGGGGGCGCAGCGCGAAGGGGGGCGTTGTACAACATTTCGAGGCTCAAAAATGGGAAACTAGTGAACTAAAGTCCAGGGCCGTGTGTGCGCTTCGAGAGAAGCCTGGGGTGGGGAAAAAACCTTAAAAAAAAACCCCACACAAAAATATTCCCAAAACATTGCGCACGCCACCACAACACAAACCGCTGAAACAATTACAGGAACAAACACTCGCTCCGACCGTCACAGCACGTTGCAGTCCTGACCGCCGCCGGCTATGCTGGACCGCCCTGATTTCCCAGGCGGCCATTGCGAGGAGCGATTCCAGGCGTACGGGTCAGGTTCAAGCCACAGCTCGGACGGTGTCGCAACGTGAGGCACTGCACACTCACCGCAGCTCTTCCCGGCGGTGCTGCTCAGCGCCGCCCCAAAACCTGACCGGAGGATCGCGACAGGGCGCAGGAGTCCTCACCGCCGCTCCTGGGGGCGAAACCTGGAGCGCAAAGGACCGGAAAATCCAGCCCCGGGCATTTTTTAAAAATTCATTCACGAGATAAGGCCTTGCCAGTAATTCCCACAGCCCGAGAATTAAAAAAACAAAATTATGTTGGGGAGGAAGATTTCCCTGCCATCCTCCACCGCTTCCCAGGGTTGCCATGGACAACACGAGAACATAAGAAATAGAACATAAGAACAGAAGAATTAGGAACAGGAGTAGGCCATCTAGCCCCTCGAGCCTGCTCCGTCATTCAAAAAGATCATGGCTGATCTGGCCGTGGACTCAGCTCCACTTACCCGCCCTCTCCCCGTAACCCTTAATTCCCTTATTGGTTAAAAATCTATCTATCTGTGATTTGAATATATTCAATGAGCTAGCCTCAACTGCTTCCCTGGGCAGAGAATTCCACAGATTCACAACCCGCTGGGAGAAGAAATTCCTTATCAACTCGGTTTTAAATTGGCTCCCCTGTATTTTGAGGCTGTGCCTCTTAGTTCTAGTCTCCCCGACCAGTAGAAACAACCTCTCTGCCTCGATCTTGTCTATCCCTTTCATTATTTTAAATGTTTCTGTAAGATCACCCCTCATCCTTCTGAACTCCAAAGAGTAAAGACCCAGTCTACTCAATCTATCATCATAAGGTAACCCCCTCATCTCCGGAATCAGCCTTATGAATCATCTCTGTACCCCCTCTAAAGCTAGTATATCCTTCCTTAAGTAAGGTGACCAAAACTGCACGCAGTACTCCAGGTGCGGCCTCACCAATACCCTGTACAGTTGCAGCAGGACCTCCCTGCTTTTGTACTCCATCCCTCTCGCAATGAAGGCCAACATTCCATTCGCCTTCCTGATTACCTGCTGTACCTGCAAACTAACTTTTTGGGATTCATTCACAAGGACCCCCAGGTCCCTCTGCACCGCAGCATGTTGTAATTTCTTAGGTGCAGGGGTAAGGCATACGACCCCTCGAGCCTACTCTGCTGGGAGAATGGGGGCTTTCAAGACATGAGATTTTTGTTGGGGAAGCAAATCAAGGGATATGGAGCCAAGGCGGGTAAATGGAGTCGCAGTACAGATCAGCCATGGTCTCACTGAATGGCGAACAGGCTCGAGGTAGCTGAATGGCCTACTCCTGGCCCTATGTACCTATCCAGCCAGTGGGATGCACTCTTGATAGACAGGCCAGAATTTTCCTGAGACAGTGTGGGTTTTCCACCCACCCCTCGAACATTCAAGACAGAGGTCGATTTTTGGATATTAATGGAATCAAGGGATATGGGGACAGTGCAGGAAAGTGGAATTTGAGGTAGAAGATCAGCCATGATCTTATTGAATGGCGGAGCAGGCTCGAAGTGCCGAATGGCCTACTCCTGCTTCTAATTCTTGTGTTCCATCATGTCAACTACCCATTGTATGAAGCAGAGCTTTTCCACCTGCTTTGAGCACTCCATTAGTGCAAGAACTACCTGTTCATTAAAATAGTTATCTAGAATTACCGACAACCCTCCGAGATCTCTGCGCTCCTCCAATTCTGGCCTCTTGAACATCCCCGATTTTAATCGCTCCACCATTAGCAACCATACCTTCAGCTGCCTGTGCCCTGAGCTCTGGAACTCCCTGCCTAAACCTCTCCGCCTCTCCACCTCTATTTCCTCCTATAAGACGCTCCTTAAAGTCTACCTCTTTGACCAAGCTTCTGTTCATCCGAATATCTCCTTATGTGGCTCGGCATCAAATTCTTTTCTGAGGACGCTCCTGTGAGGCACCGTGGGACGTTTTACTGCATTAAAGGCGCTATGAAAATGCAAGTTGTTGTTGTAGTAGAGTTAACCTTTGGGTTTGCACAAGGCAGTCCTGATTTACAGGAACAGGAACTTCCTGTCACATGCAGCAACTCCGCTTAGGCGCACTACCCTTGAAAGACTAGCCAATACGAGCGCCGCTCGGGACGTTTTACTACAGTAAAGGCACTATATAAATAAAAGTTGTTGTTATTATTATCAAAAATAACTTTCTTCAATAATAGCAGAATACTGCGGATGCTGGGAATCAGAAATAAAAATAACAAACAGGAAATGCTGGAAAGACTCAGCAGATCAGGCAGCATCTACGGAGCGAGAAATCTGCGTGTCTCTCTCCCTGCAGCTGCTGCCTGGCCTGCTGAGTGTTTGCAGCATTTTCCGTTTCGCTTTCTTAATAAGTCCGGCATTGTGGGGCTGAATGTTAGTGGGGATGGCGGGTTGGGAGTGGGGGAGTGGGATCCTCCGAAGTGGTCGGGAAACCCGGAAGAACGTCAATCCCGCAGGGTTGGTGGAAACTTGGGACTCTCTCCCCCAAAAAGGTGGTTGTGGCTGGGTTACAATTGAAAATTTTAAAAACTGAGATTTTTGTTCGGCAAGGGTATTAATGGATAGGGAACCAAGGCGGGTAGATGGAGTTAAGATAAACTACATATTGTGTCTGTAAGACTCTAGTAATGACTCCACGAGGCAAGATATTGTACTTGAACTGTTGTGACCTTAGTCCATTTATTGCAGCTCCTGAATGAGGTTACAGTAAGGTGAGCTTCCTTTTATACCTGGTTACCTGCAGTGTGCAGGTGACCTCTAGCTCTCCACCAGTTGCACCCTCTGGTGGCACAGGCATAGTGTATACAGTGTGAAGGTACATTCAGTGGCCTTATATAACTGTACATTGATTGTAGGTATATACTTATATTATACATACACAACACTACGATCTAATTAAACAGGTTCAAGGCGCTGAATGGCTTCCTCTTGTCCCTATCTCAGCGTGGGAGTCTCCTGATTGCAGAGCGTGGGGTAGAGGATGTCCCATGCACAGAGCTTTTTGATCCTTACTCTCCGGGTGGCCCCATCAGCAGGCTGATACGGAGGTGAAAACTGAAGGAAAAACTGTTCACGAAACAAATAATCTCTCGCAATTTTTTTACAAATTCATTCACGGGATGTGGGCATCGCCAGCTAGGCCGGCATTTATTGCCCATCACTAATTGCCCTCGAGAAGGTGGTGGTGAGCCGCCTTGTTGAATACAACTGAGTGGCTCGCTAGGCCATTTCAGAGGGCAGCTAAGAATCAGCCGCATTGCTGTGGGTCTGGAGTCACATATAGGCCAGACCGGGTAAGGAGAGCAGTTTCAGAATAAGGGGTCATAAGAACATAAGAAATAGGAGCAGGTGTAGGCCATTTGGACCCTCGAGCCTGCTCCACCATTTAATAAGATCATGGCTGATCTGATCATGGACTCAGCTCCACTTCCCTGCTCGCTCCCCATAACCCTTTATTCCCTTATCGCTCAAAAATCTGTCGATCTCCGCCTTAAATATATTCAATGACCCAGCCTCCACAGTTCTCTGGGGCAGAGAATTCCACAGATTTACAACCCTCAGAGAAGAAATTCCTCCTCATCTCAGTTTAAAATGGGCGGCCCCTTATTCTGAGACTCTGTCCGCTAGTTTTAGTTTCCTCTATGAGTGGAAATATCCTCTCTGCATCCATCTTGTCGAGCCCCCTCATTATCTTAAATGTTTCGATAAGATCGCCTCTCATTCTTCTGAACTCCAATGAGTAGAGGCCTACCCTACTCAACCTATCTTCTTAAGTCAACCCCCTCATCCCCGGAACCTATTAAACCCTCTCTGAACAGCCTCCAATGCAAGAATATCTTTCTTTAAATGGGTCACCCATTTAAAATGGAAATGAGGAGGAATTTCTTCTCTGAAAGGGTTGTAAATCTTTGGAATTCTCTGCCCCAGAGAGCTGTGGAGGCTGGGTCATTGAATATATTTAAGGTGGTGATAGATTTTTGAACGACACGGGAGTCGAGGCTTATAGGGAGCGGGCAGGGAAGTGGAGTTGAAGCCAAGATCAGATCAGCCATGATCATATTGAATGGCGGAACAGGCTCGAGGGGCCGTATGGCCTACTCCTGCTCCTATTTCTTATGTTCTTATTTCCTTCCCTAAAAGGACATTTGTGAACAATCCTACAGTTTCATGGTCAGCACTAGTGAAACTAGCTTGAAATTCAAGCTTTATTTAATTAATTGAATTAAATTCCCCAGCTGCCTTGGTGGGATTTGAACTCATGTTTCTGGATCATTTATTTAGGCCAGAATCAATGCTGAGGACTCTCAAGGCCACTCTCTCCCAACTGTATACACTGAGCCGCCTCCTCTTCTGGGTCTGTCCTGCCGGTGGGACGGACCATACCCAGGGATGGTGATGGAGCAGTCTGGGACATTGGCTGCAAGGTATGATTCTGTGAGTATGACTGTGTCAGGCTGTTGCTTGATTAATCTGTGGGACAGCTCTCCCAAGTTCCCAGATGTTAGTGAGGAGAACTTTGCAGTGTCGGCTGGGCTGGGTTTGCCATTGTCGTGTCCGAAGCCAGTGCCGAGGTCAAAGCCGGGTTGTCCGTCCGGTTTTATTCTTATTTTTTTTTAATAGCGGTTTGTTACAGCTGAGTGGCTTGCTTGGCCATTTCAGAGGGCAGTCAAGAGTCAAGGGCTGTGGAGGCTGGGTCACTGAATATATTTAAGGTGGAGATAGACAGATTTGTGAATGATAAGGGAGTGAAGGGTTATGGGGAGCAGGCAGGGAAATGGAGCTGAGCCCATGATCAAATCAGCCATGATCTTATTAAATGGCCCACTCCTGCTCCTATTTCTTATGTTCTTATAACCACATTGTTGTGGGTCTGGAGTCACATATAGGCCAGACTGGGTAAGGACAGCAGATTTCCTTCCCTAAAGGACATTAGTGAACCAGATGGGTTTTTACGACAATCCAGTAATTTCATATTCACCATTACTGATACTAGCTTTTTATTCCAGATTTATTTAATTAGCTGAATTTAAATTTCCCAGCTGCCCTGGTGGGATTTTAACTCACGTCTCTGGATCAATAGTCCAGGCCCCTGGATTACTAGTCCAGTAACATAACCAGTATTCTACGCTACCCCAAATTGAGTGCATTTGAGTCGAGAATGTGCAAAGTTAAAGCACATGGGATTGGGGGTAGTGTGCTGACGTGGATTGAGAACTGGTTGTCAGACAGGAAGCAAAGAGTAGAAGTAAATGGGTACTTTTCAGAATGGCAGGCAGTGACTAGTGGGGTACCGCAAGGTTCTGTGCTGGGGCCCCAGCTGTTTACATTGTACATTAATGATTTAGACGAGGGGATTAAATGTAGTATCTCCAAATTTGCAGATGACACTAAGTTGGGTGGCAGTGTGAGCTGCGAGGATGATGCTATAAGGCTGCAGAGTGACTTGGATAGGTTAGGTGAGTGGGCAAATGCATGGCAGATGAAGTATAATGTGGATAAATGTGAGGTTATCCACTTTGGTGGTAAAAACAGAGAGACAGACTATTATCTGAATGGTGACAGATTAGGAAAAGGGGAGGTGCAACGAGACCTGGGTGTCATGGTACATCAGTCATTGAAGGTTGGCATGCAGGTACGGCAGGCGATTAAGAAAGCAAATGGCATGTTGGCCTTCATAGCGAGGGGATTTGAGTACAGGGGCAGGGAGGTGTTATTACAGTTGTACAGGGCCTTGGTGAGGCCACACCTGGAGTATTGTGTACAGTTTTGGTCTCCTAACTTGAGGAAGGACATTCTTGCTATTGAGGGAGTGCAGTGAAGTTTCACCAGACTGATTCCCGGGATGGCGTGACTGACATATCAAGAAAGACTGGATCAACTGGGCTTGTATTCACTGGAGTTCAGAAGAATGAGAGGGGATCTCATAGAAGCGTTTAAAATTGTGACGGGTTTAGATGCAGGAAGAATGTTCCCAATGTTGGGGAAGTCCAGAACCAGGGGTCACAGTCTAAGGATAAGGGGTAAGCCATTTCGGACCGAGATGAGGAGAAACTTCTTCACGCAGAGAGTGGTGAACCTGTGGAATTCTCTACCACAGAAAGTTGTTGAGGCCAATTCACTAAATATATTCAAAAAGGAGTTAGATGTAGTCCTTACTACTCGGGGGATCAAGGGGTATGGCGAGAAAGCAGGAATGGGGTACTGAAGTTGCATGTTCAGCCATGAACTCATTGAATGGCGGTGCAGGCTAGAAGGGCCGAATGGCCTACTCCTGCACCTATTTTCTATGTTTTTATGTTTCTACCCCAAGCCCTGAACTTGCTATATCCCTCTTTCTGCAGGACTTAATCCGCAGTCTCCATATACAACAACAACTTGTATTTATATAGCGCCTTTAACGTAGTAAAACGTTCCTAGATGCTTCACAGGAGTGTTTTAAGACAAAACAAATAAATTTGACACCGAGCTACATAAGAAGAATTTGCGGCAGATGACCAAAAGCTTGGTCAAAGAGGTAGGTTTTAAGGAGCATCTTAAAGGAGGAGAGAGTTGGCAGGGGTGAATAAATACAAAGATCTCCATGTGAAAGGGGAGTGTTGGATTGTTGTCGAGAACACAAGCATTAAAAAAAACCTCTGACAGTAACAAACTTTGCATTAGGCAGAGCGATCCTTCAGCAAAGATACAAATTGAAAGGATTGATTTATTGTTGATTGAGGTTAGGGGAGTGATTGTAGATAAATGGTCTTTGAAATAGATTTCATTTCAGTCTCCTTCTGATTTTTTAATGAATTTATGTTTTTCCATTTTCTAATTTCAGCTGTTGCTGAGAAAACATTGTCACCTGGTGCATACATACAATACAGCAGGGTACAATGCATTAGGAGCTAAATTAAAAAGTAGGACCTCAAAAGTAGTAATCTCGGGATTGCTACCAGTGCCACGTGCTAGTCAGAGTAGGAATCGCAGGATAGCGCAGATGAATAGGTGGCTTGAGCAGTGGTGCAGCAGGGAGGGATTCAAATTCCTAGGGCATTGGAACCGGTTCTGGGGGAGGTGGGACCAGGACACACCGGACGGTCTGCACCTGGGCAGGACCGGAACCAATGTCCTAGGGAGAGTGTTTGCTAGTGCTGTTGGGGAGGAGTTAAACTAATATGGCAGGGGGATGGGAACCAATGCAGGGAGACAAAGGAGGCAAAAGCAAAAGACAGAAAGGAGATGAGGAGGGGTGGGGGGCAGAGAAACCCGGGGCAAAGAACAAGAGGGGCCACTGTACAGCAAAATTCTAAAAGGACAAAGGGTGTTAAAAAAACAAGCCTGAAGGCTTTGTGTCTTAATGCAAGGAGTATCCGCAATAAGGTGGATGAATTAACTGTGCAAATAGATGTTAACAAATATGATGTGATTGGGATTACGGAGACGTGGCTCCAGGATGATCAGGGCTGGGAACTCAACATCCAGGGGTATTCAACATTCAGGAAGGATAGAATAAAAGGAAAAGGAGGTGGGGTAGCATTGCTGGTTAAAGAGGAGATTAATGCAATAGTTAGGAAAGACATTAGCTTGGATGATGTGGAATCTATATGGGTAGAGCTGCAGAACACCAAAGGGCAAAAAACGTTAGTGGGAGTTGTGTACAGACCTCCAAACAGTAGTAGTGATGTTGGGGAGGGCGTCAAACAGGAAATTAGGGGTGCATGCAATAAAGGTGCAGCAGTTATAATGGGTGACTTTAATACACACATAGATTGGGCTAGCCAAACTGGAAGCAATACGGTGGAGGAGGATTTCCTGGAGTGCATAAGGAATGGTTTTCTCGACCAATATGTCGAGGAACCAACTAGGGGGGAAGCCATCTTAGACTGGGTGTTGTGTAATGAGAGAGGACTAATTAGCAATCTCATTGTGCGAGGCCCCTTGGGGAAGAGTGACCATAATATGGTGGAATTCTGCATTAGGATGGAGAATGATACAGTTAATTCAGAGACCATGGTCCAGAACTTAAAGAAGGGTAACTTTGAAGGTATGAGACGTGAATTGGCTAGGATAGATTGGCAAATGATACATAAGGGGTTGACTGTGGATGGGCAATGGCAGACATTTGGAGACCGCATGGATGAACTACAACAATTGTACATTCCTGTCTGGCGTAAAAATAAAAAAGGGAAGGTGGCTCAACCGTGGCTATCTAGGGAAATCAGGGATAGTACTAAAGCCAAGGAAGTGGCATACAAATTGGCCAGAAATAGCAGCGAACCTGGGGACTGGGAGAAATTTAGAACTCAGCAGAGGAGGACAAAGGGTTTGATTAGGGCAGGGAAAATGGAGTTCGAGAAGAAACTTGCAGGGAACATTAAGGCGGATTGCAAAAGTTTCTATAGGTATGTAAAGAGAAAAAGGTTAATAAAGACAAACATAGGTCCCCTGCAGTCAGAATCAGGGGAAGTCATAATGGGGAACAAAGAAATGGCAGACCAATTGAACAAATACTTTGGTTCAGTATTCACTAAGGAGGACACTAACAACCTTCCGGATATAAAAGGGGTCAGAGGGTCTAGTAGGAAGGAGGAACTGAGGGAAATCTTTATTAGTCGGGAAATTGTGTTGGGGAAATTCATGGGATTGAAGGCCGATAAATCCCCAGGGCCTGATGGACTGCATCTCAGAGTACTTAAGGAGGTGGCCTTGGAAATAGCGGATGCATTGACAGTCATTTTCCAACATTCCATTGACTCTGGATCAGTTCCTACCGAGTGGAGGGTAGCCAATGTAACCCCACTTTTTAAAAAAGGAGGGAGAGAGAAAACAGGGAATTATCGATCCGTCAGCCTGACCTCAGTAGTGGGTAAAATGATGGAATCAATTATTAAGGATGTCACAGCAGCGCATTTGGAAAATGATGACATGATAGGTCCAAGTCAGCATGGATTTGTGAAAGGGAAATCATGCTTGACAAATCTTCTGGAATTTTTTGAGGATGCTTCCAGTAAAGTGGACAAAGGAGAACCAGTTGATGTGGTATATTTGGACTTTCAGAAGGCTTTCGACAAGGTCCCACACAAGAGATTAATGTGCAAAGTTAAAGCACATGGGATTGGGGGTAGTGTGCTGACGTGGATTGAGAACTGGTTGTCAGACAGGAAGCAAAGAGTAGGAGTAAATGGGTACTTTTCAGAATGGCAGGCAGTGACTAGTGGGGTACCGCAAGGTTCTGTGCTGGGGCCCCAGCTGTTTACATTGTACATTAATGATTTAGACGAGGGGATTAAATGCAATATCTCCAAATTTGCTGATGACACTAAGTTGGGTGGCAGTGTGAGCTGCAAGGAGGATGCTATGAGGCTGCAGAGTGACTTGGATAGATTAGGTGAGTGGGCAAATGCATGGCAGATGAAGTATAATGTGGATAAATGTGAGGTTATCCACTTTGGTGGTAAAAACAGAGAGACAGACTATTATCTGAATGGTGACAGATTAAGAAAAGGGAAGGTGCAACGAGACCTGGGTGTCATGGTACATCAGTCATTGAAGGTTGGCATGCAGGTGCAGCAGGCGGTTAAGAAAGCAAATGGCATGTTGGCCTTCATAGCGAGGGGATTTGAGTACAGGGGCAGGGAGGTGTTGCTACAGTTGTACAGGGCCTTGGTGAGGCCACACCTGGAGTATTGTGTACAGCTTTGGTCTCCTAACTTGAGGAAGGACATTCTTGCTATTGAGGGAGTGCAGCGAAGATTCACCAGACTGATTCCCGGGATGGTGGGACTGACCTATCAAGAAAGACTGGATCAACTGGGCTTGTATTCACTGGAGTTCAGAAGAATGAGAGGGGACCTCATAGAAACGTTTAAAATTCTGACGGGTTTAGACAGGTTAGATGCAGGAAGAATGTTCCCAATGTTGGGGAAGTCCAGAACCAGAGGTCACAGTCTAAGGATAAGGGGTAAGCCATTTCGGACCGAGATGAGGAGAAACTTCTTCACCCAGAGAGTGGTGAACCTGTGGAATTCTCTACCTCAGAAAGTAGTTGAGGCCAATTCACTGAATATATTCAAAAGGGAGTTAGATGAAGTCCTTACTACTCGGGGGATCAAGGGGTATGGCGAGAAAGCAGGAAGGGGGTACTGAAGTTTCATGTTCAGCCATGAACTCATTGAATGGCGGTGCAGGCTAGAACGGCAGAATGGCCTGCTCCTGCACCTAGTTTCTATGTTTCTATTAGTGAGTGGCTGGCAGATGAGTCTCGAGCCTGTCTCTGGGGTAGTGATAGTGGAAGGTCTACTGCTGTGCGTAGTCAGTGCATGGTGGGTTTTGAGACGAGATGAGTTTCCGATCACATATCCGCACCATCGCTAAGACCGCCTATTTCCACCTGTGTAACATCGCCTGACTCTGCCCCAACCTCATCTGGTGCTGAAACCCACATCCATGCCACTGTTAACGCTAAACTTGACTATTCCAGTGCTCTGCTGGCCAGCCTCCCATCTTCCACCCTCCATAAACTCAAACCGCATCCACAACTCGGCTGCCCGTGTCCCAACTGCAGCTAGTCCCGCTCACCCATCACCCCATGCGCTCGCTGACCAACATTGGCTCCCGGTTAAGCAACGTCTCGATTTTAAAATTCTCGTCCTTGTTCTCAAAGCCCTCCGTGGCCACGTCCCTCACTACATCTGTAACCTCCTCCGAGCCTTACAACCAACGTTCGCTCGAAGCCACGCGGCCACGCAGTAACGGGAAATGTCCAGCGCAAGCCGCTCGCCGGCTCCTGCGTTGTAAATACCGCACACGCGCGGAAATTTAAAGAGACCGCACATTAAAGGAAACAGGCCATGCGGAACAATTGTCTTCAACCCTCTGAGATGCAATCAGAGAATAGTACAGCACATTCAGCCCATCGTACTCCTCCAATTCTGGCCTCTTGCACATCGCCAATTTTAATCGCTCCACCATTGGTGGCCGTGCCTTCAGCTGCCGAGGCCCTAAACTCTGGAATCCCCTCCCTGAACCTCTCCATCTCTCTACCTCCCTCTCCTCGTTTAAGACTCTCCTAAAAAAAAAACTACTTCTTTGAACAAGTTTTTGGTCATCTGCCCTATTATCTCCTGAGGAGGCTTGGTGTCAAATTTTGTTTGATAGCGTTCCAGCAATGTGCCTTGAGGTGTGCCAACAATGTTCCATCGAAGAGCGATCCAGGCAGTCCCACTCTCCCCGCTATTTCCCCATATCCCGGCAAATTTTTCTCTTTCTAGTATTTATCCAATTCCCCTTTGAAGGCTACTATTGAATCTGTGTCCACCACCCGATCAGGCAGGGCATTCCAAATCCTAACCACTCGCTGTGTTTAAAAAAAAAATTCTCATGGTTCTTTTGCCAATCACCTTCAATCTGTGCCCTCAGGTTATCGGCACTTCAACCATTGGAAACAGGTTCTCTTTATTTACTCTGTCTAAACTCTTCGTGATTTTGAACACCTCTCACAAAGCTCCTCCTCGCCTTCTCTGCTCCCAGGAGAATAACCCCAGCTTAGAAACATAGAAAATAGGTGCAGGAGTAGGCCATTCGGCCCTTTGAGCCTGCACCGCCATTCAATGAATTCATGGCTGAACATGCAACTTCAGTACCCCATTCCTGCTTTCTTGCCATACCCCTTGATCCCCCTAGTAGTAAGGACTACATCTAACTCCTTTTTGAATATATTTAGTGAATTGGCCTCAACAACTTTCTGTGGAAGAGAATTCCACAGGTTCACCACTCTCTGGGTGAAGAAGTTTCTCCTCATCTCGGTCCTAAATGGCTTACCCCTTATCCTTAGACTGTGACCCCTGGTTCTGGACTTCCCCAACATTGGGAACATTCTTCCTGCATCTAACCTGTCTAAACCCATCAGAATTTTAAACGTTTCTATGAGATCCCCTCTCATTCTTCTGAATTCCAGTGAATACAAGCCCAGTTGATCCAGTCTTTCTTGATATGTCAGTCCCGCCATCCCGGGAATCAGTCTGGTGAACCTTCGCTGCACTCCCTCAATAGCAAGAATGTCCTTCCTCAAGTTAGGAGACCAAAACTGTACACAATACTCCAGTCTATCCACGTCACTGAAGTCCCTCATCCCTGGAACCATTCTAATAAATCCCTTCTGCACCCTCTCCAAAGCCTTCATGTCGTTCCTAAAGTGTGGTGCCCAGAATTGGACACAATACTCCTGCTGGGGCCGAACTAGTGTTTTATATAGGTCTAGCATAACCTCCTGGCTTTTGTACTCTATACCTCTATTTATAAAGCCCAGGATCCCTTATGCTTTATTAAGAGCTTTGTTAAACTGTCCTGCTACCTTCAAAGATTTATGTACAACCCCCCCCCCCCTCCCCCCCGCAGGTCTCTCTGTTCTTGGACAGCCTTTAAAACAGCCATTCACCACAACTCTCCATTTTCTATCCCTTAGCCAATGCTGCTGCTGCTGCCACTTTTATGCTGTCGGCTTCAATTTTACTAACAACCCTAACAATAGGTACTTTATCAAATGTTCTTTGAAAGTCCATATACACAACATCAACTGCACTGCCCTTGTCCACCCTCTGTTATCTCATCAAACATCGGCACTTCTCCAATTCTGACCTCTTGCACATCGCCGATTTTAATCGCTCTACCATCGGTGGCCGTGCCTTCAGCTGCCTGGGTCCTAAGCTCTGGAATCCCCTCCCTAAACCTCTCCGTCTCTCTACCTCCCTCTCCTCCTTTAAGACCCTCCTTAAAAAAAACCTACCTCTTGGAACAAGCTTTTGGTCATCTGCCCTATTATCTCCTTATGTGTCTTGGTGTCAAATTTTGTTTGATAGTGTTCCAGCAATGTTTCTTGGGATGTGCCATCAGTGTACCTTGGGATGTGCCTTTTGTTGCTTAGGCCCTTAACTCTGTAATTCCCTCCCTAAAGCTCTCTTATAATGCTCCTGCGAAGCACTTTTGGGACTTTTTACTACGTAGTGAAACGTCCCAAGGTGCTTCACAGGAGTATTATGAGACAAACAATTTGACACCGAGCCACATAAGGAGAAATTAGCGCAGGTGACCAAAAGCTTGGTCAAAGAGGTAGGTTTTAAGGAGCATCTTGAAGAAGGAAAGAGAGGTAGAGAGGCGGAGACGTTTAGGCAGGGAGTTCCAGAGCTTGGGGCCCAGGCAGCTGAAGGCACGGCCACCAATGGTTGAGCGATTATAATGAGGGATGCTCAAGAGGGCAGAATTAGAGGAGCGCAGACATCTCGGGGTGGTTGTGGGACTGGAGGAGATTACAGAGATAGGGAGGGGCGAGGCCATGGAGGGATTTGAAAATAAGGATGAAAATTTTGAATTCGAGGCGTTGCCAATGTAGGTCAGCGAGCACAGGGGTGACGGATGAGCGGGACTTGGTGCGTTTTAGGACATGGGCAACCGATTTTTCGATCACCTCTAGTTTAGGTAGGGTAGAAAGTGGGAGGCCAGCCAGGAGTGCATTGGAATAGTCAAGTCTAGAGGTAACAAAGGCATGGATGAGGGCTTCAGCAGCGGATGAGCTGAGGCAAGGGCGGAGACGGACGATGTTACGGAGGTGGGAATAGGCGGCCTTGGATATGCTGTGGGTAGTGGGCAAAAGTTCATTTCAGGGTCAAATATGACACCAGGGTTGCGAACAGTGTGGTTCAGCCTCAGACGGGAGTTGGGAAGAGGGATGGGATCAGTGGCTAGGGAACGGAGTTTGTGGCGGGGACTAAAAACAACGACATGACCTAGGGAAAGCTCAAATTCTATATATTTGTGGTCAGATCAGAATGTTCTAACACCGAGGATGCCAAGTGGAAGCATTTCACCCCCTGATTTAATTGTATTTGGCGTCTGCTGCACTGACTGTCCTCACGGTTGAGGGGACTTCCAGAAACAAAGTCACACCTGACGACTGTCGTGCTGACAATCCACATCGCGTTTCTGAATGCAGATAACTGCAGCGGTGGGAGCTCCAGAGCAAAGCTGAGTTAGTGTGCCGCTGTGCAGAAATATAGACTGGTCTCCACGGTGATTCTCGCCCCCTCTCTTTCCCCCCCCCCCGCTTCCACTCCCCCTATTTCACTGGATGTTTCGGCTCTCACAAGGGTTCATGTAGGGGAGGATGCAAGTGAAGAGAGTCACTGCCGTGAGGGAAGGAGGAAAGGAGGGGGAGGGAAGCAGGAGAGTGAGTCATCCCACGTTATGCCCACATACAGAGTACTTTCCTAACCAGTTCAAAAATCTGAACCCCCAGTCTTCTGCGGTCAGAGCGCTTGAAGCCCTGCTCACAATCATCACAGGCAGTCCCTCGGAATCGAGGAAGACTTGCTTCCGCTATAAAAGTGAGTTCTCAGGTGACTGAACAGTCCAGTACGGGAATTACAGTCTCTGTCACAGGTGGGACAGACAGTGGTTGAAGGAAAGGGTGGGTGGGGAGCCTGGTTTGCCGCACGCTCCTTCCGCTGCCTGCGCTTGGTTTCTTCATGCTCTCGGCGACGAGACTCAAGGTGCTCAGCGCCCTCCCGGATGCTCTTCTCTTTTGGGCGGTCTTGGGCCAAAAAAAGCCCTGCTAGCTTTGTACTGGGCCTGCGGTGTACAGATACGTGGGAAAGTATTACATGGAATGTCATTCGACCCAACTGGTCCATCCTGATTTTTGTATTCCACACGAGCTTGTTCGCAACTTTCTTCATCTAACCCCATCAACGTATCCTTCTATTCCTTGTGTTATGTCTGTACTGCACTTATGAATGACTCCAAGAGGCAATGTGTTGTAGTCAAACTGTAGTGACCGTGGTCCTTTATTCGTAACTCCAGAGTGGGGCAGGCGCATGGTGGGCAGCCTTTTATACTAGGCCCTGCGCACCTATGCAGGTGACCCTTAGGTGTGTCGTATTTCTTTTACACATTCGCTGGAGGTGGCCCTTCGTGTTACAGGCTTTGCATACGTACTCAGCAAACTGACACTGGTGAGCCCTATGGTTTCCTCCACAACAGCAGCATGGTGCTACTCGATTAGCACCCCTCGACGGACTCTTGAGTTCTGGAACCCTGACGTCTGTGCTCTCTGCCCTGGGCAGAGCCACGTTCTACAGTCTTGCCTGAGAAAGGCACCATTCTGTACTGTACTTGCCGGGTTTGAGTCCACAGGATGAATAATTTGCTCGGTGCTGCAGGTCGAGGTCATGAACGCCTGACTGATGCCGATGGCCTTCTGCAGGTTGACTTTGGTGTTGGCAGATAATAGCTTGTGAAGGAGGCCCTCGTGGCCAATTCCCATAACGAAGATGTCTTGCAATGCTTCATTGAGGTGCGTGCCGAAATCACATGGTGCTGCAAGTCTCCTGAGGTCAGCAGCATATTTTGCAATCTCCTGGCCCTCAGGTTTGCGGTGAGTGTAGAATCTGAGCCTGGCCGTGAAGATGCTCTGTTTTGACTTTAGTTGGTCGTGAATTAGTTCAGTCAGCTCATCGTATGTCTTATCCTTGGCCTTTGTGGGTTTCAGCAAGTCCCTGACGAGGCGGTAGACCTCAGGCCCACAACTGGTCAGCAGTATAGCCTTGCGCTTCTCCGCCAATGTGTCCGTCTCCCCTGCCAGGTCGTTTGCCACAAAATATGCTTGAGTCTTTTCGTGAAGGCATCCCAATCATCACCCTCTGCGAAGTCTTCTCATGTGTCAAAGGTAGTCATGATCGTGTGAATGTCCGTATTCTTGTTGCCAGTTGTTATGTCTGTAATGAACTTATGAATGACTCCACGAGGCAGTGTGTTGTACTCAAACTGTAGTGACCTTGGTCCTTTATTTGTAACTCCACAGTGAGGCACAAGCATGGTGTGCAGCCTTTTATACTGGGCCCTGCACACCTTTGCAGGTGATTCTCAGGTCTCCCATCGCGGTGCCCTCTGGTGGACAGCCTCTGCCACAGGGGCAGGAAACCTCGGTCTCCACCAGTTGCACTCTCTAGTGGTGCCAGCATATATATACACAATGTAAACCTTATTGATAGTACATCAGGTAACAAGTCTCCATCTTATGCAACTATACAGTGACTGCACAGAAAGTATATTTATAGTCTGCATATATAATACCTTTCTCCCTTCTTATCCAGCTTCCTCTTAAATGCATCTGTGCTATTCACCTCGACTACTCCCTGTGGTAGCAAGTTCCACATTCTAACCACTCTCTGAGTGAAGAAGTTTCTCCTGTATTCCTTATTGGATTTGTTGGTAACTATCTTATATTTATGACCCCTAGTTTTGAACTTCCCACACGTGGAATCATCTTCCCTATCAAACCCTTTCATAATTCTAAAAACCTCTATTAGGTCACCCTTCAGCCTTCTTTTTTCAAGAGAAAAGAGACCCAGCCTGTTCATCCTTTCCTGATATCTCCATCAACATTGCCCCAAAACAACGGCGGCAACAGAAACAATGCCGCAGGAAAATCAACGTCGGTGCACTCAAAGATCCCGGTAAGAAGGCCCTATTCAGCCAGCGCCTTGCTACCAACCTGACGACTCCCAGTGACCCAGAGTGTCCACAATACCTGGTCAACCTTCAAGGCTTCCATAATCAGCACCTGTGAAGAGACGCTTGGTCACTCGACCAGGCAACACCAAGACTGGTTCGACGAGAATGACCAGGAGATCCAGGAGCTAATATGCCGCAAGCGCAAGGCGTTCTTGGACTGGAAGCAGCAACACAATTCGTGGGCAAGGAAGCAGCTCTACAGACGTCTGAAGGCCGAGGTCCAATGGGAAAACCCATGACCTAAAGAACAGATGGCGGGCGGAGAAAGCTCAGGAAATCCAGCAGCTAGCCGACAACCACGAGGTGCGAGGATTCTTCAGCGCAACCAAGATCACCGACGGCCCAAGCGCCCAGGGCCCTACCCCACTACTGGCCAATAACGGAGAGCTGCTCATCAAGGATAGAGAGGCAGTCAGTGCCCGCTGGAAGGAGCACTTCAAGGATCTGCTCAACCGAATCTCTGTCTTCCACGTGAGTATGCTCAATTCCATCCCACAGCATGCCATCCGCCACCATCTCAGCACAACCCCAGCCCGGCACGAGGTTGTAAAGGCTATCTGACAATTGAAGAACAACAAGGCATCAGGAGCAGATGGAATCCCCACCGAAGCACTAAAACATGGCGGAGAAGCGCTGTTGGTGCGAATACATGACCTCATCTCTCTTATCTGGAAGGAGGAGAGCATGCCAGGAGATCTCAGAGACACTGTAATCGTGACCATCTTCAAAAAAGGTGAAAAGTTTGACTGAGGTAACTGCAGAGGAATCCCCCTGCTGGGAAAGTCATTGCAAGAATCCTTCTGAATTACCTTCTTCCTGTGGCTGAAGAACTCCTCCCAGAGTCGCAATGTGGATTCCACTAAGGGACACAATGGACATGATCTTCACCACACGGCAGATACAAGAGAAATGCAGGGAACAGCACCAACCCTTGTACATGGTCTTCTTCGACCTCACAAAAGCCCTTCGACACTGTCAACCGTGAAGAATTATGGAACGTCCTCCTCAGATTAATCTGCCCTCAAAAGTTTGTCACCATTTTCTGCCTGCTCCATGATGACATACAAGCGGTGATCCTGACCAACGGATCCACCACAGACCCAATCCACATCCGGGCTGGGGTCAAGCAAGGCTGTGTCATCGCACCAACGCTCTTCTCGATCTTCCTTGCTGCAATGCTCCAGCTCACCCTCAGCAAGCCAACTTTAAGGACAAACGGGAATCTGTTCAACCTCCGCCGCCTCCAGGCCGGATCCAAGGCCGTCCCATCCTCCGTCATCGAACTACGTCTGCGCACACTCGGAGCGGAACTCCAAGCCATTGTCAACACCTTCACCGAGGCGTATGAGAGCATGGGCCTTACACTAAGACAAAGGTCCTCTACCAACCTGCCCCCGCCACACAGCACTGCCTCCCGGTTATCAAAATCCATGATGAGGCCTTGGACAACGTGGATCATTTTCCATACCTCGGGAGCCTACTGTCAACAAGGGCAGACATCAATGATGAGTCCTTGCTGCAATGCCTTTAGTCGCCTGAGGAAGAGAGTGTTTGAAGACCAGGACCTGAAACCCGGCACCAAGCTCATGGTCTACAGAGCAGTGGTGATACCCGCCCTCCTATTTGGCTCAGAGACATGGACTATGTACAGCAGGCACCTCAAAACACTGGAGAAATACCACCAACGCTGCCTCTGCAAAATCCTGAAAATCCATTGGCAGGATAGGCACACCAACGTCAGTGTTCTCGCTCAAGCCAACATCCCCAGCATCGAAGCACTGATAACACGCGACCAGCTCCATTGGGCGGGCCACATCGTCCACATGCCTGACACGAGACTCCCAAAACAAGTGCTCTACTCGGAGCTCCGACATGGCAAGCGAGCCCCAGGTGGGCAGAGGAAACGCTTCAAGGACGCCCTCAAAGCCTCCTTGAAAAAATGTAACATCCCCACTGACACCTGGGAATCCCTGGCCCAAGACCGCCCAAAGTGGAGGAAAAGCATCCGGGAATGCACCGAACGCCTCGAGTCTCTACGCCAGGAGCAAGCTGAAGCCAAGCATCGACAGCGGAAGGAGCGTGTGGCAACCCAGGTACCCCACCCACCTATTCCTTCAACCATCGTCTGCTCCACCTGTGACAGACACTGTAAGTCCCGCATTGGACTCTTCAGTCACCTGAGAACTCATTTCTCGTGTGGAAGCAAGTCATCCTCGACTCCGAGGGACTGCCTGTGATGATGATGATGATGTGTATAACCTCGCATTTCTGGTGTCATCCTTGTAAATATTCTCTGCACCCTCTCCAGTGCCTCCGTAACCTTTTGATAATATGGCCACCAGAACTGTACGCAGTGCTCTAAGTGTGGTCTAGCCAAGGTTCGATACAAGTTTAGCATAACTTCCGTTGTTTGATTTGAGGTAATTGGCAAAAGAACCGAAGGGGAGATGTGTGCCACATTGTGGGAGCACCTCCACCGCACAGACTGTAGCGGTACAAGAAGAAAGCCCACCGCCACCTTCTCACGGGCAATTAGGGATGGGCAATAAATGCTAGTCTTGCTCGCGATGCCCACATCCCAACAATGAATTCTTAAGAATGCTGCTGTACCCAGGAGCCACTTGGTGCACCAGCAGCACACATGATGACCCTCATGTGAGAATTGTTCAGGCAAAATTCATAGAATCATAGAATGGTTACAGCACGGAAGGAGGCCATTCGGCCCATCGAGCCCGTGCTGGCTCTCTGCAACAGCACCTCAGCTAGTCCCACTCCCCCCCCGCCCTTTCCCCGTAGCCGTGCAACTGTTTTTCTTTCAGGTACTTCTCCAGCTCCCTTTTGAAAACCACGATTGAATCTGCCTCCACCACCCTTTCAGGCAGTTCCTGAAATGCAGCCAGGAGCAGCAGATGAGATCGCCAATGCAGATGTCATCACTGATAATTCCTTATGTTCAAATGGCACTTCATCTTGACAAACATTGATGCTGGCAAATGAAGGCAAATCCATTTTTTGGCATTCAGGTCCCCCAGATCAGACACAACAAGGGTTGCATGCGGAGTAAAGCTCTCTCTGCCTCAACGATGTGCCCTAGCCATAAACTCGGAAGAGTGACCCCCTATTGCAACGGTGTGAGCTCTTCCATTTCTGCATCTTAAAGCTGGATGGACCACTGCAACCTAGAAATCGGCAACATCTTGTTTCCCTTTTTTGGGGGAATCTAGAACTAGGGTGCATAGTTTCAGAATGAGGGGTCGCCCATTTAAAACAGAAATGAAGAGGAAATTTTTCTCTCAGAGGGTCGTGAATCTTTGGAATTCTCTACCCCAGAGAGCTGAGGAGGCTGGGTCATTGAATATATTTAAGGTGGAGATAGACAGATTCTTGAACAATAAGAGAGTAAAGGTTTATGGGGGAGCAGGCAGAGAAGTGGAGTTGAGGCTAAGATCAGATCAGCCATGACTTTATTGAATGGCGGAGCAGGCTCAAGGGGCCAAATGGCCGCCTCCTGCCCCTATTGCTTATGTTCTTACGTCATTGGCTGCTAACTGCATTGAGACTACCTGAGGTCGTGAAAGATGCTGTAGAATTGCAAGGGGTAGAAATTGCCCCACGCCCGAAACGGGGCGCACCCACCCTGTTTCAATGATTTTCACCGCAGTTGTGGTTGAGGTTGGTTCGTGAGTGAAATTCGGCTCTTTGTTGTTTTTTTATTCGGATGCGGAAGTCGCTCTCAATGGGGGCGGTGCCTACACGAGAGGGGCGGGTACGGGGTGGTGGCAACACCTGAGGGGCGCAAGTTGGGGGGCGGTGCGGAGTGACCGCCGCGATGACATCATCACGGCGCCGCGTCACCACGTCTCTCCCCTTCACTTAAAGGGGAGGGCCTCCGCGATTGTTAGACTTCGGCCCACTGGGCCACCAGGGAAGGTTTTGGCCGGGCCAGAGGCCTGGCATCCAAAGGGGGGGGGGGTGGGGGGGCGGGTGCCAGGCTGCCTGTTGACGGCCCGGCCGAACCCGGGGCCATAATTGTCGGGCCGACCTGGCAGGGGGCCGACAAAAACAACATGGCTTTAAGGGAACATTCCCTTTAAGGGAAGCCGCACCGCCATTGCAGAAGGCCACAGCCTCACTGGACCACCGGGAAAAGACAGTGGGCGGGCCGAAGATTTTCCGAATGTCGCTGTTGGGGGGGGGGTCGGGGGGGGGGCGTTGGGTAGATCGGTGGTGCGCACGGTGAAGATGCGCTTAAGACGCATCGGCAGCAGCGGAGCGTAAGGAGGGCGATCGGGGCAATTGGGCCATCTGTCATGTATCTTACATTATTATATATAACTGTATCCCAACATGCTATACCTGACTGTGTAATAAGATATGACCTGTAACCACCAGCATACCTTACCACCAGGGGTGCACTTGCAAGAGACAGGTATATAAGGACAGGGCTCAGGCAAGTGCAGCATTCCAGAGCTGTGAAATAAAAGGTGCAGGTCCAGAGTGACCTTGATTTCACTACATGCCTCCTGTGACTCTGTACGGAGGGGACAGGACTTTACACTATCAGCGGCCATTCCACGGAAATTCGGTGGCCACTCCACTCCACAGCTTGGCCGCCGATTTGCGGTGGTAACAGGCCTGAAGGAGAAGGGCAGTTTCAGCTGCCAAGTCTCTCTTTATAAAAGGGTTAATTGCTTCAACAGGAGAAAAAAGATCATCTTAAAGGAATCCAATAAAGTTCAAACCAACACATCGTAATCAGTGACAAGTGGTTCTAGTGCGTTATGCAGCAAATGATGTCGGTACAGTCATGGGTTAGCCGGTCCATAAATCAATACTACATTCCACTCTTTTGCCATAATTGCGAGCATCTTTACAGAATCATGACAGATAATTACAATGTCAAATTCTCAGAAGAGCAAAGTTTGTTTAACTGTCACTAATATTTGATGTCAAGTCGTTGTTCAGACTTTGAAGTTAATTAATCCTTCATAATCAGCCAGGATATTTCTAATTGTCTCATTTCACAGCACCAGGGTAGAGATAGAAATTGATGCAAGTCTCTTGGTGCTTTGAACGGCTAAAAAGCTTTAAGGGGAATTCTCTCTCCCTTCAGAAGAACAAATGCTGATGTATTTAAATCATTTGCTCACAAGCTGGGTAAGACAGCAGTTTAACTCTCCACACCCAGCGATACTATTCCCCGGGCTCGATAGGGAAGTTTAACATGGTTGTTACAATGGATTTTTCTCTCGATCGCAGTGGGAGATGTTACTCAGCGTGCCACGTGTGGCCCAGTGGATCGCACACTCACTTCTGAGCCAGAAGGTTGTGGGTTCAATAGTCCCACTCCAGTGACTTCAGTACAAATTAAAATCTAGATTGGCGCTCCCAGTGCAGTTCTGAGGGACGCATTATTCTGAAGAAGAACAAGGGAGCTCTCCCCGGTGTCCTGGACGATATTTATCCCTCAAACAGTATCACTGGTCATTATCACATTGCTGTTTGTGGGAGCTTGCTGTGCGCAAATTGGCTGCCGTGTTTCCTACATTACAACAGTGACTACATTCCAAAAAGTATTTCATTGGCTGTAAAGCACATTGGGAGGCCCTGAGGTCGTTAAAGGCGCTATATAAATGCAAGTATTTCTTTCCTTCAGATGCAAAATGTTTCCTCGTAAGCAATATTAGCGCCGTTTGTTTCATACCCTATTAAACACAGAGTTTCGGCAGGGTTCTCCTGACCTTACACTGTTGCCTCAGCGAAAGATCGGGGCGATTCCTGGGAGAGGCGGCTCAAACACTCTGGAGGGGGTTGGGTCTGCCAGTCCTCCATCATCACCATCATCATAGGCAGTTCCTCGGAATCGAGGAAGACTTGCTTCCACTCTTAACATGAGTCCTTAGGTGGACTGAACAGTCCAATACAAGAACCACAGATGGGGCAGATAGTCGTTGAGGGAAAGGGTGGGTGGGACAGGTTTGGCGCACGCTCCTTCCGCTGCCTGCGCTTGATTCCTGCATGCTCTCGGCGACGAGACTCGAGGTGCTCAGCGCCCTCCCGGATGCACTTCCTCCACTTAGGGTGGTCTTTGGCCAGGGACTCCCAGGTGTCAGTGGGGACGTTACACTTTATCAGGGAGGCTTTGAGGGTGTCCTTGTAACATTTCCGCTGCCCACCTTTTGGCTTGTTTGCCATGAAGGAGTTCCGAGTAGAGCGCTTGCTTTGGGAGTCTCGTGTCTGACATGCGAACAATGTGGCCCGCCCAGCGTAGCTGATCAAGTGTGGCCAGTGCTTCAATGCTGGGGATGTTGGCCTGGTCGAGGACGCTAATATTGGTGCATCTGTTCTCCCAGGGGATTTGTAGGATCTTGCCAGACCGCCAGCAAAGTTGCAGCAGGACGTTGGGGAAACCCCCCCCTCCCCCAGTCTAAATTCCGGTTGTGCATCCCAGGGCTTTTCCTGTGGGGTACGGGGCAGGACCTGCCTCTCCACACCCCGGCCCCCTGCTTACGTCAGCTCTCTGCCCCGTTCCACCTCACTGGGGTTTCCTGCGGGATTCAGGGCTAGCGGTTGCTGAACTTTGACACCTAGCGGCCTAACGTCACAAGAGGAGGCGGTGCCTGCCAGGCTGATGGCCCCTGCTTGGACTCCCCCTTGGTCCTTGGGTGGCCAGGTAGAGTGGCGCCCCCTCTAGCCCCTGGAATTCTAGCAGTGGTGGGTGCATCCCTGGTGATGTCAGTGGGCAGCACTCTCGCCTCTGCGTCACAAGATTGTAGGTTCAAGTCCCACTCCAGAGACTTGAGCACATAAATCTAACCTGGCACTCCCAGTGCAGCACTGTGGGAGTGCTGCACTGTCGGAGGTGCCGTCTTTTGGATGAGACGTTAAACCGAGGCCCCCGTCTGCTCTCTCAGTTGAACGTAAAAGATCCCATAGGTGCTATTCGTAGAAGAGCAGGTGAGTTCTGTCCTGTGATCTGGCCAATATTTATCCCTTAATCAACAACACGAATACAAATTATCTGGTCATTATCACATTGCTGTTTGTCGTGAAAGGCGCTATATAAATGCAAGTCTTTCTTTCCAATGTGAGGTGTGCACGCTATGGTACGTATATGTAGAGATAGTAGTTATTGAGACCACTTCGACTATACTCTCAATATAGCAATGGACTAGGGTCGAAGGAGAACAATCAAAATTAGGTTCAAAATGTCATAATCTTCAGGAGAAGGTTCTACAGTGCAATCTGTGAAGATCAGATGTTTCCTTCGTCCTTCCCATTAAAACAATATCACTTTCCCTTGCTTTTGGTGCTCAAGATGTGGTGTCCTTTTTGCTGTTCTGTGCCTGTGCTACTCTGCCATAGGCCACTAGGAGATACAGAAGAGTCACCCACCTTGTTTCTCGTTCTGTTAGAAAGTGTCTGCTCTCCTTCCGTACCTACCCCGCCCGCCCCAGCTCCCATTCCCTCCTGCCCCCATCACTCAGACATGTCCAGGCCTAGGAGAGATGACTGCTTTTGCTAAAGAAAAAAATCCTCCTAGACCACCTTTGTCACAAAGACTTACATTTGTACCCAGCATCTCCTCCCGTGCCAACTTTGGGTGGGCACTAATTCCCACAGTGACAACAGTTCGAAAGTACTTCATTTGGCTGTAAAGCGCTTTGAACATAAGAACATAAGAAATAGGAGCAGGAGTAGGCCATTTGGCCTCTTGAGTCTGCTCCGTCATTTCAATAAGATCATGGCTGATCTGATCATGGACTCAGCTCCACTTCCCTGCCCGCTCCCCATAACCCTTTATTCCCTCATCGCTCAAAAATCTGACTATCTCCGCCTTAAAGGAACTGTGAGGTGAAACATTTTGGGACGAGCTGAGGTCATGAAAGGCGCGACATAAATGCGAGACTTTCAAGTCTTTAATTGGGCTGTGGATTCCTGCGGGTGCCTGAGGAGGAGGAGTGGGGGAGCGGGGGTCCGTTCAGTTGGGCTGGTGAAGCCCATCATGTTCTTTCATGTTGAGCTTTTATCCAAATGTGCAGTAGGACATCGTCATCACCATCATCATAGGCAGCGCCTCGGAATCGAGGCAGACTTGCTTGCACTCTTAGAATGAGTCTTTTGGTGGCTGAACAGTCCAATACGAGAGCCACAGTCCCTGTCACGGGTGGGACAGACCGTCATTGAGGGAAGGGGTGGGTGGGACTGGTTTGCCGCACGCTCTTTCCGCTGTCTGCACTTGATTTCTGCATGCTCTCGGCGATGAGACTCAAGGTGCTCAGCGTCCTCCCGGATGCACTTCTTCCACTTAGGGCGGTCTTTGGCCAGGGACTCCCAGATGTCAGTGGGGATGTCGCACTTTATCAGGGAAGCTTTGAGGGTGTCCTTGTAACGTTTCCTCTGCCCACCTTTGGCTCGTTTGTCGTGAAGGAGTTCCGAGTAGAGCGCTTGCTTTGGGAGTCTCGTGTCTGGCTCAAGGCCGAAGTCCAACAAAAAACCCAGGATCTAAAGAAGAGGTGGTGGATGGAGAAAGCACAGACGAGTAGGACATGTCCGAGGCCTGATCCCTGCCCACTCCAGTACCGAGAGAAAGAGAAAACACAAGAGCAGAGGCAAAGCCAAAGCAGCACCTTCTCCAAGATTGAGACTGAGGAAAGTGAGCGTGCATTGATCTCGCATTGGCTTTTAATGGCCGGGCCTTTGTGACAGGAATCCATGCATCTTGAAGAACAGCAGGCCGGGTATTGAACGCCAGACTACTGGCTCTTGAGTCTGACTGATGAAGCGCTCTGCTTTGACTGCGTATTTTTTCTCTGCTGGAATTGTCTTCTGCTGACCCTCAAGAGAAATTAGTGAGGAGCTACGGTTTTGTCAACCTTCAAAGCGTGAGGCAGGGTCGGGGGGGTGGTTGCGAGGAAAACCAGCTTTGAGGATAAATCATGATATGTCCCATTTTATCTCCCAGCATTTTTACTCCAATCAAAGATACAGCTGGAAGGTTAATTGTGCATCATTTTTATATATGCAATCTAACTGCAGCCTGTAATGAATTTATGGGATTGTGAATAAAATTGTAACCAGCTAATTGCCTCAGTTGTATCCTGCATACCATTACATTTAATATTAGCAAACCAGATTGTGTTAGATTAGCATAACAAGCTGTCAGTAATTCATTATCTGACTCCCTAATGTTGTGTCACAGGTCCATTTTTCTATTTAGCTACAAATCCTATTTATTTCTCCTCTAATGAAGCCCTGAGCACAATCAGATAGCATTCACAAATGGCAGCCAAGCAGGCATCAGACGTCGTGGCGAAAGTTGGGTGTAACACTTGATTGCCACGTTGCGTATGTTGTGGGTTCGAATCCCACTCCATTAACTTGAGCACAAAACAATCGAGTCTGACACTCCCAGGGCAGTGCTGAGGGAGTGCTGCACTGTCAGAGGTGCTGTTTTATGGATGAGACGTTAAACCAAGGCCCCGTCTGCTCTCTCAGGTGGACGTAAAAAATCCCACGGCACTATTTTGAAGAAGAGCCGGGGGTTGTTATCCCCGGTGTCCTGGCCAATAGTTATCCCTCAATCAACATGACAGAAACAGATTATCTGCTCATTATCAAATCGCTGCTTGTGGGAGCTTGCTGTGCGCAAATTGGCTGACGCGTTTCCGACATTACAACAGTGACGACACTCCAAAAGTACTTCATTGGCTGTAAAGCGCTTTGAGGCATCCGGTGGTCGTGAAAGGTGCTATATAAATGCAAGTCTTTCTTTTTCTTCAATTTGCTTTGGAAAAGGGCGGCTTGACTCTGGTGCCCTTTTGATCCATCATAGTTAGAAGTGACCCTCGGAGATTGTTAGGGGGCACTTGAGCTGAGCCAGCTGGTCAGTGCCCCCCCGCATTCTGTCCTCTTCTCCAATTTTCACCCCTCCTGAGGGCATTCGCTCTTGATGGGGTCATACCGTGGCTCACATCAGTGAGCACGACAAAAATGGATGGGTTGGACGGGTTAAACGAGGGAGAGCCAGCACAGATTTGCTAAAGGCAAGTCACGTTTGACAGATTTAATCGGGTTTTTTTAAAAAAATGGATTCATGAGGAGAATGCAGCAGATGGCGTTCGATAAGGTGTCTCGCGCGAGGCTTGTTGGGAAAGTTCAGGCGTGTGATGGGAAAGAAAATGTAGCAGCGAGGAGAGAAAGTTGGCTGTCGGACAGGAAACAAACTAGTTTTGCTTGGATCGGAGATGGGTTGTGTCATGTCTGTAAGCTTGTAATGTTTGTAGCTCCACACTGTGGATGTGGACGTATTGTGTACTGCAACTACAGAGTTAATAATTAAACAGAAACAGGGGGTTCCGGAGACTTCCGAGAGAGCTGCCTGCTATGTTAGAAAGCTGTGTGTGCTTGTGCTCTGTGAATATATCACATTTGGCGGCAAGATGGGATTTGTCGGATGATTTAAAGTTGAAATTTTGTTGGTGAGGGATTCAGCCAGCCGACAGAGAGACTTTGGAAGCTTCTGTCTTTGGAAAAAGCTACAAAATCCGAGGTAAAATACAGCACACTGTGTGAACAGCTAGAAATTAAAATGGCAGCACCTGCAGGTACAATGGGACATTTGGGTGAATATAGACACGAGCGGGAACGTTTTAAAGCGTATATGGATCGGCTCAAAATGTATTTCACTGCAAATAATATAATTGAAGTTCCAGACAATGCAGTCCAGAATCAGGCGATATTGGAACGTAAGAGAGCGATTTTCTTATTGGAAGCTGGTCCGGAATTTTATGAAACCCTTGTAAATCTGCTTGTGTCTGACGAGCCGAAGGACACACGCTTAAAGAGATTTTAATGAAGCTGGAGCAGCACTATAACTCCAAACCGTTAGAAATTGCTGACAGCTTTCGTTTCGGTACACGAAATCAAAAGTCTGATGAAAGTATCAGTGATTACTTTGTATTGTTAAAAAAGCTATCTATTCACTGTAATTTCGGAAACTTTCAAAACCCAGCATTGCGGGACCGTTTTGTTTGTGGAGTGAAAAATGCTGCGATCAGAAGAAAGTTATTGACGACGGATGACTTGACTTTTGAGATTGCTTGTCAGACAGCGAGGTCGATGGGCATGGCTGAACAATATTCCCAAGAATTTCATAATAATTACGGTTGTCAGTCAACGGAGGTGAATCGCCTGCAGGTTCAAAGTAAAAGGCGGTGGGGGCCCAAAGTCTCAGAAACTGGAAATTCTAAGAGCGTCGAAGTCGTGCTATAGGTGCCTGGGACAACTCATTGCTCAAAGTTGTCCATACGTGAAGGCAGAGTGTTTCTTCTGCAGAAAGACTGGGCATCTTGCGAAGGCATGCCGACTGAAGGGTAAACCATTTTTCAAAGCTATGAGTAGAAATCCCGAGAGACTACACAGCATGGAATAACAACAACAGGACGTGGAGATGTTAGAGTTACATGTCATCAGGAGCACGAGGTTAATGGACAGCGATTCGAAAAGTATCAAAATCCACATAGATGTTGCGGGATTCAAGATACCAATGGAATTCGGCACTGGTACATCCGTGAGTGTAGTACCGGAGTCGCTGTACCTCGACAAATTGCGTGATTTCCCATTGGAGAAAGTCAAGATAGATCTGCGAGGCTACTCGGGAGAGAAAATTCCTGTGGTAGGTCGTATCACTGTACCGGTGAAATACAAGGATCAGTTTCAGAACTTGCCTCGAATAGTAGTGAAAGGAGACAAGCCTGCCTTACTAGGAAGAAATTGGTTGAGCTCACCGAAGCTGGATTGGAGTAAGATTTTCCGTGTGGATCAACGGATGATGTTATCAAGCAGTATCCGAAGGTGTTCTGCGAAACGGGCGGTAAAGTAAGATTGTGTGGTGATTATAAAGTAACCGTAAATCAGGCTCTAGAGGGTAATGTCCCCAATACATTGCCGAATATAGAAGATTTGTTCACAACACTGACAGGTGGTCAGATCTTCTCAAAACTGGATCTTACAAATGCCTACTTACTGCTTGAACTAGATGAGAAGTCCAAATCATGCTTGACTATTAGTACTCATCTAGGCCTGTATCAATAGGTTACCGTTTGGAGTGTCTTCTGCCCCTGCCATATTCCAAGGGGTGATGAACCAGATTTTGCAAGGTATTGAAGGGGTAGTATGTTATTTGGATGACATACTAATTTCAGCACCAAATAGGCAAATTCATAATAACATATTGAATGAAGTCCTCAAACGGCTAGAGAAGCACAGAGTACGAGTGTCTGCTCGTAAGTGTGAGTTATTTAAAAACTCAGTGGAGTACTTAGGATACAGAGTAGACAAAGATGGTTTACATCCAACCAAGGGAAAACTGGATGCAATCAGAAATGCACCCATTCCCAGGAATGTCACTAAACTTCATTCATTCTTGGGTCTTTTGAACTATTATGGGAAGTCCCTACCAAATTTGGCTACCGTATTACATCCACTGAATGAACTATTGAAAAAACAGGTCCATTGGAAGTGGTCAAAAGAATGCGATACAACATTCAAGGAGTGTAAAAGCAAATTGGTAGAGAGCACCATGTTAGTTCATTATGACGTATCTAAGGAGATTAAGCTAACATGTGATGCCTCTCCATATGGAGTTGGGGCAGTAATCTCTCATGTATCACATAGTGGGGAGGAGAGACCAATTGCTTTTGCTTCACGCACTCCCAGTGCCAGTGAGAGTAATTATGCACAAATCGAAAGGGAAGCTTTGGCATTAATGTTTGGGGTCAAGATGTTTTACAAGTACTTGTATGGTCGGAAGTTTACCATTGTTACGAACCATAAGCCTCTGCCAGCAATTCTCCATCCAAAGTCCCCAGTTCCAACATAAGCTGCAGCCCGAATGCAGAGATGGGCTTTGATTTTGTCAGCATATACATATGATATTGAATACAGACGATCAGTTGATCACAGTAATGCTGATGCAATGTCGAGATTGCCTTCCCCATCACAAGTTACACTGGATAGGGAAGAAGTGTTTTATTTTTCATACATTGATGAGCTGCCAGTCACAGCTGAAGAGATTGGTAGAGCAACCAAACGTGACCCAGTTATGTCAAAGGTGTATGATTATATTGCAAATGGCTGGCCAAACCATATAACAGACAAAGATATTCATCCATTCTTCATTCGTAGGAATGAATTATCAGTCGATAAAGATTGTATCATGTGGAATGCAAGGGTGGTTATACCAAATAAATTCAAGTCCAAATTATTAGAAGACCTCCATGACCAGCACCTGGGAATGTGCTTGACCAAGAGTTTTGCACCAGTTACTTATGGTGGCCAGTTCTTGATAAAGATATAGAGTACATCATGAGTCAGTGTATGACATGTCAATCGGTAAGCAAGCAACCACTATCAGTACGATTACATTCATGGAAATGGCCTCTCAGGATGTGGCAAAGGCTACATATTGATTTTGCTGAGTTAGAAGGACAACGATTGTTCATTGTGATTGATAGCCTTTCAAAGTGGGTTGAGGTGTTCCCAATGTGGAAAATAACAACAAGTAAAACATTAGACATTTTGCGAAGTATATTTTCTTCATTTGGCCTCCCAGAAGAAATTGTTTCGGATAATGGACCACAATTTCGTTCGGAAGAATTTGCATAGTTCACGAGCAAAAATGGTGTGAAACATACCAAGGTTCCACCATACCATCCTGCTTCGAATGGTGCAGCAGAGCGCACTGTACAAATTGTAAAACGTGCCCTCATAAAACAAATGTTAGATCCAAATGCAAAGAAATGACAGTTGTCATTGGATCACAAATTGGCCAATTTTTTGATTACATATCGTAATACTCCTCACACAACTACTGGTAGAACTCCAGCAGAATTATTTCTCAAACGACAGCCACGAACCAGATTCTCGTTGTTAAAGCCAAATTTGGCACAGTCCATTGAAGAGACACAATTAAGACAGAAAGAGAATCATGATAGAGGTAAAGAGAGAAGTGTGAAATTAAACCAGAAGGTGAGAGTGAAGAACCATCACCATAAATGGTTAAAGTGGTTACTAGGAAGAGTGGTAAAGATATGTAGTCCTCGAGGATATTTGATAAAGATGTTTGATAATGGACAGGTTAGGTTTGTTCATATTGATCATATTTATCTACAGACATAGAAGGAGTTGAAGGTGGGAATGATTCAATTATTTCTGACTCAACAGATAGTTTTGATACACCAGTAGCATAGCCTACATCTAATGTACTGGAAACAAATCCAAGAGAAAATCAGAATGCAAGTCTGAGTCCGAGTCAGGAAAACAAACAGCCTGAAGTTAGTGAGTTCAAATGAAAATCAGGGAAATTCCGTGGAGGAAAACGTTCCTTAGGAGGAGCCTCGAATGAGTTTAGATTCGACACCATGTTTGGAAGGTTCTGTTCGAGAGTGAAGGTATCATCTTCGAAACAGAAAACAAGTGGTTAAGTTAAATTTGTAAAAAGGGAAAAAATTAAGTCTATATCCTGTGTTATGTATAAACATACAAGTTATGTATGATGTTGTTATAATAACTTCTTCATTAAGGAGGGAGAAGTGTAATGTCTGTAAGCTTGTAATGTTTGCAGTTCCACACTGTGGATATGGACGTATTGTGTACTGCCAATGACAGAGTTAATAATTAAACAGAACCAGGGGGTTCTGGAGACTTCCAAGAGAGCTGCCTGCCATGTTAGAAAGTTGTGCGTGCTTGTGCTCTGTGAATATATCACAGGTTGGAACTGGTATTTTCTAGGGGTCAGTGCTAGGCACACTTCAGTTCTTGGTACACATCGATGATTTGTTCTTGGGTATAGGAAGTAGTAGATCGAAATTTGATGGCGGGACAAAACTAGTGTGCTTGGCAAACAGCAACGAGGACTTGAAAAGATTCCAGGACCATCTGGCGAGGTTAGGGAATGGGAGGGCAGGTGGCAAATACAGTTCAATGTGAGGGGGTGTGAAGTAATACATTTCGGGAAGAGAAACAAGGAATGGGAACTTAGGACTGCAGCACAGGGACAACAACAACTTGTATTTATATAGCGCCTTTAACATAGTAAGACGTCCCAAAACGCTTCACAGGAGAAAAAAAAATGAACACCGAGCCATATAAGGAGAAATTAGGACAGGTGACCAAAACATAAGAACATAAGAAATAGGAGCAGGAGTAAGCCATACGGCCCCTCGAGCCTGCTCTGCCATTTAATACGATCATGGCTGATCCGATCATGGACTCAGGTCCACTTCCCCGCCTGTTCCCCATAATCCCTTCTTCCCTTATCGGTTAAGAAACTGTCTATCTTTGTCTAAAATTTGTTCAATGTCCCAGCTTCCACAGCTGTCTGAGGCAGCGAATTCCACAGATTGGTCAAAGAGGTAAGTTTTAAGGCGCGTCTTAAAGGAGGGAGAGGTAGGAGGGGGAGAGGTTTAGGCAGGGGGCATCTTGTCTTGTGATCATGTTTGGGCTAATGTTTATGGTGTGAGAACAATGGACACAATGGCATGGGAGAAGGTTGGATGATGGCGAGGTGGGGGGGTGGGGGGGGCGAGGGGTGGAGGAGAAAAAAATATAGTTTACCTCGAAAAAATTGATTGAACGAGGTGGAAAATAATTACAGAGACAATGCCAATTGCAAAATCTAAAGTTACAGGCTGTGACAAAAATGTACTCTTTTTTTTTTTTGCCTGTGTTGAATTTTTGAACAACTTGTGTTTTGTACTCCGGGAATCAGCAGGGAAGGGGTTAAATCACCGGGTGACCCCCAAAGGAAATGAACCCGTCAGTTAAATTCTGGACATCCTGGCTAATTGATAATATTGAGGACAGCAGCATATCCAAGGTGTCGATTGGCTGGTGCCGTTGTATTCAAAGGCCGGCATCTTTTGCCATTGTCGAAGATTCTCTTCATTCAGTATTCATGAATGGGCCCTATTTGTTCCCGGGTAGTTAATAAGAGATGCAGTCGTCTTGCTACTTTGGGAAATGACATCTGTCGGGGCAGTTCATCAGCCTGAGTTGCTCAGCTGTGGGATCAGCCTCTGGCGGTGTAGTGACTTTGATTGACACTTGTTTCTGAGAGCCTTTGGAGGAGAAGGCAACGATCATTAATTGGCTGGAGCCTTCTGTGATGGACAGCTGCTGGTCACAGACTCTCTCTTAAATTTTCCGTTGCCAATCTTTCCAATTCTTTGTCAAATCACAAACGCCAGAGGTCACCTTGCACACATCAAGGATCACTCTGCGCCAATGCTCTTAGCCAAAAGGCCGAGAGCCACTGCACCGTTCCTGGAAGTACTGCAATACCAGGTTCGTGCCATGGAGGTGGATGGGTCAGGCCCCCCACACACCTCCGTGGAGGTGGATGGGTCAATCCACCCCACCCACCTCCTATTTCCTCTCTTAGACTGGCAAGACTCCAGGCAGGCTTTCGTCATCAGCCAGTGAATGAATCCCACAGCCAAACAGCCATTTCTTCATCTATCTTAACTATGTGAAGAAATAGGAGCAGGAGTAGGACAGACGATCATGGCTGATCCGATCATAGACTCAGCTCCATTTCCTTGTCCGCTCCCCACAACCCCTTATTCCCTTATCGGTTAAGAAACTGTCTATCTTTGTCAACTTGTGGGCTCAAAGTCTGCAGCTTAGATTTGGTAAGACAGTACGTTCAGCCTGCTGTCAGAGAGCACATGTGTGGTGGCATGTAGTATATTTCAGTATTCAGTGTACAGAGAAAGAAAGAAAGAACTTGCATTTATATAGCAGCTTTCAGGACCGCTAGACGTTCCAAAGTGCTTTGCAGCCAATGAAGTACTTTTTGAAGTGTCGTCACTGTTGTAATGTAGAAAACATGGCAACCAATTGTGCACAGCAAGCTCCCGTGAGATAGCGACCTGATAATTTGGTGTTAGTTCAGGGATAATTGTTGGCCAGGACACCAGCCAGCTCTTCTTCGAGATAGTGCCATGGGACCTTTCACCTGCGAGGGCAGTCGGAGCCTCAGTTTAACGTCTCATCTGAAATGAGGGCACCTCTGACAGTGCAGCACTCCCTCAGAACTGCATTGGGAGTGTCAGCCTGGATTATGTACTCAAGTCTTTGGAGTGGGACTTGTACCCACAACTTTCGGACTCCGAGGCAAGTGCGTTACCAACTGAACCACAGAGAGCTGCATGGGCGATGGTTATGCTGAGGTTGATAGAGTTTGAGCTCTACAGCACAGAAGGCTGAAATTTGTAATGGCTGTGCCCAGGTGACTTTTCAGCAGATAAGTAACCTGGTCCATTTTAACTGCCCATCCCTGTCCAGTTTCCACCGGACGAGTAGGATTAAAATCAACCACTTGGACCCACAACCTTCTGATTCAGAGGTGGACGTGATGCCAAGGGTCCTCTGTTTTATGGTCCCGACCTGCATGAGAACACCAATGGCAGGTCGGGGCCATGAAAAGAGCGACAAGCATCCCTGGAACCAGCGTGGCGGTGTACCGCCTCGGAGCAGCGCGAGCTGGTGCAGGAGAGCAACGTTTTGGAGGAGGGCGACTGGATTGGACATCATCATAATCCAGGTCGATGATTGGAGTGGGCAGGTACAGCAGGAGCGGCGAGGTCGGGCCGAAGGAGCGGCGAGAGACTGTAGAGGGACGTGATCGGGACCCAGGAGAGGCGAGGGCCCAGGGGCAGCACGGGCCAGCCCACACTACGATATGTGTGCGCACTAGGTCCGTGCAGCAGAGCTGGTCTCCAGTCGTCTTGGGTAACCCTTGCCACTGGACCAAGACCTATCTCTGTCAAGCCCCGTGCGGTGGCTGGTGTGCAACGGCCACCACACGTTAAAAAAAATCCACGCACAGGCATCTTCCACCCTTCAACATGTAGTTCGGGATCTGGAATATTAGGTCCTTCACTGAAACACCTGTGAACTCATCCCTTTTTGGTGTGGAAGCAAGTCATCCTCGATATGAGGGACCGCCTAAGAAGAAGGTTATATCAACTGGGTCTCATTATCATGTTCCTGGAGAAGATTAAAGGGAGATTTAATAGAGGTGTTCAAACTATATGGGGCTTTGATGGAGTAAATAAGGTGAAACGGTTTCTCCTGGCAGAAGGGTCGACAACCAGAGGATGCAGATAAGAGATAATTGGTGAAAGAATCAGTAGGGTAGATGAGAATTTTTTTACAAAGTGAATTATGATCTGGAATACTCTGCCTGAAAGGGTGGTGGAAGCAGATTCAATCGTAACTTTCAAAAGGGAATTGGATATATACTTGAAGGGGGGAAAATAATATTGCAGGGCTGTGGGGAAAGAGCAGGGGGAGTGGAACTAATTGGATAGCTTGACCAAAGAGACGGCATAGACACAATGGGTCAAATTAGCTCATTCTGTTAGATTCTATTATTCTAGACGTTGGGCAGGAAAGGGTGCACTTTGAATCATAAGCGAGGGTAAGGTCAGCTTACAGGAATGACTTTTGAAGATATCCTGCATAAAAACCCAAAGACAACAACAATAACAACTTCTATTTATATAGCGCCTTTAATGTCGTGAAACGTCCCAAGGTGCTTCACAGGAGTATTATGAGATTTTTAAAAATTTGACACCAAGCCGCATAAGTAGAAATTAACGCAAGTGACCAAAAGCTTGGTCAAAGAGGTATGATTTAAAGAGCGTCTTGAATGAAGAAAAGTGAGGTAAAGAGGCGGAGAGTTTTAGGCAGGGAGTTCCAAAACTTGGGGCCAAGGCAGCAGAAGGCACAGCCACCAATGGTTGAGCGATTATAATCAGGGATGCACGAGAGAGCAGAATTAGAGCAGTGCAGGCATCTCGGAGGTGGAGGGGTGGAGAGACTACAGAGATAGGGAGGGGTGTGACCATGGAGGGATTTGAAAGTAAGGATGAGAATTTTGAAATTGAGGCACTGCTTAACCAGAAGTCAATGTAGGTCAGCGAGCTCAGGGGTGATGAGTGAGTGGGACTTGGTGCGAGTTAGGACATGGGCAGCCGAGCTTTGGATCACCTCTAGTTTACGAAGGGTAGACACAGTTGTTGCAGCAAATCCTGAGACTACAGCTTACTTCTCAGTACTAAAATGGGCACGGGGTAGATTAATGACAGCAACTATAGTATTCCTCATGTACAGAAGGATAGCCTTGAAGGTAGAGTCTGATGCAAATCGGAGGGAGAGAGGGGACAGAAATCCTGGGGATGGGGCAAGCATAGTCAAAGATATTGAAAGAAACTTGCATTTATCATAGGCAATCCCTCGGAATCGAGGAAGACTTGCTTCCACTCTTAGAATGAGTCCTTAGGTGGCTGAACAGTCCAATATGAGAACCACAGTCCCTGCCACAGGTGGGACAGACAGTCGTTGAGGGAAAAGGAGGGTGGGACTGGTTTGCCGCACATTCTTTCCGCTGCCTGCGCTTGATTTCTGCATGCTCTCGCCGATGAGACTCGAGGCTCTCAGTGCCCTCCCGGATGCACTTCCTCCACTTAGGGCGGTCTTTGGCCAGGGACTCTCAGGTGTCGCACTTTATCAGGGAGGCTTTGAGGGTGTCCTTGTAACGTTTCCTCTGTCCACCTTTGGCTTGTTGCCATGAAGGGGTTCCAAGTAGAGCGCTTGCTTTGGGCATGCGGACACTGTGGTCAGTGCTTCAATGCTGGGGATGTTGGCCTGAATGAGGACATTAATGTTGTTGCGTCTGTCCACCCAGGGGATTTGTAGGATCTTACGGAGGCATCATTGATGGTATTTCTCCAGCGACTTGAGGTGTCTACTGTACATGGTCCATGTCTCTGAGCTATATAGGAGGGTGGGTGTTACTACAGCCCTGTAGACCATGAGCTTGGTGGTAGATTTGAGGGCCTGGTCTTCGAACACTCTTTTCCTCAGGCGGCCAAAGACTGCGCTAGCGCACTGGAGGCAGTGTTGAAACTCCTCATCAATGTCTGCTTTTCTTGATAAGAGGCTCCCGAGGTATAGGAAATGGTCCTCATTGTCCAGGGCCGCGCCGTGGATCTTGATGACTGGGGGGCAGTGCTGTGCGGCGAGGACAGGCTGGTGGAGGACCTTTGTCTTACGAATGTTTAGCGTAAGGGCCATGCTTTCATACGCCTCAGTAAATACGTCGACTATGTCCTGGAGTTCAGCCTCTGTATGTGCGCAGACGCAGGCGTCGTCCGCGTACTGTTGCTCAACGACAGAGGTTGTGGTGGTCTTGGACCTGGCCTGGAGACGGTGAAGGTTGAACAGCTTCCCGCTGGTTCTGTAGTTTAGTTCCACTCCAGCGGGGAGCTTGTTGACTGTGTGGTGGAGGATGGCAGCGAGGAAGATTGAGAAGAGGGTTGGCCCTTATACATGGCCTTCTTCGACCTTACAAAGGCCTTTGACGCTGTCAACCGCGAGGGTCTATGGAGCGTCCTCCTCCATTTTGGATGCCCTAAAAAGTTCGTCAACATCCTCCGCCTGCTCCACGACGACATGCAGGCCGTGATCCTTACCAACGGATCCATCACAGACCCAATCCACGTCCGGACCGGGGTCAAACGGGGCTGCATTTATTTATATAGCACCTTTCACAACCGTGGGACGTCCCTAAGCACTATACAGCCAATGAAGTACTTTTGGAGTGTAGTCACTGTTGTCATGTGAGAAACGCGGCAGCCAATTTGCGCACAGCAAGCTCCCACAAACAGCAATGTGATAATGACCAGATAATCTGTTTTTTTTTTAAGTGATGTTAATTGAGGGATAATTATTGGCCAGGACACCCTGAGAACTCCCCTGCTCTTCTTGAAAATAGTGCCATGGGATCTTTTCCTTCTACTTGAGAGGGCAGACGGGGCCTCTGTTTAATGTCTCATCCAAAAGACGGCACCTCCATCAGTGCATCACTCCCTCAGCACTGCTCTGGACTGTCAGCCTAGATTTTTGTGCTCAAGTCTCTGGAGTGGGACTTGAACCCACGAACCTTCTGAGTCAGAGGCAAAAGTGCTGCCCTCTGAGCCATGGAGAGTTAGTTGGGAATGGCTATGCTGAGGTCTATTGAGAGGGAGGTCTATTGAGAGGGAGGTCTATTGAGAGGGAGATCTATTGAGAGGCAGGACTGCAGCATAGTAGGTTGAAACTTGGAATGGTCATAACCAGGTGGCTTTCCAGGAGTTAAGTAACCTGGTCCATTTTAACTGCCACCCTGTCCAGTGTCCAAGCAGGTAGGGTCGCAATCAAGCTCCATCATCGGGCAGACAGTCGATATAAACAGTTCATTGGTACAAGATGTTTGCCAGTGTTCGAGACCCCGTACAAGCCAAGCACCAGTCAGGAGATGATGGGAAAAGATGCGGGAAGCGGCGGGGGGGGGAAAAAGGTGAAGTCAGTAACAGAATGAGTCTTGTTGGCCTCATGAATTAGTAATAATGAGGGTCAAATCCTCCGTCTCTCCCAAAAATAATATAAACCTTCAGCAGTTTGCTAATGGAGGTCGCACTACAGTTAAACGATCCAAGAATCCTCCCCAACAGCTGAAGCAGCGATTTAAATATTTAAAAAAAATGAAGCATTGCATTTCACGTGTTTAAATGCTTGACAGGCCTGTAACCATGGTAACGGATCCAAAGAGCCGGTGTATTTGATGGCCAGCAAGATGGAAAATCAAAGCTCTATTGCAACTCCTAAACTTTTTTAAAAAGCTTTTGTAAAATAGAGGTTCACTGTTTCTTCTTTTCAAAAAATAAAAGCAAAAAAGTTATTACATATCCTCCAATCCTTCCCTGCCACTTTGAAGAAAATGTTGACTTATTTTGACAGGCGCATTTTGCTGAATTAATTTATATATATTTTCTCCTGCTTACCCGTTTTATCTCAGGTCCGTTCAGACTAGTTCATGAACCTCCAGGAGCATTGCAGCTGTCTCGATGGACATGTGATCCAAAGAGAGAGGAGTGTAGGCAGACCTCGTTCTATCTTGAGTAAATGTGCCCAAGGCCAGGGGACTGATCGAGTCATGTACCTGCTCCAGTCAGGGTCTACGAATCTGCCATCTGATTAAAGCCACTAATTCAGGGAAAGAAGATAAGCATGTGAGAAATAGGAGCAGGAGTAGGCCATTCGGCCCCTTGAGCCTGCTCCGCCATTCAATACGATCATGGCTGATCATAACATAAGAAATAGGAGCAGGAGTAGGCCATTCGACCCCTCGAGCCTGCTCCGCCATTTAATAAGTTCATGGCTGATCTAATCATGGACTCAGTTCCACTTCCCTGCCTGCTCCCCACAACCCCATATTCCCTTATCATTTAAGAAACTGTCTATTTCTGTCTTAAATTTATTCAATGTCCCAGCTTCCACAGCTCTCTGAGGCAGCGAATTCCACAGATTTACAACCCTCTGAGAGAAAAAATTTCTCCTCATCTCTGTTTTAAATGGGCGGCCCCTTATTCTAAGATCATGCCCCCTAGTTGTAGTCTACCCTATCATTGGAAACATCCTCTCTGCATCCACCTTGTCAAGCCCCCTCATAATCTTATACGTTTCGATAAGCTCACCTCTCATTCTTCTGAATTCCAATGAGTAGAGGCCCAACCTACTCAACCTTTCCTCATAAGTCAATCCTCTCATCCCCGGAATCAACCAAGTGAACCTTCTCTGAACTGTCTCCAAAGTAAGTATATCCTTTCCTAAATATGGAAACCAAAACTGCACGCAGTATTTCAGGTGTGGCCTCAACTCCACCTGCCCGCATTATCCCCAGAGCCCTTGATTCCCTTAGCACTCCCAAAAATCTTTAATACACTCATCAACAGAGTATCCACAGCCCTCTGGGGTAGAGAATGCCAAAGATTCACCACCCTCTGAGTGAAGAAATACCTCCTCATCTCACTCGTAAATAACCCCTTATTCGGAGACTATGACCCCCTAGTTCTCGACTCTTTAGCCAGGAGAGGCAGTCTCTCAGCATCTACCCTGTCAAGCCCTCTAACAGTTTTACATGTTTCAACGAGATCACCTCTCATTCTTCTAAAGCTCCTCATGGGACAACCTGAAAACAACAGAACAAGGTGAAACGTGTTAATTGAGGAGAAAATCAAGTATATAGGCGTGTAGTTTACACATGACTTATGCTCAGATAGCAGCGTAATGTGTGCAGGATCGAATGAAATAGCACTGGAGTGCTTTATGGGGTCCAGCCAGATCTGGCGGTGAATGGCTAAACCAATTGTCCGCCATATTGTTCCTCTTTTACAATGGTTCAAAAGTCCGTTCGGTCGCAGAAGTCTCCTCCCACTAAACTGGCCACGGCCCCAGGTCGGAATGGCAGACCTCCCTCGTGGGGGAAATCTAGAACTTGGGGGCATAGTCTCAGAATAAGTGGCCGCCCATTTAGAACTGAGATGAGGAGGAATTTCTTCTCTCAGAGGGTCATGAATCTGTGGAATTCTCTGCCCCAGAGAGCTGTGGAGGCTGGGTCATTGAATATATTTAAGGCGGAGATAGACAAGATTTTTGAGCGATTAGGGAGTGAAGGGTTATGGGGAGCGGGCGGGGAAGTGGAGCTGAGGCCAGGATCAGATCAGCCATGATCTTATTAAATGGCGGAGCAGGCACGAGGGGCCAAATGGCCCACTCCTGCTCCTATTTCTTATGATCTTACGACTGAGCTTGTTCAGATGAGTTCATCGCTTTGCGGACCGATACCAGGACGCACAGGCGCCCGTTGTCGCATGAATCCAGCGTTAATCGCCTGTACCCACAGGTACCGGCAGTCCATTGAAGCGTGACCCAGGTCCCTGTCCCCTGTGGCTGAATGTTTTAAAATTCAGCTTTCATTAGTCTAAATTCAGTCAGTTGGAGCCGAGCAGGCCACCCCTGGGTAGCTTCAATTGACTGATGGTCACAGGTCTTGTGTACCAAGGACAGGTCAAACAGCCAATTGAAACCAATTATGAAATGAGACCAAGAACATTGTGGTGTTGGAGAACTCCCATTGCTCCTATCACCAATTGATCACCCTGCCTGATTCATGGTCATTTTTACACTGCTGCTCCTGCTATTGAGTCTGCACGGAAGCTTCGGCGTCAGTCCAACTCAGCGCATTCGGGGCCGCATTTTACCGCTTCCATTTTCCCACATTACAGCAGACTATACTCCAAAAGTACTTCATTGGCTGTAAAGCGCTTTGAGACGTGCGGTGGTCGTGAAAGGCGCTATATAAATGCAAGTCTTTCTTTCTTACTCCCCCAGCGGAAATGCCACACTGTGTAACATTCGGACAGTATTGTGTATGTGTACAAAAGCAAAATACTGCCGATGCTGGAAGCTGCAATAAAAACAGAAAATACTGGCAATCTCAGCGGGTCAGGCAGCATCTGTGGCGAGAGAAACAGAGTTAACGTTTCGGGTCGATGATCCTTCGTCAGAACTGGCGAATGTTGGAAAGGAGCAGATCCTTAAGGAGCACTTAAAGCGGGGAGGGTTAGGGAGGAAAGAACAAAAGGAAGGTCTGTGATAGGGTGGAGGACAGGAGAGATTAGAGAGACAAAAGGGCCGACTTGAGATGGCAATGGCAGAAGTTAGAAAAAGGTTAATCTATATAGGGTGTGAATGGTGGGATAATGTCTAGCTGCCATTGGAGACAAAGAGAGAGTATGTCTTACCTCCTCTGCCCTCTACCCCTGCCTGCTAACATTCCTGAAGAAAAGGATATAATATTGGGGTTTTAGATATGATGCAAGACAGGCCTTCGCACAGAACGCCTCCCTCCTCCCCTCCACCGGAAGTTCACCATTTGCTGGAGTCACTCACGTGTCAGTTGATGGAACTGTTGACAGCATTGCCCAGCCGAAGCACTGCCAACAACATAGTTGTGCCTTGCGCCAGCTCTGTGATGGAGCTACCTGCCAAGGGCATTGCCTCGATGGCATCTCATCACCTCGGTCTGCCCTGTGGCTCAATGCCTTTCCTGGCCAGCCTTGTCCCACGGTAAGTGTCAGCCGTGGCTCAGTGGGCAGCACTCTGACCTCCGAGTCAAAAAGGTTGTGGGTTCAAGTCCCACGCCAGAGACTTGAGCACAAAATCTAGGCTGGCACTCCCAGTGCAGTGCTGAGGGAATGCTGCACTGTTGGAGGTATGTGGGTCTTTTTCCTACGGGTTTCAGACACCAAGACTTATAAGAACACTGAGACACAACAAAGATTTGATTTATCCAATATAATGGACTTCATTTGTCCAATACAATGGACTTTATTTAAAGTACCAAAAGACTATTAGTTCCCTAAGTTCACAGATTGAAAATTCCTTCCCCCGCAATATGTATGCTTTGAGTTAACTTGTATACATACAGTTAACAATCCCTTCCTCGCAATAAAAATGCGCCGAGCCATGTGGTTTACGTACAGTCCTTCTCGAGTGATCAATTCGAGTTGGTGTAGGTTCCGAGAGTTTGGCTGTCGGGTCAAAAACACCTATCTTGGTTTCTTGTTAAGGCTCGAGTTAGCAGCCCTTTGTACAGTTCATGTACAAGGCATGGTCTGCTGTCCAGTTTCTGTTTGGCCAGAGAGAACATAATCCTTTTGCTGATTGACCGATTTGATGTCATAGATTCTGGCCAGATACTGTCATCAAAGTTTTTGCACTCATTACCAAGGTTTTCTGCGCCCGTTCGAAACAATGTTCTCTGTACAGCCTTCTGATGTTTGCGTGTCACTTTATTTCTCCCCCCGGCACCCCCTTCTTTTGCTCAGCAGTCTCGAGCACAAGCCTTCAGGTGCCATTGTCTGGATGAGCCGTTAAACCGAGGCCCCATCTGCTCGCTCAGGTAGATGTAAAAGAACTCGTGGCACAATTTTGAAGAAGAGCAGAGGCGAGTTCTTCCCAGCCTCCTAGCCAGCATTTAGCCCTCAACCTCGCCAGTCTATCAACGGAACTGAAGCCCCTCATCCCTGGACTCATTCGCGTAAATCTTTTCTGCACCTTCTCTGAGGTCTTCCTAAAGTGCGGTGCCCAGAATTGGTATATTATCGGATAAGGTGTATAAGGTCACACTTGGGTTTATGCGGAGTGGGAGCTGGCTTATCAGTGTGTTTGTTGCCCACTGAGGCCTAAAACGTAACATAGAGGAGAAAAAAGGCCAAGTATTTGATCGACCAATTCAATTTTTCAATTGCCAGCCTGAGTTGAAGGAGCTATTGTGCAGGCTAACATCAGTGTTGAAAAGATGCAGATCATAGGAATAGGTGTAGGCTATTCAGCCCCTCGAGCCGAGAAGATTAAGTGCGTCAAGAAGCACCGGTTAGCTTGGGTTTAAAAGCCTATATAGTTGTAAGAGGAAGGAAAGATTGAGCAAGGGAAGGGGCTAAGCAGCTGATTTCTCAGAGGCAGTTTGTTCAGGGATATGAGAGATAGCCCTCCCTCCTCCCCTCCCCCATCTCCCTTCCCTCCTCCTCCCCTCACGCCCACCTCCCTTTCCTCCCCGCCCCCTGCCCCTTCCTCCCCTACCCCCTCTCCACCCTCCTCGCCTCCTCCCCTCCCCCTCCTCCCCCCCTTCTCCCCTCCTTGCCACCCTTCCTCCCCTCGCACCCACCTCCCCTTCCTCCCCTCCCCCTCCGCCCTCCTCCCCTCCCCCTCCCCTCGCCGCCACCTCCCCTTCCTCCCCTCCCACTCCCCCCTCCTCCCCTTCCTCCCCTCCCCCCTCCCCTCCGCTCCTCCTCCCCTCCCCTTCCTCCACTCCCCCTCCTCCCCTCCTTGCCACCCTTCCTCCCCTCACCCCTCCTCCCCTCTCCCTCCCCTACCCTCCTCCTCCCCTCCACCCTGACCCCTCTCCGTGTAAACACAGCTTCCCATCCCGACCCCATCTCCGTGTAAACACAGCCTCTCACCCCAACCCCTCTCTGTGTAAACACAGTCTCTCACCCCGACCCCTCTCCGTGTAAACACAGCCTCCCACCCCGACCCCTCTCCGTGTAAACACAGCCTCCCACCCCGAATCTCTCCGTGTAAACACAGCCTCTCACCCCGACATCTCTCCGTGTAAACACAGTCTCTCACCCCGACATCTCTCCGTGTAAACACAGTCTCTCACCCCGACCCCTCTCCGTGTAAACACAGCCTCCCATCCCGACCCCTCTCCGTGTAAACACAGTCTCTCACCCCGACATCTCTCCGTGTAAACACAGTCTCTCACCCCGACATCTCTCCGTGTAAACACAGTCTCTCACCCCGACCCTTCTCCGTGTAAACACAGCCTCCCATCCCGACCCCTCTCCGTGTAAACACAGCCCTCTCACCCTGACCCCTCTCCGTGTAAACACAGTTTCTCACCCTGACCCCTCTCCGTGTAAACACAGTCTCTCACCCCGACCCCTCTCCGTGTAAACACAGCCTTCCATCCCGACCCCTCTCCGTGTAAACACAGCCCTCTCATCCTGACCCCTCTCCGTGTAAACACAGTCTCTCACCCTGACCCCTCTCCGTGTAAACACAGTCTCTCACCCCGACCCCTCTCCGTGTAAACACAGCCGTTCCACCTCACTGCGACCCCTCGAACAATGCTCGTGATCGTGCTATTTAGAACAGGTGGAGAAGCGGGAACAGTGCTTCATTCTCTGTATCCCGATGGCCCCATTGGTTGTCTCCCGTGGTGGACATCCCTGTATTCTGACAGACCCCTCAGACACTTTGAAGAGGATGAATTTCCCCGTGAATCCCTCCCAGTGATCCTCGGACTCGCTCTGACCACAGTGACTCCGGTGATGACTGAGCGAGAGAGGTGAACATGGAGAACTAACTCCCAGACACAAATGGAGGGACAGAAAGACCTATTTTCCATGAGAAGCCTTCTCGCCTCCTTCTTGCTGCACAGCCCACGGTCTGTTTTGATACTAAATTGTTTTCTTTACAGATCTGTTTATGAGAGATGAGATCTGACTGACACTGGGTTGTGTATTTGCTCCATGGGCGAGCTCTCACCTCTTCACCTTTCCTCAGGGGAAATCAGGACATTATTTAAAATGAGTAGCATCAATGCCTGCAGTGCTCGTTCATAGAATTGTACAGCACAGAAGGAGGACATTCGGCCCATCGTTCCTGTGTCGGCTCTTTCAACGAGCTCACCAAGTGTCCGCCGTGGCTCAGTGGGTAGCAGCATTCGCCTCTGAGTAAGAAGGTTGTGGGTTCAAGTCCCACTCCAGGAACTTGAGCATTTTAAATTCATGCTGCCACTCCCAGTGCAGTGCTGAGGGAGTGCCGCACTGTCGGAGGTGCCGTCTTTCGGGTGAGTCGCTAAACCGAGGCCCCGTCTGCCCCCTCAGGTGGACGTAAAAGATCCGATGGCACTATTTCGAAGAAGCGCAGGGGAGTTATCCCCGGTATCCTGGTCAATATTTACCCCTCAATCAACATCACAAAAAAATAGTTTATCTGGTCATTTACCACATCGCTGTTTGTGGGAGCTTGCTGTGCGCAAGTTAGCTGCCGCGTTTCTGACATTACGACAGTGACTACACTTCAAAAAGTACTTCATTGGCTGTGAAGTGCTTTGAGACCTCTGGTGGTTGTGAAAGGCGCTATATAAATCCAAGTCTTTCTTCTTTCTAGTCCAATTGCCCCACTCCTTCCCCATCACTCCGCAAATTATCTTTCTTTTCAAGTAATTATCCAATTGCTTTTTTGAAAGTTACTATTGATTCTGCTTCCACCTTCTTCTTAGGCGGTCCCTTGAAGCGAGGATGACTTGCTTCCACGCCAAAAAGGGATGAGTTTACAGGTGTTTCAATGAAGGACCTAATATTCCAGATCCCAGACTACATGTTGAAGGGTGGAAGATGCCTGTGCGTGGATTTTTTTAACGTGGGGTGACCGTTGCACACCAGCCACCACACGGGCTTGACAGAGCTAGGTCTTGGTCCAGTGGCAAGGATTAACCAGGATGACTGGAGACCTGCTCTGCTGCACGGACCTAGTGCGCGCACATATCGCAGTGTGGGCTGGTCCGTGCTGCCCCTGGGCCCTCGCCTCCTCTGGGCCCCGAACTCGCGCCTCTCCTTCGCCCCGACCTCGCCGCTCCTGCTGTACCTGCCCACGCTCCAATCAGCGACCTGGGTTCTGGTGACGTCCAATCCAGTCCCCCTCTTCACTGCCATCGCCCTCCTGCACCAGCTCGCGCTGCTCCCTGGAGTGGTCTGCTCCTTTTATGGCCATGACCTGCCGCTGGTGTTCCCTCGCAGGTCGGTACCTTAAAAGGAGCAGCGTGCAGCGACCCCTCTCCACCATCCTTCCAGGCAGTGCATTCCGGATCATAACAACTCACTGCGTAAAAAGTTTTTTGTTAAATCCTCATCTAGCCTCTGGTTTCTTTGCAAATTATTGGAGAAGCTAGGGTTGTTGTCCTTGGAGCAAAGAAGGTGAGGGGGAGATTTAATGAAGGTGTTCAAAATCCTGAAGGGTTTTGACAGAGTAAATAGGGATAAACTGTTTCCACTGGAAGGAGGGACACAGATTTAAGATAATTTGCAAGGATGGTGGGAGCAAATTCAGTAATAAACTTCCAAAAGTGAATTGGATAAATACTTGAATTGGGGGAAAACTTGCGGGGCTATGGGGAAAGAGCGGAGGCTGGGGGTGGGGGTGGGACTAATTGGATAGGACTTTCAAAGAGCCGGCACGGGTACGATGGGCCGAATGGCCTCCTTCTGTGCTGTATCACGTGGAGGCTGAGGGGTTAATGTTCTGTGGGCAGTGTCTCTGATGTTCCAGTGTTTGATGGTCTCGATATCGAGTGTGTGGAAGTGCCAGGAGGGCATTCTAGCTCGCCATGAGGGACACTGTTTGCAGCCCTTGCACTCGGAAGGATTGGATGGGGAGGGGAAACAACCAGGTTCTCTGCTCCGAATCACCAACATGATTTCAAAATGGGGTCTGAACAGGGTAGATGGAGAGAAACTGTTCTCATTGGCGGTGGGGCCGAGAACCAGAGGACACAGATTTAACATGATTGGCAAAAGAACACCTCGCCCAGCTCCCACTGTATAACAACCACGGAAGTAAACAAACGGAACCTCAGGTTTACCGATTTTATTACGAGAGAAGATTCAGTCATGCAACCTCCGAAATACAAGAGGTTTCAAGTACAATTTATACAGGTTTTGGAGAGGAGCACCCTCCTACAGAATCCTCAATAGGTCTAATTCTATCAGCGAAGTTACATTGATTTGTCGGCTCTTATCAAACTGTCTCTGAGTGGTATCTGCAATTGCCCATCTTTGATGGTGTTGTTCCATCACTTGCACTTTGCCTCAGTATAATCGACGCCTAAACTGGCTTCCTTATCTCTTCCTCAGAGACTTCTGATCAACAACTGCTGATTTTGCTGTTTAAGTATTACAGAGGTTACAGATTCAGTTTAATGGGTTATGCATTTGTGCTATACCTACATAAGCAAGTGTTACATACATAGGCAATTATACAGACCCTCCTACTACTGATAAGTTCAGTACCTTCAGCATAATTCTGACCACCTATTTGCAACTCTTGCAATTTGTCCCTTACACTGCGTAAAAAAGTTTTTCTTCATGTCGTGATTGGCAGAGAGCCGGCACGGGCTCAGCGGGCTGAATGGCCTCCTACTGTGCTGTAACCATTCTATGATTCGATGATAACATGGCAGCCACAGCTGGAGAGCGCTCGGGTGCACATGTGAGAGGACAGGGCTCGGCTCAACGATCACATTTGCAGGTCTGGCTCGTGTCCTTTGCCATCAGCTCGGTGTAACTTGGCTGCAGCGTTTCCTACATTGCAACAGTGACTACACGTCCCAAAAAAAGTACTTCATTGGCTGTAAAGCGCTTTGGGACGTCTGGTCGTCATGAAAGACGCTATAGAAATGCAAGTCTTTCTTTCTTTCATCATGGATTAACTTGATTACAAATGTGTTTTTTAGATATATATATAATAGTCCCTGCGCTCATACCAACTGCCCTTCTTCTTTAAAAGTAGCATTTTGTGCTAGGGTCAAAGGTTGAAGGTTTAGCATGAGACAGATTAAAGAAAAACGTGGCATGCCAGCCATAAGTTAACCTTACAGCAGCAGCAGTGTAAGAAGTAATGTGGTGCCACAGTAAGTTGTAGATGTAGAGACTCGACACTCTGATTGCCCCGCCCCTCCCCCCCCCCACCCCCCCGCCTCAGGAGGACTCCAAGGTTAAACACCACTGTGTGCTGGAGAGCGCACGGGTGCAGATGTGAGAGGAGGACATCATTGTCATCATCATAGGCATTTCCTCAATCGAGGATGACTTGCTCCCATGCCAAAAAGTTCACAGGCGTTTCAATGAAGGACCTAATATTCCGGATCCCGAACTACATCCTGAAGGGTGGAAGATGCCTGTGCATGGATTTTTTTAACGTGGGGTGACCGTTGCACACCAGCCACCACACGGGCTTGACAGAGCTAGGTCTTGGTCCAGTGGCAAGGGTTAACCAAGACGACTGGAGACCTGCTCTGCTGCACGGACCTAGCAGAAAAGGTACAGGACGCGTGTACAGACACAACCAGCCTGCAGAGTGTCCGAGCTGCGTAGCAGAGTGTCCGAGCTGCGTTAGACAGTGTCATGAAAGACAGACTCCAATTTCTAGAGTGTCTTTCACCACCTCAGGATGTCCCAAAGCCCTTCCCGGCCAGTGAAGTACTTTTCAAGTGTCGTCACTTGTTGCAATGTGGGAAACGCGGCAGCTAATTTGCACACAGCAAGCTCACACAAACAGCAATGTGATAATGACCAGATAATCTGTTTTTGCGATATTGTACAGAATAGCAGCCCCTATGTATATTATAGTGAATATTGTACACAGGGGCTGCTATTCTGTATAATAGCTCTGTCAAGCCCGTGTGGTGGCTGGTGTGCAACGGCCACCACACGTTAAAAAATCCACGCACAGGCATCTTCTACCCTTCAACATGTAGTTCAGGACCTGAAATATTAGGTCCTTCATTGAAACACCTGTGAACTAATCCCTTTTTGTCGTGGGAGCAAGTCATCCTCACTTCGAGGGACTGCCTATGATGATGATGATATTCCCTATAATATACACAGGGGCTGCTATTCTCTATAATATACACAGGGGCTGCTATTCTCTATAATATACACAGGGGCTGCTATTCTCGATAATATACACGGGGTCTGCTATTCTCTATAATATATACAGGGGCTGCTATTCTCTATAATATACATAGGGGCTGCTATTCTCTATAATATATACAGGGGCTGCTATTCTCTATAATATATACAGGGGCTGCTATTCTCTATAATATACACGGGGTCTGCTATTCTCTACAATATACACGTGGTCTGCTATTCTCTACAATATACACGGGGGCTGCTATTCTCTATAATATACACGGGGTCTGCTATTCTCTAATATACATGGGATCTGCTATTCTCTATAATATACACGGGGTCTGCTATTCTCGATAATATACACGGGGTCTGCTATTCTCTATAATATATACGGGGGCTGCTATTCTCTATAATATACATAGGGGCTGCTATTCTCTATAATATATACAGGGGCTGCTATTCTCTATAATATATACAGGGGCTGCTATTCTCTATAATATATACAGGGACTGCTATTCTCGATAATATACACAGGGGCTGCTATTCTCGATAATATACACGGGGTCTGCTATTCTCGATAATATACACGGGGTCTGCTATTCTCTATAATATACACGGGGTCTGCTATTCTCGATAATATACACGGGGTCTGCTATTCTCTATAATATACACGGGGCTGCTATTCTCTATAATATACACGGGGTCTGCTATTCTCTACAATATACACGGGGGCTGCTATTCTCTATAATATACACGGGGTCTGCTATTCTCTAATATACATGGGATCTGCTATTCTCTATAATATACACGGGGTCTGCTATTCTCGATAATATACACGGGGTCTGCTATTCTCTATAATATATACGGGGACTGCTATTCTCTATAATATACACGGGATCTGCCATTCTCTATAATATACACGGGGTCTGCTATTCTCTATAATATACACAGGGGCTGCTATTCTCTATAATATACACATGGGCTGCTATTCTCTATAATATACACGGGGTCTGCTATTCTCTATAATATACACGGGGTCTGCTATTCTCTATAATATACACTCGGCTGTGAGAGGAGCACAGGGCAGTTAGGAGCACTATAATTGGCCTCAGCTCTCCTAGATGAGGGAGTGTGAGAAAACAATAAATCAGTTGGGTTGTCCGCTCCTGTTGAGTCCAGTTGGATCAGGTTGGCGATGGTGACAACCTTGGTGATTGAATGGCCTGCCAATGCTCGCTGCCGAAGTTCGTACATGAGGAATGGGCACTCAGACGATTTAATTGGGTAGGAGAACGGGCATGTAGGCCTGTAAGTCTATAACTGAGTCTGCCAATTTTGGGCCTTACTAATGATAAACACCTCTCAAGTGTTTCGACAATGGACTCATTATCTATTCGGTAGGTATTATTGATGGAATGCATTATAATGTGAGAGGGGAACAAAGATCCCATTGTCACTGCATTAAATTGGATTGAGAAACAAAGGGACTTCATCATTTGCCAGTAGACATTTCGGAGATGACACTTTTTTTCCACATTTGCAACAATGTGATTTGGATAAGTACCTGCCAGAAATCTTTTTTCCAGGGCTACGGGGAAAGGGCGGGGGAGTGGGACTAGCTGAAGTGCTCTTACAGAGAGCCGGCACGGGCTCAACGGGCTGAATGGTCTTCTTCTGTTCTGTAACCATTCTATGATTTTATGATTTGCTTCCTGCATAGCTCACCAGAGTACCTATGTTCCTAGCATCAGCTTTTGTTTTAAGCTAGCAGTAAGCTTTCCAACATGTGGCAAATTGTCACAAGAAAAGACAGCATCTTCTGCTGGGTTTGGAGGTCATCGTTATGGACTGAGTGCATCCTTTCAGCAAGCACAAGTGCAGGTTGTCAGAACCAATCGCACCAGTTCGGGTGCAGAACTGAAGGTGGTTAAGAACATAATAAGTAGGAGCAGGACTAGGCCATCCGGCCACTCGAGCCTGCTCCGCCATTCTATAAGATCATGGCTGATCTTCTACCTCAACTCCATTCTCATAAGAATATAGGAAACAGGAGCAGCAATCGGCCATTTGACCCGTTGAGCCTGCTCCGCCATTCGTTAAGATCATGGCTGATCTGATCTTGGCCTCAACTCCGCTTCCCTGCCCGCTCTCCATAACCTTCTCCTGCACTATCCCTATATCCCTTATTGCTCAAAAGTCTATCGATCTCAGTCTTGAATATACTCAACAACCCTGCGGTAGAGAATTCCAAAGATTCACAACCCTCTGAGTGAAGAAATTTCTCCTCTTCTCAGTCCTAAATGGCTGACCCCTTATTCTCAGACTATAACTCCCTAGTTCTAAACTCCATAGCCTGGGGAAACATACTCCCAGCATCTATCCTGTCAAGTCCTTAAAAATTGTTATTCTGTATGTTTCAATAAGATCACCTCTTGTTCTTCTAAACTCCAGAGAGTATAGGCCCAATCTACTCAATCTATCCTCATAGGACAACACGCTCATCCCAGGAATCAATCGAGTGAACCTTCGTTGCAACCACCTCTAAGGCAAGGATATCCTTCTTTAGGTAAGGGGCTGAGTCCACGGCCAGATCAGCCAAGATCTTGTTGAATGGCGGAGCAGGCTCTAGGGGCTAGATGGCCTACTCCTGTTCCTAATTCTTATGTTCTTATGTAAAACCCTACTGCCTACAAACCTAAAGCAGAAAAGATTTAACATAAGAACATAAGAAATAGGAACAGGAGTAGGCCATACGGCCCCTCGAGCCTGCTCCGCCATTCAATAAGATCATGGCTGATCTGATCATGGACTCAGCTCCACTTCCCCGCCCGCTCCCCATAACCCTTGATCCCCATATTGTTTAAGAAACTGTCTATTTCTGTCTTAAATTTATTCAATGTCCCAGCTTCCACAGCTCTCTGAGGCAGCGAATTCCACAGATTCACAACCCTCTGAGAGAAGAAATTTCTCCTCATCTCAGTGTTAAATGGGCGGCACCTTATTCTAAGATCGTGCCCTCTAGTTCTAGTCTCCCCTATCAGTGGAAACATCCTCTCTGCATCCACCTTGTCAAGCCCTCTCATAATCTTATACGTTTTGATAAGATCACCTCTCATTCTTCTGAATTCCAATGAGTAGAGGCCCAATCTACTCAACCTTTTCTCATAAGTCAACCCCCGGAATCAACCTAGTGAACCTTCTCTGAACTGCCTCCAAAGCAAGTATATCCTTTCGTAAATATGGAAACCAAAACTACAGTATTCCGGGTGTGGCCTCACCAATACTTTATATAGCTGTAGCAAGACTTCCCTGCTTTTATACTCCATCCCCTGAGATGATAATATCGAAGTTTTTCAGTTTGTAAGTGTGCTTATTTTGTATTTGTCCTAAAATAGGTTGTACATAACAATAACTTGGTTACATCGGCTCCTGGTTAAACAATGCCTCAATTTCAAAATTCTCATCCTTGCTATAGAGGGAGTGCAGCGAAGGTTCACCAGACTGATTCCTGGGATGGCAGGACTGTCGTATGAGGAGAGATTGGGTCGACTAGGCCTGTATTCACCAGAGTTTAGAAGAATGAGAGGGGATCTCATTGAAACGCATAAAATTCTGACTGGGTTGGATAGACTGGATGCGGGGAGGATGTTTCCCCGGTGCTGGGAAGTCTAGAACAAGGGGTCACAGTCTCAGGATATGGGGTAGGAAATTTAGGACAGCGATGAGGAGAAAGTTTTTCACTCAGAGGGTGGTGAACCTGTGGAATTTTCTACCACAGAAGGCTCTGGAGGCCAAGTCACTGAATATATTTAAGAGAGAGACAGATTTCTAGAAACAAAAGGCATCAAGGGGTATGGGGAAAAGCGGTAATATGGTGTTGAGATAGAGGATCGGCCATGATCATATTGAATGGCGGTGCAGACTCGAAGGGCCGAATGGCCTACTACTGCTCCTATTTTCTATGTTTCTATATTTTCAAATCCCTCCATGGTCTTGCCCCTCCCTATCTATGTAACCTCCTCCAACCACACAATTCCCCCCCCCCCCCAGAGATATCTGCGCTCCTCTAATTCTGCCCTCTTGAGCATCCCTGATTATAATCGCTCCACCATCGGTGGCCGTGCCTCCTGTTGCCTGGGCCCCAAGCTCTGGAACTCCCTCCCTAAACCTGTCCGCCCATCTACCTCTCTTTGCTCCTTTAAGACGCTCCTTAAAACTTACGTCTTTGACCAAGCTTTTGGTCTCCTGTCCTAATTTCTTCTTATGTGGATCAGTGTCAATTTTTTTGTCTTTTAATACTTTGAGACGTTTTACTATGTTAAAGGTGCTGTATAAATACAAGTTGTTGTTGTATTTATACAGCTCCTTTAATGTAGTAAAACATCCCAAGGCACATCACAGGAGTGTTATCAGGCAAAATTTAACACCGAATCATATAAAGAGATGCTAGGATAAGCTTGGTGAAAGAGATAGGTTTTAAGGAGCATCTTGAAGAAGTGTTATATTCATACTCTATTTATTTGTTACAACTCACTGGATAGGCATTAGGACCCAGCGGGAGCTATTCACAGTTGTTGTATTCATTCTGGTTCATGCTGGTTTAGGGACTCCATTTTGGATTGTATAAAAGCACAGTTAAGTTAAGTTACATTACTCCTGGCTCAGTTTGTCAGTTATTTACGTGTACACAAAATAATTTGGCGATGAGGATGAATCAAATTAACCTTCCTATCCCCTACGCCCCCCCCCCTCCCTCGCCCCATGCCTTTCCTTTCCACACCCGGGGACCCTCCAATTCCGTGGCCAAGATGGATTAAAGGTTTTTCTACATACATCACGGCGTGTGGGTTAGATGGTGACAACGTAACACCAACTAGCCGCCGTGCAATACTTATCCACTGCCTCAGTACTAAAGGCCAATGCACCTTTGGCCAAATCGAAGACACGCAGTCCTACGACAAAGCGGTAAGCGCCCTAGAGAACTATTTTGCGCCAAAGAAAAGTATCGTGATGGAGAGATACAAATTCCGTCAAAGGGGGCAAGGGAAGGGTGAACGAATCAAACAGTGTGTCATTTCATTAACTGAACTGGCTGCAACGTGTAACTTTGGAGCACTCACAGAGGAAATGATCAGGGATCAAATTATTGAGAAAACAATGATCCCCCGCATTCGGGAACGCTTGCTAATGAACGCTTGATAAATTGACATTGGACAAAGCAACAAATTTGACTATCCAAATCGAGTCAGCGCTTTCCGATTCAACAGACCCCCTGCTCCCCCTGTGCAGCAGTCTGCAGCTATAGCCCAGGTGCAAGGCGTTTGTCCAAAGCCGAAATTACAGCAGAGACCCAGGGCTAGTAATAAGCCACCCACTACGGATCGCGGGCCTAACTTCCACTACTTTAACTGTGGGGACAAATCACATTCAGCAAAGAGTCCTAACTGCCCTGTGTGTGGGAAGAAATCTCCATTTGGTAAAATGAACCATTTTACTAGTGTCTGTCGCTCATCGCAGCATATTTGACATGTGGACAACCCCAATAGTGATAAATCCAGTTTGGTTGACACCGTCAGTGACATTTCGAACATCGGTTCGGGCAAATTCAAGGACTGTGATGTAAACATTGACGGCACACCCTGCTGCCTCCTCATTGACCTTGGAGCCAAAGTCTCCATATTGAGCGAGCCTGTGTACAAAACCCACTTCATGCATAGTCAACTGCAGCCCGCAACTTCCACTCTACATGCTTATTCTGATTCTAAAATTGAAGTATTTGTGGTCATATCTGTCCCGATATAATATAAGGATATAACATTGGAGAACTTTTCCTTTCATGTCGCGAAGGGACGAAGTCTCATGGGTGTTGACCTTTTTGACAAGCTTGGGTTCAAAGTTTACGACCCAACTGGCACACCTGTGTACACGGTGGACTTTGACAAGCGGTATCCCTCAATCTTCACAGGGTTTGGAGTGACAACAAAATTCTGCCATCGTCCCCGCGTTGACCCTTCCGTCAAACCGATTATGCAGTGACTTCGCCGTCTCCCATTCGCGGTTCGCGACCAAGTATCCGCAGATTTAACGCAGCTCGAATCTCAGGGAATCATTCAGAGCATCGACTCCTCACCCTGGATCTCGAACTTAGTCATTGCTTGGCGTAAAAATGGGGAGATCCATGTGTGCATCGACCTGAAAGAAGTCAACAAGGCCATCATCTCCGACAAGTACCCTCTTCCTACCATCGACGAACTGCCTTCAGAATTCCATGGCTGAACAGTTTTTATGAAACTCGACATGCGCCGCAGTTACCTGCAAATACCTCGAGCGGAGGACAGCAAACCGCTCACGGCATTCACGACGCATGATGTATCAGTATTTACACATGCCCTACGGACTATCTTCTGCACCAAGTGCATTTCAGAAGATTGTCACTACTATGCTAGCAGGCATAGAGGAAGCCCTCAATCTGCTTGACGATATCGTCGTCCATGGACGGACAATGGAAGGACTTCACGCAGTTATGGCTAGACTTGCTACACTGCTCGATCAGCTCCGCTGGGCAGGCCACATAGTTCACATGCCAAACACGAGACTCCCAAAGCAAGTGCTCTACTCGGAGCTCCTTCACGGCAAACGAGCCAAAGGTGGGCAGAGGAAACGTTACAAGGACACCCTCAAAGCCTCCCTGATAAAGTGCGACTTCCCCACTGACACCTGGGAGTCCCTGACCAAAGACCGCCCTAAGTGGAGGAAGTGCATCCGAGAGGGCGCTGAGCACCTCGAGTCTTAACTCCAAGAGCATGCAGAAATCAAGGGCAGGCAGCGGAAAGCGTGTGCAGCAAATCAATCCCACCCACCCCTTGCCTCAACAACGATCTGTCCCACCTGTGACAGAGTCTGTGGCTCTCATATTGGACTGTTCAGCCACCAAAGAACTCATTTTAGAAGTGGAAGCAAGTCTTCCTCGATTCCGAGAGACTGCCTATGATGACGATGACACACAAAATTACATTTAATGCCAATAAGTGTACATTCGCTGCTGGAGAAATAAACTTTCTCGGCTTACCGAGTCACAGCACAAGGTGTCAGGCCGATGCTTGACAATATTGACGCGATCCAGCGAATGCAGGAGGCTACCAATGTCAAAGAACTTTCATCATTCCGCGGCACTTGCAACTATTATCTGAAGTTCGTCCCGCACTATGCGCACATTGCCGAACCACTTCGCAAGTTGCTGAGCAAGGATGTCCCTGGAAATGGACAGATGCCCAGACTCAGGCATTCACCATGCTTAAGGAGAAAATCCCATCCTCTCTTTTCCTCGCGCACTATGATCTGAATGCCACGTATATCACCACGGATGCATCAGACACCGCCATGGGTGCTTTGCTCTGGTACGCTTTCGTCGCCTTCGCCTCTTGCACGCTTTTGTCTGCAGAGTGCAAATGTGCAGAGGGGATCGCGACGCACTCGCTTGCATCTACGCATGTGAACGCTGGCTCATCTACCTCTATGGCATGAAATTTACCCTCTGTACGGACCACCAAGCACTAACTACGCTACTAACTACAACTTGATCTGGGCACAGACCACTGCAAATCAACCGATGGTCAGATCGCCTTCATCAATATAACTTTGCTGTACATTTTATTGCTGGCAGTCACATCGTCATCATCATAGGCAGTCCCTCAGAATCGAGGAAGACTTTCTTCCACTCTTAACATGAGTTCTTAGGTGGCTGTACAGTCCAATACGAGAACCACAGTCACAAACATTTAGCTGACATGCTCAGCCGCTTGACACTTCTTTCGGACTCTGGTGCTGACTTGTCCACAGCCGACAACGCATATGTCACGTCAATCATCACTCAGTCCATCAGAAACCTTGTCTCCTCTGACAAACGCAAAACCAAATCACAGCGTGATGCTATGCTCCAGCACGTGAGCCATTTCCTCCAGACTGAGTGGCCTAAGCTAATTCCAGAAGAGCTGAAAACATTCCACAGACTTTGCGATGAATTTTCCGTTTGGAACGATGGTTGCCTAGCTCGTGCTGATTGAGCAGTAATTCCCAAGTCACTTCAACAGTGCGTTCTCTCATTGGCACACGATGGACACCCTGGCATTATCCACATGAAGCAGAGATGTCACGATTCTGTATGGTGGCCTGGGATTGACACTCGCATCGAGGAGTTCGTCTCACACTGCGGAGCATGCAGTCTGAGCGAAAAGGCCACAAACATCTGACCAGCACCAATGAAGCCCATTCTATGGCCACAAAGACCATGGCAACAACTTCAGTTGGATATCTTCGGCCCAGTCGAAGCAGCTCCACAACACCAGCGTTTCTTTGTTGTAGCACATTACCTGCATTCCAAATGGCCAGAAATTGCTACAACAAGTTCAGTGACCTCATCAACAATCGTCACTATTCTGCAGCGTATGTTCACGAAGTGGGGCCTCCCAGAGGTTATAATCACTGACAATGGACCACAGTTTGTGTCCAACCAGTTCGTGGATTTACTCACTCGTCATGCTATCGAGCATCGCCTTACTGCTCGGTACAATCCTCAAAACAACGGAGGTGTTGAGTGATTTGACTGCGTCATCAAAGAGGGTTTGAAAGCCAACCTCGCAGCAGGCCAAACATTCGACGAAGCGGTTCAAACCAGTTTCCGCACATACCGTTCGACAAGTCCTCGCTAACGGGGAAGACGCCTGCTGAGCTCATGATTGAGCGGAATCTTCGCTGGCTATTGGATATTCTCAAACCCCCAGCCAAACCTAGTGCGAAGAGACCAGCAGGATAGAACAGAGGCACCTTTCTGTTTCCCAACCAAAACCTAGAGCAAACACCTCAAGCTCCACACTGGTCTCAGTGTATCAGAACACGGCCTGGCTATCTCAAGGACTTTGTCTGTACATGGACTGTGGTTTTAAAAAGGGGGGAAATATATTGTGTTCATACTCTATTTATTTGGTACAGCTCACAGGACGGGTATTAGGGCCCTGCGGGAGCTATTCACAGATGCTGTATTCATTCTGGTTCATGCCGGTTTGGGGACTCCATTTTGGGTTGTATAAAAACACAGTTAAGTTACGTTACATTTCTCCTGGCTCAGTTTGTCAGTTATCTACACATACACAACAAGAAGAAAGAGCGGTTGCAAGGCGGAGAGCTTTAGGGAGGGATTTGCTGAGCTTAGGGCCCAGGCATCTGAATGCATGGTCGCCGATGGTGGAATGATAACAAATAGGTTGCTAAAATGTACATAAGAACATAAGAACATAAGAAATAGGAGCAGGAGTAGGCCATACAGCCTCTTGAGCCTGCTCCACCATTTAATACGATCATGGCTGATCCGATCATGGACTCGGGTCCACTTTCCTGTCCGCGCCCCATAACCCCTTAATCCCTTATCGGTTAAGAAGCTGTCTATCTCTGTCTCAAATGTATTCAATGTTCTGGCTTCCACAGCTCTCTGAGGCAGCGAATTCGACAGATTTACAACCCTCTGAGAGAAGAAATTCCTCCTCATCAACAGTTTTAAATGTGCGGCCCCTTATTCTAAGATCGTGCCCTCTAGTTCTAGTCTACCCCATCAATGGAAACATCCTCTCTGCATCCACCTTGTCAAGCCCCCTCATACGTTTCGATAAGATCACCTCCCATTCTTCTGAATTCCAATGAGTAGAGGCCCAACCTCCTCAACCTTTCCTCATAAGTCAACCCCCTCATCTCCGGAATCAACCTCGTGAACTTTCTCTGAACTGCCTTAAAAGCAAGTATATCCTTTCGTAAATCTGGAAACCAAAACTGCACACAGTATTCCAGGTGTGGCCTCACCAATATCTTATATAGTTGGAGCAAGACTTTCCTGCTTTTATACTCCATCCCCTTTGCAATTAAGGCCAAGATTCCAGTGGCCTTCCTGATCACTTGCTGTACCTGCATTCTATCCTTTTGTGTTTCATGCCACAAGTAAGCTTTTTTAAAAAAAATTCTGGGGAATGCTTGGTTGTCCTATGAACATTTATTTTCTTCCAAGACTGGTTGCAGTCACTTTTTTGAGATGAGCTTCTTCCCCAGTGTGACTTCATTAACTGGCTTTATTGAGTACAGGTATTCCTGTCACCATGACTGGTGGGCTTTCCAAGGTTTGGAAAATAACGAGGGGGTGGAAACGCTGATGAGCTTTGCTTAATTGAAATGAATTTCGCCGCGATCCCACACGCAAGCCTTTGGTGCACCACTACGGTCTGTGATGTAGTCGGAGTGGCCAGTCATGTTTTTTTCTGCTTGCTTACGCGCACACGTGGTCGACGCTCCATTTTGACCACGGCAAGACAAGTGTCGGGCAGCAGGGAGCGTCCACAGCATCCATATTATCATAGTCAACGCCCATTGGGAAATATGAGGAGTGACATTAATAATCAATAAGAGCGTAACAGATTGTAAACCCCAGACTGACGGCAATTTGTCAGCGGCATTTAAGAGCACAGAACTCACCCAGCTCCCCATGCATGTTCCTGGGAAATCACATTTCTGTCCACTTACCATTTTATTTTAATGATTGCACGGTGTGATGAGTTTTATTTCCAGTGGAAGAAAATAAACCTTTTTGACAGGTTCAAAATAGGCCGGCAATAACTCTTGACGATAATTGCAATTGAAAGCTAAGCAAGTCCGTCTGACATGTCTGACTGTTAGTCAAGTGAAAGGTCGTGAAAGCCATTTGTTTTAAGGAAACCCTGCAGTGTTGTATTAAAATCTGTATATGTCTAATTCTATTTTCATCTTCTGAAATATCCCTCGTCCTTTCACTGCACGTCGCAAAGCGCTTTATAGCCAATGAAGTACTTTGGAGTGTAGTCACTGTTGTAATGCGGGAAACGCGGCAGCCAATTTGCTCACACCAAGCTCCCACAAAGAGCAATGTGATAATGACCGGATAATCTGTTTTAGTGATGTCGATTGAGGGATAAATATTGGCCAGGACACCGAGGAGAACTCCCCTGCTCTTCTTCGAAATAGTGCCACGGGATCCATCAGGCTGCTAAGAGGCTGCAGGGTGACTTGGACAGGTTAGGCGAGTGGGCAAATGCATGGCAGATGCAGTATAATGTAGATAACTGTGAGGTTATCCACTTTGGTGGCAAAACTGGAAGGCAGAATATTATCTGAATGGTGACAGATTAGGAAAAGGGGAGAGGCAATGAGACCTGGGTGTCATGGTACATCAGTCATTGAAAGTTGTCATTCAGGTACAGCAGGCGGTGAAGAAGGCAGATGGCATGTTGGCCTTCATAGCGAGGGGATTTGAGTATAGGAGCAGGGGGCTCTTACTGCAGTTGTACAGGGCCTTATTGAGGCCACACCTGGAATATTGTGTACAGTTTTGGTCTCCTAATCTGAGGAAGGACATTCTTGCTATTGAGAGAGTGCAGCGAAGGTTCATTAGACTGATTCCCGGGATGGCAGGACTGACATATGAAAAAACTGGATCGACTAGGCTTATATTCACTGGAATTTAGAAGAATGAGAGGAGATCTCATGGAAACATATAAAATTCTGATGGGATTGGACAGGTTAGATGCAGGAAGAATGTTTCCAATGTTGGGGAAGTCCAGAACCAGGGGTCACTGTCTAAGGATAAGAGGTAAGCCATTTAGGACCGAGATGAGGAGAAACTTCTTCACCCAGAGAGTGGTGAACCTGTGGAATTCTCTACCACAGAAAGTTGTTGAGGCCAATTCACTAAATATATTCAAAAAGGAGTTAGATGTGACCCTTATGGCTAAAGGGATCAGGGGGTATGGAGAGAAAGCAGGAATGGGGTACTCGAAGAGCCGCATGGGCTACTTCTGCATCTATTTTCTATGTTTCTATGTTTTACGCCCACCTGAGAGAAAATGAGGCCTCAGTTTACCATCTCATCTGAAAGACAGCACCACTGACAGTGCAGCACTCCCTCAGTACTCCACTGGAGTGTCAGCCTAGATTTATGTGCTTAAGTCCCTGGAGTGGGACTTGAATCCACAACCTTCTGACTCAGAAGCGAGTGTGGTGCCCACTGAGCCACGGTTGACACAAGTTGTAGAACTATAGGAAATGCGGCAGCCAATTTGCACTCAGCAAACAGATTATGACCAGATAATCTGTTTTTACTGATGTTGATTGAGGGATAAATAGCACCATGGGACATTTTATGTACACCTGAAAGGTAAGGCGGGCTTCAGTTTAACAATCTGATCTGGACCTCTAACAGTGCAATTCTCCCTTCAGCACTACACTGGAGTGTCAGCCTAGAGCTGGACTTGAAACAATAACCTTCTGATGCAGGCTAGAGCACAACCCACAGCGAGCACTATCGCAATCGCTGAGAAAAAATATGAGATTATTGAAATATTTCTCAGTTGCAGTGATTCTTTTCAAATGGTGACTGTATACATAATATAATGTGGGCACTGGAAGAGTAACGAGTCCCCAAGGACATCTTTCCACTGTGAGGTCTGATTGAACAGCAATTACTTACACTGTATTCACAACCCTTCAACCAGTCAGCCTTGCTTCAGTTTGAAGACCACTCACACCATTTAGTTCCACATACGAGGTGTTTGTTTAGCTGTCTGTTGATTGATGTAGCCTAGTCTGCTGTCGTTTTGAAGCTATTAGTGGTCAGCTTTGGCCCCGCTTTGAAGGCTTGATCAATCTCTAGAATGATATCGTAGATCGGACAATGAGCATTTAGGGGGGGCCATTATATTAAAGCGATGCCAGCCTCCTGAACATATCCTTGTTTCCCCTCTTTCTCTCCACAAACGTAACCGGTTAAAATATCTTCAAATGCATTGCTTGCACACAGTTCCATCAAGACTCCTGACAGCCCCCTCCCATCAAAGAAAGAAAAGAAAGACTTGCATTTCTATAGCGCCTTTCACAGCCTCAGGACGCCCCAAAGCACTTTACAGCTGCTGAAGTTCTTTGTTTTGCAATGCAGTCACTGTTGCAATGTAGGGAACGCGGCAGACAGTTTGCGCACAGCAAGCTCCCACAAACAGCAATGTGATAATCACCTGATAACCTGTTTGTGTTATGCTGATTGAGGGATAAATATTGGCTCCAGGACACCAGGGATAACTCCCCCTGCTCTTCGAAATAGTGCAATGGGATCTTTTACATCCATCTGAGAGAGCAGACGGGGCCTCGGTTTAACGGCTGATCCAAAAGAGCTCGTGTTTGCAAAGCAACGTCTTCAAGACACTAGTGTCCCTTTAAAGGAAATCTGGCCTCGAACCTGTGCAAGGGAACATTGTTCTGCCCCCAGATGGTGCCAGTCTGTCGGTGGCACGGCCAATGTTTGCTCAGTTTCAGCTTTCCAGTGTTGGGTGTGGGCGGACTGATGAACAGATGAACTTTTAATTGTTTTTTCTATTTGGCGTGTCCGATCAGCCAATCCTTCCAAGGTCTGCAGTGGCTTGTGGTCTCTTCACTTCAATGCCCTCCATTTCCCTGCCAGTGTCAGCCTGTGACTCAGTGGGTGGCACCCTCGCCGCTGAGTCACAAGGTTGTGGGTTCAAGTCCCACTCCAGGGACTTGAGCACACAAATCTAGGCTGACACTCCCAGTGCAGTGCTGAGGGAGCGCTGTACTGTCGGAGGTGCCGTCTTTCGGATGAGGCGTTAAACCGAGGCCCCGTCTGCTCTCTCAGGTGGACGCAAAAGATCCCACGGTACTATTTCGAAGAAGAGCAGCGGAGTTATCCCCGGTGTGCTGGCCAATATTTATCCCTCAATTAATATAACAAGAAAACAATGATCTGGTCACTATCTCATTGCTGTTTGTGGGAGCTTGCTGTGCGCAAATTGGCTGCCGCGTTTCCCACAGTACAACTATGACAAGAGTTCAAACATACTTCATTGGCTGTAAAGCGCTTTGAGACGTCCAGTGGTCGTGAAAGGCGCTATATAAATGCAAGTCTTTGTCTTTCAGTGCAGGCGATTTGAGTGTAGATTTGGGAGGGGGGAGTGGGGGACGGGGTGGGGTGGAATTACTCTGGTGAACCGAGAGCACTTGGTCTGAAGTGGCTGGAGGTTCGGTGAGCTACTGAAAGGGCACGGGATCCTAATGATCAATCATTTTTTTGTTCCTTCCCTATCGTTTAGATTTGGACAAACTGATTTATTTTTGTCAGGGAAACAGTTTGATTCAGGAACATAGAGCAAAGGCTCAGGCACATAGAATCATAGGATGATACAGCACAGGAAGGATGCCATTCGGCCCATCGAGTCTGCGCTGGCTCTTTCGAAGAGCAATCCAGTCAGGCCCACTCTCCCCGCTCTTTCCCCATATCGCTGCAATTTCTTTCTCCTTCCAGTGTTTATCCAATTCCCCTTTGAAGGCTACTATTGAATCTGTATCCACCGCCCCATCAGGAAGTGCATTCCAAATCCTAACAACTCGTTGTGTAAAAAGATTTTTCCTCATGTCGCCTCTGGTTCTTTTGCCAATCACCTTAAATCTGTGCCCTCTGGTTATCGGCCCTTCAGCCATTGGAAACAGTGTCTCTTTATTTACTCCAGCTAAACACTTCATGATTTAACCCCTGTATCAAAAAAAAGGCACATACTTTTAAAACAGTAGGAGATCATCATCATCATAGGCAGTCCCTCGGAATCGAGGAAGACTTGCTTCCACTCCTGAAATGAGTTCTTTGGTGGCTGAACAGTCCAATACGAGAGCCACAGTCCCTGTCACAGGTGGGACAGATAGTCGTTGAGGGAAGGGGTGGGTGGGACAGGTTTGCCGCACGTGCTTTCCGCTGTCTGCGTTTGATTTCTGCATGCTCTCGGCATTGAGATTCGAGGTGCTCAGTGCCCTCTCAGATGCACTTCCTCCACTTCGGGCGGTCTTTGGCCAGAGACTCCCAGGTGTCAGTGGGGATGTTGCACTTTATCAGGGAGGCTTTGAGGGTGACCTTGTAGCGTTTCCGCTGCCCGCCTTTGGCTCGTTTGCCGTGAGGGAGCTCCGAGTAGAGCACTTACTTTGGGAGTCTCGTGTCTGGCCTGCCCAGCGGAGCTGGTCGAGTGTGGTCAGTGCTTCAATGCTGGGGACGTTAGCCTGAATGAGGACGCTGATGTTGGTGCGCCTGTCCTCCCAGGGGATTTGTAAGATCTTGCGGAGACATCGTTGGTGATATTTCTCCTGTCTACTGTACATGGTCAATGTCTCTGAGCCATACAGGAGGGCGGGTATTACTACAGCTCTGTAGACCATGAGCTTGGTGGCAGTTTTGAGGGCCTGGTCTTCAAACACTTTTTTCCTCAAGTGGCCGAAGGCTGCACTTGGGCACTGGAGGCGGTGTTGGATCTCGTCGTCAATGCCTGCACTTGTTGATAGGAGGCTCCCGAGATATGGGAAGTGGTATACATTGTCCAGGGCCGCGCCGTGGATCTTGATGACTGGGGGGCAGTGCTGTGCAGTGAGGACAGGCTGGTGGAGGATCTTTGTCTTACGGATGTTTAGCGTAAGGCCATGCTTTCGTATGCCTCAGTGAATACGTCGACTATGTCCTGGAGGGCAGCCTCTCTATGTGCGCAGACGCAGGCGTCGTCCGCGTACTGTAGCTCGACGACAGAGGTTGGGGTGGTCTTGGACCTGGCCTGGAGATGGCGAAGGTTGAACAGGTTCCCACTGGTTCTGTAGTTTAGTTCCACTCCAGCGGGGAGCTTGTTGACTGTGAGGTGGAGCATGGCGGCGAGGAAGATTGAGAAGAGGGTTGGGGCGATGACGCAGCCCTGCTGAGATAAATGACAAAGTAGCGATTCGACGAGGCCAAGTCTGAGTTTTAACAGCCTGTACCTTTGGTGGTGGAAGGGAAGACTGAAAGAAGTCAGGGGTTCCACCAGAGATGAGACGACAGCAAGTCTTCACATCAACGTAGTGAGGATGTAAGGAGCAGGAGGAGGAGGAGCGTAGGATGGAAGAGAGGAACTATCAATGCAGCGATGTCCTCAGCCACCTGGAAAGAAATAGAATAAGGGAAGTAAGAGTGTGGCAGAGAGAGAGAGAAAGAAAGAAAGGAATGCAGGTGGAATAAAGAAGAAAGCTGAGAAGAGTCTGGATTGTAAAATCCAGATCTTATTAAAACATATAAGATTCTGAGGAGGCTTGACAGGGTAGATGCAGAGAGGATATTTCCTCTCGTGGGGGAATTTCAGAATAAGGGTGAATCTAGAACTAAGGGACATAGTTTCAGAATAAGGGTGAATCTTTGGAATTCTCTGCCCCAGAGGGCTGTGGAGGCTGGATCATTGAATATATTTAAGGTGGAGATAGACAGATTTTTGAATGATAAGGGAGTCAAAGGTTGTGGGGAGCGGGCAGGGAAGTGGAGCTGAGCCCAAGATCAGATCAGCCATGATCTTATTGAATGGTGGAACGGCTAAATGGCCCACTCCTGCTCCTAATTCTTATGTTTCTTATGGATCTGAACATTTACTTCCAGTAGAGTGAGTTACCATTGAACGAGGCAAGGAGAAGTGATTTCCATCTTCTTGGACAGGCTGAATCTAACACAAGAATGTAGGAAATATGAGCAGGTGTGGGCCATACGGCCTCTCGAGCCTGCGCCACCATTCAGTAAGCTCATGGCTGACCTTCGACCTCAACTCCACTCCAAGCAGAGACTCTCCTCTCTCCTAAGGTGAGGCCAAGAGTTGAGAAAGCAATGTCCCAGTCCAGCAACCTCGCCAGTCTTGCAGGTCACACCTACGGAAATCAAAAAAGTGCGGACAGACTGGAAAATAAAATGGAGTCAAGCTCAAGAAAGATTTAAGCTGATCATTCTTTTGTGGTTTAAATGCCCTTTAATGAAATTGAGCAATATGTCAGATACCTTGAGATATTAATTGGAGCTTTTAGACACCAAGTTATGTATCGCCCAACTCTATGCTCATAGCTCAGGCACAACAAACCACTTGCTATAATCACTGCTATCTTTAATATACTGCTTTAATGCTCAGAAGACTTGCAGTTCCTGAATTATGCACCAAGAAAATGAGGAAATATGCCACAGCTTCAGCAATGTTTGGCAGTTGTCCAGGTTCAGAGAGCGAGAGAGAGAGAGAGAGAGAGAGAGAGAGAACTTTCTTCCAGCCCTGATTTATCTACCTGTGACAGGGCTGTGTAAATCATTAATGGCGCTTGGGGAGATACCGTCATTACTTTGAGGAGAGAGGCCCAACACAGGAACGTGCTGTCACAGTGACATTAAATATTGGCCCAATAACTCAGCAATATTGGAGGGGATCTGACTGCAGCAAACCTGAAACAGATTTCAAACTAAATCTCTGCCCTAAAGAGCATGTTTTATGATTCAAATCTAACTGCGAATAACGTTTATTAAAATACTAATACGGTGAGGGTTACCACCTCCATTTACAATCCATTACACTGTACATAAGCAGTCTGAGGCACCATTATTCTCACTATAATGACCACACAGCTATCCATTATTCTCTGTACTCACTCCCAGATATCCATTATCCTCTGTACACATTCCCAGATATCCATTATCCTCTGTACACATTCCCAGATATCCATTATCCTCTGTACTCACTCCCAGATATCCATTATTCTCTGTACTCACTCCCAGATATCCATTATTCTCTGTACTCACTCCCAGATATCCATTATCCTCTGTACTCACTCCCAGATATCCATTATCCTCTGTACTCACTCCCAGATATCCATTATTCTCTGTACTCACTCCCAGATATCCATTATTCTCTGTACTCACTCCCAGATATCCATTATCCTCTGTACTCACTCCCAGATATCCATTATCCTCTGTACTCACTCCCAGATATCCATTATCTTCTGTACACATTCCCAGATATCCATTATCTTCTGTACTCACTCCCAGATATCCATTATTCTCTGTACACATTCCCAGATATCCATTATCCTCTGTACTCACTCCAAGATATCCATTATCCTCTGTACACATTCCCAGATATCCATTATTCTCTGTACTCACTCCCAGATATCCATTATTCTCTGTACACATTCCCAGATATCCATTATCTTCTGTACACATTCCCAGATATCCATTATCTTCTGTACTCACTCCCAGATATCCATTATCCTCTGTACTCACTCCCAGATATCCATTATTCTCTGTACTCACTCCCAGATATCCATTATTCTCTGTACACATTCCCAGATATCCATTATCTTCTGTACACATTCCCAGATATCCATTATTCTCTGTACACATTCCCAGATATCCATTATCCTCTGTACACATTCCCAGATATCCATTATTCTCTGTACTCACTCCCAGATATTCATTATCTTCTGTACACATTCCCAGATATCCATTATCTTCTGTACTCACTCCCAGATATCCATTATTCTCTGTACACATTCCCAGATATCCATTATCCTCTGTACTCACTCCCAGATATCCATTATTCTCTGTACACATTCCCAGATATCCATTATTCCCTATAATCACTCACAGGTGTCCTTTATTCTCTGCCTGACTAAATGTGACAGAAATCTATTCACAAAACAGTCACCTGAAGAGATTAATATAAATCTGTGCCTCTGCCCAGTGCAGTTCAAGTTGACAGCAGTGTCACAGTGGAAAGGTTTATTCTACGTGACACATAACCCCGCACTCTACGTGTTGGTTACTAGATCCTGTCAATTTATTTAATGTGATTTTGGTTCAGTCAGGGAGAGGGAGTTGTTTAATACCCTCAACTGCCAGGACACGTGAATAGCTACAACAGCAAGTGGTCTATACGTTCAGTCTGAATACTTTTGCCATTAAGCCGCAAGCAACATTTAAAAACAAAGTTAATGTGATTTAATTAGATTAATGAACACCAATGCTTGCTGTTTTTGCGATTGAATTATAATCTTGGAGCTTTTGTATGTTCACATTTGGAAGGTGGAGTGAATTTGGAGCTTTTTTGGGGGTAAAGCACGTTGGGCCTAAGGGTCTCTCTCATAGGCCGAGTGGGTAAATGTCATCACTTGTTGTGGTTCTACACCGTGACAGACTAGGCTTCCCAACCCTCCAGGATTGGCCTGGACTCATAGAATCATAGACGGTTACAGTTCAGAAGGAGGCCATTTGGCCCATCGTGTCCGTGCCGGTCGACAAAGAACTAATCAGTCTAATCTCACTTTCCAGCTCCTGGTCCGTAGCCCTGTAGATCACAGCACTTCAAGTGCACATCGAGGTGCTTTTTAACTGCAATGTGGGTTTTTGCCTCTACCACCCTTTCAGGCTGTGAGTTCCAGACCCCCACAACCCTCTGGTGAACAATGTTCCCAATGTGGTGACCAGAACTGCACGCAGTGCTCTGGCTGTAGCCTAGCTAGTGTTTTATACAGTTGAAGGTTAACCTCCCTGCTCTTCTAATCTATACCTCGGCTAATAAAGGCAAGTATCCCTTATGTCTTCTTAACCACCTGATCTACCTGGCCTGCTACCTTCAGGGATTTGTGGACATGCACGCCAAGGTCCCTCTGTTCCTCTACACTTCTCAGTGTCCTACCGTTTATTGTGTATTCCCTTGCCTTGTTAGCCCTCCCCAAGTGCATTACCTCACACTTCTCCGGAATGAATTCTATTTGCCACTGTTCTGCCCACCTGACCAGTCCATTGGGTCTCCGGGAATTAAAGATTAATCTTCAGGACACGGCAATGAGCATCCCGGGGGAAAAAACGTAGGCGTCATTAAAATAAAATTATGCATATTTTTAATTTTCTTTGAACACGTTTGTTTAATAGTTATAAAAATATTGGAGATGGGTATATAAGTCTGTTTGACTGACAGCCAAGAATCAGCCAATCGGATAATGGAGAGTCTGTTCGCTTTCCGATTGGCTGTGTGAAGGCGGGGCTTAGCGAGGATGGACATGTCGGGTGACCAATGGTGGGAGTGTGTGTGGGGGCGGACGTTTGGAAGATGCCGGTCATGTGATGCCTTCTACATTACAACAGCGACTGCTCTTCAAAACGTACTCTTCGGCTGCAAAGCATCCTGAGGATGTGAAAGTCACTATATGAATGCAAGTTCTTCGTCCTTAGTCTTTTACTTCCAACTAGATTTGGTGGCCCAACTGCAGGCCAGAAGTTGCTGAACGTGTTGAGCCCCGATGGTGACGCGTGGAGCAAAGTGAAATGCTGTGCTGAAGCTAGACGCAGTCTCCCAGAACAGCGCTACCTGGTGCACAGGCTGAGAAATTACCTGTGCCTTTTGTGTATGTAGCACCAGTCATTGTGAGATCTGGGTGCAACGCCTGAGGCAGCAAGGGATCTGGCAAGAAAAGAGTCTTTGTCTGGCAATATAGGCTTTGATTTCTTCTTGATATTTATTAAAAAAAACAGACGCGTATTTGTGTCAGGACTTGGTGCAAAATAAGAAAAAGAAGAAAAGGCTTCAAAAATGTCAAGTCACTGACAAGCCACCAGCTGAAGTGAGGGCAGAATAACATTACTTCGAAGCTTGGAGTTTGAGCCTTGTTTTTATTCTTTCACGGGATGTGGGCATTGCTGGCAAGGCGAACATTTATTGCCCGTCCCTAATTGCCCTTGAGAAGGTGGTGGTGAGCCACCTTCTTGAACCGCTGCAGTCCGTGCGGTGAAGGGGCTCCCACAGTGCTGTTAGGGTGGGAGTTCCAGAATTTTGACCCAGCGACGATGAAGGAACGGCCGATATATTTCCAAGTCAGGATGATGTGTGACTTGGAGGGGAAGTTGGAGGTGGTGGTGTTCCCATGCGCCTGCTGCCCTTGTCTCTCGAGGTGGTAGAGGTCGCGGGTTTGGGAGGTGCTGTTTGGAGGCTGGAGTTCATGTGGTGAAATGTCCAGGCATGCATTACATTGCAGAAAGTACTGTAAATATTGCTTAGCATTTAAGTTGATAATTATTAAATGTTGCAGGTAGTGTGGTGATTATGTTACTTGATGAGTAATCCTGAGGCTTGGATTGATAATCCAAACAACGTCAACCATGGCAGTATAAAAATTTGAATTCTGTTTAGAAAAAAAACCTAGAAATAAAATGTTGGTCCCAGTACAAGAGTGACCAGGAAGCAGTGAGACTGTGGTTAAAAACCCAACTGGTTCACGAATGTCCTTTAGAGAGGGAAGCCTGACACACTGCGACTCCAGTCCCAGCCCAACATGGTTGACTCTGAACTTGCCTTCCGAAGTGGCCTAGCGAACCATTCAGTTATTATCACCTTCTCCAGGGGCAACCAGGGGGGGGAATGGGCGATAAATGGCCTCGCCAGCGATGCCCAAATCCAGAGAATGAAGATAATCACAATAAAAATCCCTGCAGCATTGAAGGAGAGTAGGTTGCCATGAGCCGAGCGAGAGTGCCACGCGACTATAGCTGTGGAGCTGAAGAGAGTTATAGTACACGGGACTCGCCAGGAAAACCAGAGTGTACGCCTGCAGTGATCTGTGGAAGCGGCAATGACTGGCAGGAGCTGAGAAGATGAAACGACGAAGAGAAGATCCTTCCGCTTGCGCAGGCCACATTGTTCGCATGCCAGACACGAGACTCCCAAAGTAAGCACGCTACTCGGAAATCCTTCACGACAAACGAGCCAAAGGTGGGCAGAGGAAACGCTACAAGGACACCCTCAAAGCCTCCCTGATAAAGTGCAACATCCCCATTGGCACCTGGGAGTCCCGGGCCAAAGATCACCCTAAGTGGAGGAAGTGTATCCGGGAGGGCGCTGAGCACCTCGAGTCTCATCGCCGAGAGCATGCAGAAATCAAGTGCAGGCAGCGGAAAGAGCGTGCGGCAAACCAGTCCCACCCTCCCTTACCCTCAACGACTATCTGTCCCACCTGTGACAGGGACTGTGGTTCTCGTATTGGACTGTTCAGCTCCCTAAGGACTCAATTTTAGAGTGGAAGCAAGTCTTCCTCAACTCTGAGGGACTGCCTATGATGATGACTTGTGGAGGAATCCAAAACTAGGGGCCATATACATGAGCTAGTTACTCATAAATCCAATGAGGAATTCAGGAGAAACTTCATTACCCAGACAGTGCTTAGAATGTGGAACTCGCTACCACAGGGATTAGTTGAGGCGAATAACAAAGGTGCCTTTAAGGCAAAGCTAGATGAGTACATGAGGGAGAAAGGGGTAGATGGATCACTTTCCTCCAATCCTGGTCTCTTGCGCATCCTCGATTTTAATCGCTCCACCATTGGTGGCCGTGCCTTCAGCTGCCTGGGCCCTAAGCTCTGGAATTCCCTCCCTAAACCTCTCCGCCTCTCTACCTCTCTCTCCTTTAAGATGTTCCTTAAACCTTCTCTCTTTCACCAAACATTTGGTCACCTGTCCTAATAACTCCTTTAAAAAGTAGGACCTCAAAAGTAGTAACATAGAAACATAGAAACATAGAAAATAGGTGCAGGAGTAGGCCATTCGGCCCTTCTAGCCTGCACCGCCATTCAATGAGTTCATGGCTGAACATTCAACTTCAGTACCCCATTCCTGCTTTCTCGTCATACCCCTTGATCCCCCTAGTAGTAAGGACCTCATCTAACTCCTTTTTGAATATATTTAGTGAATTGGCCTCAACAACTTTCTGTGGTAGAGAATTCCACAGGTTCACCACTCTCTGGGTGAAGAAGTTCCTCCGCATCTCGGTCCTAAATGGCTTACCCCTTATCCTTAGACTGTGACCTCTGGTTCTGGACTTCCCCAACATTGGGAACATTCTTCCTGCATCTAACCTGTCTAACCCCGTCAGAATTTTAAATGTTTCTATGAGGTCCCCTCTCATTCTTCTGAACTCCAGTGAATACAAGCCCAGTTGATCCAGTCTTTCTTGATAGGTCAGTCCCGCCATCCCGGGAATCAGTCTGGTGAACCTTCGCTGCACTCCCTCAATAGCAAGAATGTCCTTCCTCAGGTTAGGAGACCAAAACTGTACACAATACTCCAGGTGTGGCCTCACCAATGCCCTGTACAACTGTAGCAACACCTCCCTGCCCCTGTACTCAAATCCCCTTGCTATGAAGGCCAACATGCCATTTGCTTTCTTAACCGCCTGCTGCACCTGCATGCCAACCTTCAATGACTGATGTACCATGACACCCAGGTCTCTTTGCACCTCCCCTTTTCCTAATCTGTCACCATTCAGATAATAGTCTGTCTCTCTGTTTTTACCACCAAAGTGGATAGCCTCACATTTATCCACATTATACTTCATCTGCCATGCATTTGCCCACTCACCTAACCTATCCAAGTCGCTCTGCAGCCTCACAGCATCCTCCTCGCAGCTCACACTGCCACCCAACTTAGTGTCATCCGCAGTTATCCCGGGATGGCTGGACTGATATATGAGGAGAGACTGGATCGACTGGGCCTTTATACATTGGAGTTTAGAAGGATGAGAGGGGATCTCATAGAAACGTATAAGATTCTGACGGGACGGGACAGGTTAGATGTGGGTAGAATGTTCCCGATGTTGGGGAAGTCCAGAACTAGGGGACACAGTCTTAGGATAAGTGGTAGGCCATTTAGGACTGAGATGAGGAGAAACTTCTTCACTCAGAGAGTTGTTAACCTGTGGAATTCCCTGCCGCAGAGATTTATTGATGCCAGTTCATGGATGTATTCAAGAGGGAGTTAGATATAGCCCTTACGGCTCAGGGGATCAAGGGATATTGAGAGAAAGCAGAAAAGGGGTACTGAGGGAATGATCAGCCATGATCTTATTGAATGGTGGTGCAGGCTCGAAGGGCCGAATGGCCTACTCCTGCACCTATTTTCTATGTTTCTATGTTTCCTTGTGTTGCTCGGTGTCAGCTATTTAGGACTGAGATGAGGAGAGATTTCTTCACTCAGAGGGTGGTGAATATTTGGAATTCTCTACTTGAGAGGGCTATGGATGCTCAGTCGTTGAGTACATTCAAGACGGGGATCGATAGATTCTTGGGCACTAAGGGAATCAAGGGATATGGAGATCGGGCGGGAAAGTGGAGTTGAGGCCGATGGTCAGCCATGATCTTACTGAATGGTGGAGCAGGCTTGAGGTGGCCATATAGCCTACTCCTGCTCATATGTGTCAACTCCACAGTGGCAGCTGTGGGTAGTGGGGAGCGCACTCGCCTCTGAGTCAGAAGGTTGTGGGTTCAAGTGCCACTCCAGGGACTTGAGCACAAAAATCTAGGCTGACACTCCAGTGCAGTGCTGAGGGAGCACTGCACTGTTGGAGGTGCCGTCTTTCTGATGAGACGTTAAACCGTGGGCCTGTCTGCTCTTTCGGGTGGACATAAAAAATCCCATGGCACTATTTCAAAGAAGAGCAGGGGAGTTCTCCCTGATGTCCTGGCTGATATTTGTCCCTCAATCAACATAACAAAAAAAACAGATGGTCTGGTCATTATCAGATTGCTGTTTGTGGGAGCTTGCTGTGCGCAAATTGGCTGCCACATTTCCCACATTACAGCAGTGACTGCACTCCAAAAGTACTTCATTGTCTGTAAAGTGCTTTGGGATGTCCAGTGGTCATGAAAAGCGCTATAGAAATCCAAGTTTTTATTTCTTATGTCGCTTACGTCAAAGTTTGTTTGATAATCATGCATTGGGACGTTTTTTACATTAAAGACTCTGTATAAAGGCTAGTTGTTTTTGATATATTGATGAGGCGAGATGGAGTAGGGTCAGAAGAGGCATGTTGAGCTAAACACTGGCACGGCCTGTTTCTGTGCTGAAAACTCTATGTAATTCTATGTAAAAACGAAAATGTTTTGTCGTCAATAGGCACTCGTACAGCACCATGCAGCTTACTGTAGCTGCATTAGAATGCCCCCCGGGGCAGAGGAGTGCAATTATTTATTGAGTACAGTAACCTGGATAAAAGTAAGACAGTTGAGAGCTATCGGTTTATTTTTAAGCTGAGACCGAGAGTTAGGGGAGCAACTGGGGAAGTGAGTCGCTGAAGCGAAAGTGTTACCAGGGAATTGCAAGAATCTTTGATCGGAGATAGAATCGTACGTGGAACGAGAGACTAAACCTGAGGGACAGAAACCACTGCAAAATGTTCAGAGCAGCAAGAGTCCAGAACCCACTCGAGCTGTAGAGATCTCGGGTACAGTGTTGACGGTAACACAGAAGGAGAGACTGAGAAGGTGAGACTGTTGAAAAGATAGCTAGATCTTTCACAAACTCAGGATGTCACAAAGCACTTCACAACGAATGAAACACTTTGTGAAGTGTCAACATCATCATAGGCTGTCCCTCGGAATCGAGGAAGACTTGCTTCCATTCCAAAAATGAGTCCTTAGGGGTCTCAACAGTCCAATACAAGAGCCACAGTCCCCTTCACAGGTGGGACCGATAGTCGTTGAGGGTAAGGGTGGGTGGGACTGGTTTGCCGCACGCTCTTTCCGCTGCCTGCGCTTGATTTCTGCATGCTCTCGGCGATGAGACTCGAGGTGCTCAGCGCCCTCCCGGATGCACTTCCTCCACTTGGGGCGGTCTCTGGCCAGGGTCTCCCAGGTGTCGGTGGGGATGTTGCACTTCATCAGGGAGGCTTTGAGGGTGTCCTTGTAACGTTTCCTCTGCCCACTTTTGGCTCGTTTGCCGTGAAGGAGCTGTGAGGAGAGCGATTGCTTTGGGAGTCTCGTGTCTGGCCTGCGAACGATGTGGCCTGGTGTAATGTAGGAAATCACAGCAAACAATTGGTGCACAGCAAGCACCCACAAACGACAATGTGATAATGAGCAGATAATCTGTTTCAATGATATTGATTGAGAGATAAATGTTGTCTAGAACACCAGGAGAACGGCCCTGTTCTTCTTTGAATTGTGTTGTGGGATCCTTTATGTCTGAGAGGGCAGGCGGGAGCCTCAGTTTAACATTGTTATATATGCACCTGTGAGAATGCTCACAGGTTTCAATGGTGTAACGGTGAGCACTCTGGACTTTGAATCCAGCAATCGGAGTTCAAATCTTGGTAAAAGCTAAATTTCTCCCCCAGATCAGGGGGCCCGATTTAATGTTTATTGTTTACTCCAAAAGAGTTGTAGAGCTGTTGCAGTCACGTGATGTTCACAAGACTCAATAAAACCCCAGTCAGTTGGGCCTAGGTCATCCACGATGAGGTATGCAGTTGTGAGCCTAATGGATGAACTGGTAATGTGCATTGTGATTGTTAAACCTTTGTTAATAAACCAACGAGTTCTTAATAGCAATGCGTTGCTATGAATTCTTAAGCAAAGAACCCATGAAGCAAATACATTACAAACATCCCATCAAAAGACGGCACCTCTGGCAGTCCACTGATGCACTGGACACCAGCCTAAACTTGAGGCTCAACACTCTGAACTGGGGCTTGAACCCACGACCTTTTGAGGTGAGAGAGATACAATGGATTCAAAGCTGACACCTATTGACAGTAATAGTGCAGTTGTGTCAGTAATCGGGACGTAAGGATAAACAGCGCAAAGGAACTCGTTCTACATTCAGTCAACCCTGGGTGAATTGTAGGACGTCTCTATTTTGCTTTGCACTGTTAGACTGAGATGCAAAGAAAGGCAGACAATGATTTATGCCATAGCAACGATGGATACCAAACAAGTGCTGTCTCAAGTCAATAACTCTGTCTCGGAGCAGAGCAGGTACATAATTATCACTGGTACTCACTGTCCATCCAGATTTATTCCACTATCCTCAGCTGTGGGACGTTTTACTACATTAAAAGCGTTATATAAATACAAGTTATTGTAGGTGTATCTGCAATCTCATTACAGCTAAGCAGTTGTGAAGTATCAGCCTGAGGAAATACATGCCTAATCGGGGGAGCTTTTGCAAGGAGACTTGGGTAGCTCACGCAGTCCGTTCATTGCCCATAATCGCAGTCCGAAATCGGTTTGTTGGTTTTAGATGGTGATGGCAATCTGATTGCCCTCGATTATTATTACAGGGAGAAAGGTGACACCATAGCAAAGACTATAATGAGAAAACTGAAAGGTCAGTTCTCAAGGCACGGAACACTGAATTTCTCTGCACAATTCACAAGTTCACCAGAGGTGTTCTGAACAATATTCTCTGGTCGACGGAACAACCCACAGAAAACAATCGGTCTCAGCTACAAGGTCTCCAATGAGAAAAGCAAAGCTAAGCCCAGCCAGACCTCCATTTTAGCCCTGTTGCATTATAAGAATACACCAACAGCCAGAAAGCAAAGTAGTCCAGTACTGAAGGGGACAAACTGAAGCACCAAAGTCCTGTTACCTGCAATAGGTAAAAGTCAGTGGGGCTGGGGGAGGGGTCAGCCTTGACTCAGCGGGTAGTACTCTCGCTTTCTGAGTCACAAGTTTGTGAGTTCGATTCCCACTCCAGAGACTTGGGCACATAAATCCAGGCTGACGCTCCCAGTGCGAGTACTGAAGGAGCGCTACACTGTCGGAGTTTCCGTCTTTTAGATGAGACGTTAAACCGAGGCCACGTCTGCCCCCTCAGGTGGATATAAAAATCCCTTGGTACTTTTTCGAAGAAAAGCAGGGGAAGTTATCCCCGATGTGTTGGCCAATATTTATCCTTCAACCAACATCACTGAAAACCAATTCTTTGGTCATGATCACTGTAAAGTCCTGTCCCTGCAGTACAGACTCACACGAGGCACATGTTGAAGTCAAGGTCACTCAGGACCTGCACCTTTATTACACAGCTCTCGAAAGACACATTTGCCTGAGACCTGTCCTTATATACCTGTCTGGGGCAGGTATCCAGTGTCTCCTGCAAGTGCACCCCTGGTGGTAAGGCAAGCTAGTGGTTACAGGTCATATCTAGTTACAATCCAATATAGCATGGTAAGATACAGTTATGTACAGTAGTGTGAGATACATGACATCACCCTCCCCCAAGGTCTTATTGTCTTTATAGGTTCAGTCTCTCAGGTGGTCTACGCTCTCGCGTGGAGCATCTTAGTTGTGGTTCAGTTGTTTGCCTTGGTGCCTGTTTTTCTTTTGGTGTGATTGCTGGTATCTCGCCTGGGCTGTTTGTTTCGTTAAGTATGATTGTTGGTGTCTCGCCTGGGCTGTCTGTTGGGATTGCCCTTTCCTCAGGTTGTTCCCTCTGTCTGTCCACCAGGTGTGGTGTGAGTTCCACATTGTAGTCTGCTTCTGGTTCAGCAGTGTTGTTGGTACTTTTTACTTGATCTACATGCCTCTGGCAGGTTTGGCCATTGTCCATTTGTATCACCAGTAGCCTGTTTTCCTCCTTGCCTGTTACTGTCCCTACAAGCCATTTGGGACCCCTACCATAGTTTAGCACAAATACTTTGTCCCCTATCTCATTCCACCTCCCCCTCGAATTTCGGTCATGGTGCTCAGTTAGCTTACGGCGCTTTGCCTCAACGATTTCATGCATGTCTGGGAGGATTAATGAGAGCCTTGTCTTTAAGGTCCATTTCATCAATAGTTGCGCGGGGGCAACTCCAGTCAATGAATGCGGATGAGATCTGTATGCCAGCAGCAGTTGTGACAGGCGGCCCTGTAGCGTGGGACCTTGGATTTTGAGCATGCCTTGTTTAATGATCTGCACTGCTCGCTCCACCTGGCCGTTGGAGGCCGGCTTGAACGATGCCGTCCTAACGTGATTTATGCCGTGGTCACTCATGAAATCTTGGAATTCTGCGCTGGTGAAGCACGGACCATTATCACTGACCAATATGTCAGGAATGCCGTGCGTTGCGAACATGGTTCCAAGGCTCTCCACAGTGTTGGAAGTGGTGCTCGAGTTTGAAATGGTGCATTCGATCCACTTTGAAAATGCATTTACAAGAACGAGGATCATTTTGCCCATGAATGGGCCCGCGTAGTTTCCGTGCACCCACGACCACGGTTTGGTGGGCCAGGGCCAGGGGCTCGGGGGCCTCCCTGGGGGCATTACTGAGTTGGGCATAAATGGTGCACTGTCGGATGCAGAGCTCCAAGTCCGCGTCAATGCCAGCCCACCAGACGTGGGATCTGGCTATGGTCTTCATGAGAACGAACCCCGGTTGCTCGCGGTGGAGCTCCCGGACAAATGCCTCTCTGCCTCGTAGAGGCATGACTACTCGCCTGCCCCACATCAGACAGTCTGCTTGTAGTGACAGCTCATGCATGCGCCTATGGAAAGGTTTGATCTCCTCGGGGCAGGCATCGCGAGCCTCTGTCCAGTCACCAGTTAAGACACATCTTTTTACTCGGGATAACGTGGGGTCGCTGGTTGTCCAGGCTCTGATTTGGCGAGCCATCATGGGCGAACCTGTGGACTCAAAGGCATTTATTGCCATGACTATCTCACAGTCCTGTTCGTCAGACCCTTCCGTGGTCGCCAGGGGTAGCCTGCTAAGCGCGTCGGCACAGTTGTCTGTGCCTTATGGTGTAATCGTAAGAGGCCAGCATAAGTGGCCACCGTTGAATGCGCGCCGAGGCGTTGGCGTTTATTGCCTTGCTCTCGGACAATAAGGACGTGAGGGGCCTGTGGTCGGTTTCTAATGCGAACTTGGCCCCGAAAAGGTATTGGTGCATCTTTTTGACACCGTACACGCACGCGAGCGCCTCCTTCTCCACCATTCCGTACCCGTGCTCCACCCGCGAAAGTGACCTGGAGGCATAAGCTATGGGTTGTAATTTACCCGCACTATTGACATGTTGTATAACGCACCCGACCCCGTACGCTGACGCATCACATGTAAGAACTAGCTTTTTACCTGGATCAAAGAAAGCCAAAACACTGTTGGAACACAGAAGGTTGTGTGCCTTGTTGAAGGCGCGTTCCTGGGCGTCCCCACAAAACCAATCGCGCCCCTTTCTGAGTAGCACGTGGAGAGGCTCCAGTAGCGTGCTTAAGTTCTGCATAAATTTCCCAAAGTAATTAAGCAGCCCGAGAAAGGCGCTGAGACATTCCGGGGCCTGGGTGCCAGGCGAATTGCTTCGGTTTTGGACTCTGTTGGACGGATTCCATCAGCGGAAATCTTTCTGCCCAAAAATTCAACCTCGGGCGCGAGAAACAGGCACTTGGATTTCTTAACTCTTGGGCCGACCCGATCCAACCGCTTTAGTACTTCCTCCAAATTGCGGAGATGGGAGTCGGTGTCCCTGCCCGTGATAAGTATGTCGTCTTGAAATACAACCATCCCCAGGATGGACTTGAGCAGACTCTCCATGTTGCGCTGGAATATAGCAGCTGCCGACATGATGCCGAATGGGCATCGACTGTACATGAAAAGGCCTCGATGTGTGTTGATCGTGGTGAGTAGCTTGGACTCGTCGGTCAATTCCTGCGTCATATACGCAGATGTGAAATCTAGTTTTGAGAAAAATTTTCCTCCAGCCAATGTGGCAAATAAGTCCTCCGCTCTGGGCAATGGGTATTGGTCCTGTAGGGAGACTCTGTTTATGGTAGATTTGTAGTCCCCACAGATTCGTACGGATCCATCAGGCTTCATGACTGGGACGATGGGACTTGCCCAGTCGCTAAATTCCACGGGTGAGATAATGCCTTCCTGCAGAAGCCTGTCCAGTTCATGTTCAATCTTTTCTCTCATCACATAGGGCACAGCTCTGGCCTTGTGATGGACCGGTCTAGCATCCTGTGTGATGTAGATTTTGACTTTAGCCCCTTTGAAGGTGCCCACACCTGGCTGAAAGAGATGTTCAAATCGACTTAGAACTGTTGAGCAGGAGGTCCGTTCCTCTGACGACATGGCGTGAACATCATCCCATTTTCAGTTTAGTTTTGCCAGCCAGCTTCTCCCCAGCAGTGCTGGGAGATCTCCGGAGACAATCCACAGGGGAGGTCGGTTCACTGTCCCTTTGTGTGTGACTGAGAGCATGGCGCTGCCAAGGACTGGGCCGATTTCTTTGGTATAGGTCCTTAGTTTGGTGTCAACCCTTGTGAGCTTTGGTCTGTCTCTTTTGTGCGGCCACAGCTGTTCAAATTGTTGAGCGTTCATGAGAGATTGACTCGCTCCTGTATCCAGCTCCATGTTGACGGGTATCCCGTTGAGTAGGACACTCATCATTTTTGGAGGCGTCTTGTTGTAAGAGCAGTGGCCATTGATCGTGTTGACCCGCTGTACCTCGGTGTCCTGGGTACTGTCCCCACCGTCTTCTGGTCTGCTTTCCGACCCTTCCGATTCGTATACCAGCCGAGCTGCCATTTTTCTGCACATGCGGGCCACATGCCCTGTATAGTCACAGTTTCTGCAAACAGCATGCTGAAATCGACACCCCCTTGCTGAGTGCCTTCCCCCACATCTCCAGCACAGACCGCTTCCATTGTTTCCAAAGGATGAGCTGCGTCTGGCTGATCTCTCTTGAGCTTCTCTCAGTTTGTAGTTGATTGCTCGCATTGTGGGTTGGTGAGGTGTGAACGGCCGTTCCTGTGGCCCTTGATGGCTTCTGGCGCCACTGCCTGCTGTTGAGGGCCTGCTCTCCTGCCTTTGTCTGTGTGTGGGGGTAGCGGCTTGTTTCACGCTGTGAACCCCTTGTTCTGATGTTTCGTTAGTTGTCGTACCTGCAGAGTAGATCAACCTCGTTTCTTCTTCACCTGCCAAGAATGTCTGCAACCAGTGCTGCTGCCTCTAGGGTCAAGATCTTTGTCTCTATGAGCTTTCGGAATATGCCTGCGTGGCCTATTCCCTCAATAAAAAAGTCTCTCAGTACTTCTCTCCTTAGTTCATCGGAGAACTCACATAAGCTAGCCAACCTCCGAAGTTCCGCCACGAAGTCGGGTATGCTCTGGCCCACACAGTGTCTGTAGTTGTAGAACCTGTGTCTGGCCACGTGTCGGCTGCTCGCTGGCTTCAGGTGCCCTCTTACCAGTGTGCTCAACTCTTCAAACGACTTGCTTGCTGGTTTTTCGGGTGCCAGCAGGTCCTTCATTAAGGCGTATGTTTTTGAGCCACAGCTGGTCAAGAGATGGGCTCTTCTCTTGTCTGCCTTATCGTCGCCTAACCAGTCTTTGGTTACGAAGCTTTGCTGGAGCCTTTCTATAAAGTCCTCCCAATTATCTCCAGCATTGTATTTTTCATCTGAACCGTTGGTCGGCATTCTGTGGATTATGTGATCCCGTAACTCGTCGCCACTGTAAAGTCCTGTCCCTGCAGTACAGACTCACACGAGACACATGTTGAAGTCAAGGTCACTCAGGACCTGCACCTTTATTATACAGCTCTCGAAAGACACTCTTGCCTGAGACCTGTCCTTATATACCTGTCTGGGACAGGTATCCAGTGTCTCCTGCAAGTGCACCCCTGGTGGTAAGGTAAGCTAGTGGTTACAGGTCATCTCTAGTTACAATCATGTATAGCATGGTAAGATACAGTTATGTACAGTAGTGTGAGATACATGACAATCACTTTGCTGTTGGTGGGACCCTGCTGTGTGCAAATTGGCTGCCACGTTTCTTATGTGGCTGCACTTCAGAAGGAATTCATTGGCTGTAAAGCGCTTTGGGATGCCCTGAGATCTTTCTTTCTTTGAAAATGTGCAAGAAAATGTTGTGAGTGGCGGGCTCACGAGGATAAGCACACTTGGTGCCAAGAATCTTCGAGGGAGGGAAACGATGGGCCACAAAAGGAGAACAAATCAGAGGACTTCGGATCCTGAGAGGTTCATCCGAAAGATAATTGGCTGTTGAGAAATCATCTCCATCAGAGGAAGACACGAGGGAGACCCATTTCCTGCTATCCCCAAAGCTAGGGGGAAATCGCGCTCAGACAATCCTGCACCTGAACAGAATAGAATGAGAAGTCAACAAAGGCCGTGAGAAATTAGGATATCAACTCCCGAAATTTAAAAAAAAACTTGCATTTATGCAGCGCCTTTCGTGACCTCTGGGTGACCTCTGCAAAGCGCTTTACATAAGAACATAAGAAATAGGAGCAGGGGTAGGCCACTTGGCCCCTCGAGCCTACTCCGCCATTCAATAAGATCATGGCTGATCTGATCCTGGCTTTAGTTCCACTTCACTGCCCGCTCCCCATAACCCTTGACTCTTTTATCGCTCGAAAATCTGTCTTAAATATATTCAATGACCCGGCCTCCACAGCTCTCTGGGGTAGAGAATTCCAAAGATTCACGACCCTCTGAGAGAAGAAATTCCAATGAAGTACTTTTTTGAAGTGTAGTCACTGTTGTAATGTTGGAAGCATTAACGCTTTTGCGAAGCGCCTTGTGATGTTTTACTGTGAATCACGCTCACAGCAAGTAAAGGGGGGAGCTGGGAGGTCTGTTGGACGACCAGCCCACCCGAAAGATCTTGTTGCTCTTTGACTTATTGTTGTACTTCATGTTCGGACAATTAATTTAACTTCGTCATGCTGAACTTTTGAGGGACAACAGTTCATTTAAAGCGGGAAAATGGATGTGGCAAGATGAACACATTGGCGGTGCTGAAGCAGCTTTGCTGATAGAGTCCAGGAACAGCACCATCTGGTGTGCAGGCTGAGCGATTACCTGCACCTTTAGCTGCGCATGACGTCTGTTATTCTGAGAGCTGCCAATCAATGCATGACACAACACAGTCGCTTGTAAAGCAAGTGCTTTTTATTTGGCAATAGTCCTTCTCCCTTAATATCGTTATAACCGTTAATATCGGGGCCAATGACAACAACAACAACAACTTGTAACTGTATAGCGCCTTTAACATAGTGAAGCGTCCCAAGGTGCTTCGCAGGAGTATTATGAGACTAGAAATTTGACACCGAGCCACATAAGGAGAAATTAGGGCAAGTGACCAAAGCTTGGTCAAAGGGTTAGGTTTTAAGGTGCATCGTGAGGGAGGAGAGAGAGGTAGAGAGGTGGAGAGGTTTAGGGAGGGAGTTCCAGAGCTTGAGACCTAGGCAACAGAAGGCACAGCCACCGATGGTTAAGCGATTATAATCAGGGATGCTCAAGAGGGCAGAATTAGAAGAGCGGGGGGTTGTGGGGCTGGAGGAGATTACAGAGATAGGGAGGGGCGAGGTCATGGAGGGATTTGAAAACAAGGATGAGAATTGTGGAATAGTCTTTCCCCCTTAATATCGTTATACTGTTAATATCGGGCCCAATGATAGCAGACCCTGCCACTACCTGGTCTGAGATGAGTTCAGTGAGCAGGATGGGGCTCTTCTCTCCAGAACAGAGAAGGCGGAAGGTTGACCTGAGAGAGGCCTGTAAATTGTGAAAGGATTTGCTAGGGTCGATAAAGAGGTTTCCATTCGCGGAGGAGACCAAAACTAGGGGCCAGAAATGTAAGATAGTCATCGATTCACCCAAAAGGGAATTAAAGAGAGACTTCTCTACCCAGAGAGTGGTGAGAATGTGGAACTCGCTGCCACAGGGAGTGGTTGAGGCGGATATCATCGATGCATTTGAGGAAAAGCTAGCTAGCACACGAGGGAGAAAGGAATAGAGAGGTACGCTGATAGGGTAAGACGGTAGGAGGCTGGTGTGGAGCATAAACACTGGCACGGACCTGTTGGGGCCCAATGGCCTGTTTCTGTGCTGTACATACCTGGTAGTACTACCTGATATAAAGAGCGAAAGAGGTAAAACAATGGGATCAGTACAGTTATATTCAATGCCCTTGACAATGGGGACAAAAAATCCGCCAATCTGTCTGTTTCTGATTGCCATGTAAATTTATTCAAACTATAGCCCCAAAGATGAAAGGCAAAGTGTTGTAACTCACTTATCAACACTATCAGGCCTGTAACTATATTTTTAAGGGGCTTGTGCTATAACAGCAATTTGCATTTATTCAGCACCTTTAACATTAATAACACTTCATGTCCAATTTGAATATATTTAAGGCGGAGATAGGCAGATTTTTGAACGGAGTGATAAGGGAGCGGGCAGGGAGGTGGAGCTGAGCCCAAAATCAGATAAGCCATTATCTTACTGAATGGCGGAGCAGGCTCGAGGGGCCAAATGGCCTATTCCTCCTCCTATTCCTTAGGTTCTTAAACAGCCATAACTATTACTATCTGTTTTTATCTTTCGTACTAGTTTACTTTCATAATCTATCTTCGCTCTCTTTATCATTTTTTTTAGTCATTCTTTGCTGACTTTTAAAAATTTCCCAATCCTCTGGCCTCCCACTAGTCTTAGCCACGTTGTATGCCCTTGTTTTCAATTTGATACCATCCCTTATTTCCTCAGTGGAGCTGAGTCCATGATCAGATCAGCCATGATCTTATTAAATGGTGGAGCAGGTTCGAGGGGCAAATGGCCTACTCCTGCTCCTATTTCTTATGGTCTTATGTTCTTTGGCCCATGTGAGAGTCACAGCTTGCTTGTTTATGGCAAACTTGTACACCTCAAGTGCACAAGCCGGCACCTGAAAGTCCCACAGATCTACACCTCAGACCGAGACCTGACAACTTGGACAAATCCCTCGGATTTGACGGGTCTGGGTCTGAGGCACGGTAAAATCATTGCAACACCAACTGCAACTTGACAGCTCGGAGAAACTTTAATGAGAAGCATCTGCCTCCTTCAGTGCTGTCCTGCCGAGTTTCTACATTGGGCTCCTTTCCCAATCTTTCGCAAGTTAGCCTGTCCAATCTAAACCTGCCCACTTCAGTCACAGCACAAGCTTGAAAGAATGCGAAGCTTCTGAGCAGACAACTACTGTTGGCACGCTAGGCTTGCAATTATCAACTCTTTCTAAATTGTACCGTTTAAAAAAAACGTATTTAAAAATAAATCCTCACACTCTGTCTCGTTATAATGATTGACGTCACATCTCGGGCTGCTTCCCAACTCTTGTTTTCCCCCCCCTCAGCATTATATAAATCGTTCAACAATTCATTCTTTTCACATCAAAATACAAAGACCCCCCCCACGGTGAGGTGGGACTTTGCTGCACAACATAGGAGGGGGCCATTCAGCCCCTCGAGCCTGTTCTGCCACTCAGTTAGATCGGGGCGCATCTGTATCCGAACTCCATTTACCCGCCTTGGTTCCATAATCCTTAATACCCTTGCCGAACAAAAAAATCTACCGATCTCAGTTTTGAAGCTTTCAATTGACCCACATCCCCCCCCCCGAGGCTTAGCAGCATTTTAGGCAAGGGGATTTCCCGATTTCCACAACACTTTCTGTGAAGACATGCTTCCTGACATCACCCGTGAAGGGCCTAGTTCTCCCCACCACATAAAAAAAAGTTTCTCTCTATCTACCCTATAAACTCCTTTAATCGTCTTTAACACCTCAATTAGGTCACCCCTTAACCTGCTGCACTCAAGGGAATACAAGCCAAACCGATGCAACGTTTCCTCATAATAACACTTTTAGCCCAGTTTTGTTTTATCTCAAGTTGGGAAAAGCTGAACATGCCACACCAACCTCCAAGGGGCCGAGATTGCCCCTCTCCTGGAGGCCTGTTACCACCGCAAATCGGCGGCCACGCTGCGGAGTGGAGTGGCCGGCGGCTTTTGGTGAAATGGCCGCTGAGAGCCCAGTTGCCCTCCCGCGGTTTCCCAGCAGTGCCCCGATCCCCCCCCCCCCTCCCCTCCACTGCTCCGCCGCTGCCGATCCGACTTAAGCGCGTCTTCACCGTGGGCACCGCCGACCTACCCCCCCCCCCCCCCCCGACGCCGACATTCACCTCGGAAAATCTTCGGCCTGCCCGGCGGTGCCAAAACCTGTTTTTCCCCCCCCCCCCCCGCTGGTCCAGTCAGGCTGTGGCTTTCTGCAATGCCGGTGCGGCTTCCCTTAAAGGGGAGGGTGCACTGCCGCTGCCTTCGTGTTTTTTTTTTTTCGGCCGGCTGCCATGTCAGCCGAACAATTATGCCCCCGGGTTCGGCCGGGCCACCAAACAGGCAGTCTGGCGCCCCCTCTTGGGTGCCAGGCCGCTGGCCCGGCCGAAACCCTCCCTGGTGTTCCAGTGGGCCGAAGCTTTCAAATTGCAAAGGCTCTCCCCTTTAAGTGAAGGGGAGAGCCGTGGTGAGGCGGCGCTGTGATGATGTCATCGCGGCGGTCACTCCGCACTGCCCCCCAACTTCCGCCCCTCAGGCGTTGCCGCCGCCCCGTACCCGCCCCTCTCGTGTAGGCACCGCCCCCATTGAGAGCGACTTCCGCATCCAAGGGGAAAAAAACCCAACAAAGAGCTCAATGTCGCTCAAGAGGCGACCTGAACCGTAGCTACGGTAAAAACCACCGAAATGGGGAGAGAACGCCCTGTTTCGGGTGGGGGGGGGGGGCAATTTCTACCCCCAACTCTTTCCATTGCATCTCATGCATATCTATACCTCGATAGGTCACAACTCCAAGATGCAATCTGCAGTTTACGTTGAAACGGCAGCTTGGCTCAGTGATAGCGCTCTCTGAGTCAGGAGACTGTGGGTTAAAGGCACAATTGAAGGCTTGAGCACATAATCCAGGCTTCAGCGCAGTGCAGAGGGAGGGCTGCACTGTTGGAGGTGCTGCCTTTTATGTGTTCAGGAAGAAGTAAAAGATCCCATGGTAACATTTGAAGACGAGCAGGAATGTTTTCCCCAGTGTCGCTGTCCAACATTTATCTCTCAATCATCAATGCCCAAAACGGATTAAGTGACCATTTATCCCCTTGCTGTTTGTGGGACCTTTCTGTGCGCACATTGGTGGCCACATTTGCCTCCACTGCCACAGTGACTGCGCTTCAAAAGTAACTAGTTGGCTGTGAAGTACTTTGGGAAGTTCTGAGGATAAGAAAGGTGCTATATGAATGCAAGGTCTTTCTTGCTTCTTAAAGGCTTTCCACCGTCAAATCTTTCCAGGGCACCCCACCCCTCGAGTCGTTGTAAAGCAACCTAACTGCATGAGGCATGGTCACTTACGGGCCCCAAGGTTGGCCTGCAGGTTGTGCACCTGGCATCCATTGTGCATGTGCTCCATCAACTTGGAGCATCTCAAGCCGACTTTACCATTTGTACAAGACGATGGTACAATCCCAACCTGGAGAAAGGTCTCACTTACGAAGCGTAGGTGGTGAAGCTACATTGCCTAACCAACTCTGGCATGCTTGAGAAACAGTGGATCTGTCTGACCCACCTCCCAAACACCCCATCCCAGTCCCACCATCCTCTGATAATTGCTTTGCAACACCTTGCTATCATCAAGCTCCCTGAGAACATAACATAAGAAATAGGAACAGGAGTAGGCCATTTGGCCCCTTGAGCCTGCTCCACCATAACCCTTGACTCCCTTATCGTTCAAAAAACTGTCTACCTCCACCCTAAATATATTCAATGACCCAGCCTCCACAGCTCTCTGGGGCAGAGAATTCCATAGATTTACAACCCTCTGAGAGAAGAAATTCCTCATCTCAGCTCTAAATGGGTGGCCCCTTATTCTAAAGCTATGCCCCCTAGTTCTAGATTCCCCCACAAGTGGAAACATCCTCTCTGCATCTACCTTGTCGAGCCCCCTCAGTATCAATAAGATCACTTTTCATTCTTCTAAACTCCAACGAGTATAGGCCCAACCTGCTCAACCTTTCTTCATAAGTCAATCCCTTCTTCTTAGGAATCAACCTCGTGAACCTTCTCTGAATTGCCTCCAATGAAACTATATCCCTCCTTAAATACAAAGACCAAAACTGTATGGCAATCGTAACATTTTAGGTGCTTTAAATGAACGTGAAGCTCACTGAAATAAGGAAAAATTAAAGGCCGAAAACAGAAGAATGAATGAATGGTAGGAGGTGGAGGTGGTGGTTAGGAGGGTCAGGGATTAATGGTGGTAGTTGAGGGTGAAGAAGAGAAGGAAGAAGTAGTTGTAGGTTGTGAAGGTGAGTAATGTATGCACCTGTGAGCATGCTCGGAGGTCTGTGGGGCTGTTGCACCGTGAGTGGTGTATCCAATCACGTGATGTTCACAAGACCCAATAAAACCCCAGTCAGTTGAGTTCAGGTTCTTCACGATGAGGCGTGCAGTTGTGAACCTGGCGGATGAACCGCTAGGGTTCAGTTTGATTGTTAAACATTTGCTGATAAACCAGCTGGTTCTTTACAGCAAATGTGTAGCTGTGAATTCTGAAGCAAATACACTACCAGTGAGGATGAAGGGAAAGAAATTGAGATGGTGAAGGAGTCTGTGTTGCATTCAGGGTACAGTCAGATCCGAATGTAACCTAGAATTAGAACTAGGTTCATTTTGAAGTATAATTTCAGGGAAATTAATCCTCAAACTAGTTCCTTATCTGTTCTGAAGCAGCTCAAAATTCTTAAGTTGGTTTGGATCAGTGAAGCAGGTCATTCATTATGCCATTGTGTTGTCTCTAAATGAGGCACAAGTTGCTATAACACCACTGGTGCCAGATTAGAGGGTTTATATTTTAGGCAGGAACAAGCTTGCGGAACAGATGAGGACTGCTTGCTGCAACAGCTCTACTCATTGTCAACCGTGCTAAACGTTATGATACGTCAGCAGTACATAACAAGACACGGATTCGTAAGAACAGGAACAGACCATTAGACTCAAAAAGCAGGTCGCTTTTTGGTAGCTCTCCCAATATCCCTTCAGAATTACATGTAATTGTCTCTCAAATCCATTTAGACACTCTCCCTCAGTGGCCTTCTCTGCTAACTTATTCTAGACATCTATTCTCCTTGGGGTCTAACAGTTCTGCCTGACTTCCGCTCTTGTGCCTTACATCCTAATTTTAACGCGTGTCCTTTGGTATTTGAAACCTCCGCCATAGTGAAGAATTTGCCTGGATTAGCTTTGTCCTTTCCCTTCGTAACCTTGAAGACTTCAATTCCGACCAGCTCGGCTTCTGCTCTTTATCGTGAAAACCGAGCCCAGTTTACTCAGCCTTTCCTCACAACTTAAAGTCTGGCCACCGGCAGTCATCTTCATCGCTTGCCGCGATGTAACGGAACTTTTTATCTTTTTGCGTAGAATTAGGTAGAATTTTACAGCACTGAATCAGGCCATTCGGCCCACTGGGTCTCTACTGGTGTTTGTGCCCTGCACAACCCTACTTCTTCTCACCCTATCAGCATATCCTTCGATTCCTTTCTCCCACGTGTGCTTATCCACCTGCCTCATAAATGCACCTATGCTATTCGTATCAACGGCTACTTGTGGTCGCCAGTTCCATATTCTCACATTCTTACTGCTCCCTGATAAAGTGCAACATCCCCACTGCCACCTGGGAGTCCCTGGCCAAAGACCACCCGAAGTGGAGGAAGTGCATCCGGGAGGGCGCTGAGCACTTGGAGCCCCATCGCCGAGAGCGTGCAGAAACCAAACACAGGCAGCGGCAAGAGCGTGCGGCAAACCAGTCCCACCCTCCCTTACCATCAACGACTATATGTCCCACCTGTGACAGGGACTGTGGCTCTCGTATTGGACTGTTCGGCCACCTAAGGACTCATTTTAAAAGTGGAAGCAAGTCTTCCTCGATTCCGAGGGACTGCCTATAATGATGATGGTGGCTCTCGGGGGTAATGAAGTCTCTGCTGAATTAGATTATTGGTGACTATCTTATATTGATTGCCCCTAGTTTTGGATTCCCCTTTTGGTAGAAACCTTTGTCGGTTTGGAATTTTTTTTGTTTGCTGTCTTTGCCAGGGAACAAGAAGACTCACTTTTGTCATTTGGTGTCAACTCGATAGTGCGTTTTATCACAATCTAAGACATCTCCTTGTGCGATGCTTCAAACAGTAAAGAACATCCAAAGGGGATTGCTTTTTGTTCAAAGTGTCAGCTGTGGCTCAGTGGGTAGCACACTCAGCTCTTGAGTCAGAAGGTTGTGGGTTCAAGGCCCACTCCAGAGACTTGAGCACATAAATCTAGGCTGATACTCCCAGTGTGGTACTGAGGGAGTGCTGCACTGTCGGAGATGCTATCTTTTGGATAAGACGTTAAACCGAGGCCCTGTCTGCTCTCTCAGGTGGATTTCAAAGATCCCGTGGCACTATTTCGAAGAAGCGCTGTGTGCAAATTAGCTGCCACATTTCCTACGTTACAACAGTGACTGCACTCCAGAAATACTTCATTGGCTGTAAAGCTTTTTGGGATGTGAAAGGTGCTCTACAAATCCAAGTCTTTCTTTCTTTCAAAGTGCTTTCATGTTGAAAAGGCAGAAGGGTCACTGAATTTCAATTTTCGCTTCACGTGGTGAGAGTGGGGTTTGAGGAATCTAGCTGCAGAGGTCAGCATGCATAATTGGCAGCCCATGTGAATTTCTGTCCATTATTTAATGGAAAGATTATCGTGCAGGCCATGAATCAGCCAGGCATCTCCGTGCTCAACTTCCCAATATGCATTCCTGTCATGTGATGCTCCATGCCAGGGGCAGCAACCAGTTACATTTCCCTTCATAGTGCCACGGACCTCATTGGTCAGATGTCCTTGCTGCTCTTGGTGCATTGTGGTGACATCACCTCTGGTGAATGTCCAGGATCTGCTCTGTTGGAAGTGTTGAGCGTTGGTCTGGAAGTGAGCAGACTTTGTGATGGACGGGAATGGGGTCAGTAGCTGAGTTCGGGGGCAAATTGGACAAATAGATCGTGAATAGCAACAACAACAACAACAACTTGCAATTATATAGCGCCTTTAAAATAGTAAAACGTCCCAAGGCGCTTCACAGGAGTGCTATCAAACTAAGTTTGACACCAGAACACACAAGGAGATATTAGGACATGTGACCACTAGCCTGGTCACAGAGGTAGGTTTTAAGGAGCGTCTTAAGACAGGTAGAGAGATTTATGGAGGGAATTCCAGAGCTTAGGGCCCAGGGAGCTGAAGGCACGGCCACTAACGATGGAGCACAAGAGACCAGAACTGGAGGAGAGAATTGGAGATATCTCAGAAGGTTGCAAAGATGGAGGAGGTCACAGATATAGGAAGGGGCCATGGAGGGATTTGAAAACAAGGATGAGAATTTTAAAATTGAGTCGTTGCCTAACCGGGAACCAATGTAGGCCAGTGAGCACAGAGGCAATGGATGGACGGGACTTGGTGAGAGTTAGGATACGGGCAGTCGAGTTTTGGATGAGCTCAAGATTATTGAGGGTGGAAGCTGGGAGGCTGGCCAGGAGAGCGTTGGAATAGTCACGACTATCGGTGACAAAGGCGTGAATGAGGGTTTCAGCAGCAGATGAGCTGAGGCAGGGGCGGAGACGGGCGATATTACGGAGATGGAAATAGGTGGTCTTGGTGATGGAGCGGGTATGTTGTCTGAAGCTCAGCAAGGTTGCGAACTGTCTGGTTCAGCCTCAGGCAGTTGCCAGGGAGAGGGATGGAGTCGGTAACTCAGGAACAGAGTTTGTGGCGGATTCTGAAGACAATGGCTGGAATTCTCCTTACATGGACAGGTCCTGTGCGGCCGGTGTCCGTGGCGGGTCCAGACCCCACGGCTGGCTCCATCCCACTGTAGATAATGAACTTACCTTAATGGGGCCTATTAAGCCCGCCCAGCTTGGTGACATCACTTATGACAAGTTTTACGCTGGGATCTTTAAAGGCACCCTGGCCACATTAAATTTTAAGTTTAATCTAACAAAGTGGGTGTTGAAACTTTACTGTACAATAACATAATAAAAGCTATATGAATGACAAAGAAATATTTAAATAAAATTATTATTAAGTAATATAACTCCATCTGCGACTATGATCAAGAACATAATTTTAAAAATACATTAATTGGGAGTTATTAGTGCTTTAGTCACAAATCTATAGACTTTAGTATCAGTAACTGGTACAAATAAAAGATGTGTGGGTATAGTAATATACAACAATTAAACAGATTTGAAATGTAATTGCAAAGGGGTGGATTTACAACCTTATGCAAATTCAATGGAAGAGCTGCGGAATCCCTGCCAAACAGTGTACGTGCGCTTACAATGTGTTTCTGGGATTTCTGCAGCTCTTCCGTTAAAGTTAGCAATGGACAAGTGAAAGAATCTCTGCAGAAATTCATCCTAAATTCTCAGACTGAAAAATTAAATTAATCATATTTGGGGACTGAAAGCAAATTGAACCAATGGAATGAATTATGAGAATGCGATTTTTACAATTGGTGACTTGATTTAATGTGTAACTGGACAATCGCAGTATACTGTGAGAAAAACCTGACCACAAACAACACAAACATTTATTTAAATGGTATATGTCATTTTTTTATAGTGCAGATCAATTCACTGCAATTACTATTCAGTTGGAAGGCAACAGCTGAGACAGGCCAATGAAAAATTTACATTTACCAGTAACATTTCAAGAGGAACAGAATCTCCATCAATCTGTTAGCTGCTGTAATCAACATATTTTTTATTTTGGTCTGCTTTCCATGCTGTCAAGTCATCATCATCATCATAGGCAGTCCCTCGGAATCGAGGAAGACTTGCTTCCACTCAAAGTGAGTTCTCAGGTGATTGAACAGTCCAATATGGGAATTACAGTCTCTGTCACAGGTGGGACAGACAGTGGTTGAAGGAAAGGGGTGGTTTGCCACACGCTCCTTCCGCTGCCTGCATTTGGTTTCTGCATGCTCTCGGCGGCGAGACTCGAAGTGCTCAGTGCCCTCCCAGAAGCTCTTCCTCCACATAGGGTATCGGTGGGGATGTTGCACTTTATCAAGGGGGCTTTGAGGGTGTCCTTTAAATGCTGGAGCAATGGCCACTTGCCTCAGGTTGACAGACGTGGTTCCCGAGCTGTGTGAATCCCGTGGCCATGCGGGGAAATTTAAAAAGTGGGGGGGGGGGGGGGGAAAAGGCTCTTAAGTGTTTGTAAAGTAACTCAAAATGATTTCAATTGGGTCGGCTCCATGTTGACAGATGCGTCGGTGGGAAAGATGCGTGGGAGTGAGATAGCAACGGATTAGCGACCCGCTGTCAAAAATAACATACTTTCCTACCGATTGCGCCCACAGGCCGCAAACCGCCCCCCCCCCCCCCCCGGAAAATTTAGCCCAACAACTTTGGCTGGAGGAAATTTCCGTTCATTGAGTGTCGGATGTCGGACAAGCAGTGTGACAAGTTAAAGGCATTAGTGTGAACTTTCTTGTTCAGCCTGTGAGAGAGGGCAGGGAGGGGGTTGAAATCGGTGGCGGGAGAACGGAATTTGTGCCATGGGCCTAAGACAATGGCTTTGGTCTTCCCCCCCCCCCCCCCCCAATGTATAATGTAGGTGAGTGGGACTGTTGAGTGAGACTGTAGAAAGTGGAATGTTTCTGTTGGGAGCTGAAGTCTTGACTTAACACGGTCATGACAGCTTGTCATCAAATGTCTTACTCGCTCCCAAATCAACAAACATCGGCGTCAAAAGTCAACTAGGGATCATGCGTACGATTTAGAGTCAAGCTTTGCTGTGTTCTCTGTTATAGTTACATGGGCCCGGAGGCTGCTGAGGAAACAGATAACCTTTAGCAAATGAATACAATACACTGAGACGTACATGTTCCACAACAGACAAGGCCGCTCAAGGGGAAAGGGAAGGAGCCATGTGCAAGAATGACAGGTCTCATGGTCAACAGGGCTATACAGGGACACACTGCAACTGGCTGGCATCAGCGGAGTGTGAGAATCAAGTGGACGTCAACATGAGATGCTTCCCGCGCTCAATTGTTCAAGAGTCACAATCGCGGCTTCACTTTTTTGGCTATTTGTCCTTAATGCGAAGAGTGCGTTCCTGGCCCGCCTGAGTAGGCCGAAGATTCAGCACACTCATGGTGTGAAGATGGCAGTCAGCATGGGCTTATGGGAAGAGGAGTAGGCCATTCAATCCCTCAAGCCTGTTCTAATTGGATAGCTGTTTCAAAGAAAAGGAAAGAAAGACTTGCATTTATATAGTGCCTTTCCTGACCACCAAAGCGCTTTACAGTCAATGAAGTACTTTTGGGAGTGTAGTCACTGTTGTAATGTAGGAAATGCAGCATCCAATTTGCGCACAGCAAGCTCCCATGAACAGCAATGTGATAATGACCAGATAATGTTTTAGTGACGTAGATTGAAGGATAAATATTATCCGGGGCACCGGTGATAACTCCCCTGCTCTTCTTCGAAATAGTACGATAGTATCTTTTGCGTCGACCGGAGAGAGCAGACAGGGCTTCGGTTTAACGTCACATCCGTAAGATGGCACTTCCGACAGTGCAGCACTCCATCGGTAGGGAGGGAGCTTCAGGATTTTGACCCAGCACCAATGAAGGAACGCGTGATATATTTCCAAATCAGGATGATGTGTGACTTGGAGGGGAATGTGGAGCTGGTGGTGTTCCCATGCGCCTGCTGCCCTTGTCCTTCTAGGCGATAGAGGTCACAGGTTTGGGAGGTGCTGCCGAAGAAGCCTTGGCGAGTTGCTGCAGTGCATCTTGGTGCGTCGGTGGTGGAGGGAGTGAATGTTTAAGGTGATGGATGGGGTGACAATTGAGCGGGCTGCTTTGCCCTGGGTGGTGTCGAGCTTCTTGAGTGTTGTTGGAGCTGCACTCATCCAGGCAAGTGGAGAGTATTCCATCACACTCCTGACTTGTGCCTTGTAGATGGTGGAAAGGCTTTGGGGAGTCAGGAGGGGAGACACTCGCCGCAGAATACCCAGCCTCTTGTTCTGGCATCATTTACTGCCGCCAGCATCATATCATCATCATATCTTCCTCAGAATCGAGGAAAACTTGCTTCCACGCCTGAAGTGAGTTCTTAGGTGGCTGAACAGTCCAATATGAGAGCCACTGTCCCTGTCACAGGTGGGACAGATCGTCATTGAGGGAAGGGATGGGTGGGACTGGTTTGCCGCACGCTCTTTCCGCTGCCTTCGCTTGATTTCTGCACACTCTCGGCATTGAGACTCGAGGTGCTCAGCGCCCTCCCGGATGCACTTCCTCCACTTAGGGCGCTCTTGGGTCAGGGACTCCCAGGTGTCAGTGGGGATGTTGCACTTTATCAGTTATCTTTGTAGCGTTTCCGCTGTCCACCTTTGGCTCGTTTGCCGTGAAAGAGCTCCGAGTAGAGCACTTGCTTTGGGACTCTCGTGTCTGGCAAGCGGACTATGTGGCCTGCCCAGCGGAGCTGATCGAATGTGGTCAGTGATTCAATGCTGGGGATGTTAGCCTGGATGAAGACGCTGATGATGGTGCGTCTATCCTCCTAGAGGATTTGTAGGATCTTGTGGAGACATCGTTGGTGATATTTCTGCAGCAACTTGAGGTGTCTACTGTACATGGTCCATGTCTCTGAGCCATACAGGAGGGCGGGCATTACTACAGCCCTGTAGACCATGAGCTTGGTGGCAGTTTTGAGGGCCTGGTCTTCAAGCACTCTTTTCCTCCTGTGGCCGAAGGTTGCACTGACGCACTGGAGGCAGTGTTGGATCTCGTCATCGATGCCTGCTCTTGTTGATAGGAGGCTCCCAAGTTGCTTCTGGTAGGAAAAGGGGGAAAAATCACCCCTCCATAAGAGACGCGAGCGCTGTGGCTTGTTTCATTTATTATAGCTTTATTGTATTAGATTTTTTATTACATATTAATGCATATATATTGACATATTATATTTTCCATTATAGTTCTACTGCTGACTGTGGTGCACTCACTCAAACACAGCATTAGTGGTGCATCAGTAGTTAATTCTACACTGCGCCTGGTGTTTGTACATTAAATAGTTCAATAGCAATGCCCTTCAGCAGCAGGGAGTCCGATTCACTTAATTTTAAATTGAGCCGTCGTAATAAAATAAAGTGGGTGAGTTGACATGAAGATGGAATAATTCAGTCCTTGCATATCCATTCACGAAGGTTTTCAATTTTCTAGCTGTACTATCGCACTGCAAATGGTGTTCGCTGAAAAATAATGGCGCTCACACATGTGAGATGTTAACAGATGTGTGGTCATGGTAGTACAGCAGGAGAACACGATGCCAGGGCTGAAAGGGTTAAATTATGAGGACCGGTTGCACAGACTCAGCTTGTATTCCCTTGAGTATAGAAGATTAAGGGGTGATCTAATTGAGGTGTTGAAGATGATTAATGGACTTGATAGTGTAGATAGAGGGAAACGATTCCCTGTGGTGGCAAGGGAGTCTAGAACAAGGGGGCGTAACCTTAGAATTAGAGCTAGGCCATTATCATCATCACAGGCGGTCCCTTGAATGAGGATGACGTGCTTTCACATGGGTTCACAGATGTTTCAATGTGGACCCAATATTCCAGTCCTGAACTCCAATTGAGGGGGTGGAAGATGCCTGTGTGTGGATTTTTTTAACGTGTGGTGACCGTTGCACATCAGCCACCACACGGGCTTGACAAAGCTAGGCCTTTATCCAGTGGCAAGGATTAGCCAGGACGACTGGAGACCTGCTCTGCTGCACGGACCTAGTGCGCACACACATCGCAGTGTGGGCTGGGCCCGTGCTGCCCCCCGGGCCCTCGGTTCGTCTGGGCCCCCTACCCTCATTTGCCGCACCTCCACCACGATCTCTAACCGCTCCTCCGTCACAAACATTCGCCGCTCCGCCACAACGATCTCTCGACGATCCTCTGTCACAAACATTTACCGCTCCTCCGCAACGATCTCTCACCATTCCTCCGCCATGGTCTCTCGCCGCTCCTGGGCCATTATAGGCTGATATCAGTCAGCACTTCTTCGGCAGCAACCTCCCAAACCCGTGACCTCTATCACCTTGAAGGACAAGGGCAGCAGGCGCATGGGAACATCGCCACTTGCAAGTTCCCTGCCAAGTCACACACCATCCTGACTTGGAAACATATCACCGTTCCTTCATCGTCCCTGGGTCAAAATCCTGGAACTCCTTCCCGAACAGCACTGTGGGAGCACCTTCACCACACGGACTGCAGCGGTTCAAGAAGGTGGCTTGCCACCAACTTCTCCAGGGGCAATTCGAGTTGGGCAATAAATGCCGGGCCTTGCCACCGGCGCCCACATCCCAGGAACGAATAAATAAACAAAGGTGCAGTGAAAATCTAGAACTCTCTGTGGAACAATGGGGCTGCAAATTCTGCAAAACCTGCTAACCACCATGTGGCAGAGGAAGATCGGACCATGGTGGATCAAAGCAATTTTAAGCCTCAGAGAGAGGAGGCAGATGCTGAAGTACATGGGGTGCACACATTTTCGATGAAATGTCCACCTATAATGCTAAACGTAAAATTGAATGGCTTACCCGTAGCCATGGAACTGGACACTGGCGCTAGCCAATCCATCATGAGTAAAAAGATGTTTGAGAGACTGTGGTGCAACAAGGCATTCAGACCAGCACTGAACCCCATCCACACAAAACTGAGAACGTACACCAAAGAGCTTATCACTGTCCTGGGCAGCGCAATGGTCAAGGTCACCTACGAGGGCACGGTGCACGAACTGTCACTCTGGATTGTCCCAGGCGATGGCCCCACACTGCTTGGAAGGAGCTGGCTGGGCAAAATCCGCTGGAACTGGGATGACATCCAAGCGCTATCACATGTCGATGAGGCTTCATGTACCCAGATTCTCAACAAATTTCCTTCCCTTTTTGAGCCAGGCATTGGAAACTTTTCCAGGGCGAAGGTGCGGATCCACTTGGTCCCAGAGGCACGACCCATTCACCACAAGGCGCGAGCGGTAGCTCACATGATGAGGGAGAGAGTGGAAATCGAGCTGGACAGGCTGCAACGCGAGGGCATCATCTCCCCAGTGGAATTCAGCGAGTGGGCCAGCCCGATTGTTCCAGTACTCAAAAGTGATGGCACGGTCAGGGTTTGCGGCGATTATAAAGTAACTATTAATCGTTTCTCGCTACAGGACCAATACTCGCTACCTAAGGCAGACGACCTATTTGCAACGCTGGCAGGAGGCAAGACGTTCACCAAGCTTGACCTGACTTCGGCCTACATGACACAGGAGTTGGAGGAGTCTTCGAAGGGCCTCACCTGCATCAACACGCACAAGGGACTGTTCATCTGCAACAGATGCCCGTTTGGAATTCGGTCAGCTGCAGCGATCTTCCAGAGAAACATGGAGAGCCTACTCAAGTCGGTACCACACACGGTGGTCTTTCAGGACGACATATTGGTCATGGGACACCGTCGAGCACCTACAAAACCTGGAGGAGGTCCTCCAGCAACTGGATCGCGTAGGGCTGCAGCTGAAGATGTTGAAATGCGTCTTCATGACAACAGAAGTGGAGTTTTTGGGGAGAAAGATCGCGGCGGACGGCATTCAGCCCACAGACGCCAAGACAGAGGCGATCAGGAACGCGCCCAGGCCACAGAACGTCACGGAGCTGCGGTCGTTCCTGGGACTCCTCAACTATTTTGGTCACTTCCTACTGGGTTAAGCACCCTTTTAGAGCCCCTACATGTGTTATTGCACAAAGGTGAGAACTGGGTATGGGGAAAAAAACAAGTAATTGCTTTTGAGAAAGCCAGAAACATTTTATGCTCCAACACGCTGCTTGTATTGTATAACCCGTGTAAAAGACTTGTGCGAGCATGTGACGCGTCATCGTACGGAGTCGGGTGTGTATTACAACAAACTAACTTTGCGGGGATGTTGCAACCTGTCGGCTATGCTTACAGGAGCTCGTCTAAGGCCGAGAGGGCCTACAGCATGATTGAGAAACAGGCATTAGCGTGTGTGTTCGGGGTAAAGAAAATGCATCAGTACCTATTTGGCCTCAAATTTGAGCTGGAAACCGATCACAAGCCCCTCACATCCCTGTTCGCAGAAAACAAGGGGATAAATACGAATGCCTCAGCCCGCATACAAAGGTGGGCACTCACGCTATCAGCGTATAACTATACCATCCACCACAGGCCAGGCACCGAGAAGTGTGCGGATGCTCTCAGTCGGCTACCATTGCCCACCACGGGGGTGGAAATGGTGCAGCCTGCAAACTTGTTGATGGTGGCGCAGCCCGCAGACTTGTTGATGGTCATGGAAGCGTTTGAAATTGATAAATTACCTGTCACAGCCCGCCAGATTAGGACTTGGACCAGTCAAGATCCTCTGCTGTCCCTAGTACAAAACTGTGTACTGCATGGGAGCTGAGCGAGCATCCCCATTGAAATGCAAGAGCCAATCAAGCAGTTCTAGCGGCGAAAGGACACAGTTGTCAATTCAGGCAAGACTGCCTGTTGTGGGGTAACCGCGTAGTGCTACCCAAAAAGGGCAGGGCGACATTCATCTCGGATATCCACAGCACACACCCTGGGTAATGATGAAAGCGATAGCCAGATCCCACGTGTGGTGGCCCGGTATCGACTCTGACTTAGAGTCCTGTGTACGGCAATGCAGCGTATGTGCTCAGTTGAGCAACGCGCCCAGAGAGGCACCACTAAGTTTGTGGTCCTGGCCCTCCAGACCAAGGTCGAGGATCCATGTCTCGTTTCGGGCCTGTTTCTCGGTAAAATGTTCCTGGTGGTGGTGGATGCTTTTTCAAAATGGATTAAATGTGAAATAATGTCGGGAAGCACCGCCACCGCCACCATTGAAAGCCTGAGGGCCATGTTTGCCACCCATGGCCTGCCTGACATACTGGTCAGTGACAACGGACCATGTTTCACCAGTGCCGAATTTAAAGAATTCATGACCCGCAATGGGATCAAACATGTCACCTCGGCCCCGTTTAAACCAGCCTCTAATGGGCAGGCAGAGCGAGCAGTACAAACAATCAAACAGAGCCTCAAACGAGTCACAGAAGGCTCACTCCAAACCCGCCTGTCCCGAGTACTGCTCAGCTACCGCACGAGACCCCACTCGTTCACAGGGGTGCCCCCAGCTGAGCTACTCATGAAAAGGACACTTTAAACCAGACTCTCGCTGGTTCACCCCAACCTGCATGATCAGGTAGAGAGCAGGCGGCAGCAACAAAATGTAAACGATGATCGCGCCACTGTGTCACGGGAAATTGATCTGAATGACCCTGTGTATGTGCTAAACTATGGACATGGTCCCATGTGGATCGCGGGCACGGTGATAGCTAAAGAAGGGAGTTGGGTGTTTGTCGTCAAATTAGACAATGGACAAATTTGCAGAAAGCACCTGGACCAAACGAGGATGCGGTTCACAGACTGCCCTGAACAACCCACAGCAGACACCACCTTTTTCGAGCCCACAACACACACCCAAAGGATCAATGACACCACCCCGGACCAGGAAATCGAACCCATCACGCCCAACAGCCCAGCAAGGCCAGGCTCACCTAGCAGCCCTGCAGGGCCAACAACACGCCAGCCCAGCGAGGGTACAGCCAACACACCAGAACAGACATTTGTACCGAGGCGGTCCATCAGGGAAAGAAAGGCTCCCAACCGCCTCACCTTGTAAATAGTTTTCACTTTTTTACTTTGCGGGGGGAGTGATGTTGTGTATCTGTAAAGCATGCACTCCCATGTTCCGCCACCAGGGAGCTCATCCCCTGAAGTCCCAAGGAATCCCAGCATCCCTTGGGAGCACTGTGTCTAAGCCCGCCCCTAAGGCCTGTTCCTCACTCTGGAGTGTCTTATTAAAGACTGAGGTCACTGTTACTTTAACCTCCCTGTGTGCAGCCTCATCTGTGTTAGGAACACAATAGATGATGATTGTCAAATGAACCAGAGGCGACATGAGGAAAAATGAGTGGTTAGGATGTGGAATGCACTGCCTGATAGGGTGGTGGAGACAGATTCAATAGTAGCCTTCAAAAGGGAATTGGATAAATATTTGAAGGAGAAAAAATGGCAGGGATATGGAGAAAGAACAGGAGATTGGGACTGACTGGACTGCTCTTCGAAAGAGCAGAAGCAGACTCAGTGGGCCTAATGGAGCAGACTAGATGGGCCGAATGGAGCAGACTCAATGGGCTGAATGGAGCAGACTCGATGGGCTGAATGGAGCAGACTCGATGGGCCGAATGGAGCAGAGACGATGGGCCAAATGGCCTTCCTCTGTGCTGTACGATTGTATGATTCTATGAATGAGGGACTTCAGTTAGTGATAGGTCACAGATTAGCTAGGATTATATTGAATAGCAGAACAGGCTTGAGGAGCTAAATGGCCTACTCCTGTTCCTTATGTTATGTTCCTAGAAACTGGGATTGTTCTGTTTCGAGCAGAGTAGGTGAAGGGGGAGATTTGATAGAGGTCTTCAAGATTCTGAGGTGTTTTGATGAGAGTAAATAAGGTCGATTATCAGAAGGCATAGATTGAAGACAATTGGCAAAAGAACCAGAGGGGGCAACGTGGAGTTTATTTACACCGCGAGGTGTTACACTCTGGAACGCACTGCCTGAAAGGGCGTGGAAGCAGATTCGATTGTCATTTTCAATAGGGAATTGGATAAATACTTGAAAAGCAAAGATAGTTGCAGGGCTATGGGGAAAGTGCAGATGAGTAGGACGAATTGGATAGCTCTTTGAAAGAGCTGGTACAGGCACGATGGGCCGAATGGCCTCCTTCTGTGCTTTTTGATTCTATGACAACACATTAACTGTTCATTCCTCTGTTTGCCATCCATGGGATGATGCAGAATGGCTGCTGCAGTTGCCTACATGGTAAAATAGTCAAAATAAGAACAGGAGGAGGCGATTCAGCCCCTCGCGCCTGCTCCGCCATTCAGTGAGATCGTGGTGAATCCGTATTCCATTCATCTGCATTAGCTCCATATCCCTCGATACCCTTACCGAACAAAAGTCAATCGATCTCAGTCTTGAAAGCTGCAATTGTCCCCCAGTGTCCATGGCCGTTTGGGGATGGGGGCGAGCGGGGGTGATGAATGTAACAACAGTCATTGCAATTCAAACTACATTGTATTAAGGAACTGCACAAATACAATGTTTTCCCTATTCAAAATGGCCGCCTTATGATAGTCCCTTCTCCTGCCACTCAGTGCTCGAGTCGGTGCCTTGAACTCCCACCTGCCCCTTTAAATGCAATCTGAGATAATGTTTAGCGAATGTGCTCGGTGACATTTGCTGATAGAATATCAATATGGCAGAAACCTTTGATCTTTTGGGATGTCAGTGAGTGCTAGCTTTATTATAACAGCCCTCAGGGCTACTTTGCACAGTATAGGAAACGGGCATCACATGAAAATGTCCCATAAATTATGGAACAAAATATTCAGCAGCCATAGGGAAGCAGTTTTAGAATAGTGCTGTAATACAGAGAGCTTTATAATAACTAGGCGATGGGGGGAAAGGGTGGGTGCGGGGGCAGGTGGGGCGGGGGGGGGGGGGATGTATTTTATTTTCAATTGATAAACCTAAGGATAAAAGAGGCCGATTGGGCAAGACACTGCCACAGTTGAAAAGAGTTGAAAAGAACAACTTGCCTTTATATCGCGCCATTATCATAATAACATCTCAAGGCGCTTCACAGGAGCGTTATCAGACAAAAATTGACACCGAGCCACATCAGGAGCGATTCGGTGACCACAAGCTTGGTTTTGAGGGGCAATTTAAATTTTTATTCATTCATGAGATGTGGATGTTGCTGGTAAGGCCAGCATTTATTGCCCATGAGAAGACGGTGGTGAGCTGCAGTCTCAAAAACCACAGGGGGCAGTTAATTAACTGAAATTAAATTCCCCAGCTGCCATGGGTGGGATTTGAACTTCTGACTCTGTATCATCAGACCAGGCCTCTGGAATACTAATGCAGTAACATAACCACTATGCTACCTACCGGGCCCATTAAATTAAAGGAGGAAAGAGAGGTGGAGAGGTGGAGAGGTTTGGGGAGGGAATTCCAGAGCTTGGGGCCCAGGCAGCTGAAGGCACGGCCACCGATGGTGGAGTGATGAGAGTCGAGGGTTGGGCAAGTGTCCAGAATTGGCAAAGCGCAGATATCGCGGAGGGTTGTAGAGAGAAGTTGAGATAAATCAAAGAGTAGCAAATGACTGACGCCCAGTTTAGGTTTTGAACGTCAGTAGATTGTGGCAGGGACGGATGGCTAAGGATGACCAAGAGCTGCACGGTGCAGAGGGCCTGGCAAACAATGAGGATGTTGTGAAGGCCACACCTGGAGTACTGCGTACAGTTTTGGTCTCCGTATTTAAGGAAGGATATACTTGCATTGGAGGAAGTTCAGAGAAGGTTCACGAGGTTGATTCCGGAGATGAAGGGATTGACTTTTGAAGATAGGTTGAGTAGGTTGGGCCTATACACATTGCAGTTCAGAAGAATGAGAGGTGATCTTATTGAAACTTATAAGATAGTGAGGGGGCTCGACAAGATGGATGCAGAGAGGATATTACCACTCATAGGGGAAATTAAAACTAGGGGCATAGTCTCAGGATAAGGGGCAAGATGAGGAGGAATTTCTTCTCTCAGAGGGTCGTGAATCTGTGGAATTCTCTGCCCCAGAGAGCTGTGGAGGCTGGATCATTGAATATATTTAAGGCGGAGATAGACAGATTTTTGAACGATAAGGGAGTGAAGGTTCATGGGGAACAGGCAGGGAAGTGGAGCTGAGTCCATCAGATCAGATCAGCGATGATCTTATTGAATGGCGGAGCAGGCTCAAGGGGCCAAATGGCCTACTCCTGCTCCTATTTCTTATGTTCTTATGTTTTTTATAAGACGGATGTGCGTGTGGTAGGGGTGGGATGGTAAATGTCCCCGTGACTTCTCCTGATCTCCTGCCGGAAACTTTGGCAGACGGTTGGTGGGAAATGTCGGAGATAATCTCGGAGAAAGGACGTAAGCGGCTTGCAACTGGGCGACGGCTGAGGAATCGGCGGGAACTGGGGAGCACCCCTGCGGAAATGTTAACCCCAGATTACCTGGAGCTCAGGGGCAAGAGAGCCAAGATCAGAGGCTGCCCCTGACATCCACCTTCCCAGCAAAATGCAATGGGTGCGGAGGCATTCTGCTAATCTGCTCTATACTCAACAACAAAACTTCATTTATATTCGCCTTTCATGCGGTAAAATCTCCCGAGGTGCTTCACAGCAGCGTTATCAAACAGAATCTGACATCGAGCCACTGCAGGAGTTATTCGGACAGCTGACCAAAAGCTTGGTCAAAGAGGATGTTTTATCATAGAAACATAGAAACAAAGAAAATAGGTATAGGAGTAGGCCATTCGGCCCTTCGAGCCTGCACCACCATTCAATATGATCATGGCTGATCATGCAACTTCAGTACCCAATTCCTGCTTTCTCTTCATACCCCCTGATCCCTTTAGCCGAAAGGGCCATATCTAACTCCCTTTTCAATATATCTAACGAACTGACCTCAACAACTTTCTGTGGTAGAGAATTCCACAGGTTCACCACTCTCTGAGTGAAGAAGTTTCTCCTCATCTCAGTCCTAAATGGCTTACCCCTTTTCCTTAGACTGTGACCCCTGGTTCTGGACTTCCCCAACATCGAGAACATTCTTCCTGCATCTAACCTGTCCAATCCAGTCAGAATTTTATGTTTCTAAGAGATCCCCTCTCATTCTTCTAAATTCCATTAAATGCAAGCCTAGTCGATCCAGTCTTTCTTCATATGTCAGTCCTGTCATCCCGGGAATCAGCCTGGTGAACCTTCGCTGCACTCCCTCAACAGCAAGAATGTCCTTCCTCAGATTAGGAGACCAAAACTGTACACAATACTCCAGGTGTGGCCTCACCAAGACCCTATACAACTGCAGTAAGACCTCCCTGCTCCTATACTCAAATCCTCTCGCTATGAAGGCCAACATACCATTTGCCGCCTTCACCGCCTGCTGCACCTGTATGCCAACCTTCGATGACTGATGTACCAAGGAGCGTCCTAAGGGAGGAGAGAGGGGCGGAGAGTTTTAGGGAGGGAATTCCAGAGCTTAGGGCCCAGGAACTGTCCACTTTACCTGAATAATATATTTGGTCTAGATTCCCCTCGTGCAAATCCGCAGGAAATATTGGCCCAGAAATTGCGGTCGGAGGCTTCCTGCGGGCAAATGCCTCCGACCGCATTCATTTCTACGAAAGTACCCAGTGGTCCAGAGGTTCGGCAACTTGCGGTCCTGGGGCTCTCCGCGAAGGCGAGCGTAGGGGCCCACGTCTCCCAGGATTGTACCGATAGCGTATGGATCTCTGGGATCACGTGGGCCGACCCAACCTATCAGAGTAGGGGGATCCCCATTCATACTCATGGTAATTCCATATGTACGGAGCTGTTATAAGTATGAATGGGAATATCCCCCAAAACGCACACCGAAAATACACTTTAAAAAACATTACGTATTTAAAATTAATTAAAATGCAATTTAATTAAAAATTTTAAGCAAAAAAAATGTTTTAAATGTTTTAACAGGGCTAAAAAATAAACGTTCCTTAGTGGACAGGGTTTTTAATATATAAATGAGTGATAACATTTTATTTTTCAATTTTTTTAAACTCTTACTTTGTTTAAAGCAAGCCATATGCCTGCTTTTACCAGTGTAAGAATTTGAATTAACCCAACTCTCCGCCCGCGGAGGCACTATTCCTTCGCAGGCGTGCAATCTGTCAAGAGAAGGGTTTAAGCGCATGCGCTTCGCACACCTAAACCCGGAACTTGCGGGAACCCCATGGACCCGTGCGCACCTCGTACGCATCCGTGGGGAGTGTGATTTCTGGCCCTTTATATTTAAGAACATAAGAACATAAGAAATAGGAGCAGGAGTAGGCCATTGGGACCCACGAGCCTGTTCCGCCATTTAATAAGATCATGGCTGATCTGATCATGGACTCAACTCCACTTCCCTGCCCGCTCCCCATAACTCTTGACTCCCCTATCGCTCAAAAATCTGACAATCTCCACCTTGAATATATTCAATGACCCAGCCTCCACAGCTCTCTGGGTCATAGATTCACGACCCTCTGAGAGAAGAAATTCCTCCTCATCTCAGTTCTAAATGGGCGGCCCCTTATTCTGAGACTATGCCCCATAGTTCTAGATTCCCCCAGGAGGGGAAACATCCTCTCTGCATCTACCCTGTCAAGCCCCCCTCAGACTCTTATACGTTTCAGTAAGATCGCCTCTCATCCTTCTAAACTCCAAGGAGTATAGGCCCAACCTGCTCAACCCTTTCTTCATAAGTCAACCCCTTCATCTCAGGAATCAACCTCGTGAATATTTAACTTTTAAATGGCTGTAGAATGTTCCAATGCAAGTAGAAAACAATCAAAGAAAGGTTTGGGGGTGGGGTGGGAGGGGGGAGAGGGTCTCGATGCCAAATAAACGTAGGCCTGACTGAGGAGGCCGGTGCCCCTGCACCAAAGGGGGGCCGGGCTTTATTGCAATCATCCTGCACTTCTAAAAATACCTCACGAATCTTGTGGCGCACAAAGCCCTTGCAAGCCATTAATCTTCCTTATCTCTTCCTGTTTTATTTAATAGCATTGATTTGGTCCACTTTCACTGCATTATATGGATCAATGAAATAGATTCTCAACAGCACAAAGTAACATGTAATGAATTCTTTTCATTAAGTGCTCAGCTTCATTGGATACCTTGGTTTAAATGTAATGGATTATTCAGACATATGTTAGAGCAAGAGGGACCATTGAGTGTCGAGTCTCAGCTGTTTACTCGGTGGATGTTTTTGCATTTAATTGGAGAAGGTGGGCACCAAGTGTTTCTTAAGCTACGAACAGTCCAGCCGCTGGAAGCGAGAATGTAGAAGTGTCTCTCAAGCTGCAAACGGCAAGGGACTAGTTTGGGGCTGCCATGGGCCCATTTAAACTGTGCATCAAGGAGGAACATGGCTCCGCTTAAAATTGGCAAGCCGCAGCTCTTTGCCTGAGTAACTGCTGCTTGAAGAGGGTGATGTGGGAGAGCCGCAATCCATTCAATGGAGTCGTGCCCAACCAGGAATGGCATCGTGGCTTTCATAATGCAGCGACGCTGCTCAATCATTTCGGACCATGAGCCCGAATTTGGTGAAGGCCCCCGCCTGCCCAAGTGCTGCCCAAAGGACCCGGTGGCCGCCGAGGTACCTGATGGTACTTTGGGTGGGGTTTGCATCAAAAAGTTCCCTCAAAGGGCGGCGGGCAAATGAGGGACTTGTGCCGCCAATCTGGGTGGCAGCCGGGGAGAGGTCTCATTCTCGGCGGCAACAGCACTTGCCGCCCAAGTGCCGCCGAGGATGGAGTCGGGCCCACGGAGGAGGGTCGAAGAGCTGAAAAGAAAAAGCGTCAAAAAGAAACTATTAGAACACCTTCAGGGGACCCCCAGACAGGAAAGTTCCTGTTAAAAAAAAATGTTCACTCACCTTTTTTTTTCAGCTCTTCATACCCACCGTCTGGGGACAGTCCAGCCGCCTCGCAGAGGTCCACCCCGGTCCTGGCGCCAACTCCCGCCGACTCCCGCGTCCACTTACGCCACTCGGTCGTCCGCTGACTTCAGCGGGCGGTTCCCGGCGGCACTCTTCTCCCGCCTGCTCCAGGCCGCCCCAAAAGTGGCACTGGACGGAACCTGAGGAGCAATGTCGGCGGCAGTGGACGGGTGAGTGCATCAATTTCAGGCCCCACGACCCTGACCAATGTCTTGCTCAAGGCCCGTTCTCAGGAATGCGGCAACATGTAATGATGGGGCACAAGGTGACCTCTTGATTTCAATCGCGCCACTGTGGGAAGTCACCGAGAGACAGAGCTTCCATTTCTATCGCGCCTTTCGTGACCTCAGGCTAATGCACTTTTACAGCCAATGAAATGTAGTCGCTTTTGTAATGTACATAAGAACATAAGAATTAGGAACAGGAGTAGGCCATCTAGCCCCTCGAGCCTGCTCCGCCATTCAAAAAGATCATGTCTGATCTGGCCGTGGACTCAGCTCCACTTACCCGCCCGCTCCCCATAACCCTTAATTCCCTTATTGGTTAAAAATCTATCTATCTGTGACTTGAATACATTCAATGAGCTAGCCTCAACTGCTTCCTTGGGCAGAGAATTCCACAGATTCACAACCCTCTGGGAGAAGAAATACCTTCTCAATTCGGTTTTAAATTGGCTCCCCCGTATTTTGAGGCTGTGCCCCCTAGTTCTAGTCTCCCCGACCAGTGGAAACAACCTCTCTGCCTCTATCTTGTCTATCCCTTTCATGATTTTAAATGTTTCTATAAGATCACCCCTCATCCTTCTGAACTCCAACGAGTAAAGACCCAGTCTACTCAATCTCTCATCATAAGGTAACCCTCTCATCTCCGGAATCAGCCTAGTGAATCGTCTCTGTACCCCCTCCAAAGCCAGTATATCCTTCCTTAAGTAAGGTGACCAAAAATGTAGCAGGCCATTTGCATAGAGCAAGCTCCCACAAACAGCAATGAGATAAATGAGCTGATGGTATGATTTTATGATGGTGGTTGGAGGAATAATATAAACCGGGACACCGGGGAGAACTGCCCTGCTCTTCTTCAAAATAGTCTGGTCTTCGATGTCCACCTGAGAGGAGTAGACGGGGCTTCGGTTCAACATCTCATCTGACTGACGGCACTGCCGCCAGTGAAGTACTCCCTCAGTTTCGTCTCGTCGCCGAGAGCATGCAGAAAACAAGCGCAGGCAGCAGGAGCGTGCGGCAAACCAGACTCCCCACCCACCCTTTCCTCCAACCACTGTCTGTCCCACCTGTGACAGAGACTGTAATTCCCGTATTGGACTGTTCAGTCACCTGAGAACTCACTTTTAGAGTGGCAGCAAGTCTTCCTCGATTTCGAGGGACTGCCTGTGATGATGATGATGATGGCTCCCTCAGTGCTGCACTGTCGTACAAGACCAGATGAGGTGCTCACGTTTCTAGAGTGGGGCTTCGAACCCAGGCGCTTCTGACTCAGAGGCGAGTGCTAGCCACTGGGCCATGGCAGGCACTGTACAGGTCAGCCACTGCCCGGTAGCAAGAGAAGAAGTGGAACTGTAGAATGGTTCTAGTGGTTCTATTGAATGGTTTAACACTTGCTATGTGGAAACTGGGATAACCTTGGCACCAAGCAGCTCTCCCTTGCCCTCTTTTCTGTGGTACACGATTAATTTGATAAGAACCAGGAAATACCTAGCAACACATGGGGCAGCAAGACGGGGGTGAAAGGGATGATAGAAAATAGAAGCAGTTGTAGGCTATTCGGCCCTGTAAGTCTGCACCACCATTCAATATGATCATGGCTGATCCTTTATCTCAACACCATATTCCCGCTTTTCCCCCATACCCCTTGATGTCTTTTGTTTCCAGAAATCTATCTATCTCCCTCTTAAATACATTCAGTGACTTGGCCTCCACAGCCCTCTGGGGAAGAGAATTCCACAGGTTCACCACCCTCTGACTGAAAACATTTCTCCTCATCTCGGTCCTAAATTTCCTACCCCGTATCCTGCCTCTCTGTGTACCATATCAGCCGTGGCTCAGTGGGTAGCACTTTCTCTCGCCTCTGAGTCAGAAGGTTGTGGGTTCAAGTCCCACTCCAGAGACTTGAGCACATAATTCAGGTTTGACACTTCAGAGCAGTGCTGAGGGACTGCTGCACTGTCGGAGGTGCTGTCTTTCGGATAAGATGTTAAATCGAGGTCCCTGTCTGCTCTCCCAGGTGGATCTTTCCCATGGAATTTTTTGACAAAGAGATGTGGCATTCGACATGGCTTCCTGGGCCAAAATTAATCCTTCAATCAACATTATTGGAAACAGATTATCTGGTCACTATCACATTGCTGTTTGTGGGACCTTGCTGTGCGTAAATTGGCTGCCGCGTTTCTTACATTGCAACAGTGGCTACACTTCAAAAAGTACTTAATTGGCTGTAAAGCGCTTTGGGACACCGTGAAAGGCGCTATATGAATGCAAGTCTTTCTCCTGAAGTTAGGCCAAAGCTAAACCCTCAAGATCATGAAGACAGGACTGTAGACAAAGTCTAATCTCTAAGATGACAGGCTGCACTCTTTGGCAAACACGTCATAGAATCACACAGCGCAGAAGGAGGCCATTCGGCCCATCGTGCCCATGATGCCTCTTTAAAAAAGCAACACAATAAGTCCCGTGCTCTGCCCTTTTTCCCCCATCGCCCTGCAAAATCTGCCGATTCCACCGATCTTCACAAAACCATTCTTCCTCCTTCTCTGGGCCGGGGCGTTCACACCCCAACAGCAATTTGCTTTTCATTGACACATTACAGAACCATTGCCCCAGCAACCACCCAGCCACCGACGAGCAGATGACCGAAAGAAATCAGTTGCCGCCGTGACAAACAATGTTGCTTGAATTTCTTGCTTTGAGCTGTCCTCTTTAAAGTCGCTGTGAGCTCCGTCACTTCAATGTGACGTGCGCTCGACTCACTATTTTTAAAATTTAAACGACTGTGAAAATTCAAGCTTTGCGTTTATTTATTTATGTCTTCTTAGGCAATCCCTCAAAACGAGGATGACTTGCTTCCACGGCAAAATGGGATGAGTTCAGTGAGTTCACAGGTGTTTCAATGAAGGACCTAATATTCCAGGTCCTGAACTACATGTTGAAGGGTGGGAGTTGCCTGTGCGTGGATTTTTTTAACGTGGGGTGGCCGTTGCACACCAGCCACCACACGGGCTTGACAGAGCCAGGTCTTGGTCCAGTGGCAAGGATTAACCAAGACGACTACCTCTGCGCTATAAACAGAAGCTCATTCAATGTGCAACACGCCCGTGATTTCACCACTTGTCTCTTATTCAGTCTGGCCTGACAACTATTGGAAATATAGGAGCAGGAGGAGGCCATTCAGCCCCTTGAGCCTGTACCGCCATTCAATTAGGTCATGGCTGATCTGTATCTTAACGCCATCTAGCCGCCTTGGTTCCGTATCCCTTAATTCCCCTGTCGAGCAAAAATCTATCCATCTTAGTTTTGAATTTTCAATTGACGCCCCCCGCTCACCCCTCCCGACCCCTAGTCTCAACACCTTTTTGGGGGGGAGACTTCCAGATTTCCACTACCCGTTGTGTGAAGAAGTGCTTCCTGATATCACCACTGAACGGCCTAGCTCTCATTTTAAGCTTATGCTCCCTTGTTCTGGATTCCTCCACCAGAGGAAATCGTTTATCTCTATCTACCCTCTCAAATACATTAATCATCTTAAACACCTCAATTAGATCGCCCCTTAATCTTTTATACTCGAGGCAAAGCATACCCAGTCTATGCAACCTGTCCTCATAATTTAACCCTTTTAGGCCTGGGGTGGGAGGGGGTAGGGCAGGAGGGAGTTGGGGGGGGGCCGCTATGGAGGGGTAGTTTTTAACTTGATCAAGACGTTTGCCCCCATTATTGACCTCGTTTGATTTCCTTCTCATTGTCACGTTATCAACCAGGGAGAAAAGTTGAAAGTGTTGACATGACCGACAGGTCTAAGTTGCGTATCCTCCAATGTTGGAATAGGTATAATTTATATCTGTAAATCAGCTCAGTGAATTACATAGTATGTACAGCACAGACACAGGCCATTCGGCCCAACTGGTCTATATGCTCTACATGTGCCTCCGAACACCCCTCTTCCATTCCTTTCTCCCTCATATGCTTGTCAAGCATCCCCTGAAATGCATCCTTGCCATTTGCCTCCATCTCTCCCTGTGGGAGCAAGTTCCACATACTCTCTGGGTAAACAAGTTTCTCCTGAATTCCGTGTTGGATCTATTGCAGACTATCTTATATTTATGGCCCCTAGTTTTGGGCTCCCTCACAAGTGGAGGCATCCTCTGTTGTCAACGGGAGGCTGTACAAGCATCTGAGGGAGAAGGGAATAGAGGCTTATGCTGGCCATGTTGGCCTTCATAGCGAGGAGATTTGAGTTTAGGAACAGGGAGGTCTTACTGCAGTTGTACAGGGCCTTGGTGAGGCCTCACCTTGAGTATTGTGCGCAGTTTTGGTCTCCTAATCTGAGGAAGGACGTTCTTGCTATTGAGGGAGTTCAGCGAAGGTTCATCAAACTGATTCCCGGGATGGCAGGACTGACATATGAGGAGAGACTGGATCGACTGGGCCTGTATTCACTGGAGTTTAGAAGAATGAGAGGGGATCTCATAGAAACATAGAAAACTCTGATGGGACTGGACAGGTTAGATGCAGGAATAATGTTCCCAGTGTTGGGGAAGTCCAGAACCAGGAGTCACAGTCTAAGGATAAGGGGTAAGCCATTTAGGACCAAGATAAGGAGAAACTTCTTCACTCAGAGAATTGTGAACCTGTGGAATTCTCTACCGCAGAGAGTTGTTGATGCTAGTTTGTTAGATATATTCAAGAGGGAGTTAGATATGGCCCTTGCAGCTAAAGGGATCAAGGGGTATGGAGAGAAAGCAGGAAAGGGATACTGAGATGAATGATCAACCATGATCTTATTGAATGGTGGTGCAGGCTCGAAGTGCCGAATGGCCTACTCCAGCACCTATTTTCTATGTTTCTATGATTGATTTAGATGAGGAAAGATGGGAGGAGGCTCAAATGGAGCATAAACGCTGGCATGGGCTAGTTGAGCTGAATGGCCTGTTCCTACGTTGTATATCCAAAGTGATCCAATGTAAACATTTTCATCATGTTAAAGCTCTCTATCAGGTCACTCGGAGTGTCAGCCTGGACTTTTGTATTTGAGTCCTTGGAGTGGGACTTGAACCCAAGACCTTCTGACTCAGAGATAAAAGTGCTACCCACTGAGCCGTGACTGACACTTTCACAAAATCACTCTGAAAATGCTGACTGCTTCACCTCTAACAGCATAAAGGGCTGACTTAAAAACATTGGCTGCTTCAGTGGCTAATTGCGCTGCCTAGTGTGGGACTGAGCTGCACGCACCGTGCTGAGGTAGCTGGATAGCAGGACGAATGCTACCCGTCCCTCGGGCTCTCGGCCTAGTGAGGTGTAGTTCTGCCAGCAAGTGGCGCGGATAAGATTAGGCTTGTCTGTAATGCCCTCCAAGGTTGAAGAGCATGTTTAGATTTACTACAATCACACAGGAAGATTAGCTGCTAGATTGAGGTATCGAAGAGTGCCGGGCACCCTGAACCTTTAACATGTCACAAGTCAGCGGCAACAGGAGAAAAGGGAAGAGATGGGATATACTTGGGTGGAGCATAAACACCAGCATGGATCTGTTGGGCCGAATGGCCTGCGTCTGCGCTGTAAATACTTTGTAATATCTTTCTGTCGCGGCCATTTCTTCAAATGTCGAGACCATAAGCTCTGGAATTCCCTCCTTAAGCCCCTCCGCCTCTCCACCTCTCTCTCCTCCTTTAAGACGCTTCTTAAAACCTACCTCTTTGAGCAAGCTTTTGGTCACCTGCCCAAATATCTCTCTGTGGCTCGGTGTCAAATTTTATCTGAGAACGCTCCTGTGAAGCGCCTTGGGATGTTTTACTACATTAAAGGCGCTATATAAATGCAAGCTACTGTTATCACACTTCAAGTGTTACACCCACATTTCAGTTATAAAAACAGAAAATGCTGGAAATCTCAGTAGGTCAGGCAGCTTCAGCAATTGTACATCCCTGTCTGGAGTAAAAATAAAAACGGGGAAGGTGGCTCAACCGTGGCTAACGAGGGAAATTAAGGATAGTGTTAAATCCAAGGAAGAGGCACATAAATTGGCCAGAAAAAGCAGCAAACCTGAGGACTGGGGGAAATTTAGAATTCAGCAGAGGAGGACAAAGGGTTTAATTAGGAGGGGGAAAATAGAGTACGAGAGGAAGCTTACCGGGAACATAAAAACTGACTGTAAAAGCTTCTATAGATATGTGAAGAGAAAAAGATGAGTGAAGACAAACGTAGGTCCCTTGCAGTCAGAATCAGGTGAATTTATAATGGGGAACAAAGAAATGGCAGACCAATTGAACAATTACTTTGGTTCTGTCTTCACGAAGGAAGACACAAATAACCTTCCGAAAGTACTAGGGGTCCAAGGGTCTCGTGAGAAGGAGGAACTGAAGGAGGAACTGAAGGATATCCTTATTCGGCGGGAAATTGTGTTAGGGAAATTGAAGGGATTGAAAGCTGGTAACACCACTTTTCAAAAAGAGAGGGAGAGAGAAAATGGGTAATTATAGATCGATTAGCCTGACATCAGTGGTGGGGAAAATGTTGGAATCAATTATTAAGGATAAAATAGCAGCGCATTTGGAAAGCAGAGACAGGATCGGTCCAAGTCAGCATGGATTTATGAAGGGGAAATTATGCTTGACAAATCTTCTTGAATTTTTCGAGGATGTAACTAGTAGGGTGGACAAGGGAGAACCAGTGGATGTGGTGTATTTGGACTTTCAAAAGGCTTTTGACAAGGTCCCACACAAGAGATTGATGTGCAAAATCAAAGCACATGGTATTGGGGGTAATATACTGACGTGGATAGAGAACTGGTTGGGAGACAGGAAGCAGAGAGTCGGGATAAACAGGTCCTTTTCAGAATGGCAGGCAGTGTCTAGTGGAGTGCCGCAGGGCTCAGTGCTGGGACCCCAGCTCTTTACAATATACATCAATGATTTGGATGAAGGAATTGAGTGTAATATCTCCAAATTTGCAGATGACACTAAACTGGGTGGCGGTGTGAGCTGTGAGGAGGACGCTAAGAGGCTGCAGGGTGGTTTAGACAGGTTAGGTGAGTGGGCAAATGCATGGGAGCAGCTGTAAAATGTGGATAAATGTGAGGTTATCCACTTTGGGGCCAAAAACGCGAAGACAGAATATTATCTGAATGGTGGAAGATTAGGAAAAGGGGAGGTGCAACGAGACCTGGGTGTCATGGTTCATCAGTCATTGAAAGTTGGCATACAGGTGCAGCAGGCGGTAAAGAAGGCAAATGGTATGTTGGCCTTTATAGCTAGGGGATTTGTGTATAGGAGCAGGGAGGTCTTACTGCAGTTGTACAGGGCCTTGGTGAGGCCTCACCCGGAATATTGTGTTCAATTTTGGTCTCCTAATCTGAGGAAGGACGTTCTTGCTATTGAGGGAGTGCAGCGAATATTCACCAGATTGATTCCCGGGATGGCCGGACTGACATATGAGGTGAGACTGGATCAATTGGGCCTTTATACATTGGAGTTGAGAAGGATGAGAGGGGATCTCATAGAAACATACAAGATTCTGACGGGACGGGACAGGCTAGATGCGAGTAGATTGTTCCCGATGTTGAGCAAGTCCAGAACCAGGGGACACAGTCTTAGGATAAGGAGTAAGCCATTTCGGACTGAGATGAGGAGAAACTTCTTCACTCAGAGAGTTGTTAACCTGTGGAATTCCCTGCCGCAGAGAGTTGTTGATGCCAGCTCATTGGATATATTCAAGAGGGAGTTATATATGGCCCTTACGGCTAAAGGGATCAAGGGGTATGGAGAGAAAGCAGGAAAGGGGTACTGAGGGAATGATCAACCATGATCTTATCGAATGGTGGTGCAGGCTCGAAGGGCCGAATGGCCCACTCTTGCACCTATTTTCTATGTTTCTATATTTCTATGAGAGGAAGCAGATTTAACGTTTCGGGTCGATGACCCTTCGTCATCGGCTTTGAGGGTGTTCTTGTAATGTTTCCTCTGCCCACCTTTGGCTCATTTGCCGTGAAGGAGTTCCAAGTAGAGCGCTTGCTTTGGGAGTCTCGTGTCAGGCATGCGGACAATGTGGCCCGCCCAGCGGAGCTGATCAAGTGTGGTCAGTGCTTCAATGCTGGGGATGTTGGCCTGGCCGAGGACACTAATGCTAGTGCGTCTGTCCTCCCAAGGGATTTGTAGGATCTTGCGGAGACATCGTGGCTGGAGAAATACCACCATTTATGTAACCTTTGAGTGAACGTGGCAAGCAAACATTAAAACGAAGAGAAGGAAAGCTAAGGTTGTACTGTGGAATAATTGAACTCACCCAGAGTTTACTTAACAGCAATTAGACTTTTTTTTTAAACTTGATCTGGAATGCGGGCCTCGCTGGGTAAGACTAGCATTTATTGCCCATTCTCTAATTGACCTTGAGAAGGTGGTGGTGAGCCGCCTTCTAGAACCGCTGCAGTACAGTGAAGGTGAAGGTGTTCCCACGGTGCTATTAGAGAGGCAAGAATGTACCCTGTACACTGCGTGGCTACTCAACGCTCCAGGGTTCGCGCCCAGGCTGCGTGCCGGCCTTTCGACAGAAAAACCACGCACGCACGGTGTATTGAATGGGCCGTGTAGCCCGAAAAAAAATCACAGGCGACATTGGTAGGAACTCTGACCCAGCGATGATGAAGGAACGGCCGATTTATTTCCAAGTCAGGCTGGTGTGTGACTTGGGGGGGAACGTGGAGATGATGGTGGTCCCATGTGCCTGCTTGCCCTCGTCCTTCTAGGTGGTAGAGGTCGCGTGTTTGCTTCCCTGAAATTACGATCAGGGACACGACGGAATCCGGGAAGATCACCGGATGGGAGTTTGGAAAATGGAGTAAAGCCCAGTTCCATCCAGACTGCGCCCCACCCCCCCCGCCCCCGTATTTCACAGAGAGTCATTTTCCAATAGGGAACCCGGATATGAAACTTCCGGCCCCCTGTCATCCACCTCCCACACGCCTCCCCTTCCCCCCCCCCCCCCCCCCCCCACCATCATAAAGGGATGTGTTCAGCGGGAGGTCCAGGAATTCCGCTTTCTGTCCTTATAAAGCCCCGGTGGAATGTGTCACCAGCTAAGCGCCTGACACTGGCCCGAATCATTGACCAGAGCAAGGGAATGGAATCCGGAGAGGATCGATCATCTTCAGCAGGGTCAATTTGCTCTGTTGGAGGAAGAAGATTTCAGAACATAAGAAATAGGAGCAGGAGCAGGCCATTTGGCCCCTCGAGCCTGCTCCGCCTACCCCCATGTCCCTTGATTCCCTTAATATCCAAAAATCTCAGACGAATACACTCAACGACTGAGCATCCACAGCCCTCTGGGTAGTGAATTCCCAACGCTTACAACCCTTTTTCATTGGGCTTTTCCCAGGCCTACTCTCCGCCGCTGGAGAGGTCTGTTGCTGTTCCGATGGTCAGGCTGACGGTTCCGCCGAGGGGACCCCATTAACGGCTTTCAAATGGCCCTATCCCCTTAATTTTAGGGACAAGGGGGAGGGGAAGAGGCAGCCTGTACCCTCAGGCAGACCGAAGGTCCATTCCAACACTGTTCCAGAGACAGAGTCACCTTACCTCGAGCCTGTAGTTCTCTGACAAGTGAGGTAATGTATTTTATCTGGCTGGGTAATGCTTTTGCACCTTTCTGCTGACTGAGAATCTCTTGCCTCAATGCTGGGGTTGTTGGCCTGGTCGAGGACGCTAACGTTGGTGCGTCTGTCCTCCCAGGGGATTTGCAGGATCTTGCGGAGACATCGTTGGTGGTATTTCTCCAGCAACTTGAGGTGCCTACTCTACATGGTCCGCGTCTCTGACCAATACAGGAGGGCGGGTATTACTACAGCCCTGTAGACCATGAGCTTGGTGGCAGTTTTGAGGGCCTGGTCTTCAAACACTCTTTTCCTCAGGTGGCCGAAGGCTGCACTGGCGCACTGGAGGCGGTGTTGAATCGCGCCGTCAATGTCTGCTCTTGTTGATAAGAGGCTCCCGAGGTATGGGAAATGGTCTACGTTGTCCAGGGCCGCACAGTGGATCTTGATGACTGGGGGCCGGTGCATCCTAAGTGGAGGAAGTGCATCTGGAAGGGCGCTGAGCACCTCGAGTCTCATCGCCGAGCGCAGGCAGCGGAAGGAGCGTGCGGCAAACCAGTCCCACCCACTCTTTCTCTCAACGACTATCTGTCCCACCTGTGACAGGGACTGTGGTTCTCGTATTGGACTTTTCAGCCACCTAAGGACTCATTTTAAGAGTGGCGGGACTGCCTATGACGATGATGAATCTCTTGCCAACGCTCACAGTGTTGGCCGTCCTTTGCAGAGCTACGTGATCCACCCCCGGCGATGATAAGAGCCATTCTTTCCCGAACACAGTGAATCAGGCCACATGAGGCTTTGTAAACTGATTGTAATTTATGCACCGCTGTCTCAGATGCAGGCCAAGCTGGCGAAGAAATTGCAGCGGGCAAATAATGTAGCAGCTGAGAGAACAAAGATAAGGGGGGGAAAGTAAGAGGTTACCCTTGGGAGGGGGTCAGAGCCTGCGCGCTGAGTCCCTTTCTACTAACAGCACAAGCTTGGGCTGATTGGCTTCGGAGTGTAACATACAGATTGCCAAAGAGGATGAATTAAGAATTGGCAACAGACTGGCTGCACTGTTCGAAACAGGCAAAGCACCGAAAAATAGTGGTTTGTCTTTTTAACTCATTCAGTCCTGCTATTCCCGACAGTCTGGAAATGCGTTCTTAACATCGAAGCAATAGGTTCGGAGGAAGAGGTCAGTAATGTATGCACCTGTGAGTATGCTCACAGATTTGTTGAGCTGTTGCGGGCTGCTTTTACACACCCGCCATTTTGCCACCCTCGTCTGCCGTCCGGGCACGCCATGACGCACCATCTTGCCATCTGGAGGAGGCGGGGGTTCCCAATGCAGTGCCCTCTAACGCGGGAGTCCTTCTTTTATTTACTGGGGTCTTGGGCCTGGAGGGTGGTGCACGGGGCAGTCCCGTGCAATACATTTTTAAGTCGGTTCACGGACTCCCAGGCCGCCTGCAATTTCTGCGGTCTGGAGGAGTCCGTGTTTCATGTTTATGTGGAGTGTGCGAGGTTACAGCCCCTTTTTCATTATTTAAAGGGGCTGCTCCTCAATTTTTGGCTGCATTTCAGTCCCACACTCCTGATCTTTGGGCACCCGTTGTGGAGGGGAGCGGGCAGGTCGGAGGGCCTTTTCGTAGGACTGCTCCTGGGCATGGCCAAGGGGTCCATTAACCGGTCCAGGCAGCGGGCGGTCGACGGGGTCATTCAGCCCGACTGCCTGCCTCTCTTCCGCGGCTATGTTTGCACCAGGGTATCCCTGGAGATGGAGCACGCAGTGTCCACCGGTACGCTCGGGACCTTCCACAAAAGGTGGGCACCGGAGGGAACAAAATTTAATTTAATTTGATTTGACAAGGTTCCCTTTAATGTTTAATTGTTAATTTGTGGATTTTGATGGCCTTACAAAAGGAGGCACTTGATTTTAAAGTTTTACCAAAATAGTTGTAGAGCTGTTGCATTGTGAGTAGCTTAGCCAGTCATGTGATGTTCACAAGACTCAATAAAATCCCAGTCAGTTGGGTCTAGGTCATCCACGATGGGTTGTGAGCCTGGTGGATGAACAGGTAATGTGCAGTGTGATTGATAAACCTTAGTTAATAAACCAACTAGTTCTTAATAGCAATGTGTTTCAGGCAGTGCATTCCAGAGCGTAACAATTTGCTGTGTAAAAAAAATTCTCCTCATCTCCTCTCTGGTTCTTTTGCCAATACGAGAACAAAATTGTAGTCTTTAGTACATGAGGTGACATCTAAGAGGGTCGTAAATTGTGGAATTCTTTACCTGAATGAACAATGGCATTTAAGGGGAAATTAGATAAGTACATGAGGGAGAAAGAAATAGATGTCAGTATGAAAAGGTGCTACCAGTTGCTTGGTTGGCAGCAAACAGAAGGTTGTGAGTTCAAATCCTCCGCTAGGGACTAAAGCACATAATCTAGGCTGGCACTCCCAGTGTAGTGCTGAGGGAGCACTGCACTGTCGGAGGTGCCGTCTTTCAGATGAGGCATTAAACTGAGGTCCCGTCGGCACTCTCAAGTGGTGGTAAAAGATCCCACAGCCCTATTCAAACCAGAGCAGGGACAAACACCCTGGTGTCCTGGACAATATTTATCGCTCAATCAACACCACTAAAATAGATTATCTGGCCATTATCACATTGTCATTTATGGGACCTTGCTGTGAGCAAATTGGCTGCCGCATTTCCTGCATGGCGTGGGAACGTAGGAACAGGAGTCGGCCATTCAGCCCCTGGAGCCTGTTCCGCCACTCAATGAGATCATGGCTGACAATCATGACTACATTACAAGAGTACTTCATTGGCTGTAAAGTGCTAAGTTTATGGAAGGTGCTGTATAAATGCAAGTCTTTCTCCAGAAGATCTTGCTGATAGGGTGAGATAATGAGGGCTGTGAGGAGGCCCGTGTGGAGTATAAACACCAGCATGGACCAATTGGGCCGAATGGCCTATTTCTGTGATGTACATTTTGTGTGATTCTATGCGACTGCGAGACTGTGAGACACGGCAGCCTCTCACTGCTCACCTTCCCCTGAAATGGGGCCAAATTTCTCTGCGGTATATCTCTTTTCTAGTTGTCACCAGATCCCTTAGGAGGGGACGTCAAGTGTTTGAAGATCTTCCAGCATGCAATGATGGACACAGACTGCCTTGGGTCCAATATATCACCTCCAAACTAAGCATAAACCCAACAACACCACTTCAAACTTTGTTATCCGCCGCTAATAACTGATTTGTCACTGTATAGACACTAATTATTTGATAAAAAGAATATTACCAAGTCTGGGAATGGTCTGCACTCGATTGATTTTGTTTGCTCTGCCCATTGAAGTACTGAAGTAGACAATTTATTTTCCTGAATTAGCTTTTTGCACCATATGGTCTTCATATTTATAAAATCAATAGATGCCTAAGTACCTCTCTCCACTTATTTTCTGTGCTATGGATTTACCGATGGTGATAGCAGTGACGTCAGCATGCCGAGGGGTTTGCACTTAAGCCGTTCGCTTAAACATTCTCGGCTGCCACCTCCGCCTGAAGTGATGCTGCATGAGGCGCCCACTCGTGTCGGAGCCGTGACCCTTGGCAACCGAGCTGATTGGGCTTTGCCGCCTTTGGGGGAGGGGGGGGGGCTATTTAATCCAATTTTCCCTCCTGTTGCCAACCCTCCAGGATTGTCCAGGAATTGACAATTAATCTCCTCGAGCAAACCCCCGCCCCAGGGAGAAAAATCACAGAGGCATTAAAAAAAAAATTCATTTTCATTAAAAAAACGAATGGGCTGGATTTTAGGCGAAAACGGAGACGGGGTGGGAAAGTTAGCGGCCGGGAATAGTTTGCGCCTCAATATGTAAGTTTGGGCATCTAAGCCCTGAGTCAGGGGGCGCAGCAGGAAGGGAGGCCTTGTACATCTCTCGTGGCGTTAGGATGGAAAACTCGTGAACTAAAATGCCCGGGCCATGTGCGCTCTGAGAGAGGCCGGGGGTGGAGGGGGGTAAAATAACTAAAACAAACCCCGGCAAAACATTCCGAAAACATTGCCCATGCCACCACAACACAAATCGCACAAAAATTAAAATACAAAAAACACTCGCACTCACCTTTACACCACTTGACCTTCCTCACCACTGCCGGCTTTGCTGGACTGCACTGATTTGTCAAATGGTCATTGTGGGCGCGATTCCGGGCGGACGGCTCGGGCAAAAGACAAAACTCGCGCCGGTGTTGTGACCAGAACCCGGCGCAGCTTTTCCCGGCGGTGCTGCTCACGACCGGAGGATCGCGACAGGGCGCAGGAGACCTCACCGCCGCCATTCACACCGCTCCGGGGGCGATACCCCGAGCGCGCAGGACCTGAAAATCCAGCCCTTTCATTTATTACATGAACATATTGGAGATGTTTCACTAACAGTCCAGATGAATCCAATTGGGGAACACGGGGACAATTTTAACCTGACCCGCCCATCAGAAAACTGACGACATTGGGCGGAAGGCAGGTATTGTCACCCATCCGTTTTTACACTTCATTGAACTCAACGGGGAGTGATATTGGGCAGGGTGTAAAACAAGCGTTACATGCGATTCCCCACCCACCCTCCCCCGCAGTCTGTTCGCTTTCCAATTGGCCGTGGCAAGGCAATGCCCCCAGAGGATGGACCAATGGCACGTGGGATGGAAGTCATGTGATGAAACCCAAACAAGAGTTGGCCACCCTATCCTGGAGGTGTGACTCGTGTTGGGTTATGTCTCCTGCCATGTGTGAGTCTAGGTAACACATTTGCCAATGATTCAGGTGGTTCGAGTCAGGTTCAGTCCTATCCGTTCCCTCACATCCATACGGATACATTTACAACAGGAGAGAGGTGGCCAGGAGCAGGAACCCTGGCCCATAGGGCCTCAGCCCCTTCACGTTTTGAGTCATGGCGAATCATAGAATGACACAGCACAGAAGGACGCCATTCGGCCCATCGTGCCTGTGCCGGCTCTTTGAAAGAGCTATCCCATTAGTCCCACTCCCCCTGCTCTTTCTCCATAGCCCTGCAAATTTTCCACTTCAAGTATTTATCCAATTCTCTTTTAAATGTTGTTATTGAATCGGCATCCACCGTCCTTTCAGGCAGAGCATTCCAGATCATAACCACTCGCTGCGTAAAATAATGTTTCCTCATGTCACCTCTGGTTCCTTTGACAATCACCATAAATCTATGTCTTCTGGTTACCGACCCTTCTGTCACTGGAAACAGTCTCTCCTTATTTAATCATGATTTTGAGCACCTTTATCCAATCTCCTCTTAACCTTCCCTGCTCAGAGTCGAGCAAGCAGAGTTCTGCATTGGTCAAGGCACTGATTAACTGAGCCAGCACTGGATCTGATTTAGATTTGATTCGGGTCCTCTATTCGTAAGGTAAATTCAACCCTCTGCATGTCCCACAGCGTGCAGTTTAGAGATGAGTGTAATGTATTTGCTTCATAGCTTCTTGGCTTAAGAATTCATAGCAACACATTGCTATTAAGAACTAGTTGGTTCATTAACAAAGGTTGATCAATCACACTGCACATTACCAGTTCATCCACCAGGCTCACAACCACCTGCCTCATCATGGATCCCCCGAACCCAACTGGCTGGGGTTTTATTGAGTCTTGTGAACATCACGTGACTGATTAAGCCACTCCCACTCAACAGCTCTACAACTATTTTGAGCATAACTTTAAATCAAGTGCCCCCTTTTGTTAAGGGCACTCGAACCCACAAATTTCCAAATAAAACTGTAAAGAAAACTTAAATCAAGTTAAAATTTGGATGCCGGGTGTGATGATGCACTCCAGTCCCCCTGGTGCTCACCTCTCGTGAAAGGCCGCGAGCGTACCGGTGGATACCGCATGCTCCATCTCCAGGGACACCCTGGCGCGAACCTAGCTGTGGAATCAACAGCTCTACAAACCTTTGAGCATCCTCACAGGTGCACACACCTGGAATACTGCATGTAGTTTTAGTTTCCATATTTACGAAAGGATATACTTGCTTTGGAGGCAGTTCAGAGAAGGTTCACTAGATTGATTCCGGAGATGAGATGGTTGACTTATGAGGAAAGGTTGAGTAGGTTGGGCCTCTACTCATTGGAATTTAGAAGAATGAGAGGTAATCGTATCGAAACATATAAGATTATGAGGGGGCTTGACAAGGTGGAAGCAGAGAGGATGTTTCCACCAGAGGGCACGATCTTAGAATAAGGGATCGGCCATTTAAAACAGAGATGAGGAGAAATTTCTTCTCTCAGAGGGTTGTAAATCTGTGGAATTCGCTGCTTCAGAGAGCTGTGGATGCTGGGACATTGAATAAATTTGAGACAGAAATAGACAGTTTCTTAAACGATAAGGGGTTATGGGGAGCGGGCGGGGAAGTGGAGCTGAGTCCATGATCAGATCAGCCATGATCTTATTGAATGGTGGAGCAGGCTCGAGGGGCCATATGGCCCACTCCTGCTCCTATTTCTTATGTTCTTATTACAGTGGGGGCCTCCGACATTGCAGCACTGATTCTCTGGCCCTCCCTGCTGGAAGTTTGGGGTCCACACACATACCCTCATACTCATTCTCCGACTGACCCTGACTTGGGCATGCACCAAATTGCCTGATTTCCACTGCCGCATTGTGATTTTCATTCAGCTCTTCCCACACCTCAGTGTCACTGCCAGTAGAGTGCTCCCGAGGGAGGGACATCGCTGGTAAACGCCCGCCCCTATTGTTGACCCACATATCAGTCTGAAATGGGATCAAGTTTATAATTAGGACGTCTGAGAGTGTTTTTAAATAATCGAGTGACATTTTTATTTCTTCTGACCGTGGGGGATGATTTATAGCGTGAGCGTTTTGATCATAACAGTGAAAGTAAGACAAACTAAGAGGTAAAGTTTCTGTAATCTCCTCCAACTCGATAATCCCCACCTCCACCATTGGCGGCCATGCCTTCAGCTACCTCGGCCCCAAGCTCTGGAACTCCCTCCCTAAATCTCTTCGCCTCTCCATTTCTCTTTCCTCCTTTAAGACCTACCTCTTTGACCAAACTTTTGGTCACCTGCTCGAGTATCTCCTATCTGGCACGGTGTAATATTTGGGGGTTTATAATTGCTCCTGTGAAGCGCCTTGGGATGTTTTATGATGTTAAAGGTTCTATATAAATATAAGTTGGGTTTTTTGTGCAACTTACATGAAAAGGAATCTGTAACAGGTTCAGTTTGATTAGCACTTCAGAATATTAGAAAACACTCACTGTGTATAATTAGGCTCAATTTAGCTTACCCTGCTGTCAAGGGACATTGTTGAAGGCAAGAGATATGGGGGCCGAAATTCAGGAGCGGCAGAAAGCTGGAACTCCTCTGATTTCTTACCTGGTTTTACCGCCGGGAGCGACCGAATTTCAGGTCTTTGAAGATATTTTTACATTGGACTGAAAGTCGGTCATAAAGGGAGTGGAAGTGTGCCGGTAATTCCTGGTGAGGGGCGGAAGTTGGGACTGGATCGAATCTCTGCCGCTGTCACTCAGCGGCTGAACGGTGAGGATGTCACAGCGCGCGTGTGTGTGTGTGTGTCGCCACGTCTCGCCCCTCCGTTAAAGGGGAGAGAATCGGAGATTCTTCAGCTCTGGCCCATTGGGCCACCAGGGAGGGTTTCGGCCAGGCCAGAGGGCCGGCACCCAAGAGGGTGTGCCAGGCTGCCCGTTGGCGGCCCGGCCGAAACCCGGGGGGGGCACAATAGTCCGGCCGACATGGAAGTCGTCTGGCAAAAAAAAAAATAATATGACGGCCGCGGCATTTGGCCCTCCCCTTTAATGTCCGCCGCGACTCCAGGGCCGAGAGAGAGGAGGGAGACAAGGTGCACCGACAGGAAGAGCTGTTGGGGGTCACTGTCCAACAGCTCATGGATTATTTTAGCTGCATTTCAGTCGTAATAAAATGGAGGTGACGGATAGCGGCGGTGCGTGCTTTTATGACACGCTTGCGGCGGTCGGTGGCAGTGAGGCGGAAGTGGGGACAGGCCGAGAAATCGCCGAGCTGAATTTTGTTCGGGTCGGCCAGTTGACCGCAAATCAGCGGCCACGAGATTCCGCCGCAAACGGGCAGTAACGGGTTTTACCGAGACCCTGAGTTTCGGCCCCGTGACATTCATTAGATGGAATTGGATTGATAAAAAGACTGGAAGACATTTTGTAATCCGATCCAATTCTGTTGACACCCTGCTACTGTAGTCAACGGGGTGCGGGGGGGGGGGGGTATTGCGTAGCGCCCCATTTGGGGGCAGTAATGGCCGCGAGACGGGAGTTCCTGCTGCGCCAGACGCGGAAGTCCCGCTCGCGATATTAGGGTTACCCCCCCCCCGAGAGCAAGTGGAGCGCAAAATAACGTGCTCCACTAGCTCTGGGGCGCGGGAGGGGGTGCAAGCGGATGGAGGGGGTGGGCGCAGTGCTACACGCTGGGACGTGTAACGCTGCCCCGTGGAGAGAGTTCCCTCCCCCCCCCCCCCCCCCCCTTCATTAAAGGGAAGGGCCAAGCTGCTGACTCTGCGGGTCCCGACCTGGACCACCGGGGAGCGGGGTGCCGTGGCATCAGCCCCATGGCACTCCAGCGGAGCGCCGGGTTGCCAGATCGCGGCACGGATCCCGCGTTCGACAACAATCGGCCTACAGCCCCGGGACGCACCCCCCTGAAACCGCCTCGCGTATCACCCGGCGCAGCTTCAGGGGACGCTCCCGAATATTTCGCTCCGGGGCGAAAGCGGGTCTCTGCGCACAGTGCTGACGTCGGCGGCGTCGCAGCGGAACGCGGCACTACCGGTTACCGCCGCCGCTAAGCTCCAGCGGAATTCAACGGGTCGAGGCGCAAATGACCCCAATTTCTCCCCCGTGGTGTGGGGAGGAGGTGAAGCTCTTGTAAAGCCTTTGAGCTTGAAGAGCCTGCTGTGAAGTCCGCTGTGGCTTGAGAGGGCAATGCAGCTTGGCTCTTCGTTAGATATATTCAAGAAAGAGTTAGGTATGGCCCTTACGGTTAACGGGATCAAGGGGTATGGAGAGAAAGCAGGAAAGGGGTACTGAGGTGAATGATCAGCCATGATCTTATTGAATGGTGGTGCAGGCTCGAAGGGCCGAATAGCCTACTCCTGCACCTACTTTCTTTGTTTCTATGTTTCTGTGTTGGCTCGCAAGGTTGGTCGGCAGCAGATGCCTGTCCAGTCGGCAGGACTCTCACTTCTGCTTTGCCCTCCCCCGCCCTAATGTGTGTCTGCTGTTGGGGGAGGGGGGGAAAGGCTGAATGGTTTGGTCCCTTCATGAATTGGGACCCTAAAGCCGTGCAGCAGTGTACCCGTCAGTTCCGCACAGAAAGGTAAAATGGTGAAAAGCCAAACTGATTGGAATATTCTTCTTCTTGTGCTTTGCAGGAACAAGGCAAGATCAGTGTCGTTTTCAACGTGGGGACGGACGACATTGTCATCAAGGAGTCCAGCAATGTGGTGAATGATGGGAATTATCATTTGGTACGTTTCACCAGGAATGGGGGAAATGCAACCCTTCAGGTGGACAACTGGGCCGTAAATGAATTCTACCCTTCAGGTGAGTGTTCCTGCCTCGCCTATCCTTACACTGCTCGCAGTAAAGCTCCACAGGTTGGAAACTTCGCAACGGTCTTGTTAAACAGTGTAACAGGCATGCCAAGTCACATGTCGAAGTTTGTAGTGGTTGTCAGGTGAAGCTCGCCACCACAAGGAGTGGTTGAGGCGATTAGCATCGCTGCATTTAAGGGGCAGCCAGATAAAGTCGAGGGAGAACGGGATAGAAGGACATGCTGTTGGAGTTAGATGAAGTAGGGTGGGAGGAGGCCTGTGTGGAGCATAAACACCGGCACGGACCTGTTGGGCCCAATGGCCTGTTTCTGTGCTGTGAATACTATGTAAGGTATAGTAAATACTATTTACGTAATAACATGCATGTATAGGGCCCACTGTGCCAGTGTTTAAGGGCCTTGCGGTCTGAGGCATGATGAGCAACTGCTAACAGCAAGAGGGGCAGTTGTGAATAATTAAATGAAATAAAATCTGAACTGCCTACTTTGTCTTGTAAAAGGATAGGAATTAATTGTGGTATTTCCTGAAGACCATCCACATTAGGGTCCGAATCTGCCCGTCTGTACCTTAGCAACTGGCTCAGCTGGTGGTACTGTTGCAGACATGGTATATATACCAGCCATTATTCCGAGATTCAGCACGCAGCGAGCTTTTACTGTCGGCTTGCCATCTGGATTGGCAGGAAAGCTGTGATTGCACTGGAGAGAATCAACAAGTGTAAAAAATAAAGTCCTCAAACCAATTGCACAAAGCAAGCTCCCCCAAACATCAATTAAATAAATGACAACCTGTCCTGCTACCTGCAGGGACCTGGGAGTGCATGTCCACAGATCCCTGAAGGTCGCAGCCAAGTAAATGAGGTGGTTAAGAAGGCATATGGAATGCTTGCCTTTATTAGCCAAGACATAGAATACAAGAGTAGGGAGGTTATACTCGAACTGTATAAAATACTGGTTAGGCCACAGCTGGAGTACTGCGTGCAGTTCTGGTCACCACATTACAGGAAAGATGCGATTGCACTTGAGAGGGTACAGAGCAGATTTACGAGGATGTTGCCTGGACTGGAGAATTTTAGCTATGAGGAAAGATTGGATAAGCTGGGGTTGTTTTCTTTGGAACAGAGGAGGCTGAGGGGAGACCTGTTTGAGGTGTATAAAATTATGAGGGGCCTAGATAGAGTGGATAGGAAGGGTTTATTTCCCTTGGCAGAGGATTCAACCACCATGGGGGCATAGATTTAAAGTAATTGGTAGACAATTTAGAGGGGATTTGAGGGGAAATGTTTTCACCGAGAGGGTAGTGGGGGTCTGGAACTCACTGCCTGAAAGGGTGGTAGAGGCAGAAACCCTCACCACATTTAAAAAGTACTTGAATGTGCACTTGAAGTGCCGTAACCTACAGGGCTACGGACCAAGAGCTGGAAAGTGGGATGAGGTCGGACAGCTCTTGGTCGGCCAGCGCAGACACGATGGGCTGAAATGGCCTCCTTCTGTGCTGTAAATGTCTATGATTCTCTGACACTGGGCAGAGGTGGCAGATTTTCCTTCCACGTCGGGAAGGGTAGCGCCATACAGTTCTCCGTACCCATATCCCTCCGAAGCCAATGGAGGGGGCTCGGTAACAGTTTGGTTTGGGAAATGATGCACGGCATAAGGCAGGTGGAGATGGGGGCAATCTAAAGTGATGAGGAAAAATTCAAATTCGTTTAAAAAAAAAAAAAATACCAAGTTGGTGATGATTTTCAAAGAGGCGCCTTATTTTTTTTTTCCATCAAGGGGAGTGATTTTATTGCTGAGAAATGGAGTACTTTCCATCTGGGCACCAGGTTACAGCACCAAGGTCTAGTGCAGTGCAGTTGAATGTAGAATGAGCCTATCTCCACTGCAGTGTGCCTTTGCATCGACCATAAAAAGGGCACCAGTCTGACCTTCCTCCATTGCCCACATCAGCCAATTTAGTGCAAGTTGGGGTGTTTTTGCACTGTTGGCTCACGCTCGCTAAGAACGGCATTGAGGCTGACTTAACTTATCACCAAGGGCCCTTACAGATAGAGGAGACTTTCAACGTATCAGGCTCGGCCCAATTTTAGTATAGCCCCCGCCCCCCCCCAGAAAGATGAAAATTCGGCACCTCTCATTTACCTGCCAACGACCCCCTTAACTTTTATAGCTAATGAGATTGTAGTTACAGCAAGGTTTGCCCAACCTTTCTTTTCACACAATCAAGGGGAATATTCCTTTAAGAGGGCGTTAATGTCGGCACAGGTTGGCACATTTCGCACTGCGCATGCAAACCAGTAGTTTTAAATGTAATAACTTGGTAGAAAAATCGTGGGGAGCTAAACAGCCTCAATCGCTCATTGTGTGTTCTCACGAAAGATGGGAGAGCTGACCGTCAAAATGACACATGGGTTCCAGCACTGTAAATGCCACTCTCTCCATTGGAGCAGGCTCGAGGGGCCATGTGGCCTACTCCTGTTCCTGTTTCTTAGGATGGGGTACGACCACTGTTAAAAAAATCTCACTACTTTCTTGGTTGAGTTTGACCTTGCAAAGGACTGCCCACATACAGTTTTGCTCTCCTTTCCTAAGGAAGGATATACTTGCCATCGAGGGAGTACAACGAAGGTTCACCAGACTGATTCCTGGGATGGTGGGGATTGTCCTATGAGGAGAGATTGAGTAGACTAGACCTATATTCTCCAGAGTTTAGAAGAATGAGAGGTGACCTCATTGAAACATACAAGATTCTTATAGGGCTTGACAGGGTAGATGCAGGGAGGATGTTTCCCTGGCAGGGAGCCGAGAACCAGGGGTTACAGTCTCAGGATAAGGAGTCAGCCGTTTAGGACTGAGATGAAGAGAAACTTCTTCACTCAGAGGGTGGTGAATCCTTGGAATTCTCTACCCTAGAGAAATCTGTGCAGGCTCAGTTGTTGAGTATATTCAAGACCGAGATCAATAGATTTTTTGGATATTAAGGGAATCAAGGGATATGGGGATAGTGCAGGAAAGTGGAGTTGAGGTAGAAGATCAGCCATGATCTCATTGAAGGGTGGCATGCAGGTACAGCAGGCGGTTAAGAAAGCAAATGGCATGTTGGTCTTCATAGCGAGGGGATTTGAATACAGGGGCAGGGAGGTGTTACTACAGTTGTACAAGGCCTTGGTGAGTATTGTGTACAGTTTTGGTCTCCTAACTTGAGGAAGGACATTCTTGCTTTTGAGGGAGTGCAGCGAAGGTTCACCAGACTGATTCCCGGGATGGCGGGACTGACATATCAAGAAAGACTGGATCAACTGGGCTTGTATTCACTGGAATTCAGAAGAATGAGAGGGGATCTCATAGAAATGTTTAAAATTCTGACGGGTTTAGACAGGTTAGATGCAGGAAGAATGTTCCCAATGTTGGGGAAGTCCAGAACCAGGGGTCACAGTCTAAGGATAAGGGGTAAGCCATTTAGGACCGAGATGAGGAGAAACTTCTTCACCCAGAGAGTGGTGAACCTGTGGAATTCTCTACCACAGAAAGTTGTTGAGGCCAATTCACTAAATATATTCAAAAAGGAGTTAGATGTAGTCCTTACTACTCGGGGGATCAAGGGGTATGGCGAGAAAGCAGGAATGGGGTACTGAAGTTGCATGTTCAGCCATGAACTCATTGAATGGCGGTGCAGGCTTGAGGGGCTGAATGGCCTACTCCTGCACCTATTTTCTATGTCTATGTTTTCTATGAATGGCGGAGTAGGCTCAAAGGGCCGTATGGCCTACTCCTGCCTCCAATTCTTATGTCCTTATGTTCACACAAGATCCACTCTTAGCCTCAGACTAAGCCAAGCTTCTGATCTGTGTCGTTCAATCCCACATGAGGGAAGTATGCACCCAACAATTGGGGAGGTGAGAGCACAATATTGTCAGCTGTGGCTCAGTGGCTGGCATCTCGCCTCTGAGTCAGAAGGTTGTGGGTTCAAATCCCACTCCAGAGACTTGAGCACAAAAATCCAGTTTGACACGCCAGAGCAGTGCTGAGAGAGTGCTGCACTGGTGGAGGTGCCGTCTTTCGGAGGAGATGTTAAACCCAGGCCTCCCAGGTGGATGTAAAAGATCCTGTGTCCACTATTTCAAAGAAGAGGAAGGGAGTTCTCCCCGAGAGAGTGCTGGGGCCTATAATTATCCCTCAATCCAAATGGCTAAAAACAGAGGATCTGGTCATTTATCACATTGCTGTCTGTGGGAGCTTGCTGTGCGCAAGATTGTCTGCTGCGCTTTCCCACATTACAACAGCGACTACAATTCGAGACATACTTCATGGGCTGTAAAGCACTTTGGGACAACCTGCAAGTCCTTTCTTCCTTTCAAGTTCGAGTCTTTCTGTTCTTCTGAAAGCTGAAAGGAAACTGCTGAGGATAATTTATGTGATAACAAAAAAAGAAACGACAATGAAAGCATTCAGCTCCTTTCAGTAGAACCGAGTCTCCTACAATCAACTACCCTCAGCACCTGCTGCTGCTGGAAGCCTCCCGCAGGGAAACTGGAAGCTGCTGATTGCATCCGTGGCATGGAATGTTCGTCAGTGCCAGCTACTGGATGGCAAATGGCTTCTTAAAGGGACATTGCCTGCCAAACCCGTTTCTTTCCCCATTATGTTTCAGGATGGGGGTGGGTGGGTGGAAGGGAGAAGCCCCTCATTTCTCATGGAGATTATTTATAAATGTGTATCAGGGCGCAATTCCTGTCACTGTGTCATATAGAAACAAAGACATAGAAACAAAGACATAGAAACATAGAAAATAGGTGCAGGAGTAGGCCATTCGGCCCTTCGAGCCTGCACCGCCATTCAATAAGATCATAGCTGATCATTCATCTCAGTATCCCTTTCCTGCTTTCTCTCCATACCCCTTGATCCCTTTAGTCGTAAGGGCCATATCTAACTCCCTCTTGAATATATCCAACGAACTGGCATCAACAGCTATCTGCGGTAGGGAATGCCACATGTTAACAACTCTCTGAGTGAAGAAATTTCTCCTCATCTCAGTCCTAAATGGCTTACCCCTTATCCTTAGACTGTGTCCTCTGGTCTGGACTTCCCCAACATCGGGAACATTCATCCTGCATCTAACATGTCCAGTCTCGTCAGAATTTTATGTGTTTCTATGAGATCCCCTCTCATCCTTCTAAACTCCAGTGAATGCAGGCCCAGTCGATCCAGTCTCTCCTCATATCGGCCTCCTTGACTCCCTGGACTCGCGCTGCTCCTAACTCCCGCCTCCTGACAACGTTGGGCCTTTTATAGGCCTCAACTCCCCGGACTCGCGCTGCTCGATCTCTCGCCTCCCGATGACGTTGGGCCTTTTATAGGCCTCCTTGACTCCCCGGACTCGCGCTGCTCAGCTGCAAACACTAGAAAGACTTGCATTTATATAGCGCCTTTCACGACCACCGGATGTCTCAAAGCGCTTTACAGCCAATTATGTACTTTTTGAAGTGTAGTCACTGTTGTAATGTACGAAACGCGGCAGTCAAATTGCGCACAGCAAGCTCCCACAAACAGCAATGTGATAATGACCAGATCATCTGCTTTTAGTGATGTTGATTGAGGGACAAATATTGGCCAGGACACCGGTCAGAACTCCTCTGCTCTTCTTCGAAATAGTACCATGGGATCCTTTACGTCCACCTGAGAAAGCAGACAGGGTGACTCGGTTTAACGTTTCATCCGAAAGACGGCACCTCCATCAGTGCAGCACTCCCTCAGCACTGCACTGTGAGTGTCAGCCGAGATTGATGTGCTCAAGTCTCTGGAATGGGACTCGAACCCACAGCCTCCTGACTCGGGGACGAAAGTGCTATCCACTGAGCACAGGACTGAGGGTCGATGACTGTGAGGGTACCAGATGACTGACATACCCGCCCCCCGCCTCCCCACTCCCGGTTTGTGTCGAGTTATCCAATCTCCATTGTGGAGGCAGTGGATGGCACTAGAATTAATCTCAGCTCCCCACGAGGGCAAATATGGGTTAGGTTTGCCCCTCCCAGAGGTGTGCGGAGATTCACCACAATGTTAGCAGGGCTCCAAAGGTTAGATTGTGAGGAGAGATTATATAAACTAGGTTGGTATTCCCTGGAATAGAGAAGGTTAAGGGGCGATTTGATTGAGGACTTTGGAATTATTTTGGAAGGAATTGACGGGGTTGATTGAGAGAAACTTTTTCCACTGCGGGAGCTGGGCGGTGGGCCATAACCTTAAAATCAGAGCCAGGGCATTCAGCAGCGAAGTTAGAACATAAGAACGTAAGAAATAGGAGCAGGAGTAGGCCATACGGCCCCTCGAGCCTGTTCCGCAATTTAATACGATCATGGCTGATCTGATCATGGACTCAGCTCCACTTCCCTGCCCGCTCCCCATAACCCTTTACTCCCACTATCGTTTAAGAAACTGTCTATCTGTCTTAAATTTATTCAATGTCCCGGCTTCCACAGCTCTCTGGGGCAGCGAATTCCACAAACCTCTGAGAGAAGAAATTCCTCCTCATCTCAGTTTTAAATGGGTGGCCCCTTACTCTAAGATTATGGCCTCTAGTTCTAGTCTCCCCTACCAGTGGAAACACCTCTTCTCACAATGGGTGGTAGAAGTGTGGAACTCTCTCCTACAAAAAGCAGTGGATGCTAGCTCAAATAATAATTTTAAATCTGAGTTGATTAGACTTTAATACCAAGGGTATTAAGGGATATGGGGCCAAAGGCAGGTATGGGGAGTTATGTCGCAGATCAGCCGTGATCTCGTTGAATGGCGCAACAGGCTTGAGGGGCTGACTGGCCTCCTCCTGCTCCTAATGTGCCCGACCATGGCTGGAAAGAGAGTGTGCATGAACATTGGGTGAGCAGATTCAGCAGAAAGGTAAAATGGGACAGGCCCACACAGGAAGAACAACCCCTTGGGTGAGGTGGCAGTGGATGACTGCTTCCTGTGCAACACTATCTCAGCCCGGAGTTAATAGGGAGCGGAATTGCCCCTCGCCCCGATTGAGGGCGGTAACCATCCGGGGGGGTGGGGGGGGGCGTGACTTTTATCAGCCGGCCCGGAAGTCCCAGCCCCGACGTGGAATTGGGCCGTGCACCCCTCAAAGGAAGCTGAGGGCAGCGCCACGCGGATGTTCCGCGTCGCTGACGTGCTACAACACAGCTCCCCTTCATTTACAGGGGAGGGCCGCTCCGCACTCTGCGGGGTCTTTAGTGGCCAGCCACTAGCCCACCAGGGACGCGATCGACCGGGCCAGCGGCCCGTCACCCAAGACGGCGTGCCAGGCTGCATGATGGCGGCCCGGTCGATGTGAGGGCCACCGCCATTGTCGGGCTGCGTTGGAGGCCCGGGGCGCTAAGGATCTCTACCCTTTATGGGGCGCCCCGGCGGAGGATGTCGGCCAGCCTCGCGGCTCACGGGGCAACTTCCCCCCGCGGGGCGCAAAGAGGTCGGCGTGGGTCAGTGATTGGTCGGCGCGCACGCCGATGACATCATCGCCGGTTGTGCGCTGGCTTGGGGCGCTAATCGCGGGGCGCACGTTCCCGGTCCAGCCCCACCAACCTCCCCCCCCCCCCCCCAAAATTTCCCTGGGACACCATCACCCTCCCCCGGGTGACAACGCCATTGCGCTCCGTTAGCGCCTCCCGGAGGTGCTAATGAGGCTATAAAAAGGGGCAATTTCTGCCTCAATGTCTTCTGGAGAAGAGGGCAGCGAACTGAAGGGAGTGGGAGGGAGAAAACAAAAAACAATTCTGTTCATTTTATTTCATGCATATTGATCGTCAGGAGGATGAATTCATCTTTAAGGTACATGCTTTGCACAAACCAATCCACAGTGTATACTGGGGGGATTTAAAGCATCCAATGTTATCAAAGGCAATAGCTTGGCATGCCTGTTTCCAATTAACATTGTCACTGATCCTGAACTTAGCTTTGTTCTGCCAGGACTGAATATAGATGAAGTTTGCATGTGGAATAGTGAAAGTATATTGATCTGAACCTGCAGGAGAACCGGCCATCATTATGTTAGAATGTTCTGAGAAAGTCCAATCACAGTACAGGCACTGACAATTGTTTGGCTATCGGGGAACTTTCCTGGTGATGTTTCATCCATGAACGCCCCCGCAATCAGTGCTTGCTTTCTTAATTAAGACGTGCTAAGGTGCCTGAAGGGAACCATCTTTGTACCGTGGCAACCAACTCCTTCCTTCTGCTTACAGCCATTTTTCGCAATCCTTACAGAACGTCGCTATGTAAATGTACTGCCCAACAACCGCTTCACTCAGAGAGTGGTTAGAACGTGCAACTCGCTACCACAGGGAGATGTTGAGGCAAATAACATGGCTTTAAGGGGAAGTTAGATAAACACATGAGTGAGAAAGGAATAGAAGGATATGTTGATGGGCTGAGGTGAAGAGGGGTGGGAGGAGGCTCGTGTGGAGCATAAACACCGGCACAGACCTGTTCGGCCGAATGACCTGTTTCTGTGCTGTAAACTCTGTGTAATGTATAACACTGACATACTCGGAAAGGCCAAATTATATTCCCAATCTCCGTCCTGACCTGAGCCAGGACAGTAACTGAGGGTAAGATGGAGGGGGACCAGAATCAATCAGGATTACTCCTCCAGACCATGATCGTGAGCCCTGCTGGAAAGGGGTGTGTGTGCATGTTGGCTGAGAGCAGGATTGACTGTGGCTGCATTAAGCTCCACTGCCGACATCGAAATACATTGCAGTTACAACATGCACACAGGCCATTCGGCCCAACCAGTCCATGTCGGTCTTTACACTCCACCCAAACATATCGTTCTAATCACATTTACCCACCCTGTTCCTCTATCCATTCATCACCTTTTCCTTCATCCACCTTTCCACTATAATTATCAACTAGGAGTGGGAATATAATGGAGTGTGTTAGTGGGAATATAAGAGGGAGTGAAATTGTGGGAATATAATGGAGTGCGTTAGTGGGAATATAACAGATGGGATAGTGAGAATATAAGAGTGGGATAGTGGGCATATAAGAAGGGGTGGGATCGTGGGAATATAACAGGAATCTTTAAAATGGCCACCTGTGGGAATATAATGAGGAATGTGATCAGGCGATCTTGTTTTTGTGGAAGTATATTGGGCCTGTGGTGATGGGAGTAGTACAGCAACTGTAATTTTGCGACCTGCAACATTGGGGCTATATAGGGATTACATTGGTGGGAATAAGAACATAAGAAATAGGAGCAGGAGTAGGCCATTCGTCCCTTCAAGCCTGCTCTGCCATTCAATAAAATCATGGCTGATCTTCTACCTCAACTCCATTTGCCTGTCAAATTCCCCCTATAGTCCAAATGGCTATCAATCTCAGGCTTAAATAATCAATGACTGAGCATCCACAGATCTCTCAGGTAGAGAATTCTAAAGATTCATAACTCTCTGAGTGAAGACACGTCAGTCCTAAATGGCCAACCAATTATTCTGAGACTGTGACCCCTGGTTCTAGACACTCCAGCTAGGGGAACCATTCTCCCAGCATCTACCCAGTCCAGTCTTTTAAGAATGAGATCACCTCTCATTCTGCTAAACTCTAGAGAATATAGGCCAAGTCTACTCAATCACTCCTCATAGGACAATTCCCTCATAGAAATATAGAAACATAGAAAATAGGTGAAGGAGTAGGCTATTTGGTCCTTTGAGCCTGCACCACCATTCAATAAGATCATGGCTGATCATGCAACTTCAGTACCCCATTCCTGCTTTCTCTCCATACCCCTTGATCCCTTTAGCCGTAAAGGCCACATCTAACTCCCTTTTTAATATATCTAACGAACTGGCCTCAACAACTTTCTGTGGTAGAGAATTCCACAGGTTCACAACTCTCTGAGTGAAGAAGTTTCTCCTCATCTCGGTCCTAAATGGCTTACCCCTTATCGTTAGACTGCGACCCCTGGTTCTGGACTTCCCCAACATCGGGAACATTCTTTCTGCCTCTAACCTGTCCAATCCCGTCAGAATTTTATATGTTTCTATGAGATCCCCTCTCATTCTTCTAAATTCCATTGAATACAAGCCGAGTCAATCCAGTCTTTCTTCATATGTCAGTACTGTCATCCCGGGAATCAGTCTGGTGAACCTTCGCTGCACTCCCTCAATAGCAAGAATGTCCTTCCTCAGATTAGGAAACCAAAACTGCACACAATACTCAACGTGTGCTCTCACCAAGGCCCTGTACAACTGCAGTAAGACCTTCCTGCTCTTATACTCAAATCCTCTGGCTATGAAGACCAACATACCATTTGCTTTCTTTTACTGCCTGCTGTACCTGCATGCCTACCTTCAATGACTGATGTACCATGACACTCAGGTCTCATTGCACCTCCCCTTTTCCTAATCTGTCACCATTCAGATAATAATCGGTCCTCCTGTTTTTGCCACCAAAATGGATAACCTCACACTTTTCCACATTATACTGCATCTGCCATGCATTTTCCCACTCACCTGACATGTCCGAGTCCCCCTGCAGCCTCCTAGCATCCCCCTCGCAGCTCACACTGCCACCCAGCTTAGTGTCATCTGCAAACTTGGAGATATTACATTCTATTCCTTCGTCTAAATCATTAATGTATATTGTAAATAGCTGGGGTCCCAGCACTGAGCCCTGCGGCACCCCACTCGTCACTGCCTGCCATTCTGTAAAGGACCCGTTTATTCCCACTCTTTGCTTCCTGTCTGCCAACCAGTTCTCTATCCATGTCAATACATTACCCCCAATACTATGTGCTTTAATTTTGCACACTAATCTCTTGTGTGGGACCTTGTCAAAAGCCTTTTGAAAGTCCAAATACACCACATCTACTGGTTCTCCTGTGTCCACTCTACTAGTTACATCCTCAAAAAACTCGAGAAGATTTGTCAAGCATGATTTCCCTTTCATAAATCCATGCTGACTTGAACCGATCCTGTCACTGCTTTCCAAATGCGCTGCTATTACATCTTTAATAATTGATTCCAGCATTTTCCCCACCACTGATGTCAGGCTAACCGGTCTATAATTCCCTGTTTGCTCTCTCCCTCCTTTTTTAAAAAGTAGGGTTACATTAGCTACCCTCCAATCCATAGGAACTGAACCAGAGTGCATGGAATGTTGGAAGTTGACCACCAATGCATCTACTATTCTCGGGCCACTTCCTTAAGTACTCTGGGATGCAAACTATCAGGCCCTGGGGATTTATCGGCCTTCAGTCCCTTCAATTTTCCAAACACCATTTCCTGACTAATAAGGATTTCCTTCAGTTCCCCCTTCTCGCTAGACCCTCGGTCCCCTAGTATTTTTGGGAGGTTATTCGTGTCTTCCTTAGTGAAGACAGAACCAAAGTATTTGTTCAATTCCCCATTATAAATTCACCTGATTCTGACTGCAAGGGGCCTACATTAGTCTTCACTAATCTTTTTCTCTTCACATATCTATAGAAGCTTTTGCAGTCAGTTTTTATGTTCCGTGCAAGCTTACTCTCATACTCTATTTTCCCCCTCCTAATTAAACCTAGTCCTCCTCTGCTGAATTCTAAATTTCTCCCAGTCTTCAGGTTTGCTGCTTTTTCTGGCCAATTTATATGCCTCTTCCTTGGATTTAACACTTTCCCTAATTTCCCTTGTTAGCCACGGTTGAGACACCTTCCCTTTTTTATTCTTACGCCACACAGGGATGTACAATTGTTGTAGTTCATCCATGTGATATTGAAATGTCTGCTATTGCCTATCCACCATCAACCCTTTAAGTATCATTCTCCAGTCTATCCTAGCCAATTCACGTCTCATACCGTCAAAGTTTCCTTTCTTTAAGCTCGGGACCCTCGTCTTTGAATTACTGTGTCACTCTCCATCTTAATAAAGAATTCTACCATATTATGGCCACTATTCCCCAAGGGGCCACGCACTACCAGATTGCTAATTAATCCTCTCTCGTTACACAAGACGCAGTCTAGGATGGCCAGCTCTCTAGTTGGTTCCTTGACATATTGGTCTAGAAAACCATCCCTTAAACACTCCAGGAAATCTTCCTCCACAGTATTGCTACCAGTTTGATTAGCTCAATCAAAATGTAGATTAAAGTCACCCATGATAATTGCTGTACCTTTATTGCACATGTCCCTAATTTCCTGTTTGATGCCATCCCCAACCTCCTTTCTACTGTTTGGTGGTCTGTACAGAACTCTCACTAATGTTTTCTGTCCTTTGGTGTTTCACAGCTCTATCCATATAGATTCCACATCATCCACGCTAATGTCCTTCCTTACTATTAATCTCCTCTTTAACCAGTAACACTGCCCCATCTCCTTTTCCTTTCTGTCTCTCCTTCCTGAATATTGAATACCCCTGAATGTTGAGTTCCCTGCCTTGGTTACCTTGGAGCCATGTCTCCGTAATCCCAATTACATCATATCCGTTAACAGCTATCTGCGCAGTCAATTCATCCACCTTATTACGAATGTTCCTCGCATTGATACTCAGAACCTTAAGGCTTGTTTTTTAACATTCTTTATCCTTTTAGAATTATGTTGTAATGTGGCCCTTTTTGCTATTTTCCCTTGATTTCTCTCTTGCTTTTCTCCTTCCGACCTTTTGCTTCAGCCCCCTTTTTACTTACCTCTGCCTCCCTGAATAGATTCCCATCCCCCTGCCATATTAGTTTAAACGCTCGCCAACAGCACTAGCAAACACTCCCGCTAGGACATCGGTTCCGGTCCTGCCCAGGTGCAGACTGTCCGGTTTATACTGGTGCCACCTCCCCCTGAACCGGTTCCAGTGTCCCACGAATTTGATTCCCTCCCCCTTGCACCATTCCTCAAGCCACATATTCATCTGAGCTATCCTGCAATTCCTACTCTGACTAGCACGTGGCACTGGTAGCAATCCTGAGATTACTACCTTTGAGGTCCTATTTTTTAATTTAACTCCTAGCTTCCTAAATTCAGCTTGTAGGACCTCATCCTGTTTTTTTACCTATATCGTTGCTACCTATCTTTACCACGACAGCTGGCTGCTCACCCTCCCCCTCCAGAATGCTCTGCAGCCGCTACGAGACATCCTTGACCCTTGCACCAGGGAGGCAACATACCATCCTGGAGTCTCGATTGCGGCCGCAGAAACGTCTATCTTTTCCCCTTACAATAGAATCCCCTATCATTATAGCTCTCCCACTCTTTTTCCTGCCCTTCTGTGCAGCAGAGCCACCCCTGGTGCCATGGACTTGGCTGCTGCTGCCTTCCCCTGATGAGCCATCTCCCCCAATAGTACCCAAGGTGGTGTATCTGTTTTGGAGGGAGATGATCGCAGGGGATCCATGCACTCCCTTCCTTCCACTGTTCTGCCTGATGGTCACCCATTCCCTATCTGGCTGTGTAACCTTTACCTGCAGTGTGACCAGCTCACTAAACGTGCTATTCATGACACCCTCAGCATCGCGGATGCTCCACAGTGAATCAATCCGCACTCCAGTGCCGCAATGCGGTCTGTCAGGAGCTGCAGCTGGATGCACTTCCTGCACCTGTAGTTGTCAGGAACACTGGAAGCATCCCTGACTTCCCACATAGCACAGGAGGAGCATGACATGAGTCTGGGCTCTCCTGCCATGACTTAACCCTTAAATTAACTTAATTGGTAACAATGCCAAAGGTTTCTTACTGATAAGAAAAAGAAAAAGAAAAAGATTAAATACTCACCAATCCACCAGCCAATCACTTACCCGCTTGGCTGTGATGTCACACTTTGATTTCTTTTTGCTTCTTTGTTGACCTTCTACCCCTGCACCAGCTGGCTTCTCCCACCTTCTGGGCCCCTTTTATGGGCCTCGCTGCTCCTGACCTGTTCTGCTGCGACCTCCGCTGCTTCTCCTGCCTTCTAGGCCCCAGGAACCAGTCCATTGAATCTTTGTTGCACTCCCGCAATGGCAAGTATATCCTTCCTTAGATAAGGAGACCAAAATGCTACACAATACTCCAGGTGTGGTCTCACCAGGGCCCTATATAATTGTAGTAAGACATCTTTACTCTTATACTCCAATCCCATTGTAAAAAAGTCCAATATACCATTTTCTTTCCTAATTGCTTGCTGTACCTGCATGTTGCCTTTCTATGATTCGTGTGCAAGAGGTCTCTCTGAATACCAACATTTTTCAGTTTCTCACCATTTAAAAAATATTCTGTTTTTCTATTTTTCTTACCACAGTGGATAACTTCACATTTCTCCACATTATATTCCATCTGCCACCTTATTACCCTATCACTTAACCTGTCTATATCCCTTTGCAGGCTCTTTGCATCCTCCTCACAGCTTACTTGCCCACCTAACTTGTATTGTCAGAAAACTTGGATATATTACACTCAGTCCGCTTAGCTAAGTTATTGATATCAATTGTAAATAGCTGAGGCACCAGCACCAATCCCTGTGGCACCCCACTAGTTACTGATTGCCAACCTGAAAATGGCCCATTTATCCTGACTTTTTGTTTTCTGTTCGTTAACTAATCCTCTATCCATGCTAATATATTACCCCCAACCCCATGAGCCCTTATTTTGCACAGCAACCTTTTATGTGGCATCTTATCGAATGCCTTTTGGAAATCCAAATATACTACATCCACTGGTTCCCCTTTATCTACTCTGCTAGATACATCCTCAAAAAACTCTTAATAAACTTGTCAAACACAATTTCCCCTTGCATAAAAGCCATCTTGGCTCTGCCTAATCATATTATAATTTTCTAATTGCCCTGTTATCACTTCCTTAATAATGGATTCCAGCATTTTCCCTCCGACTGATGTCAGGCTAACTGACCTGTAGTGCCCTATTTTCTCTCTCCTGGGATCACATTTGCCACCTTCCAATCCACTGGGACCGTTCTAGAATCTATGGCATTCTAATCATGCAGGGCTATATAAGGATTGCTTTAGTGGAATTGTAACGTGGAGTATGATCTAACATAAATTATTGCATGAGAGGTGCATTCGGAGGGTTTTTTGATGGAGGGGAGTATTGTAACTGGGCTGGGGACTTGTCTATTTATCCTCCACCCGAAATCTGGACGATTCTGTGAGAATGTTTTATATTTGAGTGAGTTTGACTGCAGCCTGCAAGCAGCCCGAAGGTATCATTGTTTGCGAGACTGGGTTATTTATAGGTAAACTCCTGGCTGATAGTGCAGTGTTTCTGCTTGTAAGTAATTTAATCAGAATTGATTCTGCTTGGATCAATCTAGCATTTCACTGCTGTAATTATGGAGGTGCTGTACATTGCACAGATGGATCATATCATGCATAGGATACAGAAAATGCTCGAAGGTGCGTTTTATCTCCCACTATAAGCTTTATAGATGCAAAGCAATTTTACCGAGCGATCCCTTGCTGCGAATAGTGGATGCATTTATGCACTATTTTGCAAAACTCCAAACAATGGCCATTTTGAAGCAGCTTACAGCTCATCAATAGAGTATGTTGAAATTTATGGATTATGAGCTGTTGTCACGAAACATTATTGTGATCCTTAATCCCACCGCTCCCTCCTCCCAGCATCTCTCAAAATGGAGAATCTCTTACAGAGCCCGCCATAGAAAATGGCAACTGTTAACTTCAACGCTGCAGGTTGTCAGCATCTTTTTCCTTCCAGTCAAACACAACCAAACTGATGAGAAAAGATTGGATTTATATAGCGCCTTTCATTACCTCAGGACGTCTCAAAGCGCTTTACAACCAAAGGAGTACTTTTTGAAGTGTAGTCACTGTTGTAATGTGGGAAACACGGCAGCTAACTTGCGCACAGCAAGCTTCCACGAATATCAATGTGATAATGACCAGAGAATCTGTTTTGGCTACATTGATTGAGGGATAAATAATGGCCAGGACACCACCAGGGATAACTCCCCTGCTCTTCTTCAGGATAGTGCCACGGGATCATTTGCGTCCACCTGAGAGAGCAGACGGGGCTTCGGTTTAACGTCTCATCTGAAAGACGGCACCTCCGACAGTGCAGCGCTCCCTCAGTACTGCACTGGGAGGGTCAGCCTAGATTTATGCGCTCAAGTCTCTGGAGTGGGACTGGAAGCCACAACCTTCTGACTCAGAGGCGAGTGTGCTATCCACCGAACCACGGCAGATACTGGGAGGGGAGGACCATGTTTTCTGATCGCGAGTCTTATTTGACCATCCTGAAATACTGAGTTGTCACATTAAGAATGCACATCTGTTAGCTTACATACAATGTTACAGCACAGAAACAGGCCATTCGGCCCAACTGGTCCCTGCTGGTGTTTCTGCTCCACACAAACCTCCACCCTTCTTCATCTCATCCCATCAGCATATCCTTCTATTCCTTTCTCCCTCGTGTGTTTATCGAGCTTCCCCTTAAATGTATCTATACTATTCGCCTCAACTACTCTCCCTGTGGTTGCAAGTTCCACATTCTAACCACTCACTGGTTAAGGAAGCTTCTTCTGAATTCCTTATTGGATTTATTGGTGACTAGAGTGGGGCCTATTAGAGACTATCAATGAAATCTGTATGTGGAGGCAGAAGACGTGGATAGGATTCTTAATGAATACTTTGCATCTATTTTCACAAAAGAGAACGGTGATGCAGGTGAGGGAGAAGGAGTGTGAAATATTAGACGACATAAACATAGTGAGAGAGGAAGTATTAAGGGGCTTAGCAGCTTTGAAAGTGGACAAATCCCCAGGCCGAGATGAAATGTATCCCAAGCTGTTAAGAAAAGCAAAAGAGGAAATAGCAGAGGCTCTGACCATCATTTTCCAATCCTCTCTGGCTACAGATGTGGTGCCAGAGGACTGGAAGACTGCTAATGTGGTACCTTTGTTTAAAAAGGGAGAAAGGGATAGATTGAGTAATTACAGGCCAGTCAGCCTAACCTCGGTGGTGGGAAAATTATTGGAAAAAATCCTCAAGGACAGGATAAATCTGGAAAGACATGGATTTGTTAAGGGAAGTTCATGTCTGACTAACTTGATTGAATTTTTCGAGGAGGTAACCATGAGGGTCGATGAGGGCAGTGCGTATGATGTAGTGTATATGGATTTTAGCAATGTTTTTGATAAGGTCCCACTTGGCAGACTGGTCATGAAAGTAAAAGCCCATGGGATCCAAGGCAAAGTGACAAGTTGGATCCAAAATTGGCTCAGAGGCAGGAAACAAAGGATAATGTTTGACGGGTGTTTTTGTGACTGGAAGGCTGTTTCCAGTGGGGTTATGCACGGCTCAGTGTTGGAGCCCTTGCTTTTTGTGGTATATATCAATGATTTGGACTTGAATGTTGGAGGTATGATTAAGAAATTTGCAGATTATACTAAAATAGCCTGTGTGGTTGATAATGTAGAAGAAAGCTGCAGACTGCAGGAAGATATCAATGTACTGGTCAGGTGGGCAGAACAGTGACAAATTGAATTTAATCCGGATAAGCGTGAGCTAATGCATTTGGGGAGGTCTAACGAGGCAAGGGAATATACATTAAATGGTACGACACTGAAAAGTGTAGAGGAACAGAGGTCCACAGATCCCTGAAGGTAGCAGGCCAGGTAGATAAGGTGGTTAAGAAGGCATATGGAATACTTGCCTTTATTAGCGAGGCATGGAATACAAGAGCAAGGACGTTATGCTTGAACTGTATAAAACACTGGTTAGGCCGCAGCTGGAGTACTGCGTGCAGTTCTGGTCATCACATTACAGGAAAGATGTAATTGCACTGGAAAGGGTGCAGAGAAGATTTACAAGAATGTTGCCTGGACTGGAGAATTTTGGCTATGAGGAAAGATTGGAGATGCTGGATCTGTTTTCTTTGGAACAGAGGAAGCTGCGGGGAAACCTGATTGAGGTGTATAAAATTATGAGGGGCCTGGATAGAATGGATAGGAAGGACCTGTTTCCCTTGGCAGAGGGGTCAACAACCAGGGGGCATAGATTTAAAGTAATTGGGGGGAGATTTAGAGGAGATATGAGAGGAAATTTCTTCATCCAGAGGGTGGTGGGGGTCTGGATCTCACTGCCTGAAAGGGTGGTCGCGGCAGTAACCCTCATCAAAATAAAAAAATACTTGGATGTGCACTTAAAGTGCCGTAATGTACAGGGCTACGGACCAAGAGCTGGAAAGTGGGATTAAGCTGGATAGGTCTTGGTCGGCCGGTGCAGACACGATGGGCCGAAATGACCTCCTTCCGTGCGGTAAATTTCTACGATTCTATGATTTATGGCTCCTAGTTTTGAACTCCCACCCACAAGTAGAAACATCTTCTCTACGCCTATCCTATCGAACCCCTTCACAATTTTAAAGACCTCTATCGGGGCACCCTTCAGCCTTCCCTTTTCTGGAGAAAAGAGTCCCAGCCTGTTCAGGCTTTCCTGATAGGTGTAACCTCTCAGTTCTGCTATCACCCGAGTAAATCTTGTTTTGCACCTTCTCCGGTGTCTCTATATGCTATTTGCAATATGGGGACCAGAGCTGTTCACAGTATTTTAAGTGTGGTCTAATCAAGGTTCTATACCGCTTTAACATAACATCTCTCATTTTCAATTCTATTCCACTTTTGATCCAAGAGGTAAGCGACAACATAAAACCAGAAGAAAAAGCACACAAACATAGAAACATAGAAAATAGGTGCAGGAGTAGACCATTCGGCCCTTCGAGCCTGCACCGCCACTCAATGCAACTTCAGTACCCCATTCCTGCTTTCTCACCATACCCCTTGATCCCCCTAGTAGTAAGGACTATATCTGACTCCTTTTTGAATATATTTAGTGAATTGGTCTCAACAACTTTCTGTGGTAGAGAATTCCACAGGTTCACCACTCTCTGGGTGAAGAAGTTTCTCCTCATCTCGGTCCTAAATGGCTTACCCCTTATCCTCAGACTGTGACCCCTGGTTCTGGACTTCCCCAACATTGGGAACATTCTTCCTGCAGATAGTAGCACAGATCCTAGTGAATGGGAAAGGTATAAAAGAACAATAAAGGGTCACAAAACAGATAGTAAGAGGGAGTATGAAAAGAAACTTGCAAGGGATATCAAAATCAACACAAAGAATTTATACAATTATATTAGGAAATGGAGGGTACTCAGGAGCAATGTCAGCCCCTTAAAAACTGAATGCGGTGATATTGTCAATGATGGTAAGGAAATGGCGGGCATGTTGAATGATTACTGTGAGTCAGTATTTACAGTACGCAGAAGAGGATAGCATGCCCGGATATCCTGAGGAAACTAATATTAAATCAGGGATGGGGACTCGTTAAAACGAACAAAAGTAAAATAACAGTAACGAATCAGATAATGGCACTAACGAGGGTCAAATCCTTAGGGCCATATGGTTTCCATCCCAGGCTTTTAAAGAAAGTAGGTGAGCACATTGCAGAAGCACCTGACAATAATCTTCCAAATAAAATGCTGGAAATCTCAGCAGGTGGGAAGGGAAACAGAGTAAATGTTTCAGGTCTGTGACCCCCTTCGTCAGAACTGGAAAAGTTCCAAATGAGCTTCCAAAGTTCTCTTCAGGAACCGTTCCTCTAGATTGGAAAATTGGGTGTGTCACTCTGTTTTTTAAGAGTGGGGAGAGAGGGAAACTGGGAATTACAGACCAGTTAGCCTAACATCTGTTGTCGGGAAAATCTTCGGTTGATCAGAGAAAGCCAGCAGTGATTTGTGAAAGATAGGTCATGCCTGACAAACCTGATTGAATTTTTTGAGGAGGTGACTAAAGTAGTGGACAGGGGAATGTCGATGGATGTCATTTATACGGACTTCCAGAAGGCATTTGACAAAGTTCCAGATAAGAGATTGTTATCTAAGGTAGAAGCCCACAGAATTGAGGGAAAATTATTGGCCTGGTTGGGAAGTTGGCTGAGCGGCAGGAGAGAGAGTAGGGACAATGGGCAGGTACTCAAATTGGCAGGATGTGACTAGTGCTGTCCCACAGGGATCTGTGCTGGGGCCTCAACTATTCACAGTATTTATTAATGACTTAGATGATGGCATAGAAAGTCCTATATCCAAATTTGGCAATGACACAAAGACAGGCGACATTGTAGGCAGTGTAGATGAAAGCATAAAAATTACACAGGGATATTGACAGATTAAGTGATTGAGCAAAACTGTGACAAATGGATTTCAATGTAAACAAGTGTGAGGTCATCCACTTTGAACCTAAAAAAGATAGAACAGGGTAATTTCTAAATGGCGAAAAGTTAAAAACAGTGCAAGTCCTAAGAGATTTGGGCGTCCAGACGCATAGATCATTAAAATGTAATGAACAGGTACAGAAAATAACTTAAAAGGCTAATGGAATGTTGGCCTTTATATCTAGAGGACGAGAATACAAGGCTGTAGAAGTTATGCTGCAGCTGTACAAAGCCCTGGTTAGACCACACCTGGAGTACTGTGAGCAGTTGTGGGCCCCACACCTTCGGAAAGATATATTGGCCTTGGAGGGAGTGCAGCGTGGGTTTACCAGAATGATACCCGGACTCCAAGGGTTAAATTATGAGGAGAGATTACACAAATTAGGGTTGAATTCCCTAGAATTTAGAAGGTTAAGGGGTGATCGGATCAAAGTTTTCAGGATATTAAGGGGAACAGAGAGGGTGGATAGAGAAAAACTATTTCTGCTGGTTGGAGAATCCAGGACTCGGGGACATAGTCTAAAAATTAGAGCCAGATCTTTCAGGAGTGAAGTTAGGAAACACTTCTACAAACAAAGGGTGGTTCATGTTTGGAACTCTCTTCCGCAGAAGGCAATTGATGCTAGATTATTTGTTAATTTTAAATGAGAGATTGAGAGCTTTTTATTAAGCAAAGATATTAATGGATATGGGGCAAAGGCGGGTATATGGAGTGAGGTCGCAGATCAGCCGTGATCTCATTGAATGGTGGAACAGGCTCGAGGGGCTCAATGGCCTACCCCTGTTCCTATGTTCCTTTGATCTCGGGTTCAGTAGCTAATACAGGTACACCAGACAGGTCCCGCACCTCCCCTCAGCTTAAGTCTCTTTTAACAGCGAGCCATGCATTCTGCCCTTCCCATCCTTTGGAACGCATGCTTCTTCCTTCCCTCCCCTTGCCATGCCTCTCTCTCCTTTCCGCTCCCACGCTATATAAATGCAAGTTGTTGTTGTTGCCCAGCGCGGAGTAAAACCATGTGACTGTGCTGCAAGATGTCATAGTGTTTCTTTATTTGTTGTGTTGTGTTTGTCTTTGCCAGTGTACAAGACTCATGGCTGGATTTTAGGTATTTCTGTTTTCGGGGCGGGAAAGTTAGCGGCTGGGAATAGTTTGCACCTCAGTATGTAAGTTTGGGCATTTGGGCCCTGTGTCAGGGGGCGCAGCGCTAAGGGAGGCGTTGTACCCCTCTCGTGGCGTTAGGATGGGAAACTCGCAAAGTGTCGGGCCGTGTGCACTCCGAGAGACGCCTGGGGCGGGGGGCGGAGGGGGGAGACATAGGAACATTCCCAATACATTGCCCACGCCACAACAACACGATCGCCAAAGACATTAAAAGAACAAGCACTCGCACTTCCCTTTGTAGGCCATTACCTTCCTCTGCACCGCCGGCTATGCCAGGCGGTCATTGCTGGCGGTCGGCTCGGGCAAAATTCCAAACTCCCGCCAGTGTCATGACCAGAGGCGTTGCACGCCTGGCGGTTCAGCGCACCGCAACATCGCGGCAGGGAGCAGGAGTCCTCACCGCCACCTTTCACGCCGCTCCCGGGGGACGAAATCTGGGGCGCAAAGGACCGGAAAATCCAGCCCTCGGGTTTTGTTTAATTCATGCTGCTAGCCGTGGGTTAGAATCACCGTTCAACGATCTTGGGGAATTGGACTTGCAAAAAAACATTGCCGTTTTGTGTACAACACACCACTGCATGGTACCAACAGAAAATACACTCTTTCTTCACGTGTGTTGTGTGCAGATGTCTGAGTGGGCTAAATGCACGCGGCATGTAGACGCAGCTTAGGGGGGGGGGGGGGGTGCTGTTTATATAAGGAAAGCGTTGAAGATAGGGGAGCACGGTCTGTCCAGGAGGCAGACCCCACCCACGCAGTCAAGGAGGAGTGGGGTGAAGGTAGGGGAGGGGGATCATCGACTGAAGTGTGCCGTAAGTTTTAAGATTTAAAAATGAATGATCTTTGTTTTCGCCTCGCCTCTCCCTGTCTCCGTGACCTCCTCCAGCCATACGGACCTCCGAGATCTCTGCGCTCTTCCAGTTCTGGCCTCTTGCACATCCACGATTTTTATCGCTTCATCATCGGCGGCCGTGCCTTCAGCTGCCTGGGCCCTGAGCTCCGGAATTGCCTCTCTAAACCTCTCCACCTCTCTCTCTCCTCCTTTAAGATGCTTCTCAAAAGCTACCTCTTTGACCAAGCTTTTTGGGCCCCTGTCCTTATATCTCCTTGTGTGGCTCGGTGTCAAATCTTGTCCGACAACGCTCCTGTGAAGCGTCCTGAGATGTTTTACGACAGTAAAGGGGCGCTATATAAATGCAAGCTGTTGTTGTAATGCTGTGGGAGAAGCTGGGGTTCTCATTCGAGCAGAGAAGGTTAAGAGGAGATTTAATGGGGGTGCTCAAAATGATGAGGGGTTTCGATAGAATCAATAAGGAGAAACTGTTTCAATTAGCACGAGTGTGGGTAACCTGGGGACACAGGGATCTTGGTAGAGAACACCAGGGAGAACTCCCTTCAGTACTACACCGCAGTGTCAGCCTAGATTATGTGTGTAAGTCTCTGCAGTGGGACCTGAACCCATAACCTTGTGACTGAAGAGGCGAGCGTGCTACCCAAAACCCGGGTATGTTGAATAGCCAAGCAGCAGGACACCGGAGGGGGCCTGAAATTGCCCCCCACCAGATAAGATAAGGCCTCTGGCCGCCTGAAAGTGGCGGCCACGGGGGTGGGGGGGGGGAACTCGCCGCGGAGGGGCCGCCATTTTGGAAAGTGTCCGTCCTCAGGGTCGGAGCAGTGTAGGGGACCGCTCCACCCGTTTTCTCACCGGGGCGTGCACGCGCCAACCCCTTACCGACCGCCGGTGACTGCTTCCTGAAATTGTCCCACGGGAAATTGCCCCTTTTGTGGAATTGCCCCGCGGGAGCAGCACCACACCGACCGGTGCTCCCAACAGCATTTTGTGTTGCCGCACTCCTCGATGGTTCTCGTTACTCCTCTTTGTTCCTGGGTGCTCCTTGTTGATCCTCGTTGGTCCTCGTTGGTCCTTGTTGATCCTCGTTGGTCCTCACTGCTCCTCGTTGCTCCTCATTAGTCCTCGTTGTTTCTCGCTGCTCCTTGTTGCTCTTCATTAGTCCTCGTTGGTCCTCATTGCTCCTTGTTGCTCCTCGTTGCTCCTCATTAGTCCTTTTTGTTCCTCGTTGCTCCTCGCTCCTCATTAGTCCTTTTTGTTCCTCGTTGCTCCTCATTACTCCTTGTTGTTCCTCGTTACTCCTTGTTGCTCCTCGTTGGTCCTCGTTGCTCCTTGTTGCTCCTCATTAGTCCTCGTTGGTCCTCATTGCTCCTTGTTGCTCCTCGTTGCTCCTCATTAGTCCTTTTTGTTCCTCGTTGCTCCTCGTTGCTCCTCATTAGTCCTTTTTGTTCCTCGTTGCTCCTCGTTGCTCCTCATTAGTCCTTGTTGCTCCTCGTTACTCCTTGTTGCTCCTCGTTGGTCCTCGTTGTTCCTCGCTGCTCCTCGTTAGTCCTCGTTGCTCCTTGTTGCTCCTCATTGGTCCTCGTTGCTGCTCCCTGTTGTTCCTCGCTGCTCCCTGTTGTTCCTCGCTGCTCCCTGTTGTTCCTCGCTGCTCCTTGTTGTTCCTCGCTGCTCCTTGTTGTTCCTCGTTGCTCCTCGTTGCTCCTCGCTAGTCTTTGTTGGTCGGCGACGCGTCTGCCCTTAAAGGGGAGGTGGCACTGCCAGCGCTGCCATTTTATTTAATTGTCGGTCCGACTGCCAGGTCGAGCCCGACATTAAGTCCCCCCAGGTTCGGCCGGACCGCCAACAAGCTGTTGCGCCACGCTGATGAGTGATCGGGGCGGCCCACCCGCTATTAGGGCACCTCCACCCCTCAACTGCGACTCCATCCGCTCCGACCGAAAAAAAAACTTCCAAGTGGCGAATATCGACGGCACCTCTGCCCCGTTTCGGGCAGAGTTGAATTTCTACCCCGCAAGTGTAAGCAATAGAATGAAATCAAAGTGAAGTAAATGTCGGTTAGATGAATCCAAACTTGAGTGTTAAAACCTTGTCGATGTTATACTCAGTTACAGAGTGCGATAAGGTGGTACTCGGAACTTCCAGCTGTTCTTTTTGTTTGTCACTTACAAGTTAGCAAGATTTTTTTGTTTAAAGCAGTGAAATTTGTGGAGAATAACGGTGATCGAGTCAGCAAATCCCGCTTCCTCAATGCGGACATGGATTCAGCTGCTTGAGTGAGTGACACTAAGAATGCCCCATGGGCTCCTCATTGCCACAGAGTTCGCCTCTCGTCACATCTTCATTTCTCTCTTTCCCAAATACTAATTGAGACTTTTCAAGTGATGTGGAATCTTTTTCTCTCTCTCTCTCTCTCATACTTCAGGTTTGGAAGTGAGGAAACATGTCTCCTTAGTGCATCTTACACGCCTCTGAAGTGTCAGCCAATGGCTCAGTGGGTAGCACACTCGCCCCTGAGTCAGAAGTTTGTGGGTTCAAGTCTCACTCCAGGGAGTGGAGCACAAATTACGGGCCGACACTGTTGGAGGCGCCATCTTTTGATGCGATGTTAAACTGAGGCCCCTCTCTCAAGTGGACATAAAATATCCCATAGCACTATTTTGAAGAAGAGCAGGGGCGTTCTCCCCAGTGTCCTGGGCAATATTCATCCCTCAATCAACATAACAAAAACAGATTATCTGGTCATTAACACAGTGTTGTTTGTGGGAGCTTGCTGTGCGCAAATCGCCTGCCGCATTTCCCACATTACATTTGGCCACCTGCCCTAATTTCTCCTTCTGTGGCTTGGTGTCAGATTTTTCTTTGGTAATGGTTCCTGTTTAGCACCTTGGGTCATTTTGCTACATTAAGGCCCGATATAAATGCTAATTGCTGTTGGCATTCCCACTGCTGTTTGCTATTCAGTGATTCCTGCTGTAACATCTGTGTGCGATGAGGACAGGTTTGAGATCAACAGCGAGCTCCTCCAAGAATGCAATGGCCAGCCTGCATTCATTGTCTGGGCAGCAGGTGAGGCTCCTGTTGGGATCTGGTGTCGCCAACTCTGATCCGATGTATTCCTGGAGGATCCATCACATGACCCCCCAGCCCCGCCCCCACACTGCCACCATTGGCCAACCAACATGTCCCATGGCCAATTGGAAAGCAAACGGGCTCTTCACAATTCAACTGGATGATTCTTGACTCTCGGTCCTGCAGTCTTTTTTTTTCTCCCCCAACTCCCTTATTTTTATAACCAATAAACAAAAGCGTTGAAAGAAGATGAGAAAAAGACAATTCTTTTGACGCCGCTGGGAATTTTCTCCTGGTTTGCTCACAGCAGTGTCCTGGGGATTCATCTTCGACATAGAAACAATTTCCTCTGGCGGGTGGGGTGCGGGGGGGGGGGGAAGAGGAGCGGGAGGGGGAGGAGGAGAGTTCAGAAAGAGGTTGGCGGGGCACGGGGGCGGGGGAGGGGTTAACCTTAAAATTAGAGCTAAGCCATTTGGAGGTGATGACAGCAATCATTTCTTCACACAGCGGGTGTAATGTATGCACCAGTCAGACTGCTCAATGTGAGTGGCTCAGCCAGTCATGTGATGTTCGCGCCAAGGTGTCCCTGGAGATGGAACACACGGTGTCCACTGTTACGCTCACAGCCTTCCGTGAGAAATGGGCACCAGAGGGATTGGAGTGCATTATTTCAACAGGGAACGCAATTCTAATTTAATTTGATTCCCTTTAATGTGTATTAGTTCATTTGTGGTTTTTTGTGCCCTTACAAAATGGGGCACTTGATTTAAAAGTTGCACCAAAATAGTTGTAGAGCTGTTGCATTGTGAGTGGCTTAACCAGTCACGTGATGTTCACAAGACTCAATAAAACCCCAGTCAGTTGGGTCTAGGTCATCCACAATGAGGTATGCAGTTGTGAGCCTGGGGGATGAACTGGTAATGTGTCGTGTGATTGTTAAACCTTTGTTAATAAACCAACTAGTTCTTCATAGCAATGTGTTGTTATGAATTCTTAAGCAAAGAACCCATGAACCAATTGCATTACAAAAGGGATAGCGGAGATCTGGAACTCTCGCACCTCAAAACAGCTGTCGAGGCTGGAGGTCAATTGCAAAGTTCAACAAAATGAGATTGTTATAGACTTTTGTCAGGCAAGGGTATTAAGGGTTATGGAACCAAGGCGAGCAGATGGAGTCGTGATACAGACCAGCCCAGATCTAAATGCACGGCGGAACAGGCTCGAGGGGCTGAATGGCCTCCTCCTGTTCCTATGTTCCCAGTGACATCAGAACAATCCTGGAGAGTTGGCCACTCTAATGGGAGTGCAGTGTCCCAACATGAACCTTGCGTGGGTGATCCAAGGTAGAGATGTTGCGAGGCAGCACAGTTACAGGGACAGAGTGGCGCTCTGGTGCCTTGAAGGGATTAGTTCTCTGCAAAATGACAGCAGAGGCCCGCAGCCTCCCAGTAATCTTAAGTGACAACATCTCTGTATACATCGAACTCTTCGCTGCTGCAGCGATATGTGGTGTATTCTCATTCAGCAAGCGGCTTAACAGTTCTATAATCCAAATGGAATTTCTCCTTTGGCCCACAGTTCAGGCAGGAACACTCTAACCCACATCTCCGATGCAGCTCATGTTGGTCGCAAGAAGGATTGCGACTTAAATTTTCTTTTGTTCATTCACGGGATGTGGGTGTCGCTGGCAAGGCCGGCATTTATTGCCCATCCCTAATTGCCCTTGAGAAGGTGGTGATAAGCCACTTTCTTGAACCGCTGCAGTCCGTGTGGTGAAGGTACTCCCACCGTGCTGTCAGGGAGGGAGTTCAAGGATTATGACCCAGCGTGTGAGCATGTGTGTGTCTGTGTAAATGTATGTGTGAGTGTGTGGGTGTGAGTGTGTGTGTGTGTGAGTGAATGCGTGAGTGTGAGTTTGTGAGTGTGAGTGTGTGTGACTGTAAGTGTGTGTGAGCATGTGTGAGTGAGCGTGTGCGTGTATGAGTGTGTGTGTGAGTGTGTGAGTTTGTGAGTGTGAGTGTGTGTGACTGTAAGTGTGTGAGTGAGTGTGTGCGTGTATGAGTGTGCGTGTGTGGGCGAGTGTGCGTGTGTGAGTGCGTGTGTGTGCGAGTGTGCGTGTGTGTGCAAGTGCAAGTGTGTGTGTGAGTGTGTGTGCATGTATGAGTGTGTGTGTGAGTGTGAGTGTGTAGATAGGATTGGGCTTAACTTCGATGGACCTCCACAGTCAAAATAGCCAGCCAAAACTTCAAAAAGAAAGACTTGCATTTCTATAGTGCCTTTCACGACCTCAGGATGCCCCAAAGTGATTTACAGCCAATACTAGAATTATAGAATGGTTACAGCACAGAAGCAGGCCATTCTGCCTGTCGAGCCCGTGCCGGCTCTCTGCAAAAGCACCTCAGCGTTAAAAAAAAATTTCTTTCAGGTACTTATCCAATTCCCTTTTGAAAGCCATGATTGAGTCTGCCTCCACCACCCTTTCAGGCCGTGCATTCCGGATCCCAACCACTCTTTGCGTAAAAATGTTTTTCCTCATGTCGCCTTTGGTTCTTCTGCCTTAAATCTGTGTCCTCTGGTTCTTGACCCTTCCGCCAATGGGAACAGCTTATCTCTATCTACTATATCCAGACCCCCACTTTCAATCTGTATCCCCTGGTACTTTTGCACTGTAGTCACTGATGTAATGTGAGAAACGCAGCAGCCAATTTGTGCACAGCAGGCTCCCGCAAACAGCAATGTGATAATGATCAGGTAATCTGACTTTTTTGGGGGGGGGAAATGTTGACCGAGAGATGAATGTTGGCCAGGGATACCGGGGGAGAACTTCCCTGGCTCTTCTTCGAAATAGTGCCATGGGATCCTTCGCCTCCATCTTGAGAGTGTCAGTCCGAGGCTTGGGCATCAAGAATGGCCGCTTGGGTAGGCCAGAAGGCCTGCTGGTTGCCATGGTACCCAAACGCCACCTAGTGTTCAGGGAACGAAAAGGAAGGAGAGAAAAAAGTGCGTCAGAAAAATGTGTGTCATGATGGAATCTCTTCAGAGCCCAACATGGCAGTCTGTCAGGAGGGATTTGTAAGCAGAATTACCCTGAATGTCACTAGGATTTAGAACTTTCCTAGAAAAGGTGGCCTGTGCAGGAAGAATGCTCCTTTGATCACGCAAGGCATCATAGATTTTACAGATGTTGTGTGATAAAATGATATACTTATTTAAAAAGCTCCGGAGATGGTTTACAGCCCAGTAACTTCCTTGGTGCATGTTGTGCCTTGTTATTTCGGAGTGTGCGCTGCAGATCATTTATTCTCGATGTCCCTCCTTAATCCTGGTCATCCGACAACAACAACTCACATTTATATAGTGCCTTTAATGTAGTAAAACGTCCCAAGGTGTTTCACTGGAGCGTTATCGAACAAAATTTTACACCAAGAGCCATTATGAGATATTTGGGCAGGTGACCAAAAGCTCTGGTTAAAGAGGTAGGTTTTAAGGAACGTCTTAAAGGAGTAGGCAAATGCATGGCAGATGCAGTATAATGTGGATAAATATGAGGTTATCCATTTTGGGGGCAAAAACACAAAGGCAGAATATTATCTGAATGGCGACAGATTAGGAAAAGGGGAGGTGCAACGAGACCTGGGTGTCATGGTTCATCAGTCATTGAAAGTTAGCATGCAGGTACAACAGGCAGTGAAGAAGGCAAATGGTATGTTGGCCTTCATAGCTAGGGGATTTGAGTATAGGAGCAGGAAGGTCTTACTGCAGTTGTACAGGGTGGTGAGGCCTCACCTGGAATATTGTGTTCAGTTTTGGTCTCCTAATCTGAGGAAGGATGTTCTTGCTATTGAGGGAGTGCAGCGAAGGTTCACCAGACTGATTCCAGGGATGGCTGGACTGTCATATGAAGAGAGACTGGATCGACTGGGCCTGTATTCACTGGAGTTTAGAAGGATGGGAGGGGATCTCATAGAAACATATAAGATTCTGACGAGACTGGACAGGTTAGATGTGGGAAGAATGTTCCCGACGTTGGGGAAGTCCAGAACCAGAAGACATAGTCTTAGGATAAGGGGTAGGCCATTTAGGACTGAGATGAGGAGAAACTTCTTCACTCAGAGAGTTGTTAACCTGTGGAATTCTCTACCGCAGAGAGTTGTTGATGCCAGTTCATTGGATATATTCAAGGGGGAGTTAGATATGGCCCTTAAGCCTAAGGGGATCAAGGGGTATGGAGAGAAAGCAGGAAAGAGGTGCTGAGGGAATGATCAGCTATGGTCTTATTGAATGGCGATGCAGGCTTGAAGGGCCGAATGGCCTGCTCCTGCACCTATTTTCTATGTTTCTATGAAGCGAGAGAGAGAGGAGGAGAAGCAGAGAAGTTTAGGGGGGCCGGATGGAATTCCAGAGCTCAGGGCCCAGGCAGCTGAAGGCACGGCCACCAATGGTGGAGCGATTAACGTCGGGGGAATGTACTAGAGGCCGGGATTGGAGGAGCGCAGAGATCTCGGAGGGTTGTGGGGCTGGAGTTGGTTACCAAGATGTGGAGGGGGTGAGGCCGTGGAGGGATTTGAAAACGAGGATGAGAATTTTAAAATCGGGGTGGTTGCCAGATTGGGAGCCAATTGGGAGTAGATCGAAAAGAATAGTGGAACAGGCACGAGGGGCCAGATGGGCCTCCTCCTGCTCCTCGTGAACTTAACTTCGCACGTCGAGCTCCAGGACCTGGCGAAGCGAGCACGTTGGCCTGCTCGACTCGAATTTCTCCCTGCCCTTTGAAGCAAGCAGCCATTAAAGCAAGGCCTAACACCATGGAGGGGGGGCGGTGGGGGGGGGCTGGGGAAGGGCTGGGGAGCGATTGGAGGCAGTTCTTTGGCCAGAGGTTGGGACCAGTAGAGCCGTACTTCTTCAAAACAAATTTAAAAAAACGAAATAAATCTTGTAGCTCGGCAGATAAGCAGCAGGCTTCCCTCCATCCACCTGCCCGTTATTCATTTCAAGCTCCGAGTCTTTCTTGAGCTGTTAACTCCCCATCTTGGCTGCCTGCCCGTTTCTCTAGTGCCTTTAAGTGCACTAATGTGTCTACCTGTTCGGCCCTCTTCTGCTTTTACCCCCGCAGAACGTTGCTGTCAGCAAGCCTTTGTTGTTTCTCAAGGGCCATTATTCATATCAGGCTATCCGACAGATGCAGAAGTCCAGCAGACACACATCGGGAAACCTGTTCCTCCAGACAGTTCATCATCACAGGCAGTCCCTCGTATCGAGGATGACTTGCTTCCACGCCAAAAAGGGATGAGTTCACAGGTGTTTCAATGAAGGACCTAATATTCCAGATCCCGAACTACATCCTGAAGGGTGGAAGATGCCTGTGAGTGGATTTTTTTAACGTGGGGTGACCGTTGCACACCAGCCACCACACGGGCTTGACAGAGCCAGGTCTTGGTCCAGTGGCAAGGGTTACCCAAGACGACTGGAGACCTGCTCTGCTGCACGGACCGAGCGCGCACACGTATCGCAGTGTGGGCTGGGCCCGTGCTGCCCCTGGGCCCTCGCCTCTTCTGGGCCCCGAACTCGCGCCACTCCTGCGCCCCCCCCCGACCTCGCCGCTCCTGATGTACCTGCCCACGCTCCAATCAGCGACCTGGATTTTGGTGACGTCCAATCCACTCGCTCTACTCACAGCCGTGGCTCACCTGCACCAGCTCGCCCCGTACCATGAAGTGGTATGCTCCATGCTGCTCCTCCCAGACAGTTACCGCGGTTTCGGCAGTGCTGTTGTTGCCGAGCAGCCAGCGAAGGGACCGGGACAACGCAGCGCAGGGCCTGAACAACCACGGTGCGATGAAATAAGGAATGTCCTCTTTTACCGTCTTTCGGGCGAGACGTTAAACCGAGGACCCTGTCCGCCCTCCCAGGTGGACGTAAAACAAAATCCGGCTGTACTATTCCAAAGACGAGCAGGGGAGTTCCTCCCGGTGTCCTGGGGCCAATATTTATTCTCTCAACCAACATCACTTAAAACAAAACCAGCTGATCTGGTCATCTATCTCACGGCTGCTTGTGGGAGCTTGCTGTGCGCACATTAATTGCCGCGTCTCCCACATTACAAAAGCACCTACACTTCGCAAAGTACTTCAGCAGCTGTAAAGCGCTTTGGGACGCCCTGGGGTCATGAAGGGCGCTATATAGATGCAAGTTCTTTATTTTGCTTAACCTAATGGTTACGAGTTAGAACCTTGCAGCAAAGTACCGAAGGAGGCCATTCGGCCCATCGTGTCTGTGCCGGCTCTTTGAAAGCTCGGTCCAATGTGCCCCCACTCCCCCTGCTCTTTCCACGTAGCCCTGCTAATTTGTTTTCCCCATTCAAGTATTTCATGGCTCAAGTTGTTTTGCTCTATCTTCTCTCTCTGACTTTGTTCAGCCTTGCTGTAGTCCATCTGCTCAATTTTTTGATTAATTTGCTCCTGGGATGTGGGCGTCGCTGGCAAGGCCGGCATTTATTGCCCATCCCTAATCGCCCCTCGAGAAGGTGGTGGTGAGCCGCCGCCTTCTTGAACCGCTGCAGTCCGTGTGGTGAAGGTGCTCCCACAGTGCTGTTGGGGAGGGAGTTCCAGGATTTTGACCCAGCGACGATGAAGGAACGGCCGATATATTTCCCAGTCAGGATGGTGTGTGACTTGGAGGGGAACGTGGAGGTGGTGGTGTTCCCATGCGCCTGCTGCCTTGTCCTTCGAGGTGGTAGAGGACACGGGTTTGGGAGGTGCTGCCGAAGAAGCCTTGGCCAGTTGCTGCAGTGTTGTTTTAAAATAAATACTCAAATGGAATCTTCTGGAACTGAGCGTCCATTGCTCCGCCTCACCCCTCCCCCCCAACTCCCCACACCCAGTCAGCAGAAAACTCAAAGAACATTTAATTCTGGCAGATGAAACCCTACTTCAGAAAGAAATGAGCTAAAAGGCTGCAACTGCAAGATAATTAAAAGGCATAATGAGAAAGAGCGCCCAGCAAATAGATTGCTTTCTATTCCATTGCTGCCTCCAAGCAATCACTGTCGAATGCGAGGAAAGTGTCCATTAGCCAAAGAACCTGCATTTCTGTTGCGCCTTTCACGACTTCAGGACGTGCCGAAGCGCTTTCCAGCCAATTAGAGAATCAGAGAATGGTTACAGCACAGTCGGAGGCCATTCGGCCCGTTGAGCCTGTGCCGGCTCTCTGCAAGAGCACTTCAGCCAGTCCCACTCCTCCGTCCTTTCCACGTCGCCCTGCAAAATAGTTTTCCTTCAGGTACCTATCCAGCTCCCTTTTTTGAAAGCCACGGTTAAGTCTGCCTCCACCACCGTCTCAGCCAGTGCATTCCAGATCCTCATCATCATCATAGGCGGTCCCTCGAAGCGAGGATGACTTGCTTCACACCAAAAAGGGATGAGTTCCCAGGTGTTTCAGTGAAGGACCTAATATTCCAGCTCCTGAACTACATGTTGAAGGGTGGAAGATGCCTGTGTGTGGATTTTTTTAACGTGCAGTGGCCGTTGCACACCAGCCCCCACACGGGCTTGACAGAGCTAGGCCTTGGTCCAGTGGCAGATCCTAAACAATCGCTATGCAACTAAGGTTTCTCCTCATGTCGTCTTTGGTTCTTCTGCCAATCATTTCAATTTGTGTCCTCTGTCCCAGGTGCCTTCTCGCTGTTCCAACTTTACAACAGTGACTGCACCCCAAAAGTACTTCATTGGCTGTAAAGCATTTTGGGACATCCGGTGGTCCTGAAAAGCTCTATATATAAATGCAAGTCTTCCCCCCCTTGGGGAACAGTGTGAAGTAGTGGAAGGATTCATGGGCTGATTAACAGTCTGAGTGGTGCGTTAACGCTCCCTCCATGGCCGCGACCATCTCCATACCAGCCAATGAGGGGGGTGCGGGGGCCGCCCACACCCTCCGGAGGAGAGTATCCTGCTGGATGTCCACCGAGTATTCAGAGCCGGAGCTCCGACTGCCCTCGCCGGGTCTGTCTGGAGAGGAGGTCCAACCGTGCAGCTTCTGGCCCCGAGGCGGGAATGGCTCCCACATTGGACCGTCGGCGAGATTCAATGCTCGATTGTCTGAAGTACAGTGGACACTTCACGGTGTCAGCTTATGGCTCAGTGGGCAGCACACTCGCCTCTGAGTCAGAAGGTTGAGGGTTCAACTCCCACTCCCGGGACATGAGCACAAAAAAATCTGTGCCAAAGGCTGGCTTCTCCTTCATGGCCAATGAAGTACCATTTTGAAGTACAGTCACTGTTGTAATGTCGAAAAAGGCAACAGACAATTTGCCCACAGCAAGCTCCCACAAACAGCAATGCGATCATGGCCAGATAATCTGTTTGAGTGATGCTCCACAGGAGTCTCCTCCCTCTCTATTTACTTCATTCGTGCCGATAGTGCTTCCCTCCTGTATGGCTCAGAGACGTGGACCATATACAGCAGACACCTCAAATCGCTGGAGAGGTACCACCAGCGCTGCCTTCGCAAGATCCTCCAAATCCACTGGGAGGATAGACGCACCAACGTCAGTGTTCACGATCAGGCCAACATCCCCAGCATCGAAGCACTGACCACACTCGACCAGCTCCGCTGGGCAGGCCACATCGTCCACATGCCCGACATAAGACTCCCAAAGCAAGCGCTCTACTCGGAATTCCTGCACGGCAAGTGAGCCCCAGGTGGACAGAGAAAACGCTTCATGCACACCCTCAAAGCGTCCTTGATAAAGTGTAACATCCCCATCGACACCTGGGAGTCCCTGGCCAAAGACCGCCCTCAGTGGAGGAAGAACATCCGAGAGGGCGCTGAGCACCTCGAGTCTCGTCGCCGAGAGCATGCAGAAATCAAGCGCAGGCAGCGGAAGGAGTGTGCGGCAAACCAGGCTCCCCACCCACCCTTTCCTTCAACCACTGTCTGTCCCACCTGTGACAGCGATGGTAATTCCTGTATTGGACTGTACAGTCACCTGAGAACTCACTTTTAGAGTGGAAGCAAGTCTTCCTCGATTTCGAGGGATTGCCTATGATGATTATTTACGTTATCTCACCCTATCAGCATAATCTTCTATTCCACCCTCCCTCATGTACTTATCTAGCATCCCCTTAAATGCATCTAAGCTATTCGCCTCAACAAACTCCCTATGGTAGCATGTTCCACATTCTTTTTAAGTGATGTGGATTGAGGGATAAATATTGGCCAGGACATCAGGATAACTCCCCTACTCTTCTTCGAAATAGTGGCCATGTATTCTTTTACGTCCACTTGAGAGAGCAAATGGGGCCTCGGTTTAATGTCCCATCCGAAAGACGGCACCTCCGACAGTGCAGCACTCCCTCCACACTGCACTGGGAGTGTCAGCCTAGATTTATGTGCTCAGGTCCCTGGAGTGGGACTTGAACTCACAACCTTCTGACCCAGAGGTGAGTGTGCTGCCCACTGAACCACAGGCTGACACCGTAAAGTAGACAATTGTACTTCAGACGGAGCAAAGCCTGAAGCATTGAGCCTCACCGACTATCCACTATGGGCATGATTCCCACGGATGGGGATAAAGATCCGTTTTCGGGCAGTCTGAGGCAATATGGGTTAACCTGCACGGCCAGGTATGATCAGCTAGAGCTGGCTGCAGTGCTTGTGGCCGAAGGTGAGCAGGGAGGAGGGGGAAAGGCTGAACTTGTGCACAAAATCTAGGCTGACACTCCCAGTACAGTGCTGAGGGAGCACTGCACTGTCAGAGATGCCATCTTTCAGATGAGACATTAAACTGAGGTGGACGTAAAAGATCCCGGGGCACTATTTCGAAGAAGCGCAGGGGAGTTATCCCCAGTTTCTGGACCAATATTTATCCCTCAATTAACATAACAAAAACAGATTACCTGGTCATTATCACATTGCTGTCTGTGGGAGCTTGCTGTGCACAAGTTGGTTGTCGCATTTCCCACATTACAACAATGACTACACACCGAAAGCACTTCGCTGGCTGTAAATTGCTTTGAGACGTCTGGTGGTCGTGAAAGGCGCTATATGAATGCAAGACTTTCTTTCTGTTGGCTGGAATATGAAGCCGAGCTTCCTGACTGACCCACTGAGCACAGCGGCGTGTTTGAGAGACTGCCGCTCGCGATCAAGGCCAGTCTGAGGAGTTTCTCTGTGTCTCTCCGCACCATGTGTCCTGGCTCGGCGCGTGTGTGTGCAAAGAGTGTCCGCGAGACATTCTGTGCCTCCAAAAACAATCATCATAGGCGGTCCCTTGAAGCGAAGATGACTTGCTTCCACACCAAAAAGGGATGAGTTCACAGGTGTTTCAGTGAAGGACCTAATATTCCAGGTCCCGAGCTATATCCTGAAGAGTGGAAGGTGCCTGTGCGTGGATTTTTTTAGCATGTGGTGGCCGTTGAACACCAGCCACCACACGGGCTTGACAGAGGTGGTTATGGTCCAGTGGCGAGGATTACCCAGGACGACTGGAGACCAGCTCTGCTGCATGGACCTAGTGCGCACACAAAGCGCAGTGTGGGCTGGTCCGTGCTGCCCCTGGGCCCTCGGCTCTTCTGGGCCCCGAACTCTCGCCTCTCCCGGGCCCCAATCACATCCCTCTACAAACTCTTGCCGCTCCGTCGCCCTCCTGCAGCAGCACGCACTGCTCCCTGCAGTGGTATGCCGCCGCACGCTGCTCCCTCCAATGGCCTTGGTCCGCTGATGGTCTTACAGGCCGGGACCGGGCCAATTTCCGGGTCAGGCCGCCACATTATGCTTCCTCTACAAAAACAATAAGGGGGGCATGAATGACCATTTCATGTTATTAAGGGACAACAAGAAGGTTTAATTTTTGCCATGAGGCTATGAGTCTGGATGCCTGTGCTCCAGCCCCCTCTTCCCCGCTCTACCTGTGTTGTCTTTCTTTGTCCGAGCCTTGTCATTTTCTGCTGTGTTCCCTGGCCTGCCAAATTGACTTCCTGGCTCTACCTCACAGTTTCCCAGTCTTGTCACGTTTGCTCTCTGTCTCTCTCTATCCAGTTGCTTTGCCCTTTCAGACTTGCTGTTGTCCCTATCTTTGCTGGCCCCTCTCGTGTTCCGTATCTCCTGCTCTTTCTCTCATAATCCCAGGGGAGTGTCGGTTCGCGATTTGGTCATCGTTCAGACGGTAGCCATTTTCAATGCTGAAGACGTTTCGAGTTGTCTGTATGCTCACCCGGTAGACATTCCAGTCTTCCTCAGTCAGCGTCTGACCCCAGCTCCCTCTTCTCAAAAATGATTCACTGGTTTCTCGATGTCTATCGCACATTGTACTTTCCCGAGCATGATTTCAAAGGTGGTGAAATATTTCTGGGGTTGCAATCAGTCAGCCTAGATATTTGTGCTCAAGTCTCTGGAGTGGGACTTGAACCCACAACCTTCTGACTGAGCGAGTGAGAGTGCTACCCACTGAGACAAGGCTGACCCCCTGACAAGGAGAAGATTGCTTAATGGCTCTCTGCGAGGTCCGAGCTGAGTTATCTGATCTCAGCCATGCCGCATGGTGGTAAGGTGCTGTAGCCAAACCCCCAGATTATCAACGGGGGAAATTAGTGCAGCATTGCTGTACTATTTTATTTTTCCGGACGCGGGCCCTTTAAATTCCCGCGCGGCCCGTTCACCTTTCCTCGCACGCGCGTTCTTTTGCAATTCAAAAGCCAACGAGCGCCCTGCGCGGGACCTGACAGATACCGCGCTTCTGCGCGGCCAAGCAGCTTCGAGAGAACATTGGTTGTTGTGCGTCTCCGCTCATATAGCGAAACGGCAGGCATGCCCCATTGTTGCCCCCACTGACTTCAACGGCTACTGATTCGCGTGACCAATTTCATCCCTTGAGTCTATTCCATAATCTCCCTTGAGAGATACAACAGTCAAACGAAATTTGGGAGCTTGGGTTATTTTATTAATTATTTAAAATGTAATAAATTGAAAGGTGAAACCCCTCCACACACCCCCCCACCCCCCACCCCCCAACGCTCTCTTTTATACTGCTCCTGACCCACTCGTTTTGTAATCATACTCTACATTAAATGACAACAGCCACACATTACCCAAACAATCCACTGTCACGTCCCCCTCAGTCCTTACTCCAAAGAAAGCAACTTAATTTCTCCTGAGTGTTTCTTTGTGAAGTCGAGCCCCAGACCTGGAACCATCCAAGCTGCTCTCTGACCTCAGTCGAGTGTACCAACTATGTCCTTTAGAAGGAAAGGTGGGCTTATTTAAGGGTGACGTACAAATCAAATAAACAGAAAAAAAGTTTCTATTAAATTCATAGAATCATAGAAATAGAACACCACAGAAGGAGGCCATTCGGCCCATCCAGTCTGCGTGGGCTTTTTCGAAGAGCGATCCCGTCAGTCCCACTGCTCTGCTCCTGTCCCATACCCTGCCAACTTTTTCTCCTTCAATTATGTATCCAATTCCCTTTTGGACACTACTGTTGAATCTGTTTGCACCACCCTATCAGGCAGGCTATTCCAAATGCTAACCACTCGTTGCATAAGAATGTTTATCCTCATGTGGCCCCTGGTTCTTTTGCCCACCACTTTAAATCTGTGCCCTCTGATTATCGACGCTTCAGCCATTGGAAACTGTTCCTTTTTATTTACTCTATCTAAATCCTTTCTGATTTTAAACCCCTCTATCAAATCTCCTCTTAGCCTTCTCTGCTCTAAGGAGAACAACCCCAGCTTCTCCAGTCTATGCACGTAATTAAAGTCCCTCATCCCTGGAACCATTCCAGTAAATGGCTTCTGCACCCTCTCTGAAGCCTTTACGTCCTTCCTAAAGTTCAGTGCCCAGAATTGGACACAGTACTCCAGAGGGTGCAGAAGCCATTTACTGGAATGGTTCCAGGGATGAGGGATTACAGTTACGTGCATAGACTGGAGAAGCTGGGGTTGTTCTCCTTAGAGCAGAGAAGGCTAAGAGGAGATTTGATAGAGGGGTTTAAAATCAGAAAGGATTTAGATAGAGTAAATAAAAAGAAACAGTTTCCAATGGCTGAAGCGTCGATAACCAGAGGGCACAGATTTAAAGTGGTGGGCAAAAGAACCAGGGGCCACATGAGGATAAACATGGGTTCGAACTAGTGTTTATATAGGTTTAGCATAGCCTCGTGGCTTTTGTACTCTATACCTCTATTTATAAATTGTTGTCTGATTGGTAAAGAAAATAGAGACTTGCATTTATATAGCACCTTTCAAGAAGAGGTTGATTTGTATAGAAGAAAGAACTTGCATCTCTATAGCACCTTTCACGACCTCATGACCTCCCAAAGCACTTCCCAGTCAATGAAGTACTTTTGAAGTGCAGTTACTGTTGTAATGTGGAAAACACGACAGCCAATGTGTGCACAGCAAGCTCCCACAAACAGCAATGTGATAATGGCCAGACAATCTGTTTTAGTGATGCTGGTTGAGGGATAAATATTGGCCAAGGTACCAGGGAGAACTCCCCTGCTTTTCTTCGAATAGTGGCCGTGGATCTGTTATGTCCACCTGAGAGGTCAAACGGGGGCTGCGGTTTCACATCACATCCGAAAGATGGCACCTCCGACAATGCAGCACTCCCTCAGCACTGCACTGGGAGTGTCAGCCTAGATATTTGTGCTCAAGTCTCTGGAGTGGGACTTGAACCCACAACCTTCTGACTGAGCGAGTGAGAGTGCTACCCACTGAGACAAGGCTGACCCCCTGACAAGGAGAAGATTGCTTAATGGCTCTTTGCGAGGTCCGAGCTGAGTTATCTGATCTCAGCCATGCCGCATGGTGGTAAGGTGCTGTAGCCAAACCCCCAGATTATCAACGGGGGAAATTAGTGCAGCATTGCTGTACTAGATCGCCATTGAGTGGCTTCTGCTGGAAGTACAGGTGTAGGAGCAGAAGAACATAAGAAATAGGAGCAGGAGTAGGCCATTCAGCCCCTCAAGCCTGCTCTGCCATTCAATAAGATCATGGCTGATCTTCTACCTCAACTCCACTTTCCTGCACTATCCCCATAATCCCTTGATTCCCTTAATATTCAAAAATCTAGCGATCTCTGTCTTGAATCTACTCAATGACTGAGCCTCCACAGCTCTCTGGGGTAGAGAATTTCAATGATTCATCCTCTGAGTGAAGATATTTCTCCTCAGGGCAGTCCTAAATGGTCGACCCCTTATTCTGAGACTGTGAACCCTGGTTCTAGACTCCTCAGCAAGAGGAAACTTGCATCTACCCTGAATTTTACACATTTCAATGAGATCACCTCTCATTCTTCTAAACCCTAGAGAATAAAAGCCTAATCTACTCAATCTCTCCTCATAGGACAATTTTGTATTAAAAGCCAACATACCATTTGCTTTCATAATTGCTTGCTGTACCTGCATGTTAACTTTCAGTGATTAGTGTACAAGGACACCCAGGTCCCTCTGAACACCAACATTTCCCAATCTCTCACCATTTAAAAAATACTCTGTTTTACTATTTTTCCTACCAAAGTGGATAACTTCACATTTCTCCATATTATATTCCATATGCCATGTTCTTGCCCACTCACTTAGCCTGTCTATATCCCCTTGAAGCCTCTTTGCATCCTCCTCACAACTTACATTCCCACCTAGCTTTGTATCATCTGCAAAGTTGGATATATTACATTTGGTCCCCTCATCCAAATAGATCATTGATACAGATTGTGAATAGCTGGGGCCCAAGCACTGATCCTTGCGGCACCCCACTAGTTACAGCCTGCCAACCCGAAAATGTCCCCTTTATTCCTACTCTCAGTTCGTTAACCAATGGTGTGGTCTTTAGTTTGGGGACAGGGTTAGGCCCTACAATGCCTCCAACCACCCCTGTGTAAAATAGCCTGTTGGCACTCGCGTGTGTCAAATGGCCACCAGGAGGCACTGCCTGTGGAGCCAAGGGGGAGATTTTTCTCTTCAGTGCCTGGGTACGAAGCATCAGCCTGAAGCTATGCAGAGACCAGGTTTGCACGGTCATGGTGTAAGGGGAGTCGGGCGGGCTCTGCCACAGACGTTTGATCTCCCAGCCTGAGTCTTCCAGCTCGGCACTGAGCCCAAGTCATGCTCTACGTCCCGGTGTTCACCACGAAAATCGGCTCCACACAGGAGGCAAAGAAAAACAGAAGGGACATGCATTTCTGTAGCGCCTTTCACCACCAATGAAGCACTTTTGAAGTCTAGCCACAGTTATTTTTTTTAATCGGGATGTGGGCGTCGCTGGCAAGGCCAGCATTTATTGTCCTCGAGAAGGTGGTGGTGAGCCGCCTTCTTGAACCGCTGCAGTCCGTGTGGTGAAGGTACTCCCACAGCGCTAACTTTGTCGTAGCGCTTTGGCAGAGCTGAGTGGCTCGCTAGGCCATTTCAGAGGGCAGTTAAGAGTCAACCACATTGCTGTGTGTCTGAAGTCACATATAGGCCCAGACCGGGTAAGGACAGCAGATTTCCTTCCCTAAAGGACATAAGTGAACCAGATGGGTTTTTATGCCAATCAAGTCGTTTCATGGTCACCATTAATGAAACTACCGTTCCAGATTTATTTAATTAACTGAATTTAAATCCCCAGCTGCCATGGTGGGATTATGAACTCATGTGGCTGGATCATGAGTCCAAGATTCTGGATTACTAGTCCAGTAACATAACCACTGTGCTATTGTACCTGTTGTAATGTAGGAAATGCGGCAGCCAATTTGCACACAGCAAGCTCCCACAAACAGCAATGTGATAATGACCAGATAATCTGTTTTTTAGTGCCATTGAAATCAGCTCCATCTTGTGTTCAGGTGGGGTGGGTAGGAGGGATGGTGCTTCAGGAAATGGAGATGTAAAGTAAGACATTTAGCTTAACTGTTGGCTTTACAAAAATAAAACCTGGTTATTGACTAAGGTGGGGCTGAGGGACTTTTAAAATTGATACGGTTTTCATTTGCTGTCGGCATGAATGAGCAGTTATTGTGAATGTGTCCACAGAGGCAGGAATCGAGGTGTGTGCTGGTGTTTGTGGGAAGAGGCCGATGTGTAGCTGGACAATATTGAAGCTTTGTGACTGAAGTTACAAGCTGTTATGTTCGAATAAGCACTTAAATTGGTGTGCTAACAACCAGCCACTTTTATTTCCAACTGTCCCCCCAGAATCTTTTGCCAATGTTGTCAGCTGTGGCACAGTAGGTAGCACACTCGCCTCTGAGTTGGAAGGTTGTGGGTTCGAGTCCCACTCCAGAGACATGAGCACAAAAAATCTAAGCTGACACTCCCTGTGCAGTGCTGAGGGAGTGTTGCACTGTCGGAGGTGCTGTCTTTTGGATGAGATGTTAAACCAAGACCCTGTATGCTCTCAGGTGGATGTAAAGGATCCCATGTCACTATTTCGAAGAAGAGCAGGGGATTTAACCCTGGTGTCCTGGCCAATATTTATCCCTCAATCAACATCACACAAAAAAACAGATTATCTGGTCATTATCACGTTGCTGTTTGTGGAAGCTTGCTGTGTGCAAATTGGCTGCCGTGTTTTCCACAATCTAACAGTGACTACACTCCAAAAGTACTTCATTGGCTGTAAAGCGCTTTGAGACATCTGGTGGTCATGAAAGGCACTGAAAGGCGCAAGTCTTTCTTTCAAAGAGTGACAAAGTGATACAAGAAATACCTTGGCGTGTAATTGCTACAACGTGCTTACATAGAAACATAGAAAATAGGTGCAGGAGTAGGCCAATCGGTGCTTTGAGCCTGCACCACCATTCAATAAGATCATGGCTGATCATTCACCTCAGTACCCCTTTCCTGCTTTCTCTCCATGCCCCTTTAGCCGTAAGGGCCATATCTAACTCCCTCTTGAATATCTCCAATGAACTGGCATCAACAACTCTCTGCGGTAGAGAATTCCACAGGTTAACAACTCTCTGAGTGAAGAAGTTTCTCCTCATCTCAGTCCTAAATGGCTTACCCCTTATTCTTAGACTATGTCCCCTGGTTCTGGACTTCCCCAACATCGGGAACATTCTTCCTGCATCTAACCTGTCCAGTCCTATCAGAATTTTATATGTTTCTATGAGATTCCCTCTCATCCTTCTAAACTCCAGTAATACAGGCCCAGTCGATCCAGTCTCTCCTCATATGTCAGTCCTGCCATCCCGGGAATCAGTCTGGTGAACCTTCTCTGCACTCCCTCAATAGCAAGAACGTCTTTCCTCAGATTAGGAGACTAAAACTGTACACAATATTCCAGGTGAGGCCTCACCAAGGCCCTGTACAACTGCAGTAAGACCTCCCTGCTCCTATACTCAAATCCCCTAGCTATGAAGACCAACATGCCATTTGCCTTCTTCATCGCCTGCTGTACTTGCATGCCAACTTTCAATGACTGATGTACCATGACATCCAGGTCTTATTACACCTCCCCTTTTACTAATCTGTCGCCATTCAGATAATATTCTGCCTTCCTGTTTTTGCCCCTAAAGTGGATAACCTCACATTTATCCACATTATACTGCATCTGCCATGCATTTGCCCACTCACCTAACTTGTCCAAGTCACCCTGCGGCCTCTGAGCATCCTCCTCACAGCTCACACCGCCACCTAGCTTAGTGTCATCTGCAAACTTGGAGATATTACACTCAATTCATTCATCTAAATCATTGGTGTATATTGTAAATAGCTGGGGTCCCAGCACTGAGCCCTGTGGCACCCCACTAGTCACTGCCTGCCATTTTGAAAAGGACCCATTTATCCCGACTCTCTGCTTCCTGTCTGCCAACCAGTTCTCTATCCACATCAATACATTATCCCAATACCATGTGCTTTAATTTTGCACACCAATCTCTTGTGTGCGACCTTGTCAAAAGCCTTTTGAAAGTCCAAATACACCACATCCACTGGTTCTCCCTTGTCCACTCTATTAGTTACATCCACAAAAAATTCTAAAAGATTTGTCAAGCATGATTTCCATTTCATAAATCCAAGCTGACTTGGACCGATCCTGTCACTGCTTTCCAAATGTGCTGCTATTTCATCTTTAATAATTGATTCCAACATTTTCCCCACTAACGATGTCAGGCTAACTGGTCTATAATTCCCCATTTTCTCTATCCCTCCTTTTTTAAAAAGTGGTGTTACATTAGCTACCGTCCAGTCCATAGGAACTGACCCAGAGTCGATAGACTGTTGGAAAATGATCACCAATGCATCCACTATTTCTAGGGACACTTCCTTAAGTACTCTGGGATGCAGACTATCAGGCCCTGGGGATTTATCGGCCTTCAATCCCATCAATTTCCCTAACACAATTTCCTGACTAATAAGAATTTCCTTCAGTTCCTCCTTTTTGCTATACCCTCGGTCCCCTAGTATTTCCAGAAGGTTATTTGTGTCTTCCTTCGTGATGACAGAACTCCTATCAGGGGGCCATCGAGTGTTCAGTTAACAATATGCACATATCACATATATGGGGAAAGAACAGACTTCAGTTGCATAGAGAGACTTGAGAAACTGGTGGTGTTCTCCTTGGAGCAGAGAAGGTTAAGGGGAGGTTGACCAGAATGGTGCCAGGGATGAAGGATTTGAAAGGCCTTGGAGAGGGTGCAGAAGAAATTTACTAGAAGGGTGCCTGGGATGAGGGACTTGAGTTATGTGGAGAGACTCGAGAAACTGGCGTTGTTCTCCTTAGAGCAGAGAAGGTTAAGGGGAGATTTAATAGAGGCTTTCTAAACCATGGTGGGCTTTGGATAGAGTAAATAAAAGGAAACTATGACCACTAGCAGGAGGGCACAGATTTAAGGTGATTGGCAAAAGGGCCAGCGGGAGATGAGGAGATTTATTTTACGCAGCGAGTTGTTGTGATCTGGAACGCGCTGCCTGAAAGGGTGGTGGAAGCAGATTCAATAGTAACTTTCGAAAGGGAATTGGAAAAGGGAACGTTTTGCAGGGCTACGAAGAAAGAGCGGGGGAGTGGAACTAACTGGATCGCTCTTTGAAAGAGCCGGCGCAGGCTCGACGGGCCGAATGGCTTCCCTCTGTGCTGTATCATTCAAAAGGGAATGGGACAAATACTTGAAGGAGAAAAAAAATTGGCGGGATCTGGGGAAAGAGCGGGGAGGAATGGGACTAACTGGGTAGCTCTTCGAAAGAGCCGGCATGGGTAGGATGGGCTGAATGGCCTCCTTCTGTATCATTCTACGATTGTATATCACTTCTGTATCAATCTCCCTCCTCGCCCTGGTCAGAATTATAAAGTGAAAATAATCATCTCTGAGAATGAGCTACAGCATGTGAAGTAAAGAGATTCAGCAAATATATCTTAGAATGATGCGATGAAAGGCACATAGCCTTCGAACTCTGCCCTGTTGCGCTCCGGCAAGATGGGTTCGACCAACACCTGATGAAAAATGCTACAAGTCCAAACGATACGGAGGCTTCCTTGACCTCACAGTGCCCTCTGTAGAGTTCATGGCAAGGTGGACTGGATTGGCCGAAAGGCCTTCTTCACCTGTACATGGGCGAGCTTTGCGTTTGTCCAGGGGTAAGTCCAATGTGAGCAGGACAAGACCAGGTTTGCACATCTCGTCCCCACCCCCACTGCCTTGCCCCCCCCCCCACCCCAACCCCCACCCCCACTGCCTTGCCCCCCCCCCCCCCACCCCACCCCAACCCCCACCTCCGCCCTGCTTCCTCCACCACCCCCGAGATCTGGAACAATTCATCTAGATCGCCTGCTTTAGAACATTCAATAATAATAACTTTTATTTCTATTGCGCCTTTAACGTAGTAAAACACAACTCAAATCTCACGGACCCACAAAGGAGGGAGAGGAGAGAAACGGTTCCATCTCATTGCCGACTCTCGTTACTTTTAACATCTGAAATCGAAACACTACCAAGAAATGTTTGCGCATTCCCCGATGCATTGAGCTCTGTTATTTGCTGACGTCTGCTTTGCTAGTTTCAGGCAAGATGCACTAAAGACGGTTTTTATGTGTGTCTCTCTTATCAACTGTCACTTAGGCCCATGCATCCAAGGGTAAGAGATAAGTAATCATGTATCTTGGAAGCTAAATACAATTACAGCTATCACCAAACAAAATCATACCCACCTCAGTCATTTGCCTGGCAATCTACAGAGCTTTCACAGTCTGCTGTAGGCTGAATGCACAGATAAAAGACAACACAGCACAGAATGGGGAGATAAAGCTTGTTTTTTTTCCAAAAGATCTCGTCCCGAGATGTTAAAGCAAATAGCTCATGAATCAATATTGGTTGACAAGACAGGTTGGAAGTTCCCTTGTTTACACATCCCATCACGCAAGTGCTGGATGTGCTGAATCCAAAAAGCTTGCTGTTCTGAACGTTCGGCAACCTTCCCGCTTCTGCCTGAATGTCTTTTGAATGTCGACCTGAAAGAACTGACTGTTCTCTTGAGGAAACTTTTATATATACACTTACAAAATTTTCCCTTTGCGTTGCAGAATGAGGGAATAGCCTTTTGTCAGCTTCTGAAAGTCAAAAGGTAAACAAAAAAAATAACTTCCATTGATATAGCGTCTTTCAGGACATCCCAAAGCGCTTCGCAGCCAGTGAAGTACTTTTTTTGAAGTGCAGTCACTGTTGTAATGTGGGAAACGCGGCAGCCAATTTGCACACAGCAAGCGCCCACAAACAGCAATGTGGCAACAACCAGATCAGCTGTTTTGGTGACGTTGGTCGAGGGATAAATATTTGGCCAGGAGAACTCCGGGGGAGAACTCCACCGCTCTTCTTCGAAATACTGCTGTGGGATCTTTTACGTCTACCGAGAGGGCAGACGTTGTAATCTCTCATCCGAAACATAGAAACAAAGAAACAGCGGCAGGAGTAGGCCATTCGGCCCTTCGAGCCTGCACCACCATTCAATATGATCATGGCTGATCATTTTTGCAACTTCAGTACCCCATTCCTGCTTTCTCTCCATACCCCTTGATCCCTTTAGCCATAAGGGCCACATCTAGCTCTCTTTTGAATATATCTAACGAACGGCACACTGGGAGTGTCAGCCGGGATTTTGTGTTCCGGCCTCTGGAGTGGGACTCAACCCCAACCTTCTGACTCAGTGCTTCCCACCAAGCTGACAACCTCCGAGGAATAGGCAGGATCGCGAAACAGGATGGTCTGAAGCCCACAGAATCAGCAGGAGTTGCAGAGCGAAGGTCACAGAGAGTGGGGAGCACAGACTGGGCAAGGGGGAGAGAGGTGAGACCACAGTCTGGCTGGGAGGAGAACGGGGAAGACCGCAGAATGGGCGGGAGAACATAAAAATATAAGAAATAGGAGCAGGAGGCGGCCATTTGGCCCCTCGAGCCTGCTCCGCCATTCAATTAGATCATGGCTGATCTGATCATGTTCTCAGCTCCACTTCCCTGCCCGCTCCCCTAAGAGAGAGGTAGAGATGAGTTTCTGTTGGGTGCAGGAACAACAAAAACAACTTGTATTTATATAGCGCCTTTAACGTAGTGAAACGTCCCAAGGCGCTTCACAGGAGTATGATGAGATTTTATTTTTAAATTGACACCGAGCCGAAAGTAGAAATTAGCGCAGGTGACCAAAAGCTTGGGCAAAGAGCTACGTTTTACGGAGCATATTTAAGAAGGAAAGAGAGGCGGAGAGGTTTAAGGAGGGAGTTCCAGAGCTTGGGGCCTAGGGAACAGAAGGCACGGCCACCGATGGTTGAGCGACTATAATCAGGGATGCTCAAGAAGGCAAAATTAGAGGAACGCAGGCATCTCAAGGGCGTTGTGGGGCTGGAGGAGATTACAGGGATAGGGAGGGTTTTAAAATATGGATGAGAATTTTGAAATCGAGGCGTTGCTTAACCGGGAGCCAATGTAGGTCAGCGAGCACGGGGTTGATGGATGAGCGGGACTTGGTGCGAGTTAGGACACGGGCAGCCGAGTTTCAGATCACCTCTAGTTTACGTAGGGTAGAAGGTGGGAGGCCAGCCAGGAGTACATTGGAATAGTCAAGTCTAGAGGTAACAAAGGCATGGATGAAGATTTCAGCAGCAGATGAGCTGAGGCAAGGGCGGAGATGGGCGATGTTATGGAGGTGGCAATAGACGGTCTTAGTTATGCTGTGGATATGTAGTCGAAGGCGCATATGCCAGTGTTATTTCAGCACTGTGTCAATAGTGGTGGGTGGGCGGGCGAGAGTAGAGAGCAATTCCTTGCATCACTTGCTCACTGCAGGTTTTCCCATTGGATAGGAGGCAGCAGGTGCTTCAGTGTTTGCATTTACATCCGAGGGATGCTGGGCCAGGAGTGGGCGATGGATTGGCCCTTGTACAAACTTTAGATTACGCGCTAGCTCGCTCATAGCGAGAGGATTTGAGTACAGGGGCAGGGAGGTCTTACTGCAGTTGTACAGGGCCTTGGTGAAGCCACACCTTGAACATTGTGTACAGTTTTGGTCTCCAAATCTGAGGAAGGACATTCTTGCTGTTGAGGGAGTGCAGCGAAGGTTCACCAGACTGATTCCCGGGATGGCAGGACTGACATATGAAGAAAGACTGGATCGACTAGGTTCATATTCACTGGAATTTAGAAGGATGAGAGGAGGTCTCATAGAAAATTCTGACAGGATTGGACAGGTGAGATGCAGGACAAATGTTCCCGATGTTGGGGAAGTCCAGAACCAGGGGGTCACAGTCTAAGAATAAGGGGTAAGCCATTTAGGACCTAGATGAGGAGAAACGGCTTCACTCAGAGAGTTGTGAACCTGTGGAATTCTCTACCACGGAATGTTGTTGAGACCAGTTCGTTAGATATATTCAAAAGGGAGTTAGATGTGGCCCTTACGACTAAAGAGGCATGGAGAGAAAGCAGGAATGGGGTACTGAAATTGCATGATCAGCCATGATCTTATTGAATGGCGGTGCAGGCTCGAAGGGCCGAATGGCCTACTCCTGCACCTATTTTCTATGTTTCCTATGTTTTCTACATCACCCTGCTGACACGGAGTCAAGTCCTGAGTAGATAGAAGAGTGAACGGGGTCCTGGGAGTGTCTGTGAGTTCGGCAGTATCGGGTACCCAACCACAATAGCATTTATATCGTGCCTTTTAATATGGAAATATGGAAACACAAATAAAGGTAGGAGGTGCAGAGCCATGGTGGGAGCATTAGGAGAGATCGGCGAACGTTTGGTCAAAGAGCAGTTTATAAAGGTGAAGGAAGGAAATGAGAGACAGAAGGTACAACGAGGCAGTTCCAGACGGCCAAGATAAGTGGCGCGGAGGGCTTAACCTAAGAACATAAAAACATAAGAAATTGGAGCAGGATTAGGCTATTTGACCCCTCAAGCCTGCTCTATCATTTAATAAGATCATGGCTGATCTGATCATGGACTCAGCTCCACTTCCCCGCTCGCTCTCCATAACCCTTTACTCCCTTATCGCTCAAAAATCTGTCTATCTCCGCCTTAAATATATTCAATGACCCAGCCTCCACAGTTCTCTGGGGCAGAGAATTCCACAGATTTACAACCCTCTGAGAGAAGAAATTCCTCCTCATCTCAGTTTTAAATGGGCAGCCCCTTATTCTGAGACTGGCCCCTAGTTTTAGTATCCCTTATGAGTGGAAATATCCTCTCTGCATCCACCTTGTCGAGTCCCCTCATTATCTTATATGTTTCAATAAGATTACCTCTCCTTCTTCTGAACTCTAACAAATACAGGCCCAACCTACTCAACCTATCCTCATAAGTCAACACCCTCATCTCCAGAATCAACCTAGTGAACCTTCTCTGAACAACCTCCAATGCAAGTATATCCTTCGTCAAATACGGAAACCAAAACTGTTCGCAGTACTCCAGGTGTGGCCTCACCAATACCCTGTACAGTTGTAGCAGGACTTCTCTGCTTTTATACTCCATCCCCCTTTGCAATAAAGGCCAACATTCCATTTGCCTTCCTGATTACTTGCTGTACCTGCATACCAACTGTTTGTGTTTCATGCACAAGGATCCCAAGATCCCTCTGTACTGCAGCACTTTGCAATTTTTCTCCATTTAAATTATAATTTGCTTTTCTATTTTTTTTTGCCAAAGTGGATAACCTCACATTTTCCTACATTAAACTCCATCTGCCAAATGTTTGCCCATTCACTTAGCCTGTCTATATCCCTTTGCAGATTTTTTTGTGTCCAAATGCCCTGCTACTGCTTCCTTAATAATGGGCTCCAGCATTTTCCCAACGACAGATGTTAGGCTAACTGGTCTATAATTTCCTGCTTTCTGTCTGCCTCCTTTTTTAAATAGGGTTGTTACATTTGCAGTTTTCCAATCCGCTGGAACCTCCCCAGAATCCAGGGAATTTTGGTAGATTGCAACCAATGCATCCACCAATAGTAGGTGAAGGGAGGGGGCATGTGCAGATCGAATTAAAGGACCAAAGGGCTGGGGGGCGTGAGAGCGGAGGGGCAGGGGTGGAGGGAAGATGAATCAGGCTAGAGGTGAATCAGAGAATGAACACAAGAACATAAGAAATAGGAGCAGGAGTAGGCTATTTGTCGCCTTGAGCCTGCTCAGCCATTCAATTATTGGCCTCAGCTCCACTTCCCTGCCTGTTCCCCATGACCCTTGACCCCCTTATCGTTCAAAAATCTGTCCATCTCCATCTTAAATATATTCAACGACCCAGCCTCCACAACTCTCTGAGGCAGACAATTCCAAAGATTTACGACCCTCTGAGAGAAGAAATTTCTCCTCATTTCCGTTTTAAATGGGCGGCCTCTTATTCTAAAATGATAGCACCTTACAGTGCAGAAGGAGGCCATTCGGCCCATCGTGCTCTTTGAAAGAGCGATCCAATTGGTCCCACTCCCCCCTGCTCTTGGCCCCAGTTTCTGTTCGTGTTTAAGCATTTATCCAATTCCATTTAGAAAATTGCTGTTGCATAGGCCTCCACCCTCCTTTCAAGCAGTGTGTTCCACTGGTGGTTGCAGAGGGAGGGTGGCTAAAGGATGTGAGGATGAAACGAGGATATTAACTTCACCCTGGTGGGGCAGAGGGAGCCAGTGTAGATCAGCAAGGATGGGGGTGGTGGGTGAGCAGAACCAAATGCAGGCCAGGCAGCCGATAGTGGAGTTTTGACCTGGTTGGAGTTTTGAACGAGTTGCAGACAGAAATTTAGGCAGTGCCTTATCACCACCTCAGGAGGTTCCGAGGCGCCTCGCATTCCAGGATTTACCTTTGAAGAGCACTCGCTGTTGTTCTGTAGGCAAACACGGCAGCCGATCTGCTGCGCACTGCAAGATCCCAGAAACAGCAAATGAGACCAATGAGCAGTGAATCCATTTATCGGTTCTCTCTGATGCTGGTTGAGGGAGAGACGATAGCGACTATGCTAGCAGAACTCTTTGCTCTTCTTCAAATCTCCTCGTCTCCCTGCTGGCCATTTTACCAATCACCTTAAATCTGTGCCCTCCTGCCAGTTTCCTTTTATTTACTCTATCAAAGCCCACCATAATTTTGAAAGCCTCTATTAAATCTCCCCTTAACTTTCTCTGCTCTAAGGACAACAACCCCAGTTTCTCCAGTCTCTCTACAGATAGTAAGAGTTTCCACAGATACATAAAAAGGAAAAGAGTGGCTAAAGTAAATGTTGGTCCCTTACAGGATGAGACTGGGGATGGGACAGGGGACTGGATAGACCAAGTAATCGCAGGCCAGTCAGCCTAACCTCGGTGGGAACATTTTTAGAAAAAATTCTGAAAGACAGGATAAATCTTCATTTAAAAAGACATGGATTAATCAAGGATAGTCAGCACGGATTTGTTAAGGAAAGGTTATGTCTGACTAACTTGATTGAACTTTTTGAGGAGGTAACAAGGAGGTTCAATGAGGGCAGTGCGTATGATGTAGTGTATATGGATTTCAGCAAGGGCTTTGATACGGCCCCACAAGGCAGACTGGTCATGAAAGTAAAAGCCCATGGGATCCAGGGCAAAGTGTCAAATTGGATCCAAAATTGGCTCAGAGGCAGGAAGCAGAGGGTAATGGATGATTTTGTGACTGGAAGGATATTTCCAGTGGGGTTCCACAGGGCTCAGTACTGGGGGTATGATTAAGATATTTGCAGTTGATACTAAAATCGGCTGTGTGGTTGATAATGAAGAAGAAAGCTGCGGACTGCAGGAAGACATCAATCAACTGGTCAGCTGGGCAGAACAGTGGCAAATGGAATTTAATCTGGAGAAGTGTGAGGTAATGCATTTGGGGAGGGCTAACAAGGCAAGGGATTATACATTAAATGGTAGGACACTGAGAAGTGTAGAGGAACAAAGGGACCTTGGAGTGCAGGTAGCAGGCCAGGTAGATCAAGTGGTTAAGAAGGCATAAGGAATACTTGCCTTTATTAGCTGAGGCATAGAATACAAGAGCAGGGGGGTTATGCTTGAACTGTATAAAACACTGGTTAGGCCACAGCTAGAGTACTGAGTGCAGTTCTGGTCACCGCATTACAGGAAGGACGTGATTGCACTGGAAAGGCTACAGAGGAGATTTACGAGGTTGTTGCCGGGAGTGGAGAATCTTAGCTATGAGAACAGATTGGATAGGCTGGGTTTGTTTTCCTTGGAACAGAGGAGGCTGAGGGGAGACCTCATTGAGGTGTACAAAATTGTGAGGGGCCTTGATATAGTGAATAGAAAGGGCCTATTTCCCTTAGCAGAGGGCTCCACAAACAGGGGGCATAAATTTAAAGTAATTGGTAGACAGTTTAGAGGGGATGTGAGGGGAAATTTCTTCACCCAGAGAGTTGAGGGGATCTGGAACTCACTTCCTGAAAGGGTGGTAGAGGCAGAAACCCTCATCACATTTAAAAAGTATGTGGATATGCACTTGGTGCTGTAACCTGCAGGGCTACGGACCAAGAGCTGGAAAGTGGGATTAGGCTGGATAGCCTCTTGTTGGCCGGCACGGACACAGTGGGCCGAAATGGCCTCATTCTGTGCTGTAAACTTCTATGATTCTATGGTACCTGAAGTCCCTCATCCCTGGTACCATTCTGGTCAGCCTCCCTTATGTTTCTCTGCTCTAAGAAGACTGACCCCAGCTTCTCCAATCTCCCCACATAACTGAAGTCCCTCATCTCTGGTATCATTCTGTTGAATTTCATCTGTACCTTCTCCAAGTCCTTTCAAGTCCTTCATCCCTGGTATCATTCTGGTCAACCTCCCCTTTACATACATCTGAGCAAGCAGACAGGGCCCAGCTTTACACCTCACTGGGAGAACATCACATCTAAAAATGCTGCGCAATATCATCATCATCATAGGCAGTCCCTCGGACAGGTTTGCCGCATGCTCTTTCCGATGCCTGCGCTTGATTTCTGCATGCTCTCGGCGACGAGACTCGAGGAGCTCAGCGCCCTCCCGGATGCACTTCCTCCACTTAGGGTGGTCTTTGGCCAGCGGCTCCCAGGTGTCGGTGGGGATGTTGCATTTTATCAAGGAGGTTTTAAGGGTGTCCTTGAAGTGTTTCCTCTGCCCACCTGGGGCTCACTTGCCGTGTAAGAGTTCCGAGTAGAGCGCTTGCTTTGGGAGTCTTGTGTCAGGCATGTGAACAATGTGGCCCGCCCAACAGAGCTGGTCGAGTGTGGTCTGTGCTTCGGTGCTGGGGATATTGGTCTGATTGAGAACACTGACGTCGGTGCATCTGTCATCCCTGGGGATTTGCAGGATCTTGTGGAGACATCGTTGGTGGTATTTCTCCAGCGATTTGAGGTGTCTGCTGTATAGGTCCACGCATATACGCAATATCAGTACTGCACTGACATGTCAGATTATATGTTCCTGTCTTGCAGTAGAGCTTGAATGCACAACTTTTTGATTCAGAGACAACTAGAATTACACAGAGTGTACAGCACAGAAACAGGCCATTCAACCCAATGGTTCCATGCCGGTGTTTATGCTCCACTCGAGCCTCCTCGCACCCTACTTCATCCAACCCTATCTGCATAAAAACAGAAAATGCTGGATATACTCAGCAGACCAGGCAGCACCTCTGGAGAGAGAACCGAGTGGCCTTCCGTCAAACCCTTCTATTCCTTACTCCCTCATCTACTCATCTAGCTTTGCCTCAAATGCATCTATGCTATTCGACTCAACCACTCCCTGTGGTAGTGAGTGCCACATTCTCACCACTCTTTGGGTAAAGAAGTTTCTCCTGAAGTCACTATTGGCGATATTATATCAGCGGTCCCTAGTTTTGGACTCTGCCGACAAGTGGAAACGTCTTCTCTACCTCTATCCCATCAAACCCTTCATCATGTTAAAGACCTCTGTCAGGTCACTCCCACCCCCCCCTCCCCCCCACCCCAGCCCCCTCCCCTCCCCTCTCAGCCTGTTTTCTGGAGAATAGAGTCCCTCAGCCTATTCAGCTTTTTGCTGATAGTTCTAAGAGATGGCAGTGATAGAGCTAGCATCTGAGCCAAGCTGACACTGAACTTACATAACATAAGAACTTAACATAAGAAACAGAAACAGGAGTCGGCCATTTGGCCCCTCGCGCCTGCTCCGCCATTCAGTAAGAGCATGGCTGATCTGATCTTGGGCTCAGCTCCACTTCCCCGCCCGCTCCCCATTAAACAATCATGAGTGGCCATTGTTTCCAGCCCAACACGTAACATGATCTCAGCTGAATTTTTAAGTTTTGTGTTGGTTGTTTTGGAATTTTATTTTGTTCAAAATACTCGGCAGGCAAATAGGCAGGAGCGGGTTACAGAAGGCAGCAAAGGTATCGGGGGGATCAAGTGACGTCTTAAGCCATGAAGAAAAGAGGCAAGCATTTATCAATGTCGCTTGAACCAGCACATGAGTTATGTCCTTGAGGTCCGTTCTATATATAATGTGCAGGTGCGGTTTGTGGCACATGAATACTCGGTTTCTGCCAAGTTTCTTTTGCTGGCTGTGATGTCAGGCGGGACAGAAATTATACCTCGTGATTTAAACTTGCATTTATATAGCGCCTTTAATGTAGTAAAACATCCCAAGGCACTTCACAGAGTGTCATCAGGCAAAGTTTTGACACGGAGCCACAGAGGGGCAGAAAAGAGGTAGGTTTTAAAGGGGTGGAGAGCTTTAGGGAAGGAATTCCAGAGCTTGGGGCCTCGTTAGCTGAAAGCATGGCCGCCAATGGTGGAGCGATTAAAATCGGGCGGTGAGCAAGAGGCCAGAATTGGAGGAGCGCAGAGATCTCAGAGGGTTGTGGGGCTGGAGGAGGTTACAGAGGTCGTGAGGGTCAAGGTCGTGGAGGGATTTGAAAACATAGCAATGGCAGGCTTAGGGTACGATGTCAAGGAGTAACCCCTTGTATTGGAATTTTTGAGGATATAACGAGCATGGTGGATAGAGGTGTACCGATGGATGTGGTGTATTTAGATTTCCAAAAGGCATTCAATAAGGTGCCACACAAAAGGTTACTGCAGAAGATAAGAGGTACGCGGAGTCAGTGGAAATGTATTAGCATGGATGGAGAATTGGCCAGCCAACAGAAAGCAGAGAGTCGGGATAAATGAGTCCTTTTCGGGTTGGAAATCGGTGGTTAGTGGTGTGCCACAGGGATCGGTGCTGGGACCACAACTGTTTACAATATACATAGATGACCTGGAAGAGGGGACAGAGTGTAGTGTAACAAAATTTGCAGATGACACAAAGATTAGTGGGAAAGCGGGTTGTGTAGAGGACACAGAGAGGCTGCAAAGAGATTTAGATAGGTTAAGCGAATGGGCTAAGGTTTGGCAGATGGAATACAATGTCGGAAAGTGTGAGGTCATCCACCTTGGGGAAAAAAAAAACAGTAAAAGGGAATATTATTTGAATGGGGAGAAATTACAACATGCTGCAGTGCAGAGGGACCTGGGGGTCCTTGTGCATGAATCCCAAAAAGTTAGTTTGCAGGTGCAGCAGGTAATCAGGAAGGTGAATGGAATGTTGGCCTTCATTGCGAGAGGGATGGAGTACAAAAGCAGGGAGGTCCTTCTGCAACTGTATAGGGTATTGGTGAGGCCGCACCTGGAGTACTGCGTGCAGTTTTGGTCACCTTACTTAAGGAAGGATATACTAGCTTTGGAGGGGGTACAGAGACGATTCACTCGGCTGATTCCGGAGATGAGGGGGTTACCTTATGATGATAGATTGAGTAGACTGGGTCTTTACTTGTTGGAGTTCAGAAGGATGAGGGGTGATCTTATAGAAACATTTAAAATAATGAAAGGAATTGACAAGATAGAGGCAGAGAGGTTGTTTCCACTGGTCGGGGAGACTAGAACTAAGGGGCACAGCCTCAAAATACGGGGGAGCCAATTTAAAACCGAGTTGAGAAGGAATTTCTTCTCCCAGAGGGTTGTGAATCTGCGGAATTCTCTGCCCAAGGAAGCAGTTGAGGCTAGCTCATTGAATGTATTCAAGTCACAGATAGATAGATTTTTAACCAATAAGGGAATTAAGGGTTATGGGGAGCGGGCGGGTAAGTGGAGCTGAGTCCACGGCCAGATCAGCCATGATCTTGTTGAATGGCGGAGCAGGCTCGAGGGGCTAGATGGCCTACTCCTGGTCCTAATTCTTATGTTCTTATGTTCTTATGTGATGAGTCTCTCTTCGTAGTGTTGCTGTGGCTCAGTGGGTAGAACTCTCACCTCTGAGTCAGAAAGTTGTGGGTTCGAGTCTCTCAAAATCTAGGCCAACACTCCCAGTGCGATGCTGAGGGAGCACTGTACTGTTGGAAGTGCTGTCTTTGAGATGAGACATTAAACCCGAGGCCCCAGCTTCCCTCTCAGGTGGATGCCACAGCACTATTTCGAAAAGGTCACAAAGTGCTTAATTTGCTGTGAAGTGCTCTGTGTCACCCTGAAGTCATGGACGATGCAAGTATTTCTTTGTGCATAAATAAGGTAGCAACAGTCCCTGTGGTGAAGACTCCTGTCGTCATCCATCATACGCAGTGACATTGTTAAGAAGTGCTTTGGTCAGTATTTCTAATAGAACCATTTAAAAAGTTTTGCGAGGGGAATTTTCCTAAATCGGAACAGGAGTAGGCCATTCAGTTTAATCGTGATTGATCTATACCTCAACTCCATTTTCCCGCCTTTGCTCCAGATCCCTTGATGCTCAATCCATCTCAGTTCCAATTGTCCGCATGCATTCATCGCCTTTTTGGGGAGAGAATTCCAAATTTCCACTCCCACATAATAGGCTTATGTGGTGATGCACTTTAGGAGAAACAACATGGAGAAACTGTATAATCTTAAACGGTGCTCTTTTGACCAGGGGGTGTGGGGGGTGAAAGAGCAGAGGGACCTGGGGGTACATATTCACAAATCCTTGAAGGTAACAGGGCAATTTGATAAGGCGGTTAAGAAAGCATATGAGACACTTGGCTTTGTCATGTTAAACCTTTACAAATCTTTGGTTAAACCTCAGCTGGGGTATTCTGTGCAATTCTGGCACAACACTTTAGGAAAGGATGTCAAGGCCTTGGAGAGGGTACAGAGGAGGTTTACCAGGGTGATACTGGGGATGATCAGCGACCAGATCCAGGTCGTTGATTGCAGTGCGGGCAGGGGCGAAGTAGTGGCAAGAGTTCATAGAGGGGTGTGATCGGGGCCCAGGAGAGGCGTGAGTTCGGGGCCCTGAAGAGGCGAAGGCCCAGACCTGTCCACACTGCGATATGTTGTGCGCACTAGGCACGTGCAGCAAAGCTGGTCTCCAGTTGTCCTGGTTAACCCTTGCCACTGGACCAAGACCTAACTCTGTCAAACCCGTGGGGTGGCTGGTGTACAACGGCCACCACATGTTAAAAAAACCCACACACAGGCATCTTCCACCCTTCAAGATGTAGTTCGGCACCTGGAATTTTAGGTCCTTCAATGAAGCACCTGTGAACTCGTCCTTTTTTGGCGTGGCAGCAAGTCATCCTCACTTCGAGGGACGGCCTATGATGATGATGACCAGGGATGAGGGACTTCAGTTCCATGGAGGGATTGGAGCAGCCGCTATTGTTCTCCCGAGCTATTCAAAATTATGAGGGGCTTTGATACGGCTGGTAGGGAGAAACTGTTTTCTCTGGCAAGTGGGTCGACAACCTGAGATTTAAAATAATTGGCAAAAGACCTTGAGGGAAAATGAGAAGAAATGATTTCGCACAGAGGGTTGTTAAGATCTGGAACGCACCACCTGAAAAGGTGGTGGTGGAATCACATTCCACAGGAACTTTCAAAAGGCAATCGAACATGTGCTTGAAGAGGGCTAATATACAGGGTTATGGGGAAAAAGCTGGGGTGTGGGACTAAATTGGACAGGTCTTTCAAGGAGTCGGCACAGCCCGTAAGATTCTATGATACTGAAGAAGCTCGACACCATCCAGGACAAAGCACCCGCTTGATTGGCACCCCATCCACCACCTTCAACATTCACTCCCTCCACCACCGGCGCACCGTGGCTGCAGTGTGTACCATCGACAAGACGCACTGCAGCAACTCGCCAAGGCTTCTTCGGCAGCACCACTCAAACCCGTGAACTCTACCACCTAGAAGGACAAGGGCAGCAGGCACATGGGAACACCACCACCTCCACGTTCCCCTCCAAGTCACACACCATCCTGACTTGGAAGTATATCGGCCGTTCCTTCATCGTCGCTGGGTCAAAATCCTGGAACTCCCTCCCTAACAGCACTGTGTGGGAGTACCTTCATCACACGGACTGCAGCGGTTCAAGAAGGTGGTTCACCACCACCTTCTCAAGGGCAATTAGTAATGGGCAATAAATGCTGGCCTTGCCAGCGATGTTCACATCCCATGAACGAATTTAAAAAAAATTTGAGGATTCTACCGTTTGTGTGAAATAGTTCTTTCTGATTCCACTCCTAAATAGAATTTTGAGCGATAAGGGGTTATGGGGAGCGAGCAGGGAAGTGGACCTGAGTCCATGATCGGATCAGCCATGATGGTATTAAATGGCGAAGCAGACTCGAGGGGCCATATGGCCTACTCCTGCTCCTTATTTCTTATATTCTTCTGTAAATGGATTGGCTTTATTTTTAAGATTTTGCCCCCTTGTGCTGGATTCCCTCACCAGAGCAAATAGTTTCTCTCTACCTATCATCAAATCCCTTTATCATTTTAAAGACTATGATTAGATCAGCTCTCAACCTTCTAAACTCAAGGGTATAAAAACCAAGTTTGTATAACTCGCCCCATTTAAGCTGTGGCATAATTGTAATGAATCTGACTGCACGCCCTCCAAGACCAATATATCTTTCCTGAGGCTCAGTGATTAAAATCGAGTGCAGTACTGCAGATAGGATCCACCAAAGCTCCGTACAACTGAAGCATAATTTCCTCACTTTTGAATTCCAATCCCAGCGAGATAGCGGCCAACATTCCATTAGTCTTTTTTGATTACTTTTTGTACCTGTCCGCGAGCTTTGTGATTTGTGTACATGGACACTGACATCCCTTTGCTACTCCACAGCTCCAATCTCTCACCACGAAGAAAATATTCCGATTTGCCTTCCATGGATCCAGAGCGGGTGACCTTGCACTTCCCCACGTTGAACGCCCATCTGTCAGTGTCTTGGCCCGCTCACTTAATCCATCCCCGTCCCTTTTGTAATTTCCTGCTCCCATCCACCAAACTTGCTGTATGTCCTACCTTTAGAGACATCCGCGAACCTGGATATATACAACTCTCTAGCACAGGTTGTAGCTCTTCAGTCCGGGACTCTTCGATCCGGCAACATCCCTGGTCCGGCCTCATCTCATTCCTGGCGGGGGCCAGGGGGTCGGGTGGGGGTCGCGGCCCTCACTGTGTCCTGCGGCTGGCTGCTCCTCTTCTCCCCTCCGCCTCCGGTGTTCCCTCCTTGCTCGGGTCGGCGTGGAGAGGGAGCGAGGAGCCTGGCGGCTGACTGAGGCGCCGAAGCTGGGCCTGAGAAATGCTGCGCAGCAGGCATCTGTGCAGCGCCGGGTCGTTGTCAGCAGCGTAGCGTTGTCAGCAGTAGCCGGTAAGTCTAGGGCACTGCTGACAACCGCTGGGGTCGGCGTGACCTCCCGTGGTCCGGAACATTCTCTGGTCCGGCACCGGTCAGGTTCCAAGGGTGCCGGGACTGGGGAGGTACAACCTGCACCTCAGCAGGACCAGGGGTTACAAATTTAAAATGTATAGGGCTAGATCTAGGTTGGACAGCAGGAGGTGGTCCTTTTCCCAGAGAATAGTGAACCTTTGGAGCAAACTGCTGTCGCATGCGGTGGATGCAGACTCGCTGAGGTCCTTCAAGCAAGAGCTGGATTTGTCTCTTGCAGAAGGGTAGGTGCTGCAGGGAATTCAAGGCCAGAGTGATCTCCTGGACAAGTTTTGATCGCCTTGATGGGTCAGAAACAAATTTCCCAGATTTATTTTTCCCCAAATTGTCCTGGGTTTCTAATCTATTTTTTTTTTGCTTCTCCCAGGAGCTCAGATGGTTTCGGGTGGGGTGGAGTGCATATGTTGTGTGGGACAGGCTCGGTGGACCAGGTGGTCTTTACCTGTCCGTTATTGCTTGTACATTCGTAAAAATTCATAGCGTGGAAACACGCCATTTGGCCCAACAGATCTGTGCCAGCATTTACGCTCCACACGAGCCTCCTCCCACCCCTCTTCATCTCACCCCATCAACACATCCTTCTATCCCCCTCTCCCTCAAGTCTGTCCAGCTACCCCTTAAAGGCAGCTGTGCTATTTGTCTCAACCACACCATGTGGTAGTGAGTTCCACATTTAACCGTTCTCTGGGTAACGTCGTTCCTGCTGAAGTCTCTATTGGATTTATTAGTGGCTATCTTATATTCTTCCAGTCTTTTCTTAAGCAGGCTAATGAAAACTATGGGGTAAAGGTATTCTATTCAATCATCCAAGTCATTAATACACCCAATGGCAACAAGTGGAAATCACTCTTGCGTTTCGGATACGATCGAGGTCAGTTATATAACCCTCACCAAATGAGCAGGTTGGGCCTCTACTCATTGGAGTTTAGAAGAATGAGAGGTGATCTTATTGAAACATATAAGATTCTGAGGGGGCTTGACAGGGTAGATGCAAAGAGGATGTTTCCCCTCGTGGGGGAATCTAGAACTAGGGGACATAGTTTCAGAATAAGGAGTCACCCATTTAAGACAGAATTGAGGAGGAATTTCTTCTTTCAGAGGGTCGTGAATCTTTGGAATTCTCTGCCCCAGGCTGGGTCTTTGAATATATTTAAGGTGGAGATAGACAGATTTTTGAATGACAAGGGAGTCAAGGGTTATAGGGAGTGGGCGGGGATGTGAAGTTGAGGCTAGGATCAGATCAGCCATGATCTTAATAAATGGCGGAGCAGGCACGAGGGGCCAAATGGCCTACTCCTGCTCCTATTTCTTATGTAATAGTCAACAACGCTATCAAGACTCGCACATGAGGAGTGAAGTAATGGAACTGACTGCAGCCCTGGGGCCTTGACCCTAGGGACGGTCAGCACCTTCACTGGAGAAGATTAGGAACATAGGAGGAAATTGCAATCAGAGTCGTGTTCCTTTACGGAGACTAACGCCAGGCTATGAGATAAAGGTATTGTAATTACATGTGTTCACATCCGTGTAAATACAATTTTCCCCCCACTGAATGAAGAGCGAAGGCACTTCAATTGAAAGGATAAATTGTCCTAATTTGATTCCTTCACATCTTATTGATTTTTTTTTTTGGAACTAAAAGGTTACCCACCAGCCACACGCTGTGAAAATTGAATTTTGAACAGAAGCTGTTTACAATCTGTTGTACGACTCTCCGGGCACTCTGTCAAGAGGCATCTTTGTCACGTTGCTTCCCCACACTCGACTTCCTTTATCGCTTCAATAAAGCAGTCTGCGGCAAGAGATCCCCAGGACGGGACGCCACCTCAGGACAGCGGGCGCAAGGTCAAAGGCCACGCAGTCCCATGGGTCAAAGGGCGCACGGCCCGTGAGGTCAAAGGGCGCGCGGCCCGTGAGGTCAAAGGGCGCGTGGCCCGTGAGGTCAAAGGGCGCGCGGCCCGTGAGGTCAAAGGGCGCGCGGCCCGTGAGGTCAAAGGGCGCGCAACCCGTGAGGTCAAAGGGCACACAGCCCGTGAGGTCACAGGGCACGCAGCCTGCCCTCTTCCCTCCCCCCAAAAGCTCAGTTGGTCATAGGCCGGCCTGGCTCAGTTGGTTTATGAACAAAGGTTTAACAATCACACTACACATTACCTGTTCATCCACTAGGCTCACAACTACATACCTCATCGTTGATGACCTAGACCCAACTGACTGGGGTTTTATTGAGTCTTGTGAACATCACGTGACTGAATAAGCCATTCACCATGCAACAACTCTCCAAACTTGTGAGCATACTCACAGGTGCATACATTACAGTTGTAGGACCGGAGGAGGTTACAGAGATAGGGAGGGAGGGCGAGGCCATGGAGGGATTTGAAAAACAAGGATGATGATTTTAAAACATTGCTGGACCGGGAACCAATGTCATCATCATAGGCAGTCCCTCAAAGTCGAGGAAGACTTGCTTCCACTCTAAAAGTGAATTCTCAGGTGACTGAACAGTCCAATACGGGAATTACAGTCTCTGTCACAGGTGGGACAGACAGACGTTGAAGGAAAGGGTGGGTGGGACTGGTTTACTGCACGCTCCTTCCGCTGTCTGCGCTTGATTTCTGCATGCTCTCGGTGTTGAGACTCGAGGTGCTCAGCGCCCTCCCGGATGCACTTCCTCCACTTAGGGCGGTCTTTGGCCAGGGACTCCCAGGTGTCGGTGGGGATGTTGCATTTTATCAAGGAGGCTTTGAGGGTGTCCTTGAAATGTTTCCTCTGCCCACTTTTGGCTTGTTTGCCGTGAAGGAGTTCCGAGTAGAGCGCTTGCTTTGGGAGTCTTGTGTCAGGCATGCGGACAATGTGGCCTGCCGAGCGGAGCTGATCAATTGTGGTCAATGCTTCAATGCTGGGGATGCTGGCCTGATCAAGGACACTAATGTTGGTGCATCTGTCCTCCCAGGGGATTTGCAGGATCTTGTGGAGACATGATTGGTGGTATTCCTCCAGCCATTTGCAGTGTCTACTGTATATGGTCCACGTCTATGAGCCATGTAGGTCAGCGAGCACAGTGGGCGAATGGGACTTGGTGCGAGTTAGGATATGGGCTGCAGGGTTTTGGATGAGCTCAAGTTTATGGGAGTGGGGTGGGGGTGAACGAGGGGACTGCAAGGTAGTAGGCCAGCCAGGGGGAGAGCGACCTCATCCGAAAGATGACAGCTCGCCTCTTGCATACAGACCTGGCTCCTCGAGCCTGTTCCACCAAGAACCAGGAGAAAATTGAGGATTTTTTTTTATATAGAAGGACGGCCTGAAGGTGTTTCAGAATTCACCGTTCAACAATTAGAAAACTGATGCACTTCCATAAATAACAGAAACAAGTTAGAAGAGGCAAAATGCTCACTCGCCATTTAATGGCTGTGATTTAAACTGGCAATAAACTGCAGCCTGCTTTCACATTAGCGGAACAGAGCTCTTGTCATTCAAAGGATTTAAAATGAGAAGACGTGAATAAAAGTGAAGGATAAGATCCAGAATAGGGCTCTAGAGTGCAATAAAAACACATATATTCGAAAACTAGGGCCTAATCACTGTTGCAAGGAGTTGTATCAAACCTGTGGAGGTGACAGAGTAAACTCCCTGCTGTACGCAACAACAGTCTACACAATAAACCCTTCTTCAAAGCTGTTTCAATGAGGGACTAATATTCCGGATCCCGAACTACATGTTGAAGGGTGGAAGATGCCTGTGCGTGGATTTATTTAACGTGGGGTGGCCGTTGCACACCAGCCACCACACGGGCTTGACAGAGCTAGGTCTTGGTCCAGTGGCAAGGGTTAACCAAGACGACTGGAGACCAGCTCTGCTGCACGGACCTAGTGCGCACACATATCAACAGTGTGGGCTGGGCCCGTGCTGCCCCTGGGCCCTCGACTCTTCTGGGCCCCGAACCCTCGCCTCTCCTGGGCCCCAATCACGCCAGTCTGCAATCTCTCGCCGCAGGGAGTTAGATGAAGTCCTTACTACTCGGGGAATCAAGGGGTATGGCGAGAAAGCAGGAAGCGGGTACTGAAGTTGCATGTTCAGCCATGAACTCATTGAATGGCGGTGCAGGCTAGAAGGGCCGAATGGCCGACTCCTGCACCTAGTTTCTATGTTTCTATGTTTCTACCTGCACCCCAACCTCGCCGCTCCTGCAGTACCTGCCCGCGCTCCAATTACCGACCTGGGTTATGGTGACGTCCAGTCCAGTCTCCAGCCCTCTTCCAATCCAGGCGCCCTCCTCTAAAACGTTGCTCTCCTGCACCAGCTCGCGCTGCTCCCTGAGGTAGTATGCCGCCACGCTGGTTCCAGGGCCTGCAGCTTCGCTCCGTTTATGGCCCCGGCCTGCCGCAGGTGTTCTCACGCAGGTTGGGGTCGCCACAATAGACTAATGCAATATTGGGGCACCTTCAACCCATCAGCTGCAGCTCGGTGGGTAGCACTCTTGCCTTTGGGTCAGAAGAATCATCGAATGGTTACAGCACAGAAGAAGGCCATTCGGCCCGTTGAGCCCATGCCAGCTCTCAGTTATTCCCACTCCCCCACCCTTTCCCCATAACCCTGAAAATTGTTTTCCTTCAGGTACTTATCCAACTCCTTTTTGAAAGATAAGATTCAGTCTGTCTCCGCCACCCTTTCAGACAGTGCATTCCAGATCCTAACCACTCGCTGCGTGAAGACATTTTTTCTTACATCGCCTTAGGCCGGCAGTTCAAATCCCACTCCAGGGACTTGTGCTCAAAAATCGAGGCTGAAGGTTCCTGATGCAGTGCTTCCAGTTTTTGCTGATTTTCTTCCCTCCTCCTCTCCATAAGATCGATGATACTCTTCAGTGTCTTGCTGGAGTGCCCATTCTTCAAATGGGAGCCTTCAGTCCGAGTGCTCGAAGGCAATTCAATAATGTGAGGGATAAAAAGAAACAAAAACATACATTTATATAGCGCCTTTCACGACCACCGGCTGTCTCAAAGCACTTTACAGCCAATGAAGTACTTTTGAAGTGCAGTCACAGTTGTAATGTGGGAAATGCGGCAGCCAATTTGCGCAGCAAGCTCCCACAAACAGCACTGAGATAATGGCCAGATAATCTGTTTTTGTTACGTTGATTGAGGGATAAATATTGGCCCCAGGATACCGGGGATAACTCCCCTGCTCTATGGCGATCCCCTGATGTTTACACCTGCACAGCTTCCAGGAAGAGTTAGCGATTGGGACAGGGAACCTTGGCTGATATTCCTCTCCCAAATCCAGGGTTTTAAGTCCAATTGTGCATCCCAATTCAGCTCCCCCACCAGACATCAACTGAATCAGTGTGCTGGGAAAGATATTGGCAGAAGTCAGACTCCAACCATTCAATGATTTGTGGCTGATCATCTACCTTAACTCCACTTTCCCGCCCTATCCCCAAAACCATTGATTCACAGTGTCCAAAGATCTATCGATCTCAGTCTTGAATATACTCAATGACTAAACGTCCTCAGCCCTCTGTGGTAGAGATTTCCAAAGATTCACAACCCGAAGAAATATATCCTCACCTCAGTCCTAAATGTCCGGCCCCTTTTCCTAATACTGTGTCCCCTGGTTCTAGACTCTCCAGCCAGGGGAAACATCCCCCCAGCATCTACCTTGTCAAGCCCTTGAAGAATTTTATACGTTTCAATGAGATCACCTCTCATTCTTCAAAACTTCAGAAAACATATGGCCATTCTACTCAATCTCTCCTCAGGATAGCCCTTTCATCCCAGGAATCAATCTAGTGAACCTTCATTGCACCCCATCCAAGACAAGTATATCCTTCCTTAGGTACTGACCCCAAAACTGTACACAGTACTCCAGGTGCGGTCTCATCAAAGCACCAGATAATTCCAGCAAGACTTCCTTACTCTTATTCCCCAACATCCTTGCAATAAAAGCTAACGTTGGGAAGGATTGCAGCGCAGATTCACAATGTCACCAGGGCTCCTGTATGGCTCAGAGACCCGGACCATATACAGTAGACACCTCAAATCGCTGCAGAAATACCACCAACGATGTCTCCGCAAGATCCTGCAAATCCACTGGGAGGACAGACACACCAATGTCAGTGTTCTCGATCAGGCCAACATCCCCAGCATCGAAGCACTGACCACACTCGACCAGCTCCGTTGGGCGGACCACAGTGTTTGCATGTCTGACACAAGACTCCCAAAGCAAGCGCTCGACTCGGAACTCCTACAAGCCAGGCGATCCCCAGGTGGGCAGAGGAAATGTTTCAAGGACACCCTCAAAGCCTCCTTGATAAAGTGCAACATCCCCACCGACAGCTGGAAGTCCTTAAGTGGAGAAAGAGCATCCAGGAGGGCGCTGAACGCCTCGAGTCTCGTCGTTGGGAGCATGCAGAAAGCAAGCGCAGGCAGCGAAGGAAGCGTGCGACAAACCAGACTCCACACCCACCCTTTCCTTCAACCACTGCCTGTCCCACCTGTGACAGAGACTGTAGTTCCCGAATTGGACTGTTCCGTCACCTGACAACTCACTTTTAGAGTGGAAGCAAGTCTTCCTCGATTTCGAGGGACTGCCCACGATGAAATAATTCCAGCAAGACTTATTATTCTCCAACACCCTTGCAATAAAGGCTAATGTTGGGCTTGGAAGGAGTGTCAGATTCATAATGTAATCAGGACTCCAAGGGTTAGATTATGAGGTGACATTACATAAACGAGGTTTGCATTCCCTGGAATATAGAAGGGTAAGGGGCGATTTGATTGACGTTTGTTTTAGGATTTTGAAAGGAATTGATAGAGTGGATAGAGAGAAACTTTTTCCACTGGAGGGGGAGTCGAGGACACGGGGAGATAACTTTGAAATCACAGGAGGCCATTCAGGAGCGAAGTTAGGAAGCACTTCTTCAGGCAAAGGACGGTAGAAGTGTGGAACTCCCCCACAAAAAAAGCTAACTATGAATAATTTTAAAGCTGAGATCCATGGCTATTTGCTAGCCGAGAGTATTAAGCGATGTGGAGCTAAGGCGGGTGTATGGAGTTAGGATACAAATCAGCTATGACCTGATTGAATTGGGGAACAGGGTCGAGGGGCTGGCTGGCCTCCTCCTGTTCCTATGTTGTTAGGATGCTGAAGAGCAGAATTGGAGATGAGCAGACCATTGCGTGACTGTGGGGAATGCCAGAGATTACAAGGCTGGGGTCGGGGCCTGAACAGTCAACTCTTGGTTCAGTTCAAGGAGGCACATCATGCCTTGGGAGATTACAGCCTGCCAACCCCCAAGGGATGGGCAAAAAAATAATATTGAGAGAAAATTATATTTAATAATACATCCACTATCTCTCTGAAGTAGCTGGCCATCGAAAAACAGCTTCAAGAAAGGTCAGCTTCACCACTGAGTCTATGCAATTACTTTCACTGTATATAATTGGTGACAACGTGCTGTCAAGCCTAAAGCAGAATGAGCATTTGCAATTACCTGTGACTACCGCGGCCATATTCTTCAAAGGTCTTGCTTTGCAGTTTAACACTTCGAGTTCGACCAGAATGGTTTTGTTCTTGGGCTGTTGGTAGGCTTTGCTTATGATCCGGGTGGTCATTGTGTCAGCCGTGCCTCACTGGGCACCGAGTCAGAAGGTCGTGGGTTCAAATCCCACTCCAGGGACTTGAGCACATAAATCTAGTGCTGAGGGAGCGCTGCACTGTCGGAGGTGCCGTCTTTTGGATGAGATGATAAACCGAGGCCCTGTCTGCCCTCTCGGGAGGATGTAAAATATCCCGTGGCACTATTTTGAAGAAGAGCAGGGGAGTTATCCCCAGTGTCCTGGCCAATATTTATCCCTCAATCAACATCACAAAAACATCAACAAAAAAAGCAGATTATCTGGTCATTATCACATTGCTGTTTGTGGGAGCTTGCTGTGCACAAATTGGCTGCCGCATTTCCTACATTGACTACACTCCAAAAGTACTTCATTGGCTGTAAAGCACTTTGAGACGTTATGAAAGGCGCTATATAAATGCAAGGCTTTCATTGGCCAAGAGGGGAGCTGAGACACGGATTTTGCTCTGAATTGTCATCCATTGTTTTGCGGCAGTAAATGGGGTGGCAATGCACGGTTTGCTCCTTCAAAACTGCCAAACTTGTCCTCTCAAAAACAAACACTGGTCCACTTTAACTTCCACCCAGAGCCTGCCCTGCCTCGTTTGAATAGGGTCAAGTGACATGCCCGAGCAGCCCAAAGGGAAGGTGCGTCATTCCTTTTTGATCAGATCCAGGCCCGTGGGGCAGGACACGATCAGAGTTGAAAAGAGTAAGAGACAAGACTAAGGGATGGATTTTCGGCTTTGAAGATTTTGGGGCAGTAATGGCGGCGGGGTGGCACATTTTGTGCCCGGGGACAGTTTGCGCCTCAGTCATCGAAATTGGGCATCTGGGCCCTGAGTCAGGGGGCGCAGTGGTAAGGGATGCGCTGTACACCTCTCTTGGGCGTTAGCGTGGGAAACTCCCAAAGCTAAAGAGCCGGGCCGGGAGCGCTCCGAGAGAGACCTGGCAGCGGCGGGTGGGGAACCTGAAATAAACCCCCACACAAACATTCCCAATACATTGCCCACGCCACCACAACAAAAATCACAAAATAAGTTAAAAAGTGAAAACAATCACACATACCTTAGGGCGGCATTACTTACCTCTGCGCAGTCGGCATCGGTCATATGTATGAATAGAGTCTGACCAGATGCTGCGGGCTCAAAGTAAAGTGTGACCGTCGTCTTTTATTACAGGTCTCCAGAGTGCCTCTCCAACCTGTGAGGCCTCCTTAAGTACAGGTGCTCCCAAGGGATTGTGGGATCCCTTGGGACTCCGGGAGATGAGCCCTCTGGTGGTTACACAAGGTATTTACAGGTTTACATATACAACAGGTTGGCGGTCGCTGCAGGGTGCGTTGTGGGGCGGGCGGGCGTCAAAAAGCGCGCCGGTGTCGCAACCAGGGGCACGGCTCATCGGTGCTTTTGGCACCGCCGCAAAACCGGCCCCCCCCGCAGGGCGCTGGAGGCTGACCTCATGCCCCACCGCCGCCATTGCTGCCACTCCAGCGTGAAAAATTTTGGCTGCAAAGGACCCTGAAAATCTGCCCCTGAATGAGTCAAAACGCAGTGAGTGGGCGGTGCCAAAAGGCTGTAGGGTGGAGGAGGCAGTGAAGGCTAAGGGGGGAGGTACTGAGCTCCATTGTGTGGGGATCCTGGGGAAGAGTTAGTTGCAGCAGGCATTAGTCTGCCAAGGCTTGATTTCAACACACTCCTGGACAGACTTTATTAAGACCTGTTGAGGCGAAAAGGAGTGTTTGGCGTGAAAGATGAGACTGATTTGCTTGGAGGCAACATTTTGTAGTGGAGCAGATGCGGAATGAAAGACAGTGAGGCGCAGAATGGCAATTGGTGATAAAAAGTACTTACATTTATCAAGCACCTTTCACGACCTCAGGATGTCCCAAAGGGCTTTACAGCCAATGAAGTACTTTTTGAAGTGTAGTCACTGTTGTAATGTGGGCCGGGGATTGTGGAAAACGCGGCAGCCAATTTGCGCACAGCAAGCTCCCACAAACAGCAATGTGATAATGACCAGATAATCTGTTTTTGTGATGTTGATTGAGGGATAAATATTGGCCAGGACACCGGGGATAACTCCCCTGCTCTTCTTCGAAATAGTGTCCTGGGATCTTTTACGTCCCCCTGGGAGAGCAGGCTAAGTTTAACATCACACCCAGAAGGCAGCACCTCTGACAGTGCAGCACTCGCTCGGTACTGCACCGGAGCATCAATCTAGATTTCTCAGGGAGTGGGATTTGAACCCACAAACCTCCTGTGGTGAGAGTGCGACCATCTGAGCCACGGCTGAAGGAACTAAGAATGGAGCCATCAAAAGTGGAAGAGCTGTTGCCATGCTGAACTAACTTCAGGAGCGACTGACAGTGAACTACACACATTGAATCACTTGTCGGCCACACGGATTCTTGTTTGCATAAAAGGAGCAATGAAGGTTCAGTATTTGCTGAGATAAGTTACTTGCACGAACCAGCAACCAAAATGCTAAAAGGTTGACCAAAAATATTAGAATTTTATTTACTAATAAGAATAATAAAGTCCTTCTCTGAATGTACACATACAAATATACAAAACATTACATCACTGAACAGCTCTGAACAGTACAATTAACAATTAGGAGTTAAGCTGATATCAACCAAGGCTCTAATATAGGAGTAATGCTAGCTATAATCCTTATCTACTATATTATATAACTCAACTTTATTCTCCACCAAGGATTGCAAAGTGCCCTTGAGACTTCCCTGGACAAAGAGAGAACTGTCTAACACTGAGTGAAGGCTCCTGTTATTTTGAGAAGTATGAAGCCTGTTTAGCTGCTAACCTATGTTATTTGACACTTGGCCAGATCTACAAACAGGACATACATTCTGTTCATAAATACTCTGCAATCCTTCCCTCAACACATAAAATAAAGAGTTATTCTGATATCCCCGCCTTCACCAATAGTTCAGAGATACCTTCAGTAACATAAATTCGTCTGAGGGAACTTTGAGGCTGTTCACACAAAGGCTTTAGGAATCAGGAACTTCTTAATTGCGACCTATTTCATCTGGATTACCAGCTAGATTTTTAGAGTGTTTTCACCCCAGTTTTACCTCCCCTCTACTCCAAAAGCTGCTGGAGCTGAATTGCCAAGCTCCTTCTGCCGGACAATCGCCGTAACACATGATAGGTGTCCGACAGAATGGCTTAGGCAAAAAGGCTGAAACCCGAATACAACAGGTCATGATCTCCTTTGCGGAAATCACGGGCAGTCTTGGTAAGAAGTGACCCCCTTCAAGTAAGAAGTGTAGAGTAGAGGACAGTATTGACATTATTGAGACGTGAATTGGCTAGAACAGACTGGCGAATGATACTTAAAGGGTTGACGGTGTATAAACAATAAACAATGGCAAAGATTTAAAGATCACATGGATGAACTTCAACAATTGTACATCCCTGTCTGGAGTAAAAATAAAACGGGGAAGGTGGCTCAACTATGGCTAAAAGGGAAATTAGGGATTTCCAAGGAAGAGGCATATAAATGGGCCAGAAAAAAACATCAAACCTGAGGACTGGGAGAATTTTAGAGTTCAACAGAGGAGGACAAAGGGTTTAATTATAAGGGGGAAAATAGAGTATGAGAGGAAGCTTGCTGGGAACATAAAAACTGACTGCAAAAGCTTCTATAGATATGTGAAGAGAAAGAGATTAGTGAAAACAAACGTAGGTCCCTTGCAGTCAGAATCAGGTGAATTTATAATGGGGAACAAAAAAATGGCAGACCAATTGAACAAATAACTTGGTTCTGTCTTCACGAAGGAAGACACATATAACCTTCCGTAAATACTAGGGGACCGAGGGTCTAGCGAGAAGGAGGAACTGAAGGAAATCCTTATTAGTCAGGAAATTGTGTTAGGGAAATTGATGGGATTGAAGGCCGATAAATCCCCAGGGCCTGATAGGCTGCATCCCAGAGTACTTAAGGAAATGGCCCTAGAAATAGTGGATGCATTTTCCTACAGTCATTTGACTCTGGATCAGTTCCTATGGACTGGAGGGTAGCTAACGTAACCCCACTTTTTAAAAAAGGAGTGAGAGAGAAAATGGGGAATTATAGACCGGTTAGCCTGACATCAGTAGTGGGGAAAATGTTGGAATCAATTATTAAAGAGGAAATAGCAGCGCATTTGGAAAGCAGTGACAGGATCGGTCCAAGTTAACATGGATTTATGAAAGGGAAATAATACTTGACAAATCTTCGAGAATTTTTTGAGGATGTAACTAGTATGGTGGACAAGGGAGAACCAGTGGATGTGGTGTATTTGGACTTTCAAAAGGCTTTTGACAAGATCCCACACAAGAGATTGGTGTGCAAAATTAAAGCACATGGTATTGGGGGTAATATACTGATGTGGATAGAGAACTGGTCGGCAGACAGGAAGCAGAGAGTAAGGATAAACGGGTCCTTTTCAGAATGGCAGGCAGTGACTAGTGGGGTGCCGCAAGGCTCAGTGCTGGGACCCCAGCTATTTACAATATGCATTAATGATTTAGATGAAGGAATTGAGTGTAATATCTCCAAGTTTGCAGATGACACTAAACTGGATGGCGGTGTGAGCTGTGAGGAGGACGCTAAAAGTCTGCAGGGTGACTTGGATAGGTTAGGTGAGTGGGCAAATGCATGGCAGATGCAGTATAATGTGGATAAATGTGAGGTTATCCACTTTGGTGGTAAAAACATGAAGGCAGAATATTATCTGGATGGCGGCAGATTAGGAAAAGGGGAGGTGCAATGAGACCTCGGTGTCATGGTACATCAGTCATTGAAAGTTAGCATGCAGGTACAGCAGGCGGTGAAGAAGGCAAATGGCATGTTGGCCTTCATAGCTAGGGGATTTGAGTATAGAAGCAGGGAGGTCTTAATGCAGTTGTACAGGGCCTTGGTGAGGCCTCACCTGGAATATTGTGTTCAGTTTTGGTCTCCTAATCTGAGGAAGGGCATTCTTGCTATTGAGGGAGTGCAGCGAAGGTTTACCAGATGGATTCCCAGGATGGCAGGACTGACATATGAGGAGAGACTGGATCGACTGGGCCTGTATTCACTGGAGTTTAGAAGAATGAGAGGGGATCTCATAGAGACATATGAAATTCTGACGGGACTAGTCAGGTTAGATGCAGGAAGAATGTTCCCGATGTTGGGGAAGTCCAAAACCAGGGGTCACAGTCTAAGGATAAGGGGTAAACCATTTAGGACTGAGATGAGGAGAAACTTCTTCATTCAGAGAGTTGTTCACCTGTGGAATTCTCTACCTCAGAGAGTTGTTGATGCCAGTTCGTTAGATATATTCAAGAGTGAGTTAGGTATGGCCCTGACTACTAAACGAATCAAGGGGTATGGCGAGATAGCAGAAAAGGGGTACTGAGGTGAATGCTCACCCATGATCTTATTGAATGGTGGTGCAGGCTCGAAGGGCCGAATGGCCTACTCCTGCACCTATTTTCTATTTTTCTATTATCGGGTAGATTGTCATCATCATCATAGGCAGTCCCTTGGAATTGAGGAAGACTTGCTTCCACTCCAGACATGAGTCCTTAGGTGGCTGAACAGTCCAATATGAGAACCACAGTTCCTGTCACAGGTGGGACAGATAGTCGTTGAGGGAAAGGGTGGGTGGGACTGGTTTGCCGCACGCTCTTTCCGCTGCCTGCGCTTGATTTCTGCATGCTCTCGGGCGATGAGACTCAAGGTGCTCAGCGCCCTCCTGGATGCACTTCCTCCACTTAGGGCGGTCTTTGGCCAGGGACTTCCCAGGTGTCAGTGGGGATGTTGCACTTTGTCAGGGAGGCTTTCAGGGTGTCCTTGTAACGTTTTTGGCTCGTTTGCCGTGAAGGAGTTCCAAGTAGAGCGCTTGCTTTGGGAGTCTCGTGTCTGGCATGCGAACAATGTGGCCCGCCCGCCCAGCGGATCTGATCGAGTGTGGCCATTTGCTTCAATGCTGGCCTGTGAAAGAAACGTCCTTCAAGATCCTTTTCTCAAAGACCCGCTTTCCCTTAGATTATTGAAGTAGATGTTCGTTCTCTGAAGGGTTTGGTTTCTTGGCAATACCTGATGAGGGCAGGGGGAAGGAATATGTGGCAGCAACGACCACAATTGTCAGTGCCTGTGTTGATATTTCGGTTCAAGTTTGCTTAAAACAGTACGAATAGCATGTGATCGTTGGCTCATTTGCTGTAACCCGTGACCAATTCGCTGAGTATGAAAAAGGCCGCAAGCAAAACGGAATTGATCCTTTAACTGGAACTATTTATCAAAATGGTGGCTCTTGAAATTTATACCATGGTTCTGGCCTCATGGTTCAGTATAATTGGTTGGACTTGATATTTTATTACCTGGACTCTTCTGGTCCCAGAAACAGATATTTGACGATGAGAGAAATATAAAATGATGCTCTTTCACATTCCTCCCAACCCCCACCCACCAACCCCCCTCCCCGGCCCTCCCCCCCTCCAGAATCATGAACCACTGCAGCCAGGTGCATCATACACACCATTTCCTCCCTGAGTTACCATGACAACTATAAATTTCCAGCAAGGGAAAAACAGCATCACGGCATAAAAAATAACCGACGCTGTAAAAAAAAAATCTAAAAAAAAATTAAACCATAAAATAAATCTTAAAAATACGGTAAACCATGGTATAAATTTTTTTTCTAAAATAAAAACCTGCCTGGGCTTTTTGGAAATATTTATCTAAAAAGTGAATCTGGCGCCTTGACATGTTTGTTCTCTATTGGATCGAGCACGTTCATTGGCTAAGTGCAGTATCCAGCAGGACTCCAATAGCTGTCCTCATTGTGCCTGATTTAAAAGAAAAGATTAAGTTACATGGAGGAAATGAAATGGAATGACTGTGCATGCTTAGTCCATTAAAATGATTAAAAGAAAATATAAATTATTCTTTCTATGCCCTGGGAAAGGGGTTGCCTGTCCATTACAATGCATTTTAAAATGACGGTATCTCTTTCTCAAGGTCTTGTTTATACCTATGAAGAAATTGAAGTGTTTTTTTGTTATCTGCAATTGTTTCTTCCATGAGAGAATTACATTCCAATTTAATTTGTCTTTTAAAAGTTATTTAAATGATACAATACATTGTAGGCGACTAATTTCCACTGTTATTTTCTGAAAGAAAAAGTGAGTCTCAGTTGGTAGATGTGTGGCTTGTGAGTCCTGATCATCCATCACCCCTGTGTTCGCTGACCTACATTGGCTCCCGGTTAAGCAACGCTTTGATGTAAAAATTCTCCTCCTGGTTTTCAAATCCCTCCATGGTCTCACCCCTCCCTATCTCTGTAATCTCCCCCAGTCCTACAACCCTCCGTGATGCCTGCGTTCCTCCAATTCTGGCATTCTCGAGCATGCTGGATTATAATCGCTCAGCCATTGGTGGCCGTGCCTTCAGCTGCCTGGGCCCTGAACTCTAGAATTCCCTCCCTAAACCTCTCCGCCAGGGTGTCCTGTGGGGGTGAAGATATGATCGGTTCAGCTGTGGTAACCTCCATACTCTGCCAGCAGTCATGGCCAAATGAAGAATAGGAGATAGTCAGAGAGGGGTGGGGGGCGCTGAAGAAAGTTCTGAGGGGGGAAGATTGAGGAAAATAAGCAAAGTGAGATTTTTGGCACTTTGAGAACTCTCTCTCTCTCTCTCTCTCTCTCTGTTTTTGGTTTTTGCAATTCTGACCCATAAATTGGGAGGGAAAAAAGCAAATGCTTCCATGTCAGTCAACACAGAAACAGAGAAACCTACAGCGCAGAAGGAGACCATTTCGGCCCATCGTGTCCGCGCCGGCCGACAAAGAGCTGCACGGCCCTCAATCAGCAGCCCTGAAGGTTACATATAAACCAATGAACAATGACGGAAAGATAAAGAGCACCCAGTCCGCCCCTGCGCACAACTGCGACACATGTGACGTAGGGTTACCAACTCTGGTTGGGTGTATTCCTGGAGGTTTCGTCAATTGACCTCCGACCTCGAACAACCCTGCCCCCACACACCCGCCATTGGTCCATCCTCTCGGCGCACTGCTAATTGGGACGGGAACAGACTCGTTATTACTCAGTTGGCTGTTGATCATCGGCAATATTTTTTGCATCTAATAATGTTCAAATAATTTTTTTTTTTAAAGACGCCATTTTTTTTCATGGCCAGATGATTTTTCTCCTGAGTTACACGCGGCAGTATCCTGAAGATACGTCTTTAATTCCTTGAGATTCCAGGGCAATCCTGGAGGGTTGGCAACCCGAATCTGAGATGAAAGATAACATGTATGTAAAGACACTCACGCACTCACAGGGGAGGTAAAATAACCAAACTGCAAATCCTGGAGATCTGAACTCAAAGCAGAAAAGTGCAAGGAAGGCAGAGAATGTCAGTCAGCTTCTGAAAGAGAAGGGTAGATTAACATTTAGGTGCATTTTTCAATTGTTCATCAACTTCTACTTCATTTTTTTTTCTCTTTCAGAAACTGACTGAATTTGCTGTGCATTTTCAGCATTTGCTGACTTTTACTTTAGCTTGTGGGATTAAGTTAAACATTAATATGAGGGACTCCACCTTGCTAACCCACCCCAGCCGTTCCGTTACTCTCATTGCTGCAGTCATTTTACTCGGAGACCTCACAGATCACTGGCCGATTGAATCGCCACATGACTATTGTTCATTCTAGTTTGCTGAGCAGGGCATGAAAAAAAAGAAAGACTTGCATTTCTATAGCCTTTCACAACCTCAGGACGTCCCAAAATGCTTTACATCCAATGAAGTTCTTTTGGAGTGTAGTCACCGTTGTATTTGTAGGAAATGCGGCAGCCAATTTGCGTTAATTAAAGATCCCACAAACACCAATGTGATAATGACCAGATTATCTGTTTTTTGAGGGATAAATATAGGCCAGGACACCAATAATTCCCCTGCTCTTCTTGGAAATCGTGCCATGACATACTTTATGTCTACCTGAGAGGGCAGTGTAATGTATTTGCTTCATGGGTTCTTTGCTTAAGAATTCATAGCAACACATTGCTATTAAGAACTAGTTGGTTTATTAACAAAGGTTTAACAACCACACTACACATTACCAGTTCATTCCCCAGGCTCACAACTGCATACCTCATCATGGGTGACCTAGATCCAACTGACTGGGGTTTTATTGAGTCTTGTGAACATCACGTGACTGGCTAAGCCTCTCACAATGCAACAGCTCTACAACTCTTTTGGAAGTCAAAATTAAACATTTAAATCACGTGCCCCCCGATCTGGGGGCCACTCCAGACACTTAACTGCCCCCTTTTTTAAAAATGTTTTTTGTTTCTTTTTTTTGTGGGGTTTTTTTGTGATTTTTTTGGGGGGGCATTAAAACCATATATTTTACAAGTGACCCCTATAAAAGGGGAGGGGCAACAACTCTACAACTCTTTTTGGGGAAGACAAAATAAACATTAGAGCGAGTGCCCCCCGATCTGGGGGACACTCCAGACACTTTTAACTGCCCTCTTTTTTTTTAAATTTTATTTTTGTTTTTTTTGTTTTGTTTTTGTGATTTTTTTTATTTGCGCATTAAAACCATATAATTTACAAGTGCCCCCTATAAAAGGGGAGGGGGCAACAACTCTACAAAGCTGAGAGCACACTCACAGGTGCTTACATTACAGGCAGACATGGCCCCAGTTTAAGGTCTCATCCAAAAGGCAGCATCTCTGCAGTGCAGCACTCCACTGGAAGTGTCAGCCTAGATTAGGTGGCAAGACTCTGGAGTGGGACTTGAACCCACTACCTTCTGACTTAGAGTTGAGTGTGCTACCCACTGAGCCACAGCTGACACAAATTATACACTAGAAAAAGGGCTATCTCAAAATCCACTGCACCTAGTTGCTAGGCACTGGCAATATTGATCAGGTTTTCTTCTCCCCATCGTAGCCACCCGCCCCCCCCCACCCGCCCCGAACCCTCTGTTTCCTGTGCATACCCCCCTCTCCATGGAAACATGGTTGAAATCAGAAGCTCACCATGGTGCGGTAGGGGCGTTAAGTTATTCCTGTTTCTGTTAAACACATTATTTTTTGACTGCATTTACAACGTCGCCGCCAAAGTAATTCTTCCCATTTTCCCGAGGGGGGAACCAGCGAGTGCAGACCCACATTCCATCGTTCCATAGCAACAACACCAACTTGCATTTAATGTGGCGCCGTTAACATAGTAAAATGTCCCGAGGCACTTCACAGGACCGTTATCACGCAAAATTTGACACCGAGCCACGCAAGGAGATAATAGGACAGGGAGACTATCAATTTGGTCAAAACGGTATTTCTTAAGGAACGTCTTGGAGAAGGTGAGTGAGTTGGAGAGGTGGGGAGCTTTAAGGAGGGGAGTTTTACAGCTCAGGGCCATGGGTGGGGCAAAGGAAATCAGGGACGCGCAAGAGGCCAGAATTGGTGGAGCGCAGAGATTTTGGAAGGGTCTTCCTGAGGGTGGCTCTCGAGAAAGATGTCGGTTGGGTTCGTGAGCTCCTCGACGAACGCTTGGCCTAGGGAATGGGAATCTGTGGAATAGTTACCCAACAGCCCGAAGTCGAAGATAGGGTACCTTTCCCATATAAAAAATGTTAAAGGGTTGCCTCTGGTGACATGGACTCAGGAAGATAACAGTGTCAATTAAGTGTTGTTGCAGGCGCACCATTCTGTTAATGCTGAGGGTGTGCAGAGTCATTTTTTAAAAGTGTGTTAACTCGATGCAGTGATATTACACATGATAAATCTCAAACAGCCCTTAAAACCTGATGTTGACTGACTTTGATTTTTGCACAACAAAAAAAAAATTGCAAATAAAATGTAAGATGTTCACAACTAACCCTTGACCTTCCAGATTTTTCTTTTAAGCTGTCTCTTTAAACTTTAAAGGAAACATTGATAATGAACGTCTGGCGATTGCTAAAACGAAAATTCCCAAAAAATTCAGAGGAATAGTATTTGATGAGTGGCTACAAGAAAAAGGTAAACTCCATTAAAACCTTTAACGTTAACGCTTTCTCTTCTGTTCTCTATCTTTTAAAACAAAACACCTAAAGCTTGCATTAAAGTCTTTTTGGGAAGAAAAAAAGTAACTTTAAAAAATAATCTATTATATTGAACAAAAGTCTTGACTTAATGTAATTTATAACTTGTATACAGTAATTTCACTTCATTTCTATTGATAAATCACTTTATAATTCATCATCATTAAACTGTAGTTAAAGGGACTGTCAGCCTTTGGATTTGTAATAAATTATGCATGAAATTCTAAAAAGGTGATTGAAACTTGCATAATCCATGATAATTCACTGGGTGCTGGTAAATGAATGGGAAATAAGCTTGTTTTTAAAGTGGACACTTTACATTCAATTGAAGAATTTAATATTTTATAAGAAACCTCAAATTAATCTAAATGAAGCATTATTTAATGTCACTTTTTACCCGCGATCCTAATCATTAAAGTCCCTTTAACGCTCATTGTAAAAGTTAATATGACTCAGACTTAATATTCAAATGGATGCATGCATGGTTATTGTATTCATGTTTAATTTTTCTGATGCTCACTAACTTCTAATGTTTTCTTTTAAACTTGTGTCTTGAAATGATGCTGTAGAACGAAATAAAGTTTGCATTTCTGCAGCACGCGTGTACGTGGAGTGCAGTGACTGTTGTCACGGAGACAAAGGCAGCGGCCATTTTGCACAGGGCGAGATCCCACAAGCTTACTTCTGTTTACTGGTGGTGTTGGCTGAGGGTTGAGAGGCTATGAAGAGAAATCCCCTGCTCTTCTTGGTACATGGGACGTTCAACGTCCGCCCGAGGTCCCTGGAAGAGGCAGACGAAGTCAGGGGTTGCCAACTCTGGTTGGCGTATTCCTGGAGGTTTCATCGCAAGACCTCCCGCCTCACATCATCCCGCCCGCACGCCATTAGTCCATCCTCCAGGTGCCCAGCCTTCCTGCGGCTAATTGGAAAGCCAACAGGCTCTTGGTTGCCCAATTGGATTAATCTTGGCTGTCAATCAAACTGCCTTTATCCCTCTCCCCCCCCCCACCACACCCCCAGCCACTATCTTTAATATTTTTACTAATAAATGAAAATGCTCAAAGAGAATCGCAATTTTTATTTTTAAACATCCCTTATGATTTTTCTCCAGGTTTTTGCTCGCTGGAGATTAATCATCAGTTATTGGGACACTCCAGGGCAACCCGCAGACGAGGCCTGGGTTTGACCTCTCACCTCTCGGACAGCACCTCCCACAGTGCAGCTGTACTGAAATTGGGCTCAGGCCCCAGGTGTGGGGCTCGGACCCACATCCCCTGATTCAGAGCCGGGAGTGTTGGTCACAGAGCCAGGCCTCGCTGTGAGAGCAGCGGATGGAGGGATCTCATGAAATATGTTAAGTGTTTGTGTGCTAAATGTCCCACAGTGCAAGTTCAAAGGCCTTGGGAGTTTTATGTCAGCACGCAATTCTCACGAAACATTCTTTAGTTTAAACCATCCCTTCATTAAATGTTTGTCGTTTTAAAAAAAAAAGTGGTTTTTGCTTTTGGGATTTCTTACGGTTTTTAAAAAAGAACAATTTGATCTAAGTTTCTGTTATGCTTGGTCCTTTTGTCAAAGTAATTAAATCGTGAATAATTGTTGAAAGAAAACTTTAAAATGGTGTTAAATTGGTTTGAATTAGCTTTCTGCAGGTAACCTATATTTAAATGCAAATGTGATGCATGACAATGCACTGAGAGTAAACTTATGATTCTTGACAATGGGTAGGATGTAAAAAAGAGCAATTTTAATGAGCTGTTAGATAGTTCCCTAGGGAATGGAGCATTATTGCAGATAACTGTTTTATAATTAGAGTGCATGACACACCCTTAGATCTCACAGTGTCTGTGCGTGAAGACAATCAACAGCAATGTCTCCAAAATGCATAATTGTTTTCTACGGATTCCATGTCAACACCTCATGGAGAGCCACCTGGAGGTTTGCCGGTATTCAACAGGTACACCGGTCTCACATCGGTACCTGTACGGTGCACTGTGCGGCCGGCCCGCCCTGAGTTATACTACCTGGCTGCGCCTGCCGCTCTGCCGAGGGACAGAGGAGCCCTCCGGCGGTGCGCGCAAGCTGTGCCTGCGCGGAACTCCCGATGGCCAACAGGTTCAGCCTCACTGCTGAGCCAGTGAGGTCAAAGCGGGCGGCGGAAGTTCCCCAGGCAGGCCCGAGTGCACTCGCGAGGCAGACTCGCGCGTTGCGCTGCTGCGTCTCCATCCATCTGCCATTACGGCGACGCAAGGGTGGCAGTATAACTACGGGGTATGACGTGTTCTACATCAATGCGCACAGTAACCTTACTTCTGATGGCCAAAATAAAGACTTAACGGGGATATGAGCACACCAGCATTTAACGGACTCCAATGACATCCTCTTGCATGCTATGTTTAAGCGCCTTGGGACGTTTTACTACGTTAAAGGCGCCATATAAATAAAATGCATTATTATTATGTTAGTGGAGGTGCTAACCTCAATAAAATAAACGGGTTAATACGAAGATATGAACAGTGATGGACAGGAAAGGACCATCTCGTCCATCGAGCCTGTTCCTCACAATTGTGTATCGCAACACATACACTCCATCCCGCCAAAACCCTGTGATCTCCTGGGAGAGGCAAGAAGCCAGGTTTTCAAAAAGCAGGCCAATTTGGGAAAGAAAAATCTGGGAAATTCCTCTCCGACTCGTCTAGGTGATCAAAACTAGTCCAGGAGATCACTCTGGCCTTGAATTCCCTGCAGCGCCTACCCCGCTGTAAGAGGTGATCACCGCCGCAGCCAGAAACACCCCCATCCACCAACTTTTTCAAAAAAATACAATTAGATTTGTGAGACGTGACCTCTTTTTATGCCGGCGTTAAAATGCCGATCAGAGGAATGTCTTCTGGAGTTGGTCCACTGATGTCAGCAATTATAGGCTCATAACTTTAGCGATAAGTATAGGGTTGAAATTTGGCACCGCCTATTTTGAGGCGCTAATGGCGGTGGGGCGGTAAATTTTGCGCCAGGAGATGGTCTGCGTCTGCAGCCACAAAATTCATCCACTGGGCCCTGAGTGTGGGGCGGAGCGCTAAGGGAGGCGTTCCACACCTCAGGGCGCCAGGCCGGCTGACCAACTGACAATCCCGACCTGGCCTCGGAGCACCCGAAGAGAGGCTTCCCTGGGGGAAAAAAAATCCCTCAAAAAAACCACCAAAAACATTCCTAGTCCCTAACTGATGCCACATGAACATAAATCGCAAAAATAAGAAACAATAACACTTGCCTGAAGTCGACGTTCCTTCCCTCACAGCTCGGACCGCCCGCTTTCCCAGGCAGCCCCACCAGGGGGCGCTGCAGGGCGCTACGGATCGGGCAGGAAACAAATTTCGAAACGGTCGTTGCACACCGGCTCGTCTCTCCCGGGCGGTAATGCTCTGCGCGCCCCCCCCCGTAAACCCAGCACCGAGTGTCCCGGCGGAGCTGTAAATGACTACCGCTGCCGTTGCCGCCCCTTGGGGCGCAAACAAAGGTGACCACAGACCGAATTTCCACCCCTATGTGTTTGTGCGTGTCAGAAAGATAAACCCTTCCTCATTTATTCAAGACTGTAATATAAAGCTCCGCCCCCCCCCCCGCCCCCGCCGCCACCCCCCACAACCCATTAGTCCCAATCAGAGAGCATCTCAAATCCAGTTGGGGCAAGGACAAGTGGATATAAATGATGAATGCACTGTGCAATGCAAATAAGCGGCAAAGTTCTTTCTGCCTGCATTGCGAGTGTCCTTTCGGAAAACAACTTTCTTTTTTTTTACATGTCATGCTTCAAACAAACTGCATGATAGGACTTTATGTGTTGGCCTGAAAGAAATGCACGCCTTTATCTTGCGATAAGTCCACCGTGTGCACACTGTGTGTTTGTGTGAGCGGACATGATGTTGGGATTACGACCGAGGCAATGAATATGGTAATACCTCTTTTCTGTTCCAGGCCGCATGCTCACAATCTTCAACACCCAGGCTCTGATCACAATTGGGGGTAAGAACAGGAGCCGCCCATTCCAGGGCCAGATGTCGGGCCTTTACTACAACGGCTTGAAGGTCCTCAACATGGCGGCGGAGAGCCACCCCAACGTCAAGGTCAACGGAACCGTGCGGCTGGTGGGAGAGGTGTCCGCGGTCATTGTCAACCAGCAATCGGTGACCACCTTACCGGCCGAAATGTCCACCACTATCATGGCAACCACCACAACCATGGCAACCACCACAGCCAGGAAAGTCCGCGGAACAATGAAGGTCAACCCGGTAATTCCTTTTACCCGTTCTGAACAATGTTTCTTTTTGCGGGGGTGGGGGATGCTGAGGTTTTTATAGGCACAGGAGAAGGCCATTCAGCCCCTTGAGCCTGTTCCATCATTCGATTATATCATGGCTGATCTGTCCTTGAACTTCATTTACCCGCCTTTTCTCCATATCCCTTGATAACCTTACCTACCAAAAATCTTATCAATCTTGATACCCTTATCTACCAAAAATCTTATCAATCTTAGTATTGAAAGCTCCAATTGACCGCTGGCATTTACAATCTTTTGGGGGAGAGTTCCAAATTTCCAATACCCATTGTATGAAAAACTGCTTCCTGATTTCACTTCTAACTGGTCTGACTCTAATCTCGCCATTGAACACTCCCCAACAGAGAAAACAGTTTCTCCGTACCTACCCGATGAAATTCCTTTATAGGGAAATGGGATCAGAGTAGATCAGTCTCAAGTGGAACAGCACAAGTTTGTGTGGCTGAATGGTCTTCTGCTGTGTGGAAATTTCGATGGTCATTTCTATTCTGTGCTAAGCTTAAAGAGCTGGGTTAATTTACAGCAGAGCACCATAGACTTAAAGGCGACCTAATAGAGGTTTAGCAAATAATGAAAGCGCTGGGTTGCGTGTCTATTGATGGATTTTTTTTTGTGGGCGTCACTGGCAAGGCCGACATTTATTGCCCATCCCTAATTGCCCCTTGAGAAGGTGGTGGTGAGCTGCCTTCTGGAACCGCTGCAGTCGGTGTGGTGAAGGTGCTCCCACAGTGCTGTTGGGGAGGGAGTTCCAGGATTTTGACCCAGCATCAGCTGATATATTTCCAAGTCAGGATGGTGTGTGACTGGGAGGGGAACGTGGAGGTGGTGGTGTTCCCATGCGCCTGCTGCTCTTGTCCTTCTAGGTGGTAGAGGTCACGGGTTTGGGAGGTGCTGCCGAAGAAGCCTTGGCGAGTTGCTGCAGTGCATCTTGTAGATGGTGCACACTGCAGCCACGGTGCGCCGGTGGTGGAGGGAGTGAATGTTGAAGGTGGTGGATGGGGGGCCGATCAAGCGAGCTGCTTTGTCCTGGATGGTGTGGAGTTTCTTGAATGTTGTTGGAGCTACATTCATCCAGGCAAGTGGAGAGTATTCCATCACGCTCTTGACTTGTGCCTTGTAGATGGTGGAAAGGCTTTGGGGAGTCATGAGGTGAGACACTCGCCGCAGAATACCCAGCCTCTGACCCGCTCTTGTTGCCACAGTATTTATGTGGCTGGTCCAATTAAGTTTCTGGTCAATGATGACCCCCAGGATGATGATGGTGTGGGGATGGTAGTGCTGTTGAATATCAAGGGGCAATGGTTAGAGTCTCGCTTGTTAACAGATTGGGGAGGACCAGAGGGGTCATGCAATTAAACCATGAAAGACTAAGAATAAGAACTTAAGAAATAGGAGCAGGAGTAGGCCAATTGGCCCCTCGAGCCTGCTCCGCCATTCAATAAGATCATGGCTGATCTGACCATGGACTCAGCTCCACTTCCCTGCCCGTTCCCCAAAATAGAAAGAAAGAAAGACTTGCATTTCTATAGCGCCTTTCACGACCATGGGACGTCTCAAAGCGCTTTACAGCCAATGAAGTACTTTTGGAGTGTACTCACTGTTGTAATGTAGGATATGCGGCAGCTAATTTGCACACAGCAAGCTCCCACAAATAGCAATGTGATAATGACCAGATAATCTGTTTTGTTATGTTGATTGAGGGATAAATATTGGCCAAGACACCGGGGATAACTCCCCTGCCCTTCTTCGAAATAGTGCCGCGGATTCTTTTACATCCACCTGAGAGATGGGATCTCGGTTTAATGTCTCATCCGAACGACGGCACCTCCAACAGTGCAGCACTCCCTCTCAGCTCTGCACTGGAGTGTCAGCTGCCTGGAAGTTAGGCGGCCCTTCTTTTCCCAGAGAGTAGTGAGCCTGTGGAATACATTGCCGGCTGGTATGGTGCGATGCTGACTCTCTGCAGGCCATCAAGAGGGAACTGGACTGGTTCTTGGCTGGGGCAGAGATCGCAGCGTATGAAAAGGTAAGTGGATTTACAGCCCCTGGAATGGTTTTGTCTGGCCGAGGGGGTCGGAGAGGAATTTTTATTTCCCTCATTGGCCGTGTGTTGTTGGACTCTCCCAGGAGATGACTTGACTGCTGGGAGCTAGGATGTATCTAATGGTGCTGCTCCTGACAACGTGAGGTGTGGGGACAGGCTCGATGGCCCAATGGTCTTTTCCTGCCCGTTCCATTCGTACGTTTGTCAGTCTGTTGCCAGTGGTTGAAGAGCGGCATGTCATGTCCATCTGCTGAGTTATTTCAAAAGCAAAATACGGCGGATGCTGGCATCTGAAATAAAAACAGACAATGCTGGAAATACTCAGCGGGTCAGGCAGCATCTGTGGAGAGGAAGCAGAGTTAACGTTTCGGGTCGATGACCCTTCGTCAGAACTGGAGAGTGTTCGGAAAGAACAGGAGCACTGAAAGGGGGAGGGGAGGAAAGGGAAGGTCTGTGATAGGGTGGAAGACAGGAGAGATTAGAGACATGAGAGTGTCTTCCACCCTTTCACAGACCTTCCCATTTGGTCTTTTCTCCCCTCCCCCTTTCAGTGCTCCTTAAGAATCTGTTCTTTTGAACATTCCCCAATTCTGACAAAGGGTCATCAACCTGAAACGTTAACTCTGTTTTTCTCTCCACAGATGCTGCCTGACCCGCTGAGTATGTCCAGCCTTTTCTGGTTTTATGACTGATTTATTTTACTCTGTTACGCTGGCCCTCTAAAGTACTGTGAGACATTGTTAGATGCACAAGCAACCAACTTGCCATCATTTTGCCATGAGAGGGCTGGCCTATGAGGAGCGATGGAGTAGAATAGGATGATATTCTCTGTAATTTAGAAGAATGAGAGGTGATCTCATTGAAATGTATAAAAATCTTACAGGGCTTGACAGGGTAGATGCAGGGAGGATGTTTCCCTGGGCAGGAGAGTTCAGAACCAGGGGGCATAGTCTCAGGATAAGGGGGTCGGCTATTTAGGACTGGGATGAGGAGAAACGTCTTCACTCAGAGGGTGGTGAATCTTTGGCATTCACTACCCCAGAGGGCTGTGGATGCTCAGTCGTTGAGTATATTCAAGACAGAGATCGATAGATTCTTGGGCACTAAGGGAATCGAGTGAAAAGGGGATAGGACGGGAAAGGATCTTATTGAATCGTGGAGCAGGCTCGAGGGGCCCTATGGCCCCCTCCTGCTCCCATTTGGTATGTTCCTATGTTCTTATTTTGGCAATTGAGCACATGCATTGCCATGACTGAGGGTCTGGGTAATGATTGGGATCGGAAGGATTGCTAACTCTTCCGATTTGAAACCCCTTCAACATAATTATTGCTGAGCAACTTGTAATCCCTGCAGGGTTGCTGAAAGGATACAAATGGATTCAACTAATAGCCTTCCTGCACCCCCAGACCGAGATTACCCATTGTTCTCCGTAGAGCACAGAAGGTTTAGGGGAGATTTAATAGTGGGGTTGAAAATGGCAAGGGGCTTTGACAGAGTAAATGGGGAGAAACTGTGGCAGGAGGGGCAGTAACCAGAGGACTCAGATTTAAGGTACAGATTGACCCTCCCTTATCCGGCACCCTCGAGACCTGGCCTGTGCCGAATGAAGGATTTTGCCGGATGAGGGGAGGTCATCGGCCCGAGGGGTGGGGGGGGGGGGGGGGAGGAGGCGGCCTGAGGGAAGGGCGGGAGGTGGTCGCCCGAGGTCGGGGGAAGGGGGTGAGGAGGTCAGCGGCCCGAGTGGGCCCAGCAGGCCCCGACGTGTCGGCGTAGCCAGAGCGGGCCCGAGGGACCGGCCCGACCCCCGGAGGAAGCGCTGTGGGGAGGAGCAGCCGTCCCGAGGACTGTGGCTGCCGGAGTTCCAGCAGGGGCAAGGTGGAAGAGGCAGCCGATAACCCTGACATCGAGGAGAAAGATTATATTGGTGAGTAGGATTTTGATGGTCGCGTTCTGCACATTCGCCACCCGGCGGCCGGGAATGGTGCCCGACGAGGGGTGGTGCCGGATAAGGAAGTGCCGGATAAGAGAGGAGATGAGGAGAATTTTTTTTACGCAGCAAGTTGTGATCTGCAAACCGCTGCCTGAAAGGGCGGTGGAAGCAGATTCAATAGTAACTTTCAAAAGGGAGTTGGATAAGTACTTGAAAAGGAAAAATTTGCAGGGCTATGGGGAAAGAGCAGGTATTGGATCGCTCTACCAAAAAGCCGGCACAAAGACAATGGGCCGAATGGCCTCCTTCTGTGCTGCAAGATGCTATGATTCCAAGAACACTGAGAGAGGGAGAGAGAGAGAAAGCAGGAAAGTGAAAAAGGACAGAGGAAAAGAAAGAAAGAATGGGAAAGGAAGAAAGAGAGAAAGAAAGAGAGAATAAGAACACAAACACAACAGGATGACGAATGGAAAATCACAGCACGACATTGGGTAAGTGTGTGTCAGTAACTCAGGAGGCGGCCATGGGCTGGGAAGGGTAATATTGAGCCAGCGTTCCTGCCCCTGATTGCCAGTCAGTGATTCCAGCTACAAAGTGTCCACCTCAGATGAGGATGGGATCAGGTTGGACGACGATGTGCTCGTGGTTTAGATAGCCTGTCCTACACTCACCGTGTGGACTCGTAGATTAAGAATGGCCCATGTGGACGGAGGGAGGCTGGTGCCTGTGGACCTGTTGCACAACGCACCAGTTGGCATCTTCAGGGGAGATTAAACAACGATATATGTATTGTCCCCATGTCTTAAAACGTCTATGTTTAAAATGGCAGTCGCATATATTGACCAAAAAGCGATAACCATTAGCCATTTTACAATGGTCTCTATTTTAGAAAAAAGATCCAGAGGCAGTAGAGAAGGATGAGACCAGAACTGAGAGGTTATAGTTATCAGGAGAGAATGAACTTTTGTCTTGAAAAGAGAAGGTTGAGGGGCGAGGAAGCTCTTGTTGAGCATAAACACCAGTATGGAGCAGTTGGGCTGAATGGCCTGTTTCTGTGCTGTACATTCTGTGTCATTTCACATTACGCCAAATTTCAAAGTGCCGGTTGAAGCATCTTAAGCTCTGTGTTCATCTTGAGCAGAATGAGCTGTGCTTTACTTACTGGGTCGCACCACGTAAAGTGGGTGGAAGAGAATGTCCCATGGCTGATGTGTAAGTGACGTTGCTTAGGCCTTTGGGTTGTTTCAATGGTTGAGGGAGAGTCGTGTGTCAATGGTTTGTTTCTGATTGATGAGCCCTGTTCGCCCGGAGGCCTGATGGGTCCGCGGCCCGACAGAGGTTGTTCCCTGCGGAGCTCTGCCTCGGACCAATACGTGCGTCAGTTTGGCTCAACGCTTGCCCGGTACCTTTTGCCTCGGTTACGCACTGTGATGTATTTCCTTCATGGGTTCTTTGCTTAAGAATTCATAGCAACACATTGCTATTAAGAACAAGTTGGTTTATTTACAAAAGGTTTAACAATCACACGGCACATTAGCAGTTCAGCCACCAGGCTCACAACGACCTGCCTCATCGTGAAACCCCACCGAACCCAACTGGCTGGGGTTTTATTGAGTGTTGTGAACATCACGTGACTGGCTAAGCCACTCACAATACAACAGCTCTACAACTATTTTGTTTGAAACTATAAATCGAGTGCCCCCTTATTAAATGGGCACTAAAACTGACAAATTTAATCAAATTAAACTTTTAACATTCAAGAATCAAATTAAAATTTGGTTGCCGGGGGTGATAATGCACTCCAGTCCCTCCAGTGTCTCCCACTCATGGAAGGCCGCGAGCGTACCGGTGGACACCGTGTGCTCCATCTCCAGGGACACCCTGGCTCAGATGTAACCGCGGAAAAGAGGCAGGCAGTCGGGCTGAACGACCCCCTCGACCGCCCGCTGCCTGGACCGGTTGATGGCCCCCTTGGCCGTGCCCAGGAGCAGTCCTACGAGGAGGCCTTCCGACCTGCTCAACAGCTCGAGAAACCCGTGAGCATCCTCACAGGTGTATACATTGCATGCACCTTTATAATAGCTCCAGTTCAATGAGCACTCAACAACTTCCTGGATTTCCTTCTACACATTGGAGTTCAGAAGAATGAGAGGTGATCTTATCGAAAGATATGAGATAATGAGAGGGCTCGACAAGGTGGATGCAGAGAGGATATTTCCACTGATAGGGGAAACTAGAACTAGGGGACATGGAGCTCGAACTGCCACTTTTTTTGCATGCTTAACGCTCACTGAACGCCCATTTTACCGCTGAAATGAGGTATAACGCCCAGATAGCACCCATTTTGGTACAAAATGGAAACTGATGGGCTTTTTTAGGAGACTTATCGGCGAGCGTTATTTTCCCAATGGGCTTAACGCTGAGAAAAAATATTACCACCTGCCAACTTTTTTTGGGCGGAATCAACAGAATGGGCGAATTCAACGCCCATAATATCACGCAGCGTTACTTTCCGCACGAATTTAAAGCCGAGATTCAATATTAACACCCGCCCACTGTTTTTTGTCGTAAAGAGCATATTTACCCAAACTAGCGGCCATGGAGATCGTCCATCGTCAATTTCACCACCTCGCACACATATCGCCCAGAATATCGCTCGCTCAAAAAAGCGGCCACAAAAAGTGGAACTAACCGGGACGGACGCGAGCGGTGTGGCTGGTATTTGTTAAATCCCACTCTTACGTGAGGAGCTTATATCTGAACGATTTGCTTGAAAGAGCGCCGATGTGAGTGACAACGCTGACACACTGCTGTGTGTGTGCAGCTCAGATATCAATGGTGCCCATCAGCTTGGTGCGAGTTAAAGTTTACGTTGATTGATGTCAAGTTGTATCTAACCCTTTCACGTTAAGGAATCACTAGTGTGTAACAATGCAGCTATCTGAGACAATGCGCAAACAAGGTTATGTTCAATAGCAAAAGTTTAATACCGACATTGGTCTGGAATCATAAGTATCACAGCCAATAACACCCAACCCCAGCCCACACCCCACTTTTTCCACCATTGACATAAATCACATGTTCAACATGTCCACCAACACAGAATACAAAGGCAAAGCAGGAGCATGGTCCCCAGCCCCCATACATTGCAACAAATTGCATACACCCAGATGGAGATATAACACAGCTATCACCTGCGGACATGCGCCTCACTTTCCATCCCCCCTCTCCTTCTCCCCATCTCTACTCCTTCCCCTCCTCACTCCACGGCACCTGGCCGAGGAGCTCTTCAGGCGGTGCCTCATTGGGGGGGGGGATGAAGGCAGATGTGGTTGTTGCACGGGTACGGGAGCGGGGGGTGCTGAGGGGGCAACATTCTCTGATACAGAAGCAGGATCTTGGTCCTTGCTCTCATCTGTCGTTCGCAGTGGTAGTGTGGAACCTAGGGGTGGAGTGCCGCACTCGGGGAGCACTGGGAGGCCTGTGGCAGCAGTGTTCCTGGCTATCGCATCCAGAGACTCCGCCATGCGCGGAATGTACTCGGTCAGGGTGGCCAGGTGTCGGGATATACCACCCAATGCTTCGATGAGCTGGTCACCAATGTCTACAGTCCTCCTGGACAACTGTACCATCTCTCCGCTGTCATGTCGCGCTCGTGGAACAGACCTGCCGCGAGCGCCACGAGGCCTCCGCGGGGTCGGCGCCGTCCTGGGGACAAATGGGGTGCTCTCTGAAGAGGTGCTTGGGGCCGGCACCTCCAGAGTGGTGGTGGGAATGATCGGAGTACCACTAGATGGCCTTGGGGTGGAATGGCTGCTGGAGCGTGGCGATGCCGGTTCTTGGAAGTCCGCGCTCTCATCCGTGGAGAACAGACCCAGTGGATTGATGAGCGACAATCGGAGCTCCTCAGCACCAGATGTAGTAGGATCGCCCGCTGACTCCTGCCCCGCGCCCCCACCTTCTGGCCTCTGGCCTGGGGCCGTGCTGCTGGCTGAGCTGCAAGACACAAATGAGGTTATTAGAGGAGAAGCGGGTGCTAGGGTGACAAGGTGAGTCCAGCGCTACACACAGCATATGCACGATAAAAGCACCACCGCTCTCAAACTCATCGCAGACATCACATTTCATGACCATCAACACATGGTGTATTGCAATGATTTTCATTCGGTCATCATTATTTCTATGACACTTTTAGAAATCATCTGTCATATATGATTGGTCGGATATGAGTGGGTGTGGCATCTATAGACTTTACATCACACAATGGTGTAAACTTTACTCACGTGACATCACTTCAGGGTCTGCAGATGCATCCGTGGCTGTCCGGGTGTGCTTCCCCACGAGTGCGAGCACCCGCTCCTCCATCTCAGTGATGTCGCTGGGGACTGGTGGCCCCCCACCCGTTCGCCTCTGCGCGGGCCTCATCATCGATAGTGTCTTCTGTAAAAGGTGACAGGATGACATGGCATGAGATCATTGCGTGATATAATTGCTAGGTACTGTCACAGACACTGATATAACACATAACTGAAAGATGTAATCATGATTATTATGATAATTATTATTCTTTACCTAAAGACGTACACCGTGACTGCAGGTTTTGAGTAAAACATTCCCGGTAAAAGTGAAAGACTCACATCTGCTGATAGTCACTCATGACTGTTAAAAATCAAATTATATAAATAGATAAGTACATGTAAATAAATGTAATACTTACTCTTGCGGATCCCACAAGGTCGTTCCATCGTTTGCGGCATTGGTTGCCCTCACGCACCTCGTTGGTCGCCGACGAGACCACCTCTGCTATCTCGGTCCATATCCTCTGGTAGGCCTTTGGGGTGGGCTTCCCACGCCCTCCCTGTGTCGAATCACCCCAGCGTAACTCGACCTCCTGCAGGAGGGAGGTATTTGCCTCGTCCGAGAACCTCCTGGCTCTTTTGCGGCCTCCGATGTGCTCCTCTCCCAGCTCACTGCTCTCTCCAGCGTCAGTCTCCACAGCGTGCTGTGATGCCTCTTCCTCTCTCTCCATTATAGGGCAAATTCAGTCAAATATGTGGCTGGTAACAGCTAATTTTTGTTTGCCTCCTTGCTGTGAAGCTCTAAAGTCTCCCTCCTTCCTCCCAAAGCAGCCACACCTCACCCACACACACCTTCAGTCCCTCTGAGCTGCCACTCTCTGTCTCCTCTTCTGCGCATGTCATGGTGACCCTTTACCTCCTGAATCACAGGAATCGAGTGTTGCCATGCCGTTGCTAAGGACGGCCACATTTTACGGCAGAAAGTCAAAAAAAATGTAACACTACCGCCCATTTGATATCGCTCGCGGTAACGCCCATTTGCAAAAATGTAAACTAGGTGTTTTGAGAATGGGCAAGAAGCCGGCGATCTGAAAACCCTTTTTTCCCGCCCATGCCGGAAATAACACCCATTTTTGGGCGATAAGCACAAAAGTGGAGGTTCTAGCCCAGTCTCAGAATAAGGGGCTGCCCATTTAAAACTGAGATGAGGAGGAATTTCTTCTCTCAGAGTGTTGTAAATCTGTGGAATTCTCTACCCCAGAGAGCTGTGGAGGCTGGGTCATTGAATATATTTAAGGCGGAGATAGACAGATCGTTGAACGATAAGGGAATAAAGGGTTATGGGGAGCAGGTGGGGAAGTGGAGCTGAGTCCATGATCAGATCAGCCATGATCTTATTGAATGACGGAGCAGGCTCGAGGGGCCAAATGGCCGACTCCTGCTCCTATTTCTTATGTTCTTATGTATTACATGCCTAATATAATGTGCATCTCTGCATATTCTTTGAAATACAGCACAGCGCTACCCCTTTATAGCGCCCACCACATATAGCCGGCAAATTACGTTCACACGAGCACACCCATTATGAGTGGTGAGGACTCCAATGTGTAGCTTGGCCTAGGAATTTCCTTGGGCCTGCTCCCTCTTTGTCGCCACAGTTTACCACATGCCCGGGGTTTAGGCCACACTTCTGGGCGAAGTTACGCTGGGGGAGCGGGAGCAGCTCCAAGAAAATTCTCAGTCTCAGAGTTGGTGATCTTTATTTGTGTCTCGAAAAAGGCAACAGAAACTTGAAATGTCCTCCTGGTGACTTCAACTTTGAGTGTGTCAGCTGTGGCTCACTGAGTAGCCTTCTTGATGCTAGGGTAGAAGGTTGTGGGTTCAAGTCCCAGGACAGAGACGAAGGTGTAATCTAGGCTGACGCTCCCTCGTGTCGGAGGTGCCGTCTTGCGGATGAGATGTTAAACCGAAGCCCCGTCTGCCCTCTCAGATGGACGTAAATGATCCCGCGGCACTATTTTGAAGAAGAACAATGGACTACAACTGGTGACTACACTTTTAAGGTTTTTCATTGCCTGTTGGGATAGGGGGAATTGTCCTTTGAGGAAAGATTGAGTAGACTAGGCCTATATTTTCTCTAGAGTTTCGAAGAATGAGGGGTGATCTCATTGAAACATACACAATTCTTCCAGGGTTTGACAGGGTAGATGCAGGGAGGATGTTTCCTCTTTCTGAGGTGTCTCGAGCCAGGGTTCACAGTCTCAGAATAAGTGGTCGGCCATTTAGGACTGAGATGAGAAGAAATTTCTTCTCTCGGAGAGTGGTGAATCTTTGGAATTCTCTATCACAGAGGGCTATGGAGGCTCAGTCTTTGAGTATATTCAAGACAGAGATCGATAGATTTTTGGATATTAAAGGAATCAAGGGATATGCGGTTAGTGCGGGGAGGTGGAGTTGAGGTGGAAGATCGGCCATGATCTCATTGAATGGCGGAGCAGGCTCAAGGGGCTGAATGGCCAACTCCTGCTCCTAATCCTTGTGTTCTAAGCGCTCTGGGATGTCGTGAAAGGTACCGCGTAAATGCAAGTTTTTTTCTTTCATTTGAGATAAGTGCCACACAATTCTACAGGAGGGAAGGGAAATATTTGTAATTCAGGGCAGATTGCTAAAAGGATGTAAATTCAGCGAAATCAAATTAAAAATATCTAATTTACCATAAAATGACATTCTTTGATCGGGCGTTCTGCCCTGTAAAATGGGAAACGATGCACTGGTGTCCTGCGCTTAGATCCTGTGCGTGTTTATACAGATCACAGTGAAGCAAGAATAATCAGCGGTGTGAAAATAATAAGGGCGAATGGAGCAGCGGGAGATGAAAGGCACAGGTCATCTATCCTAAAATGGTTGCTTGTAGATTCCCTTCCTCGTAATCGGTGAATCTCCAGAACTTGATGCACTGCAGTAAGCAGATTAACCTACGCGCTGTACTCAGCAACTGCTTATCGTGTGAAGCTCAAGAGAGAGGTGGCTTTTCCTTAGCCTGGCACCCATAACAACCGCAAAACGCTGGCTCCAGACCTGTACCGGCAGCGCGTTGCATAAGAAATGCCAGTCGCAATATGGTAACGGCAAGGTTGCAGTAACATAGGAACGGGGGTAGGCCATTGGGCTCCTCGAGCCTGTTCTGCCATTCAGTTTGTTCACGGCTGATCTGCGACCTAACTCCATATACACATCTTTGGCCCCACATCCCTTAAAGCTTTTGTTTAACAAAAAACTATTAATATCTCATTTAAAATTAAACAATTGATCCAGCATCGATTGCCGTTTGTGGTAGAGAGTTCCAGTCTTCTTTGCGTGTAGAGATGTTTCCTAATTTCACTCCTGAAAGGTCTGGCTCTAATTGTCAGACTGTGCTCCCTAGTCCTAGAATCCCCAACCCTATCATCATCACAGGCAGTCCCTCGGAATCGAGGAAGACTTGATTCCACTCTTAAAATGAGTCCTTAGGTGGCTGAACAGTCCAATATGAGAACCGCAGTCCCTGTCACAGGTGGGACAGATAGTCGTTAAGGGAAAGGGTGGGTGGGACTGGTTTGCCGCACGCTCTTTCCGCTGCCTGCGCTTGATTTCTGCATGCTCTCGACGATGAGACTCGAGGTGCTCAGCGCCCTCCCGGATGCACTTCCTCCATTTAGGGCGGTCTTTGGCCAGGGACTCCCAAGTGTCAGTGAGAATGTTGCACTTTTTCAGGGAGGCTTTGAGGGTGTCCTTGTAACGTTTCCTCTGCCCACCTTCGGCTCGTTTGCCGTGAAGAAGTTCCGAGTAGAGCGCTTGCTTTGGGAGTCTCGTGTCTGGCATGCGAACTATGTGGCCTGCCCAGCGGAGCTGATCGAGTGTGGTCAGTGCTTCAATGCTGGGGATGTTAGCCTGGTCAAGGACGCTAACGTCCTTGGGAGGACAGACGATCTACCCTAACTGTTCCCCATAATATTGTGAAAACTTTGATTGGATCACCCCGTAACTATTTAAATTCTAGGGAATACAAGTTAATTTGTGTAGTCTCTCCTCATAATTTAAACTTTGAAGTCCGGATTGAAGTTCCTCCGTTGATGGGGCAGTTTGGAGCTATACACATACTCAATTAGTGTGCATGAATACACATTTCCACCATTTGGTTGTTTGGCTGCACATGAATCTGAATTTCAATGAATGTGGTGAACAAGCGTGAAGGTAGTTCTACAACAGCCATCTTGTGAGTAGAATGTGCTTTGTGTATTTGAGCTAACATTTCCAACGATCACCAGAATCTTCATCCTGTATTCCACCTGAAATATTTGGTGTTGTCATCGAGTGAAGGAAAGAGAGAATATATATTTTTGAAGAAGTTCCAGGTCCTCACCTTGACAGGCACATTGGGGTCAATTTTCAACTCTCGCGACAGGCGTACGTATTGGGATTTGGACCCTACGCTTAATTAGCAGGCTGAGGGTTTTACAGACGACCATTGGTGAGTTCCCATAAGTCGGGTGTTCCTGGGCGCATTAAAGGTCACAACTCATCCCAGATTTTAATGCACACGCACTTCCTAAGCGCACTTCTTATTTGTGCAGGATAATAGAGGCTCTTAAAGAAATAAGGGGAGAATTTCCGTCGGTTTTTCTCCTGATCTCCTGCCATAACTTGCGCGGAACCCCACTGTAACCACCCATTTTGAGCTGAAGGTCAGGAGGACCACCCCTGCCCCCACCCCATCCCCTGTCCCCACCCCTTGCCCTGCCCCCCACCACCTCCCCTGCCCCCCACCCATTTCCCTGCCCCCACCACTTCCCGTGCCTCCAGCCCATCCCCTGCCCCCCCACCCCTTCCTCTTCCCCAGCCCCCTGTCCCCACCCCTACCCCTGTCCCCACCCCTTCCTGTGCCCCCACCCCTTCCCCTGCCCCCCCACCCTTTCCCATGCCCCCCACCCCCACCCCTTCCCCCCTCCTGTCCCCACCCCTCCCCCTGCTCCCCACCCCTTCCCCTGCCCCCACCCCTTCCCCTACCCCCCCACCCCTCCCCTACCCCGCCACCCCTCCCCCTGTCTCCCCACCCCTGCCCCTGCCCACGCCCCTTCCCCCCTCCCCCTGCCCCCCACCCCTTCCCCCTGCCCCCCACCCCTTCCCCCATCCCTTCCCCTGCCCCCCGCCCCTACCCCCTACCCCCACCCCTGCCCCCCACCCCTCCCCCTGCCCCCCACCCTTCCCCCTGCCCCCACTCCCCCTCAACCTGCCAGGGGAATTCCAGGCAACAATCTTTTGCGCTGGGTTTAGGGTTTGCCGCTAGTCTGATTTTAGACATGGGACCTCTGGAAATTTTGAACATGTAAACCGTACACTAAAAGGGAAAAGGTGTAATGTAGTTGCTTCATGGGTTCTTTGCTTAAGAATTCATGGTACGAACTAGTGGGTTTATTAGCAAAAGTTTAACAATCACACTACACATTACCAGTTCATCCACCAGGCTCACAACCACCTGCCTCATCGTGGATCCCCGAATCCAACTGGCTGGGGTTTTATTGAGTCTTGTGAATATCATGTGACTGGCTAAGCCACTCACAGCTCAACAAACGTGTGAGCATGCTCACAGGTGCATACATTACAAAAGCTGTGAAGCGATATGGGCCAAAGGCAGCTTTGTGGAGTTAGGTCGCAGATCAGCCACAATCTCATTGAATGGCGGAACAGGCGCGAGGGGCTCAATGGCCCCTCCTATGTTCCTATTTATTAGTGACCAGCTTATATTTATGGCTCTTAGTGCTGAATTCTCCCCACAACATCTCTACGCCGACCTATCAAACCCCCTTCATAATTTTAAATACCTCTATCAGGTCACACCGCCCCACCGCCCCCCCCAACCCCAATCTTCTCTTGTCTTGCGGAAGAGGCCCTAGCCTGCTCAGCCTTTCCGGAGAGTTCTAAACCTCTCAGTTCATCATTCTTGCCAATTTTTTCTCTTTGCACTTTTTTCCCAGTGATCTGAGGACTGACAGCTCACTCAGAAGCGCTATGTTTGCTGATCTCCTTTCAGCTTAGTGCCGTGGAAGTGAGAGAGATGTATGGAACAATTGCATGTCACGAAGCCGTGTTATTATAACAGTGTCATAAACACTCTTTTACTGCAAGACAATAAATGTCACGGGGTTTGACAAATATTCTCAGCATGACTGCGACCAATCCAGGAAGACATTCAGCAGCAACTCATGGCTCTTCTCCCGGGATATTAAAGCAATAACTCTCTCCAGGCAGCTGGGAGTCTGGGAGGTTGGAAATGGAGAGGGCTCTGGTTCGGTGCAATGTAGGATTCCTCGACACGTCAACCTTACAATTATCTGACAATGTGTGAGTGGTCTCGTTAAGGTGCGGAACTAAAGTGAGCCCCAGTGATGTGGAGATGAAGCAGGGTTTTAGTGTGCACGTGGGCACGTAATTATTTTTATGCGTTCTTGAAACGTGCTTTTATTGCATTGCAATTTTGTGACACTTTAATGAGGGATGGCAATAAGGACAATCTCTTGGACCACTCTTCAATAGATCCAGAGTATTGCACCAAAGCATTATTCAGGTATCTTCGGGCTGAGCAACATCAAAGGTAGCACCAATTTAAAGACTTCCGTGGCACTGCGCTTTCTGACAATACAAGGCACACGGATTTTCAGCTTATCTTCTCCAGACCGTTGGAAAAAGTGTGCGATTCCACAATGCCTAAATGCATCTCAGCGATCTGGAGTGTTGTCGTTTTTGGCACCCCTCACACGGAGAATATTAAAAACATAAAACATAAATGTAAGGCATGTGTTAAATCTCACATCACCATGTTACACCCTGTTTGCTGACACTCCCATTCGCTTCATGTGTGTATGTCTGCGCTTGTCTGTGTGTGTGTCTGTTTTTCTATGTGTGTGTGTGTGTGTGTTTGTGTATGTGTGTGTGTCCGTGTGTTTGTGTCTGTGTTCCTGTGTGTGTTTGTGTTTCTATGTGTGTGTGTGTGTGTGTGTTTGTGTATGTGTATGCCTGTGTGTTTGTGTCTGTGTCTCTGTGTGTGTGTGTGTTTATGTGTGTGTGTGTCTGTATTTCTGTGTCTGTGTGTTTGTGTATGTGTGTGTGCCTGTGTGTTTGTGTCTATGTTCCTATGTGTGTTTGTGTGTGTCTGTGTTTCTATGTGTATGTGTGTGTGTGTGTGTTTGTGTATGTGTATGCCTGTGTGTTTGTGTCTGTGTCTCTATGTGTGTGTGTGTGTTTATGTGTGTGTGTGTCTGTATTTCTGTGTCTGTGTGTTTGTGTATGTGTGTGTGCCTGTGTGTTTGTGTCTGTGTTTGTGTGTGTGTGTGTCTGTGTTTCTGTGTCTGTGTGTTTGTTTGTGTATGTGTGTGTGCCTGTGTGTTTAGAAACATAGAGAATGGCAGGAGTAGGCCATTCGGCCCTTCTAGCCTGCACCGCCATTCAATGAGTTCATGGCTGAACATGCAACTTCAGTACCCCATTCCTGCTTTCTCACCATACCCCTTGATCCCTCTAGTAGTAAGGACTTAATCTAACTCCTTTTTGAATATATTTAGTGAATTGGCCTCAACAACTTTCTGTGGTAGAGAATTCCACAGGTTCACCACTCTCTGGGTGAAGAAATTCCTCCTCATCTTGGTCCTAAATGGCTTACCCCTTATCCTTAGACTGTGTCCCCTGGTTCTGGACTTCCCCAACATTGGGAACATTCTTCCTGCATCTAACCTGTCTAACCCCATCAGAATTTTAAACGTTTCTATGAGGTCCCCTCTCATTCTTCTGAACTCCAGTGAATACAAGCCCAGTTGATCCAGTCTTTCTTGATAGGTCAGTCCCGCCATCCCGGGAATCAGTCTGGTGAACCTTCGCTGCACTCCCTCAATAGCAAGAATGTCCTTCCTCAGGTTAGGCGACCAAAACTGTACACAATACTCCAGGTGTGGCCTCACCAATGCCCTGTACAACTGTAGCAACACCTCCCTGCCCCTGAACTCAAATCCCCTCGCTATGAAGGCCAACATGCCATTTGCTTTCTTAACCGCCTGCTGTACCTGCATGCCAACCTTCAATGACTGATGTACCATGACACCCAGGTCTCGTTGCACCTCCCCTTTTCCTAATCTGTCACCATTCAGATAATAGTCTGTCTGTCTGTTTTTACCACCAAAGTGGATAACCTCACATTTATCCACATTATACTTCATCTGCCATGCATTTGCCCACTCACCTAATCTATCCAAGTCGCTCTGCAGCCTCATAGCATCCTCCTCGCAGCTCACACTGCCACCCAACTTAGTGTCATCCACAGATTTGGAGATACTACATTTAATCCCCTCGTCTAAATCATTAATGTATGTATGTGTCTTTTGTGTGCGTGTGTTTGTTTGTATATATCTGTGTTTTTGAGTGTGTATGTTTGTGTGTGTATCTGTGTATGGTTGGTGTATGTTTGTGTATCATGGTCTACAGGGTTGTAGTGATACCCGCCCTCCTGTATGACTCAGAGATGTGGAACATATACAGTAGTCACCTCAAATCGCTGGAGAAATAACATTTCCGCAAGATCCTGCAAATCCCCTGGGAGGACAGACAGATCAACGTTAGCGTTCTCGACCAGGCCAACAACCGCAGCATCGAAGCACTGACCACACTCGACCAGCTCTGTTGGGCGGGCCGCATTGTTTGCATGCCTGACACGAGACTCCCAAAGCAAGCGCTCTACTCGGAACTTCTACCCGGCAAGCGAGCCCAAGGTGGGCAGAGCAAACATTTCAAGGACACCCTCAAAGCCTCCCTGATAAAGTGCAACATCCCCACCGACTCCTGGGAATCCCTGGCCAAAGACCGCCCTAAGTGGAGGAGGAGCATCCGGGGGGGGCGCTGAGCACCTCGAGTCTCGTCACCGAGAGCATGCAGCGCAGGCAGCGGAAGGAGCGTGCAGCAAACCAGACTCCCCACCCACCCTTTCCTCCAACCACTGTCTGTCCCACCTGTGACAGAGACTGTAATTCCCGTATTGGACTGTTCAGTCACCTGGGAACTCGCATTTGGAGTGGAAGCAAGTCTTCCTCGATTTCGAGGGACTGCCGATGATGATGATGATATTTGTGTGTGTGTGTGTGTGTGCGTGGGGGGGGTCCCTGGAACATCGTAGGCTGCCCTGACCTGTGTGAGAATACCACCGCAGGTCGGGGCTATAAATAGCGCTGGAGCACCGGGCCCTGGAACATCGTGGGCGAAGGTGCGGCGAGAGTACGATGCCCAGAAGAGCCGAGGGCCCAGGGGCAGCACGGGCCAGCCCACACTGCGATATGTGTGCTCACTAGGTCCGTGCAGCAGAGCAGGTCTCCAGTCGACCTGGTTAACCCTCGCCACTGGATGAAGGCCTAGCTCTGTCGAGCCGGTGTGGTGGTTGATGTGCAACGGTCACCACACGTTAAAAAAATCCACCCACAGGCATCTTCCACCCCCTCAACTGGAGTTCAGGACTGGAACATCGAGTCCTTCATTGAAACATCTGTGAACTCTCGTGGAAGCAAGTCATCCTCGTTCGAGGGACCGCCTATGATGATGTTTGTGTGTGTGTGTGTGTGTGTGTGTGAATGTGTGTGTGTGTGTGTGTGTGTGTATATTTGAGTGTGCGCGGGTATTTTTGTGTGTGTATGTGTTTGTCTGAAAAGCGTTTTGGGACGTCATGAGGTCATGAAAGGCGCTATATAAATTCAAGTATTTCTATTGACATAGACTCCATATTCAAAACGTAGGCTGTTCAAAAATGCTTCATATCTAATTCAAATATACTCAAAATTCTAGTGACAAGTTTAGAAGCAAGGGATTAGGAAAGATAAGGTTAGAATTACATAGAATGTGCAGCAGAGAAATAGGCCATTCTGCCCAAATGGTCTACACCGGCGTTTATGCTCCACACGAGCCTCCTCCCATCTAACCCGATCAACATAATCTTTTATTCCTTACTCCCTCAAGTGCTTATCGAGCGTCCTTTTCAGATTGGATTAGGTGCCTAAGGCAGGGGCTGGAAATAAGTCGGAGCAAGTCAGCCCAGGAACACCTCGGCACTGGTTGGCAGTCGAAGGGTTAAATCTCGGGTTGAGTTCACTTGCGAACGATGTTCATTTTCCTGCCTCGTCACATGTACGTTTGTGGGGGAGGGCAGGCCGGGGCGCCTATAATAGATATTTATCTAAATGGTCTGTAAAACCTGGATGTTTTCGAATTGGAAGAAAAGTTTCAGATGTAAATTGAATCTCGATAAGGGGAAAATGTAGCTCAGAAAGTGCTTCAGTGCATTTCAGGCATAAATCTTTAACTGTGGCGAAATGGAGTGGCGCTGGCAGGTTTATGAATTGCATTTACTCCACCTATTACTGATAAAGAATATTGCCCTGTCTAACACTGCTCAGTAAGGTGAGATGCAGGCAATTGACAGCGATGGTTCTTCTGAGTTAGTGGAAGGTGCTGAGCGGAGATAAAGTGGGATCCTTCATACAGCAAATGAACAACAAGCCAGTAAAATTACCCACAGCCCTGATCTTACACGGCAGCCCGCAGAAGGATGGTCATGCCTGCCGCAGGCTTATTTTCTGTTCCCGCAGTTTCTGTGAGGCAGACTGTCCAGGGCTTGATGGTGCGTTTGCACAATGGAAGCGACTCTTGGGAAAAGAAAAGTAAAGGCCATGCATTTATATGGCGCCTTTCACGGCCTCGGGACGTCCCCCAAAGCGCCTCACAGCCAAATGAGGTACTTTTTGAAGTGTAGTCACTCTTTGTAATGTAAGGGAAACGCGGCGGCCAATTTGCCGCACAGCAAGCTCCCACAAACAGCGACGAGAGAACTGACCAGATAAACCTGTATTTTTTGGTGAAATATAAACTCGAAACACTCAGTCAGGCAGCATCTGTGGGGAGAGAAACTGAGACAGCGTTTCAGGTCGATGGTCCTTTCGTCATTGAGTGATGTTGGTTGAGGGATAAATATTGGCCCCAGGACACCAAGGGGGGAGAAACCACTCCTGCTCTTCTTCGGAATCGAGCCCTGAGAGGGCAGACGGGGCAACCAATTGGACTTTGTTTTGTTTGGTTAATGTATCTTTTGAGGTGGCCCATTGCCCATCGAGCAGCGCGCCCGTATTTCAGCGCGTTGTTCCCGAGAGCGAGTTCCTGATCTCAGTCGGGCAGTCCCACGGCAGGGGGGGAGGGTGGGGCGGAGGGTAAGGTGGTTGATAGCTGTGAATGTTGGGGGGGTGCAAGTGTCCTCTTACCCCAATCGCGGTGCACCGTCTCAGACTGGTGCTGGTACCATGTCACGCCTTCTAAAAGGAAAACCTTGCATTTATATAGCTCCTTTCACGACCACCGGATGTCTCAAAGCACTTTACAGCCAATGAAGTACTCTTGGCGTGTAGTCACCGTTGTAATGTAGAAAACGCGGCAGCCAATTTGCGCACAGCAAGATCCCACAAACAGCAATGTGATCATGACCAGTTAATATGTTTTTGTTATGTTGATTGAGGGATGAATATTGGCCGGGACACCGGGGATAACTCCCCTGCTCTTCTTTGAAATAGTGCCGCATGATCTTTTACATCCACCTGAGAGGGCAGACAGGACCTCAGTTTAACATCTCATCCGAAAGACGGCACCTCCGACAGTGCAGCGGGGTGGGGGTGGGACTGTGGGGGTGGGAGGGAGGGGGTGAAATCTTTCTCAGAAAGGGTGGGCAGGAACATAAGTGTAGTCTATGCTTCTAAACATTAGTAAAACAAAGGTCCTACATCAGCCTGTCCTCGCCGCACAGCACTGCCCCCCAAACACCAAGATCCATGGTGTGACCCTGGACAACGTGAACCACTTCCCCTATCTCGGGAGCCTCCTATCAACAAGAGCAGGCATTGATAATGAGATCCAACATCGCCTCCAGTGCACCAGTGCAGCCTTCGGCCACCTGAGGAAGAGAGTGTTTGAAGATCAGTCCCTCAAAACTGTCACCAAGCTCATGGTCTACAGGGCTCCTCCTGTATGGCTCAGAGACGTGGACCATGTACAGTAGACACCTCAAGTCGCTGGCGAAATACCAATAGCGATGTCTCCGCAAGATCGTGCAAATCCCCTGGCAGGACAGACGCACCAACATTAGCGTCCTCGTCCAGGCCAACATCCCCAGCATTGAAGCACTGACCACACTTGATCACCTTCGCTGGGCAGGCCACATAGTTCACATGCCAGACACGAGATTCCCAAAGCAAGCGCTCTACTCGGAACTCGTCCATGGCAAACGAGCCAATGTCGGGCAGAGGAAACGTTACAAGGGAACCCTCAAAGCCTCCCTGATAAAGTCCGACATCCCCACTGACACCTGGGAGTCCCTGGTCATAGACTGCCCTAAATGGAGGAAGTGCATTCGGGCGGCCGCTGAGTTCCTCGAGTATCGTCGCCGAGAGCATACAGAAATCAAGCGCAGGCAGCGGAAAGAGCGTGTGGCAAACCAGTCCCATCCACCCTTTCCCTCAACGACTATCTGTCCCATCTGTGACAGGGACTGTGGTTCTCGTATTGGACTGTGCAGCCACCAAAGAACTCATGTTAAGAGTGGAAGCAAGTCTTCCTCGATCCCGAGGGACTGTCTATGATGATAATGCTTCTACATGTAGAATCAGATACCCGGACTTCAAGGGTTACGTTACGAGCAGAGATTGCACAAATCAGGGTCGTACTCCCGAGAATTTAGAAGGTTAAGGGGTGATCTGATCGAAGTTTTCAGGATATTAAGGAGAACTGATAGAGTAGATAGACAGAAACTATTAATGCAGGTTGAGGATTCCAGGACAAAGGGCAAGCCTGAAAATTAGAGCCCAACATTTCAGCAATGAAATTAGGAAACACTTCTACACACAAAGGATGGTAGAAGTTTGGAACTCTCTTCTGCAATTGATGCTCGGTCAGTTGTTAATTTTAAATTGGAGATTGATAGCTTTTTGTTAACTAAAGGTATTAAGGGATATGGAGATAGGTCGCAGATCAGCCATGATCTCATTGAATGACGGAGCAGGCTCAAGGGGCTGAATGGCCTCCTCCTGCTCCTATGTTTCTCGAGTTCATGAGATGCGTATGTACATGTTGGCGTGGGGATGGATCCCCTGTTGTGATCCGTGGAAAGTGCTTCTTGTTCAATGCCTTGCTCCAGTTGAGATGTGGCTGAGCTGAATTCCCCAGAGTGAATATTGCACCGATATCAGTGATGAACATGTTAATGCATCAGTGTAAACACTCATCTCAAGCGATAACAGGAAGTTCAACTCTCGGCTTAAAAGCATTCATCATTCATACCACATCGTGCGATTTCGGACCATTTACCCTTCAGATTCCATTCTATTCAAATAAAACCTCACCTGACATTTTACTCCTCTAATCAAATGAAGTTAGCCCAGAACATCGCTATTTCCAGTATTGCTTTGTACAATTTAATGTTTGTATTCCACATGCTCAGTTTCTCACAGGAGGAATGGTAGAGGGGAAAAAAGGGACTTGCATTTATATAGCGCCTTTCACAATCTCAGGACGCCCCAAAGCACTTTACAGCCAATGAAACACTTTTGAAGTGTGGTCACCGTTGTCATATAGGAGACACAGCAGCTAATTTGAGCACAACAAGCTCCCACAAAGAGCACAATGAGACAATGACCAGATAATCTGATTGAGGGATAAATATTGACCAGGACACCAGGGATAACTCCCCTGCTCCTCTTCGAAATAGTGCCACGGGATCTTTTACGTCCACTTGGGAGAGCAGATGGCGCCTCGGTTTAACGTCTCATCCAAAAGACGCACCTCCGACAGTGCAGCGCTCCAAACTGGTAGCAATACGGTGGAGGAGGATTTCCTGGAGTGTATAAGGGATGGCTTTCTGGACCAATATGTCGAGGAACTAACTAGAGAGCTGGCCATCCTAGACTGGGTGTGGTGTAATGAGAGAGGATTAATTAGCAATCTGGTCGTGCGAGGCCCCTTGGGGAAGAGTGACCATAATATGGTAGAATTCTTCATTCAGGTGGAGAGTGAAACAGTTAAATCTGAGACTCGGGTCCTGAACTTAAAGAAAGGTAACTTCAATAGTATGAGACATGAATTAGCTAGGATAAACTGACAAACGATACTTAAAGGGTTGATGGTGGATAGACAATGGCAGACATTTAAAGATCACATGGATAAACTTCAACAATTGTACATCCCTTGCTGGCGTAAAAATAAAACAGGGAAGCTGGCTCAACCGTGGCTAACAAGGGAAATTAGGGAAACTGTTAAATCCAAGGAAGAGGCATATAAATTGGCCAGAAAAAGCAGCAAACCTGAGGACTGGGAGAAATTTAGAATTCAGCAGAGGAGGACAAAGGGTTTAATTAGGAGGGCGAACATAGAGTATGAGAGTAAGCTTGCAAGGAACATAAAAACTGACTGCAAAAGCTTCTATAGATAGGTGAAGAGAAAAAGATTAGTGAAGACAAATGTAGGTCCTTTGCAGTCAGAATCAGGGGAATTTATAATGGGGAAAAAAGAAATGGCAGACGAATTGAACAAATACTTTGGTTCTGTCTTCATGAAGAAAGACACAAATAACCTTCCGGAAATACTAGGGGACCCAGGGTCTCGCGAGAAAGAGGAACTGAAGGAAATTCTTATTAGACAGGAAATTGTGTTAGGGAAATTGATGGGATTGAAGGCCGATAAATCCCTAGGGCCTGATAGTCTGCATCCCAGAGTACTTAAGTAAGTGGCCCTAGAAATAGTGGATGCATTGGTGGTCATTTTCCTACATTCTATAGACTCTGGATCAGTTCCACTATGGATTGGAGGGTAGCTAATGTAACCACACTTTTTAAAAAATGAGGGCGAGAGAAAACAGGGAATTATAGACCGATTAGCCTGACATCGGTAGTGGAGAAAATGTTGGAATCAATTCCTAAAGATGTAATAGCAGCGCATTTGGAAAGCAGTGACAGGATCGGTCCAAGTTAGCATGGATTTATGAAAGGGAAATCATGCTTGACAAATCTTCTCGAACTTTTTGAGGATGTAACTAGTAGAGTGGACACAGGAGAACCAGTGGATGTGGTGTTTTTGGATTTTCAAAAGGCTTTTGACAAGGTCCCACACAAGAGATTAGTGTGCAAAATTAAAGCATATGGTATTGGGGGTAATGTATTGACACAATTAGAGAACTGGTTGTCAGACAGGAAGCAAAGAGTAGGAATAAACGGGTCCTTTTCAGAATGGCAGGCAGTGACTAGTGGGATACCGCAAGGTTCAGTGCTGGGACCCCAGCTATTTACAATATACAGTAATGATTTAGACAAAGGAATTGAATGTAATATCTCCAAGTTTACAGATGACACTAAGCTGGGTGGCAGTGTGAGCTGTGAGGAGGATGCTAAGAGACTGCAGGGTGATTTGGACAGGTTAGGTGAGTGGGCAAATGCATGGCAGATGCAGCATAATGTAGATAGATGTGAGGTTATCCACTTTGGTGGCAAAAACAGGAAGGCAGAATATTATCTGAATGGTGACAGATTAGTAAAAGGGGAGGTGCAACGAGACCTGGGTGTCATGGTACATCAGTCATTGAAAGTGGGCATGCAGGTACAGCAGGTGGCGAAGAAGGCAAATGGCATGTTGGCCTTCATAGCAAGAGGATTTTCTGGAAATTCTGGGATATTGGCCCAGCAAAGAAGGGTGAAGACCTGCTAGCACTGGGCAAGTTATAACGGAAGGCAACTAAACTGACATTTTGGAGTAGACACGCCTGAGGTGCAAAGAGAGGCAACAGAAACTGCAAGTGTTTAACATTGGAGCAAAGCAGGCTCAGGGGATAAGCTTACTGAGATATTCTAGATTCTCAAGGTCCCGATGGACAGCAAAGGCCTCCTTTGGTCGCGCTCTGTTTCCAATATCCTGCAAGGATTTGTCTGCACTGTAGTTGGTGAGCTTTGGCAAAAGAGGAAGTCTTCGTGTTCAAGATAGCTCTTGCTCCCTTTCAAATTACATCACCGCAGGCACCTCAATGGACACCCAATAGGGGTCCTTGGCTGAAGCAGGGCAGTCTAAAATAACTCCTGATTTCAGTCATCATTTATATTCCTGTCACGACAGGGCAGCTGGAGAGAAGAGCCAACCCCTGCAGCAAACAGGCTATTATCCTTGTGATTCTTTCAAATGCAGATTGAGACAGTTATATGGCTCGTGGCAATTACTCCTGCGTCCCTATCAGTGCCAGTCTTTGAGACATGTTCGTGTTCACTATTGCTGAAAAGCTCCTTTCTGTCAGAGACACTGTCTTGAAGAAAGAAATAGAACAGACGTGAATTTATATAATGCCCTTCACATCCGCATTGTGCCCCAATGTGCCCCAAAGCCTTTGCCGCCGAAGAATTGCTTTTGAACTCTTGTTGCGGAGACAAGCACAAAGTCAATTTGTGCACAGCAAGGTGCCAGGAACAGCAAATGAGATGAATGGTCAGTTAATCTGTTTAGAAACATAGAAACCTAGAAATTTACAGCGCAGAAGGAGGCCATTTCGGCCCATTGTGTCTACGCCGGCCGACAAAGAGCCGCACGGCCCTCGGTCAGCAGCCCTGAAGGTTACATATAAACCTATGAACAATGACAGAAAGGTAAAGAGCACCCAGCCCAACCAGTCCGCCTCACCGAACTACGACACCCTTTGCACCGAAACATTCTACACTCCACCCCAACCAAAGCCATGTGATCTCCTGGGAGAGGCAAAAACCAGATAAAAACCCAGGCCAATTTAGGGAGAAAAAATCTGGGGAAATTCATCTCCGACCCATCCAGGCGATCGACACTAGGCCAGGAGATCACCCTGGACGTATTCGATTCCCTGCAGTACTTACCATTGTATCTGTGCAGTCCAACAATAAGTCATCCAGTCTAATCCCAATTACCAGCTCTAGGTCCGTAATCGTACCATGACATTCGTTCACAAATTAATAACTGACAAGATACAAAGAGCATGTGGATGAGACGTTAAACCGAGGCCGGGTCTGCTCTCTCAGGTGGATGTAAAAGATCCCATGGCACTATTTTGAAGAAGAGCAGGGGAGTTATCCCTGGTGTCCTGGGTCCAATATTTATCCCTCAACCAACATCACTAAAAAAAAACAACATTATCTGGCCATTATCACGTTGCTGTTTGTGGGAGCTTGCTGTGCACACATTGACTGCAGCGTTTCCCACACTTCAAAACAAGTACTTCAGTGGCTGTCAAGCGCTTTGGGGCATCCTGACGTCGTGAACATAAGAACATAAGAAATAGGAGCAGGAGTAGGCCATACGGCCCCTCGAGCCTGCTCCGCCATTCAACAAGATCATGGCTGATCTGATCATGGACTCAGCTCCACTTCCCCGCCCGCTCCCCGTAACCCTTTATTCCCTTGTCATTCAAACAACTGTCTATCTCCACCTTAAATAGATTCAATGACCCATCCCAGCCTCCACAGCTCTCTGGGGCAGAGAATTCCACAGATTTACAACACTCTGAGAGAATAAATTCCTCCTCATTTCCGTTTTAAATGGGCGGCCCCTTATTCTGAAGTGCCGTATCAATCCAAGTCTTTCTTTCCTTCTCCTTTATTTCGAGCGGGATGGACCCCTGCACTAAGATGGTGGACAGACAGTGCAGCCTCACGTGAACGCGGTAAGCGTGCAAACCCCCCCACCCCCCCCCCCCCCCCCTCCATTACCGGCAGCTTGGGTTCCCAGACCTCCGAGGGTTAATGCGAGATTCATTAAAGGTCGAGTCAACAACTGGTTGTCCCTGTTTTTTTTCCCGCTACTGTCGGCAGACACTTCCGGCTCCGTTCCTGTTGAAAAGAATGTAATTTGAAGAAAAAATTGTGAAGAATTCTTAAGCTAATTTACATTTTAATGACACATTCAGCAGCCTGATGATCCACGTTGCTGTACTGAAAGGGAAATCTGCGGAGGGGAGTATCTGCGGGCACATCTCGAGCTGCCCCAGATGCTGTCAGACATTGTGAAGCAAGAATGGCGAGAACAAGGAAAGTTGCCATCTGAAATATCTGTACCGTTTCAGCAACATATAAATTCACCAGTTAATTAAAAAAAAAAGCAATGTTTAGCACTTGGGTGGTTTAATTATTTTCTTATCAATCTTGCACTGCTGTATTCAAATTCCAGTGTAAGATAATCATTCTTTAGTCAGGTACAAGCTCGCTGCTGTGCCACCGCCTGCTCCAGGAATGTACGGCTTGGGATAGACAAGGGAAGGGGCTCACTGCTGAGAGAGCCTTCCTTATGGTCCCACCAGTTCCCTTGTGGTGTCTTCTCGGGTCGCTGTGTCCCTTGAGCTTGGCGGGAGTGCAGCGTAGATTTAGCAGAATGACACCCGCACTCCAGGGGTTAAAAGACGAGGAGAGGTTACACAAACTAGGGGCGTACTCCCTAGAATTTGAAAGTTTAAGGGGTGATTCGATTCAAGTTTTCAGGATGTTAGGGGTGGATAGGTGAAACTGTTTCCGCTGGTTGGGGGAGACGAGAGGGGGGTGAAATTGGGCTCCTGTTTGCCCGTCGTTAGCGCCCCCTGGAGGGCAAATGTTTTTTTGCCTTGGGGGTGGCGGGGTGGGGGGGGGGGGGCTACCGGCTCCCGCGAAATTGCGCGGGAGTTGGCGGAGGCGCAAAACCGACAGCGCCAGCGCTCCGCTCCCGCCAGTAGCACCCCGGGCCGCTGCGTCGGCCATGATGATGTCATCGCCGCGCGCAAGCGACCTGTTTTCACCCCGCGGCGGAAATTGGGTAGCGCCCCGTGAGGCCACCGCGGGCGATGCCAGTGCCGGCCTCGCGGGTCGTGAGCCGGGCCGCACTCCGCTCGCGGGGCGGAGATCAAAGGGGGAGGTGCGCGCCGCCGCCGTTTGTTTCCTCCCGGCGGCACACTTACCGGTCCGGATCTTCCGCCGTTCATTTCGCGGGGTCCGTGCCGCGGCAGGGTAGCCCCGGCACTCCGCATCCCCGGCGGTGTAGAGGAGGCCCCTCGCAGCGTGCCCCTCCCCTTTAACTGGAGGGGAGGGGGGCCTCTGCTCTCGCCAGCGCTGGGCGGAGAGGCCTCGCAGCACCGCGACACTCGGGCGCTTACCGCCCCAGCCCCGCCCCTGAGAGGAAGTGGAGCGCTCGGCCTTGCTCTCCACTTCCTCTCGGGGACGGTAATTTCCTCTCGGGGCCGGTGAATTTCACGCCGGGCGCTCCCAGTGCAACGCCGAGGGAGTGCTGCGCTGTCGGAGGTGCCGTCTTTCAGATGTGATGTTCGCCGTCTGCCCCCGCAGGTGAACGCAAAAGATCGTACGCCACTAATTCAACGTGCCTGCAGGAATGCCTTGTGAAGGCGTTATACTACGTTAACGGAGCTATATAAAAACATGTTGTTGGTGTAAAAGAACCTAGAGTGTTCTGCAGTGAGAAATGGGTTGCACGCAGCGGCAGCTGAATAACGGCTTTTTTGTGTGTTTTAAATGGTATTTTACATTTGCAAGATTGCGACTGCAGTGACAGAGAATGGCACTGAGTTGTTGCTAAGGTCTCACAGGGACTGACTGGTAGATATAGCCTGAGAGTGGTGGTGCGAGAGTGGGTCAGTGCTGGCCAATGTCCGTGCTGCACTGATGGGTAGAATCATAGAAATTTACAGCACGGAAGGAGGCCATTTTGGCCCATCATGTCCGCGCTGGCCGACCAAGAGCTATCCAGCCTAATCCCACTTTCCAGCTCTCGGTCCGTAACCCTGTAGGTTATGACACTTCAAGTGCACATCCAAGTACTTTTTAAATGTGGTGAGGGTTTCTGCCTCTACCACCCTTTCAGACTGTGAGTTCCAGACCCTCACCACCCTCTGGGTGAAGAAATTTCCCCTCAAATCCCCTCTAAACCTTCTATCAATTACTTTAAATCTATGCCCCCTGGTTGTTGACCCCTCTGCTAAGGGGAACTTCCTATCCACTCTCTCCAGGCCCCTCATAATTTTATGCACCTCAATGAGGTCTCCCCTCAGCCTCCTCTGTTTCAAAGAAAACAGACCCAGCATCTCCAGTATGTCCTCATAGTCAAAATTCTCCAGTCCCGGCAACATCCTCGTAAATCTCCTCTGCACCCTTTCCAGTGCAATCATGTCCTTCCTGTAATGTGGTGACCAGAACTGCACGCAGTACTCCAGCTGTGGCCAAACCAGTGTTTTATACAGTTCAAATATAACCTCCCTGCTCTTGTATTCCATGCCTCGACTAATAAAGGCAAGTATTCCGTATGCCTTTTTTTAAATTTCAAAATATACTTTATTCATAAAAAAATTTATACAGTACATTCAAAGGCATTTCAGTGCATTTAGCTGCGGTCAGCAATCCCATACACTACATTTGGGTGCTGACGGCAGTTCCGTTCGATACATTTCCTTGCTTTCCAGTTCAAGTACAATTCGGTACAATGCGGGATACATTGTAGTACATTCAAACAAATTACATTTCATGTGTCACTTATACAGTACATATGCCTTCTTAACCACCTTATCTACCTGGCCTGCTACTTTCAGGGATCTGTGGACATGCACTCCCAGGTCCCTTTGTTCCTCCACGCTTCTCAGTGTCGTACCATTTAATGTGTATTCCCTTGCCTTGTTAGACCGCCCCAAATGCATTACCTCACACTTCTCCCGATTAAATTCCATTTGCCACTGTTCTGCCCACCTGACCAGTTGATTGATATCTTCCTGCAGTCCGCTTCTTCATTATCAACCACACAGCTGATTTTAGTATCATCTGAAAACTTCTTAGTCATACCCCCAACACTCAAGTCCAGCGCCTCATTTCATTGTGGGAAGTGATTGGCGGCTGCAAGGCCTCTTCAACGAGAAAAAAAAAACGGCATAAAATATTCTCTTCAAATCGAATCAGAGGGCGGCAGGTCCTCCGGATTGATGGCGGGTGTCAGACATGCCCACTACAACCTGTCCCGGTGCTGAGAAAAATGGCACCGTGCCATAGAGCGAGTGTGCGGCTCATGTCAGATCATAGCAGCTTTTAGTCAAATGTGCTGCAGAGGCTACCCTGGGCAAGTGTATCAGATGAAGAGTTTTGATCAAGTTGATTGAGAGAAACTTTTTCCACTGGCAGGAGAATCGGTAACCAGAGGACGCGGATATAAGATCATTGACAAAAGATTTTTTTTTTTTTAACGCAGCGAGTCTGGAACGCGCTGCCTGAAAGGGCGGTGGAAGCAGATTCAACAGACACTTGGATGTCAAGTAGGAGTTGCCAACTCTGGTCGGACATATTCCTGGAGGTTTCATCACGTGACCTCCTGCCTCCAAATCGCCACCCCCCCCCCACACACCCGCCATTGGTCGCCCTCCCCCTTCCCACGGCCAATCAGAATGCAAATAAACGCTTCGTTATCCAATGGGAAGGATTATTGACTGTCAGTCAAACAGCCTTTATTGCTCATCTCCAATAATTTTTATAACTAGTCAACAAATGTCTTAGAAGAAAGTTTAAAAAAAGCCAGACCATTTATTTTATGCTCCCTCTGAAGCCGAAAGAGGTAGACAAGGCCAAAAGATGGATGTCGTCAAAGATTCATTTGCTTTTTCCCCAAAACTGTCGGTTCTGCCTCTGTTCCCTCAAGACCTCTGGAGCTGTTTCCTATCGAACGTTTATTGAATTTAGAAGAAGGCTTGGAATTTATTATTATTTTTTAAAATTATTATAGCGCAAGAACGATTTTGCGTAGAAGTTGAAATGTATCGATGATACACGTTTGGTGTTTAAAGAATCTTAAAGATCTCATCTCAATGCTTGGTCTCTTCAAGTAAAATATAAGTCAGCAACATTAGCAGATAGCAATACTTCTGGTTGCATTCCAAATCCTAACCACTCGTTGCGTATAAAAATTGTATGCCCTAAATTCCGGCTTCTAATCCAATTATTTTTCTAGTCGGCCTGGTCTGTTAGAGAGAGAGAAAAAAAATCACTCAGTGTAGAAAGTGATATACTTCATTTTGTGCTGACTTTAAAGAGAAGATAAGGTATATTACACTTAGAATGTAGTAAATTGCAGCAATGGGTTATTAAGAAGCTTGTCAGTGAATTTGAAATCTCGAGCATATTCTGAACTTGTTCATTAAAGTGCCCGTCTCCCCCTGACACCAAAGTGTTGGGTGACTTTACATAATGTTCCATACTCTCGCTGTGCAAAATGCAAGCTGACAGCTTGTTTCTGCATGAGAGATCACATCTAAACTCCACTCGGCAGTGCCTTGCTCCCCCCCTCTCCTCGTTTGGAGGAAAGATCTGGAGGAGAACACAGAGAAGATGATGCCACTTGTGGTGGGGAGTTCAAAACTTAGTGGGCCATAAATATAAGCCGTTGACAGTGTCAGCCAATGGCTCAGTGGGTAGCCCACTCACCTTTGAATCAGAATGGTTGTGAGTTCTAGACCCACTCCAGAGACTTGAGCACAAAAATCTAGGCTGACACTCCAGTGCAGTGCTGAGGGAGTGCTGCACTGTCAGAGTTACTGTCTTTTGGATGAGACATTAAACCAAAGCCCTGTCTGCTCTCTCAGGTGGATGTCAAAGATCTCACTGCACTATTTCGAAGATGAGCAGGGGAGTTCTCCCCGGTGTCCTGGCAAAAAGTACTTCATTGTCTGTAAAGACATGTGGTGGTCATGAAAGGCGCTATATAAATGCAAGTCTTTCTTTTAAGATAGCCACTAATAAATCCAGTGATGAATTCAGGAGAAGCTTCTTTACCCACAGATTGGTGAGAGTGTGGAACTTGCTACTACAGGGAGTGGTTGAGGGGAACAACATAGATACATTTAAGGGGACGCTCGATAAGTACATGAGGGAGAAAGGATTAGCAAGATATACTGACAGGGTTAGATGAAGTAGGGTGGGAGGAGGCTCATGTGGAGCATAAACACTACCATAGACCATAGTTGGGGGCGAATGGTCTGTTTCTGTGCTGTCAATTAGAATCATAGAATGATTACAGCACAGAAGGAGGCCATTCAGCCCATCGAGTCTATGTCGGCTCTTTGAAAGAGCTGTGCAATTAATCCCACTCCCCCTCCCCTTTCCCCATAACCCTGCCAATTTTTCTCCTTTAAGGCTACATCCAATTCATTTTTGAAAGTTAGTATTGAATCTGCTTTCACCAGCCTTTCAGGTAGTGCATTCAAGATCCATGTGTAATATAAATTCTCTTCATTTCACCTCCAGTTCCTTTCCCGATTACCTCAAATCTATGTTACTGACTCTCTGCCACTGGAAACTGGTTCTGTCAATTGACTATCAAAACCCTTCTTGATGTCGAAAACCTTTATTAAATCTCCCCTTTTACCTTCTCTGCTCTAAGGAGAACAATCCCAGCTTCTCTAGCCTCTCCACGTAACATGAGGGGGAAAGGGGTAGAAGGCTATGTTGATGGGGTGAGATGAAGAGGGGCGGGAGGAGGCTTGAGTGGAGCATAAACACCGGCACGGACTTGATGGTCCCAATGGCCTGTTTCTGTGCTGTACACTCTGCGCAATGATGAGGGAATGCGACGATACGTGGTCACGTTCAGCTGCACGCGGGAAGGGAGGACAGATGCATCTCTGAGCAAAGGCCTGATAATGTGCCACCGACAGTGTACCCTCCCGGCATCGGCCAATTGTATCCGTCAATCAAAATGTGCTTTAAGTCGAAACCAGCTAAACCGTCGCAATGCCGCCCGAGGCGAAGTCTGGGGCAAGACTCCTGATACTTATCTGTTAAGAACGGAGGCTTAGTCAAAGAGGTAGGATTTAAGGAGCGTCTTGAAGGAGAGAGAGATAGACGGGCCGAGAGGTTTCGGGAGGAGGTTTCCAGAGCTTTGGGGCCCAACAGCTGAAGGCACGGCCGCCGATGGTAGAGCAAAGCAAACCAGGGTCGGGCAAGAGGCCAGAATTGGAGGAGCGCAGAGATCTCGGAGGGTCGTGGTGCTGGAGGAGGTTACAGAGATAAAAGAAAGAAAGAAATACTTAGATTTATACCACCGGACGTCTCAAAGCGCTTTACAGCCAATGAAGCAATGTTTGGAGTCCAGTCGCTGTTGTAATGTGGGAAACACAGCAGCCAAATTGCGCACAGCAAGCTCCCACAAACATGATAATGACCAGGTAATCTGTTTTTTTTTGTTATGTTGATTGAGGGATAAATATTGACCGGGTCACTGGGGATAACCCCCCCTGCTCCTCTTCGAAATAGTGCCATGGGATCTTTTATGTCCACCTGAGAGGGCAGACGGGGCCTCGGTTTAAGGTCTCATCTGATAGGGAGAGGCGAGGTACATGGAAGGAGTTGAAAACAAGGCTGAGAATTGTAAAGTTGATGCGTTGCCGGACCGGGAGCCAATGTAGGTCAGCGAGCACAGGAGATACGAACGGGACTGGGTGCGAGTTAGGACGCAGACGGCCGAGTTTGGGATGAGCTCAGGTTTACGGAGGGTGCAAGGTGGGATGCGGGCCAGGCGAGCATTGGGGGCCATTGCAAGCGCTGCGATTGTGGCCTGTAGCACCGCCTCAGAGCCGCGACACCATACAGGTCTGGGGACGCACTCGGAAAGCTGGACGGACCCATCAACGCAATGTGAGAGTGTCTGAAAAGCGGCGTGCACGTGTGAGCGTTCAAATAATGGTGAACATTGAACAGAATTCGGCGTGTCACAACACTTCTCATCTTTCTGCAGCTCGATCGGGAATGAAATCTGTTTGAGGTGAATGATTTTAATTCCTGGCAACAGAGGGGCCTGCAGACTCGGGCTTTGTGTGATGGAGTCGTAGATATAAAATGACAGATTATTTCACTAATCCTTCCATAATGCAAAGCAATAAAAAATTCCAATACAACTTTATCTTTGCACTGCCCTTTGGTGATGGATGTGGCTGGCTTCTAACAGCAAGAGTGGAAAGACATTATAGCAACGCAGATTAGGGGAGGAATAAATTTTTTTTGACATTCTTTATTTCAGCCAGTACAAGGAGCTAATATATCTGCGTGACAGGGCAGGTGCAGTGGTGTGGGGAGAAGAGGGGGGTCTGTAAACATCGAGTCACAACTCTGCTGGGCGAGCGACTATCACCGCAGCCTGTCAACGGACGGGGCTTGGGGCACTGAGGAAGAGTAGAAGACAATACAAGTGACTGAGGGAAAAACTCCAAAGGACTATTATTCCCTGCGGCGACATCACTAATGGCGACTGGCCAACTTTTTTAGTAATTGCCTTTTCTCTGAAGCGGCTATCTTAACCTGAAGGTCATTTTAAGGCACGTGTTACATTTTTCGCCATTCTCCCTGATTTGGAAGGTTTTGAACCTTGAACGTGGATCTACTTGGTAGATCCTTGGCCTGGATTTTTGGCTTTTATGTTTTTGGAGCGGTGGGGCGGGAAAGTTAGCGTCCGGGAGCATTTGCGCCGCGGTAAGTAAGTTTGGGCAACTGGGCCCTGAGTCAGGGGCCCCGGCACGAAGGGTGGCATTGTACACCTCTCGTGGGGCGTCAGGATGGGAAACTCCCGAGCTAAAGAACTGGGCCGGGAGCACTCCAAGAGACGCCTGGGGGGGAGGAGGGAGGAAACACCTAAAAAAAAAAAGCCCACAAACACATTCCCAAAACATAACCCACGTCACAACACAAATCGCAAAAAAAAAAAATTAAAGGAAAAACAATCACGCTTACTTTAAGTCCATTACTTACCTCTTCGCCGATGGGATGCTGGGCCCACCCTGATTTCCCAGGGGCTCATTGCGGGCGCATTTCCGGGCGGGCGGGCCGGGCAGGAGTTCAAACTCGCGCCGATGTCTCAACCAGGGGCCTTGCACAACCGGGGGCAACCCTTCCGGGCGGTGCTGCTCCGCGCCGTCGCAGAACCGGACCCGAGGATCACTGCGGGGCGCTGGAGGGTGACCGCCCGCCCAGAACGCCTCACCGCCGCCATTGCTGCCGCTCCGGGGCGTAAAACGGAGCGGAGAAGACGGGACAGTCCAGCCACAGGCCTCTGTGACAGATCGTCAGTCTGTGGGGATGTGGTGGTGGGGGTACAAATACCCTTGTTCCAGTTGCAATCCCATGTTTGATTTGAGCCCGCAACATTGAGACTCTTTGCTGCAACTCTTGTCTTTCCCTAAAACCTTCCGGATATAGGACGTCCTGGTCTGGGAGGCTGAAGCTTAGTTGGTAACACTCTTGCCTTTGAGCCAGAGGTTTGTAGGTTTAAGTCGCAGTCAAGTCTTTGAGTGCGAGAATCCAGGTTCTCTTGCATGTAAAAATTTGCATTTCTATAGCGCCTTTTACGCCCTCAGGACGTCCCAGAGCGCTTCACAGCCAATGAAGTACGGTTTTGGAGTGTAGTCACTGTTGTAATGTAGGAAATGCAGCAGACAATTTGCGCACAGCAAGCTCCCACAAACAGCAATGTGATACTGACCAGATAACATGTTTTTGTTATGTTGATTGAGGGATAAATATTGACCAGGACACTGGAGATAACTCCCCTGCTCTGCTTAGAAATAGTTCTTTTACAGCCACCTGAGAGGCAGACGGGGGCCTCGATTTAACGTCTCATCCGAAAAGACGGCACCTCCGACAGTGCAGCACTCCCTCAGTGCTGCACTGGAGTGTCAGCCTAGATTTTCTGCTCAAGTCCCTGGAATTGGGACTTGAACCCACAGCCTTCAGACTCCGATGCGAGTGTGCTGCCCTCTGAGCCACTCACAATAGATAAATCACTTTCAATGTGGAGAAACAATTTTTAAAGATCAAGTCGCATGTTGAAACACACAGGCGTCTTTTGGATGAGATGTTAAGCCGAGACGCCGTCTGCCTTCAGACGGAGATGTTAAACAGAATACCCTCTACTGTTTCTTTACTGTGACAGCCAGGTCCTCTTCCTATGTTTATGTGTGAATCCCATCCCCTTCATTGTATTCCAATGTCATTCTTTCACTCCATATGCATTACCTTAAATCTGTCAGTACTAAATTTCATTTGCCATTTATCTATCCAATTGGGTGACCGAATTAAATCACTGTGCGACTGTTAACTGGATCCCTCTGTTCCTGCGGCTCTTTCCATTATAGAGTTTGTATATTAAACAAACATCAAAATCAATGATTATAGATAAAAACACAAGCGCTCGGCTACTGATGACAGCGCCCCACTCAGCATTGCCCTTCAATCTGACACGACACCTCTCAAGGGTACTTTCTATTTCCAGTTAGTATGGACCTGCTCTCCCAGTCTCGCGCTCAGTCCCGCGTTCCCATAGCTTTTACTGTTATTGGCGGGCTCTCGCCTTTCCCCTGGTTCTAAGCCAAAGAAACATCGTAGGCAGTTCCAACTATCCATTTTATTTGCAAAGACATTTGAGTGGAGTGGGTATGACTTCCTCCTTTTAAATGAGGGAGCGCCGCAGTGTCGGAGGTGCTGTCTTTCGGATGAGACGCTAAACCGAGGCCCCGTCTGTTCTCTCAGGTTGACGGAAAAGATCTATTTTGAAGAAGATCTGGGGCGTTATTCCCGCTGTCCTGACCATTATTTAGGCCTCAACCGACATCACTAAAAAACAGATCATCTGATCAATTATCACTTGCTGTTTGTGGGACCTTGCTGGGTGCAAATTGACTGTTGCGTTTCATACATTACAACACTTCAAAAGTACTTAATTGACTGGAAAGTGCTTTGGGAGGCCTGAGGTCATGAAAGGTGCTCTATTGATACAAGTTCATTCTTTCTTATATACACATCAACGTTTTCCTATTAAGCTGTTATTGTATCGATGTTCCAGTGGCCTACTGCTTAGAATTGGGCCAATTTCTTCGACTGCTTTTGTTAGATTAGCGAACATGCAGTTGCCAGGGTTAGATTCCTACCTGCAATGGGAATCTCACTGATGGGGGGAGGGGAAAATGCCTGTGAACGCTTAAAGGGGTCATCAGGTCTTCAAGAGAAAATGTTACCATGTTAAATGAGGTGCACAGATTTCCACGTACAGGTTAGACCTCCCTCATCCGGGACTCCCTTGTCCGGCACCACCCCTCATCTGGCATGATTCTGGTGGCCGGGGGCCACATGCGCGGAATAAGGCCGAAATCCACCCTGACTTTGGGGCCGCGAAACACTCGGCCCGCCACGGGCCCGCCGACACTTCGGGCCCCCCCGGGGGACCGACCTCCTCCCCCCTCCCTGACCTCGGGAGGCATCTCCCCACCCCCGCTCCCGGGCTGATCTCCCTTTATCCGGCAAAATCCCTTATTCGGCACAGGCCTGTTCCTGAGGGTGCCCGATAAGGTAGGTTCAACCTGTACTAAGTTCCTTCTATCAGGGGCGCTAGTAAATCCAAACGGGAATTCTTTACCCAGAGGGTGGTGAGAATGTGGAACTCGCTACCACAGGGAGTAGTTGAGGCGACTAGCACAGATGCATTTAAGGGAAAGCTATATAAACATTTAAGGGAGAAAGGAATAGAGGGGTATGCCGATAGAGGGTTGGGAGGAGGCTGGTGTGGAGCATAAATTCTGGCATGGACTTGTACACATGCAAATCTGTGCCCGCAGCTGTGCACAAGTCACGATGATGACCTTGGAAAATCACGGGGGGCGCAAACAGTACGCGCCCATTTGTGCCCCTTCTAAACAATTGAGTCTACGTCACAACCCATTGTCAGCATATCTGGGTCTCATCTACTACCGTCACATTGGTCGCATGCCCACTCTGGTGAGGGAACAGCGGGCAGCTGACCATTGTACCCCAGTAAGAGCAAGTACCTTTGGAACAGGAGGGAGTGGGGGGGCGGTGGGGTAGGGGGAGAGAGGGCGAGAGAGAAAGCCTTCGAAGGAAAAAATCAACCAGGAGAAAATAAGCCTGAAGCCTATGGCATAATAACATAAGAAATAGGCCATTCGGCCCCTCGAGCCTGCTCCGCCATTTAGTACGATCATGGCTGATCCGATCATGGACTCAGCTCCACTTCCCCGCCCGCTCCCCATAACTCCTTATCCCCTTATCGATTAAGAAACCGTCTATTTCTGTCTTAAATTTATTCAATGTTCCAACTTCCCCAGCTCTCTGAGGCAGGGAATTCCACAGATTTACAACCCTCTGAGAGAAGAAATTTCTCCTCATCTCAGTTTTAAATGGGCGGCCTCTTATTCGAAGATCATGCCCTCTAGTTCTAGTCTCCCCCATCAGTGGAAACATCCTCTCTGCATCCACCTTGTCAAGCCCCCTCATAATCTTATATTTTTGATAAGATCACACCTCATTCTTCTGAATTCCAATGAGTAGAGGCCCAACCTACTCAACCTTTCCTCATAAGTCAACCCCCTCATCTCCGGAATCAACCTAGTGAACCTTCTCTGAACTGCCTCCAAAGCAAGTATATCCTTTCGTAAATATGGAAACCAAAACTGCACGCACTATTCCAGGTGTGCCCTCAACAATACCTTGTATAGCTGTAGTAAGACTTCCCTGCTTTTATACTCCATCCCCTTTGCAAAAGGCCAAGATACCATTGGCCTTCCTGGTCACTTGCTGTACCTGCATACTATCCTTTTGTGTTTCAGCACAAGTTCCCCAGGTCCCGCTGTACTGCAGCATTTTGCAATCTTTCTCCGTTTAAATAATAACTTGCTCTTCTACCTCAACTCTACTTTCCCGTCCGATCCCCGTATCCCTTGATTCCCCTCGAGTCCAAAAATCTATCGATCTCAGTATTGAATATATTCAAAGACTGAGCAACCACAGTCCCCTAGGGTAGTAAATTCCAAAGACTCACCACCCTCTGAGTGAAGAAATTTCTCCTTATCTCAGTCCCTCGTCGGGGGTGGATTAAACCTGGGGTGGATGGGGCTGCAGCCCCAGGCCTGCCGAAGAACATAGGCCCACCAAATAAATGTAGGAAAAAAAATTATAAGGCCTCCCAAATTGGCTGAATAGGATAGACAGTAAGAGAGGAAAAACAAGACCGAGGAAAATAGATTGACTTGTTTATACCAATCTACAGAAGTACCTCTATACACTAATGTACCGATATACAGAAGTACAAATATACACTAATGTACCGATATACAGAAGTACATATATACACTAATGTACCGATATACAGAAGTACCTATATACACTAATGTACCGATATACAGAAGTACATATATACACTAATTGTCCGATATACAGAAGTACCTCTATACACTAATGTACCGATATACAGAAGTACATATTTACACTAATGTACCGATATACAGAAGTACCTATATACACTAATGTACCGATATACAGATGTACCTATATACACTAATGTACCGATATACAGAAGTACATATATACACTAATGTACCGATATACAGAAGTACCTCTATACACTAATGTACCGATATACAGAAGTACCTCTATACACTAATGTACCGATATACAGAAGTATATATTTACACTAATGTACCGATATACAGATGTACCTCTATACACTAATGTACCGATATACAGATGTACCTATATACACTAATGTACCGATATACAGAAGTACATATTTACACTAATGTACCGATATACAGAAGTACCTATATACACTAATGTACCGATATACAGATGTACCTATATACACTAATGTACTGATATACAGAAGTACCTATATACATTAATTGTCCGATATACAGAAGTACCTCTATACACTAATGTACCGATATACAGATGTACCTATATACACTAATGTACCGATATACAGAAGTACATATTTACACTAATGTACCGATATACAGAAGTACCTATATACACTAATGTACTGATATACAGAAGTACCTATATACATTAATTGTCCGATATACAGAAGTACCTCTATACACTAATGTACCGATATACAGAAGTACCTCTATACACTAATGTACCGATATACAGATGTACCTATATACACTAATGTACCGATATACAGAAGTACATATTTACACTAATGTACCGATATACAGAAGTACCTATATACACTAATGTACCGATATACAGATGTACCTATATACACTAATGTACCTATATACACTAATGTACCGATATACAGAAGTACATATATACACTAATGTACTGATATACAGAAGTACCTATATACACTAGTTTACCTATATACTGAAGTACCTATATACAGAACAGAAAATGTACTAGCCCGTTTTATTTTACATGTTATTGAGAGAAATTTACATATATGTGTAGGAATCGAGTATTGCAATGTTATCAGAACCAGAATATATACCTACTTGATACAGAATATATAATTTCATTGTTGAATATACCAGCCTCTGTTTTCATACTCAGAATCAGAATCATATACGTAATGTAATGAACATGAACAAACATAACTATGGGTCCATTTGGATCAGTTTACCCCAGGCCCATCAGGCCTTTAGTCCGGCCCCCTGGTTCTCGACTCCCCAGACAAGGGGAAACAGCCTCTCAGCACGTCAGCCTGTACTGTCAGTCTGCGAACATGTTCGTTCTGTGCCAGCCCTTATATCAAGCATCGCTGGATGTAATAAAATCTTCTGAAATAATTTCTGAGTACCACAGGATTTTGAGGGATTGCTCTCATCATTTGATTATGCATTGCATTCTCTGACCTCTGCTTTATTGCTGCCTTCCGCAGACTCCGTAAATATCTCGTAATTCTTGTGTCAAGTAGAATATGAGCCAGTGGATGAGGAAAAAGATGCCATTAAAAGATATGATCCTTTCATTTAAACAAATACATATTGCTGTCTAATTTCCAGCGCCGAGAATGGGGCTTACTATCTGTACCTGTTTGTCATTGGGACTCGTGGTGACCTTGTACTAAGTGGCAGGGCAATGATTAAAGATTGTGCCAATAAAGTCTCTCTTCTCTATTTTGTCTACAACAAGATAGACGACTTGCAGTAAAAAAAAAATCAGAAAAAAATGCTGGAATTGCTCAGCGGGTCAGCCAGCATCTGTGGAGGCAGAGTTAACGTTTCGGGTCGATGACCCTTTCGTCAGAATGGGAAGAAGTTAGGGGTTTAACACTTTAGAAGGAAGGATCAGAGGCAGGGCAAGGTGGGGGGGGGGGGGGGGTTGGGGGTGGGGGGAGGGAGAACAAAGGGGAAGGTCTGTGATCGGGTGGAGGGCAGGAGAGATTGAACGACAGAAGGGGCGATGGTGCTAGGCGAAAGGGGTAACGGGACAAGTAAAGAAACAGAAGATGGGTCCAGAGGAGGTGTAAATGGCAACAGCAGAATCATTGCCAGCACCTGAAATAAAAACAGACAATGCTGGAAATACTCCAGCAAGTTCGGCAGCATCTGTGGAGAACCAGCGATAAAAGGGGGCGAAATTGTCCCGCGCCCCGATCGGGGGCGGTAACCTTCTTGGGCCGCGACTTTTAGCACCTGGCGCGGAAGTCCCGCCCCCCCCCACGCGGAATTGCCCTTACTGCCCCTCAAAGGAAGCGGGGCGCTATCTCCGGCACTCCACTTCCTGTAGGGGGCGGGTCTTGGGGTGCTACTGGGGTTCTGAAGGGAGCGCTATGTGGATGCTCTGCGTAGCGCTGATGTGGTTCAACGCCCCCTCCCCGTTCGATTAAAGGGGAAGGGTCTTTGCGCACTCTGCATGGCCTCTGATGGCCGCCACTGGGCCACCAGGGCAGTGAGTGACCGGACCTGCAGCCCGGCTCCCAAGACGGAGCGCCGGGCTGCACGATGGCGGCCTCGGCCACGCTAGGGCCACCACCGTCAAGCCGGCCTGCGAGTCAGCCGACAAAAAAAAAAGATGGCGGCCCGGGCACTGGCGTCCTCCCGTTTAAACACCGCCCTGAGAGTTGACTTCCGCCAGCCTCGCAGCCCGCGGGGCAATTTTTCCTGCAGGACGTTAAGGGGTCAGCGCGGGGCGCTGAGGGGTCACCGCGCATGGCGATGATGTCATTGCGCGGCGGCCCGAGGTGCTAACTGCAGGATGCCGAAGCAGCGTCTCCGCAATCTCCTGGGCAATTTCCATAGCAACCCCCCTCCTCCAGGAGAAAACTGCTTTGCGCCCCGTTACCGACCCCCGGAGGTGCTAACAGGGCTATAAAAAGGGGCAATTTCTCCCCCAAAGTTTCAGGTCAACGACCTATCGTTAGAACTGGTCTGATGACAGCAGAGATTCATGCAAAAAGTGGGTCTGCAATGTAATCAGAACTTCAGATGTCACCTACTTTGTGTTTTTTTTATTCGTTGATAGGATGTGGTCATCGCTGGCAAGGCCAGCATTTATTGCCCATGCAAGTGTTGTCAACAGAGGAAAGAATGGTGCTGTAGTGAGCACTATATCTGCTGCAGTGGGGCGATATCTGCAACTATAGTGCTATATCTGTTGCAAGGACGCTATATCTGTTGCAGTGGTTCTATACCTGTTGCAGTGGTTATATATCTGTTGCAGTGGAGCTATATCTGTTGCAGTGGTTCGAGATCTGTTGCAGTGGAGCTATATCTGTTGCAATGGTTCGAGATCTGTTGCAGTGGAGCTATATCTGTTGCAGTGGTTCTATATCTGCTGCAGTGGTTCTATATCTGCTGCAGTGGTTCTATATCTGTTGCAGTGGTTATATACCTGTTGCAGTGGAGCTATATCTGTTGCAGTGGTTCTATATCTGTTGCAGTGGTTCTATATCTGTTGCAGTGGAGCTATATATGTTGCAGTGGTTCTATATCTGTTGCAGTGGAGCTATATCTGTTGCAGTGGTTCTATATCTGTTGCAGTGGAGCTATATCTGTTGCAGTGGTTCTATATCTGTTGCAGTGGAGCTATATCTGTTGCAGTGGTTCTATATCTGTTGCAGTGGAGCTATATCTGTTGCAGTGGTTCTATATCTGTTGCAGTGGTTCTATATCTGTTGCAGTGGTTCTATATCTGTTGCAGTGGAGCTATATCTGTTGCAGTGGTTCTATATCTGTTGCAGTGGTTCTATATCTGTTGCAGTGGTTCTATATCTGTTGCAGTGGTTCTATATCTGTTGCAGGGGTTCTATATCTGTTGCAGGGGTTCTATATCTGCTACGTTGTAGGATCATTATTCAATATGGCAATTTTTTCAAATACCGACAGTTTCAAGTTAAAAATGAGACGATTAAGAGTAAGAAGTGAAGTTAGGTGGAACTTTTCTTTTTAACACAAGAAGTAATGGAATTGCAGAACACGGTACAGAGGGAAGGCCATTGAAACAGGCAGTGTAAATTCAAAATACAATTACAGGTGTTTCGGGAGAGAGTATATGTTGAGGAGTATGGCAAGAAGGCAGGTTAGACAGAGGTTCCTCTATCACAAGGGGACTGCTTTGTTGGACGCATAGCTTTTGCCTATCTCTGAACATTTTTAACTCCCAGCCGATTTTTCATTTTCCGACCCCCCAAAAATGTTTTTTAACTCGCGTTAATCAAACCCGAGAGTTAATAGATGGGGAGATGCCGCATTTTCTCCGGGATGCTAACTGCTTGTACGCCTAATGTTAAATCAAAGACAATTGGCTTGTTTCCAATGTTAAAGATAGAGCGACACTAGAACATTCGGAGTGGTGCAGAGATGCTGGTTCTGTTGTGACTCAATTTGAAACCGCCCCATTTGAGAGAACTTTCAGATGCCACAGCAAATTAAAGTCACTCTCTACTCGCACCTACGCTAATGCCTTGAGGCAGTTCTGATGTGCTGATGCATGAACGTTAATGTGCGTTTGTAAGTGAATTCATGTAGAGCGACAGCGAGTCATATAACGTGATATCCTGCAGGAAGTATTTAACTTTAATTCACTTACATCTGTACAATATAATCAGGTAAATGGTGCCCAGAAACTGAGCAAGAGGAGACTGCACGGTCAGGACCAATGGGCAGCCAGACTGGAGAAAGAACATAAGAAATAGGAGCAGGAGTCGGCCATTTGGCCCCTTGAGCCTGCTCCACCATTCAATAAGATCATGGCTGATCTGATCATGGACTCAGTTCCACTTCTCTGCCCGTTCCCCATAACCCTTGACTCCCTCAAAAATCTGTCTATCTCCACCTTAAATATAGTCAATGACCCAACCTCCACAGCTCTCTGGGGCAGAGAATTCCACAGACTTAAAACCCTCTGAGTTAAGAAATTCCTCCTCATCTCAGTTTTAAATGGGCGGCCCCTTATTCTGAGACTATGTCCCCTAGTTTTAGTTTCCCCTATGAGTGGAAATATCCTCTCTGCATCCACCTTGTCGAATCCCCTCATTATCTTATATGTTTCCATAAGATCACCTCTCATTCTTCTGAACTCCAATGAGTATACCTACTCAACCTATCTTCATAAGTCAACACCTTCATCTCAGGGATCAACCTAGTGAACCTTCTCTGAACAGCCTCCAATGCAAGTATATTCTTCCTTAAATACGGAGACCAAAACTGTATGCAGTACTCTAGGTGTGGCCTCATCAATACCCTGTACAGTTGTAGCAGGACTTCCCTGCTTTTATACTCTATCCCCCTTGCAATAAAGACAAACATTCCATTTGTCTTCCTGATTAATTGCTGCATACTACATTTTTGTGTTTCATGCGCAAGAACCCCCAGGTACCTCTGTACCGCAACACTTTGCAATTTTTCTCCAATTAAATTATAATTTGCTTGCCAAAGTGGATAACTTCACAATTTCCCACATTATACTCCATCTGCCAAATTTTTGCCCATTCACTTCGCCTGTCTATATCCCTTTGCAGATTGTTTGTGTCCTCCTCACAATTGGCTTTCCCACCCCTCGACGGCCTTTCTCACCAGAGGGAGCACTTATTTCTGTAAATAATCACCATGAAACATTGTTGGTTCTTTAAGAAATAACTACTTCTCCTTAAACAGATGCCGAGAGGCTGGAGAGTCTAGAACGAGGGGGCACCGTCTCAGGATAAGCAGTCGGCCATTTAGGACTGAGATGAGGAGAAACTTCTTCACTCAGAGAGTGGTGAATCTTTGGAATTCTCTGCCCCCAGAGGGCTGTGGATGCTGAGTCATTGAGTATATTCAAGGCTGAGATCGATAGGTTTTTTTTTGATTTTTGGGGAATCAAGGGAACAGTGCGGGAAGGTGGAGATGCGGTTGAAGATCAGCCATGATCTTATTGAATGGTGGAGCAGGCTCGAGGGGCCGTATGGCTTACTCCTGCTCCTAATTCTTAGGTTCTTACGCTAGTCCTCTAAGAAATACCTACTTCTCCTTAAGCAGTCGATCAAACTCGGAATTTTCACATCAAGAACAACATTTAAAAACGCGCCTTGATTTCTGCGTTTGAGCGGTTTAAATGCGAACAGCTGCTTGAGCTGCCAGGGATAGTCTGTATCTCTGTAAGCAGCACCTCTGTAATTGACGTCTATGACAATTGCAAATGGTCAGCGTCTCTCGCATGATACAGACGGCTTTAGGTGAGGGGACAGTGTAATTGGCAGGGACTGTAGTGTTCACCCTCCAAATGAGCAGTATTCCTAATCCCATGTATCTGCTGGGCTCACCTTTAATTTGCCTTTTCTATCAACATACGCTCCGAAGGTCGTGATGGAACTCACCCAAGCGCCCGATTATTCCCATAGGCATGGCCATCTGTGCTCTTCAGTTTAGCCAAGTATGCTTGAAATTTACCTTGGATTTTTAGCTGTGCTGCAAAAACAACGACCCTCTCAAAGTCGCTCTGTTGGTTGGCTTTATCATTCACCAACAAACATTTAAGCTAGGGTATCCAGAAATCCTATCCTATGTCGCCAGTGTAATATCTTCTTTATGACATCATAAACACACACATGTAAGATGGCTCTACAGGAACTTATCATGTGACCAAGTCACATGATCCCGTTATTCTTTCAACAGCAGTGGTTGCATTACCACAGCAGTTCACTAGGTGGAGCCCTAGTCCACTAGCTGGAGCTCTATATTACAACCGACCTATCCGATTCTGAAATGTTGACGTCTCTGCTTCAATCCTTAACAGCCTCACAATGCTCTGCATATAAAGGGTTTCTCCTGCTCTCTGTCCCAAATCTCTTACATTTTATCTTGTGTCTCAGCAAGTAGCTCAAAGGGTTGCCTATGAGTCAGAAGGTTGTGGGTTCAATTCCCACAAGAAGAATTTGAGCACAAAAATCTAGGCTGACACTCTAGTGCAGTACTGAGGGACTGCTGCACTGTCGGAGGTGCTGTCTTTCAGATGAAATGTTAAACTGAGGCCCTGTCTGCCCTCTCAGGTTGACGTAAAAGATCCCATGGCACTATTTTGAAAAACAGCAGGGGAGTTATCCCCGCTGTCTTGCTAATATTCATCCCCCAATTAACATAACAAAAAAAACTGATTATCTAGCCATTATCAGATTGCTGTTTGTGGGAGCTTGCTGTGCGCAAGTTGGCTGCCGTGTTTCCCACATTGCAACAATGATTACACTCCAAAAGTACTTAATTGGCTGTAAAGCGCTTTGAGACTCCGGTGGTCATGAAATGTGCTATATAAATGCAAGTCTTTTCTTTTTATGTTCCTGGAATAGTAATCTAGAGGCCTGGACGAATAATCCGGGGATCTGAGTTCAAATCCCACCACGGCAGTTGGAAATTTAAATTCAGTTAATGCAAAGCTAGTGTCAGTAATGGTGACCATGAAACTGTCGGATTGTCATAAAAACCCGCCTGGTTCACTAATGCCCTTTGGGGAAGGAAATCTGCCGTCCTTACCCAGTCTGGCCTATATGTGACTCCAGACCCACAATGTGGTTGACTCTTAACTGCCCTCTGAAATGGCCTAGCAAGATACACAGTTGAGCCAATTAGGGACGGGCAATAAATGCTGGCTTTGCCAGCGACGCCCACATCTCACAAATGAACAAAAAATATGTTAGGTGCCCTTGTTATAAACACCTCAATGATTGGAAACAGACTGTTTCTACTTTGTCCCATCTCTTCTTAATTTCCAACACCTCTATCAAATCACCCCTGAAATCTTCTCTATTCTAATAAAGATAAATCCAGAATACTATATATCAAAATAGGCTGACCTTTTCTGAATCAAAGTGGGCGAGAGCCGTTTCGCATGAGTAGGCCTTGGAAAGGCCTGAAAAAGGTCATTTGGCCTGAAAAGCCTATCCTTTTTTTTGCATTGATCTCAACAGCAACTCACCACGTCCTTTCTCTATGTAGAAGGACGTCCGATTGATTCTTCTCATCATCATCATAGGCAGTCCCTCGAAATCGAGGAAGATATGCTTCCACTCTAAAAGTGAGATCTCAGGTGACTATACAGTTCAGTATGGGAATTACCATCTCTGTCACAGATGGGACAAACAGTGGTTGAAGGAAAGGGTGGGTGGAGTCTGGTTTGCCGCATGTTCCTTCCGCTGCCTGTACTTGCTTTCGGCATGCTCTCGGTGACGAGACTCAAGGTGCTTAGCGCCCTCCCGGATGCTCTTCCTCCACTTTGGGCAGTCTCTGGCCAGGGACTCCCAGGTGTCGGTGGGGATGTTGCACTTTATCAAGGAGGCTTTGAGAGTGTCCCTGTAACGTTTCCTCTGCCCACCTGGGGCTCGCTCACCGTGTTGGAGCTCCGAGTAGAGCGCCTGCTTTGGGAGTCTTGTGTCGGGCATGCGGACGATGTGGCCCGCCCAACGCCGCTGGCCGAGTGTGGTCAGTGCTTCGATGCTGGGGATGTTGGCTTGAGCGAGAACACTGATGTTGGTGCGTCTGTCTTCCCAGTGGATTTGCAGGATCTTGCGAAGGCAGCGCTGGTGGTACTTTTATTGCGCTTTGAGGTGTCTACTGTATATGGTCCACATCTCTGAGCCATATAGGAGGGCAGGCATCACTACTGCCATGTAGACCCTAAGCTTGGTGCCAGATTCTTCTACTGTCGCATTACAATAGGCTTCCGTGCATTTTCCTCATGCCAGACAGCCTGAAAACCCGATCGTGAATTACAGTCTGCTGCCCAGCCCCAACCTCCATAACTTACTGCGTGAATTGAACCCCAATGGTTAAAGGCTTACTATCGAGGAACTGAAACAAAATCCCAGTCAGCCTTGAAGTGCCTGGGTTCCACATATTCTTTCAACGTAGTAGAGTCCAACTCAGACATGAAGCTTTTGGTGGTTGCAACGACGTGAGCCAAGCTATAGGTCGGCTGCCTCCTGAAGGCATTCTCTTGAAGCCTGTGAAGATTTAGACTGGAGAGGTGGGCGGGGGAGTTGGGCTTGCTCAGCGAGGAGTAGTTACACCATATGGCAACTAAAATTTGTTTAGCTCGGTTGGTTGAGCAGAATGTGCATTGTCCTCCAGTCACTTTGCGAGGTAGTACAGTTACTATATTCCAGTGCCCAAGCTTATCATCAAGCTCAAGGGGCCAATGTGTCCCCTCCAATTTGGATCAAAGTTGCTTCTTTTCCATCAGAAACTCAATTCCAATCTCATGGAGACATCTTTAGCCTTTTGCAAAAGGTTGCTTACCAGAGGAGAGGCTGGCAAACTCGCTGGCATTTGCCGTAAGCACTCAGATCTCCCAAAAGTAGGCTGCACCATTGCTCAGATTGGTCTTTTCAAGCATTTTTCTCATTTAACAATCATTTTTCATTAAACATGAAGATTTAGAAAAAAAAAGAGAAGGAAAGACTTGCATTTCTACAGCCCCTTTCACGGTTTCAGGACGTCCCAAAGTCAATGGAGTACCGTTTGAAGTGTGGTCACTGTTGTAATGTAGGGGAACGCATACAGCAAGGTTCCACAAACCGTGATGTGATACTGACCAGATAATCTGACCAGAAATAACAGCAGAAAATGCTGGAAACACTCAGCGGGTCAGGCAGCATCTGTGGAGAGAGAAACAAAGTTAACGTTTCAGGTCAGTGCCCTCTGATAAAAGGTCATAGACGCTGACTGACTTGCCGAGTATTTCCAAGAATTTTCTGTTTTTATATCAGATTTCCAGCAGTAATACTGCAATATTTTGCTTCTGTAATCTAACCAGATGTTGGTTGAGAGATAAATATTGGGCAGGACGTCGGGAAGAACTCCCCTGCTCTTCTTCCAAATAGTGCCACGGGATCTTTTATGTCCAACTGAGAGAGCAGATGGGGGCCTCGTTTTAGAAACATAGCAACATAGAAAATAGGTGCAGGAGTAGGCCATTCAGCCCCTCGAGCCTGCACCACCATTCAATAAGATCATGGCTGATTATTCACCTCAGTACCCCTTTCCTACTTTCTCTCCATACCCCTTGATCCCTTTAGCCGTAAGAGCCATATCTAACTCCCTCTTGAATATATCCAATGAACTGGCATCAACAACTCTCTGCGGTAGGGAATTCCACAGGTTAAGAACATAAGAACATAAGAATTAGGAACAGGAGTAGGCCATCTAGCCCCACGAGCCTGCTCCGCCATTCAATAAGATCATGGCTGATCTGGTCGTGGACTCAGCTCCACTTACCCGCCCTCTCCCCGTAACCCTTAATTCCCTTATTGCTTAAAAATCTATCTATTAACAACTCTCTGAGTGAAGAAGTTTCTCCTCATCTTGGTCCTAAAAGGCTTAACCCTTATCCTTAGACTGTCCCCTGGTTCTGGACTTCCCCAACATCGGGAACATTCTTCCCGCATCTAACCTGTCCAGTCCCATCAGAATTTTATATGTTTCTATGAGATCACCTCCCATCCTTCTAAACTCCAGTGAATACAGGCCCAGTCGATCCAGTCTCTCCTGCCATCCCAGGAATCAGTCTGGTGAACTTTCGCTGCACTCCCTCAATAGCATCTTATCCAAAAAACAGCACGACGCTCCCTCAGCGCAGCACTGGAGTATCAGCTTAGATTTTTGCACTCAAGTCTCTGGAGTGGGGACTTGAACCCACAACCTTCTGACTCACAGGCGAGAGCAGTACCCACTGAGCCATGGCTGACTTGTCATGTGAAGAGAGGTCATAGGCCTGAGGTGCAAAGGCAACTTGCTTTTTTTTTGAATCATTCATCAATACTTAACTCCTTTCAGCAAAAAGTGGCTTGGAACAGGCTGCAGTGATGGAAAGGGTTAAAAGACTTTATATCGTTAATGACCGGTGTTGGCAAAGCATAGCTTTTTTTTGTTGGAAAGATCACCTCTGAGAAATGTTATCGGCGAAGTTCTCAATATATTTCGACAGCCGCCCAACAGAAACTTCCGACTCTCTGGAGATCTGTGCGTCCCCTGGAAACATATTTGGACTCGAGCCAAAGATAGATATCTATGCGTACATTGTACATATGTATATCAAATTGGAACTGGTGTGTGGTGTTAAACTGGCTGTCTGGCTGGTTTAGATACCCGAGCAGTTTGCGGCACTCAAGGCTGAGCAGATGTTGATTTTCCTTCGCTGGGGTTTTATTTATAGTCCCTTCTATCGCAGTTAATAAATTAGTAGCACTGCCAGTCCGTTCTTGCTGAGATTTCCAGGACGCTCACTCTCGGCTCAACCTTCAAAGAGCGGAGGCACATTGCAAGCCGAGCCATCTGTTGGAGAGAGCCTCTCAGTTACAGCGCACACGTCTGCTGCCGAGTTTCACTTGCGCCGGTCCAGTACCGAGTATAAACAGCAGCGAGCACGGTCTCAAGGAAATAAGCAGGTAGATCAGCAAGTATAGAGCCAGACAGAAATGAAGAGTGAGGAATCATAGAACGGTTACAGTGCAGAAGGAGGCCATTCGGCCCCTCAAGCCTGTGCCGGCTCTCTGCAAGAGCACTTCAGCTAGTCCCACTCCCCCGCCCTTTCCCTGCAGCCCTGCACTTTTTTTGGTACTTATCCAATTCCCTTTTGAAAGCCACGATTGAGTCTGCCTCCACCACCCTCTCATTGAGTGCATTCCAGATCCTAACCACTCGCGGTGTAAAAAGGTTTTCCCTCATTGTAATGTATTTGCTTCATGGGTTCTTTGCTTAAGAATTCATAGCAATACATCGCTATTATGAACTAGTTAGTTTATTAACAAAGGTTTAACAACCACACTACACATTACCAGTTCATCCACTCGGCTCACAACTACATACCTCATCGTGGATGACCGAGACCCAACTGACTGGGGTTTTATTGAGTCTTGTGAACATCACGTGACTGGCTAAGCCTCTCACAATGCAACAGCTCTACAACTCTTTTGGGGGAACAAAATAAACATTAGATCAAGTGCCCCCCACCCCCCCCCCCCACCCCGATCTGGGGGACACTCCAGACACTTTTAACTGCCCTCTTTTTTAATATTTTTTTTGGGGGGGGGTTTGTGTTTTTAAAAATTTTTTTTGGGGGGCATTAAAATTATTTATTTTACAAGTGCCCCCTATAAAAGGGGAGGGGGACACTAAAAACCCAGCAATTAAAACAAATTAAACTTTAAAACTCCAGTGCCTCCGGTGCCCACCTCTCGCGGAAGGCCGCGAGCGTACCGGTGGACACCGCGTGCTCCATCTCTAGGGACACCCTGGCCCGGATGTAAGCACGGAAGAGAGGCAGGCAGTCAGGCTGAACGACCCCCTCGACCGCCCGCTGCCTGGACCGGCTGATGGCAACAGCTCTACAAACCTGTGAGCATCCTCACAGGTGCATACATTACACTCATGTCGCCTTTGGTTCATAGAATCATCGAAATTTACAGCACGGAAGGAGGCCATTTTGGCCCATTGTGTCAGTGCCGACCGACAAAGAGCTAGCCAGACTAATCCCACTTTCCAGCTCTTGATCCGTAGCTCTATAGGTTATGGCACTTCAAGTGCACATCCCAGTACTTTTTAAATGCGATGAGGGTTTGTGCCTCTACCACCCTTTCAGGCAATGAGTTCCAAACCCCCACCACCCTCTGGGTGAAGACATTTCCTCTCAAATCTCCCCTAAACCTCCCCCCAATTACTTTCAATCAATGCCCCCTGGTTATTGACCCCTCTGCTGTTTCTTCTGCCAATCACTTCAAATCTGTGTCCTCTGGTTCTCGACCCTTCCGCCAATGGGAACAGTTTCTCTCCCTCTACTCTGTCCAGACCCCTCATGATTTTGAACAGCTCGATCAAATCTCCTCTCAACCTTCTCTGCTCCCAGCAGAACACAGCCCCAACTTCTCCAGTCTATCCACGTAACTGAAGTTGAGCCTCTTAAGCATCAAGTAGAACTACAAGTCGAAAGGGTGAGGGTTTCTATAGCGACTGATGCTCCCGGAGTTTGAGGATTTGGAGCTGAAGTGGTCAGAATTATTCTTGGGGCGGAAACGAAGGGTCAATAAGAGGAAATGTTGTGAGTGGTGACTGCTAAGAGAGAAAGTTGGGTTGTAATTGTCCAACTTAAACAAACTAGCTGACCTCCTGTGATATCATCAAAAGATCCCACGGCACTATTTCGAAGAAGAGCAGGGGCGTTATCCCTGGTGTCCTGGCCAATATTTATCCCTCAGCCAAATTCACGGAAAACAGATTATCGGCTCATTATCATATTGCTGTTTGCTGTGTTCAAAATTGAATGCCGCGTTTCCCTACATTACCACAGCAACAACACTTCAAAAAGTACATCATTGGCTGTAAAAGCGCGTTGGGACATCCCGCGGTTGTGAAAGACGCTATATGAATGCAAGGGTCTTTCCTTTCACCAAGACTCTCTTCAACCGTGCGAACGCAGCAGTGTAAAGCCAGCCTCACAGAATCTTGGTCGCTTTTTTAAATTACAAAGGCGAAAATAAACCTTGCAGGTCTGCCTCCCGCTGGAATAGTCTGAGCTCCGGGGGCGGGGGGGAGGGGGTGGGAGCGGGGATGTGGCGTTTAACTGTGGAGTTGGAGCTGTGCTTGAGCTGTGCTGTCCCTTTAAGGCCACCGTTCCGCCTGCCCTTCGTGGGGTTGTGGGTAAAATGGGAACATGCCGAGGTCACTGGGAGGCTAATTGCTGGTGGAACATCACCATACGCTGGCAGCTGTTCCAAATCCCCAGCTGCTGCCCCTGGGCAGATGTGCTGGTTATCAAGGTGAAGTAAAAAGAAAAAGACAGCAGCTGCAGGAGCCAACTGATTCTCTTTCTCTCTGCCTTAACTTTCAACTTTTGATCTGTGACACCTGTGGCGTGAGGGACGGGGACTGAAGACAAGACTTGTATTGATGGGTGGAGCCGACTTTTCTGTTCCAGAATATCTTGTACCAAAATAGGCTCACGGTTTCTGAACAGAAGTGGGCGAGGCAACTTTGAGTGAGCAATTTACTGTGTCAGCCGTGGCACAGTGGGTAGCACACTTGCCTCTGAGCCAGAATGTCGTGGGTTCAAGTCCCACTCCAGAGATTTGAGCACAAAAAGAAAAATCTGGGCTGACACCCCCAGTGCAGTGCTGAGGGAGCGCTGCACTGTCGGAGGTGCTGTCTTTCGAATGAGACATTAAACCAAGGCCCTGCCTGCTCTTGCAGGTGGATGTAAAAGATCACGTGGGACTATTTCGAAGAGCAGGAGGAGTTCTCCCCAGAGTCTTGACCAATATTTAAGCCTCAACCGACAGCACTAGAAAACAGATTATCTGGTCATTATCACATTGCTGTTTGTGGGCGCTTGCTGTGTGCAAATTGGCTGCCGCGTTTCCCTACATTACTTCAAAAGTACTTCATTGGCTGTGAAGCACTTTAGGATGTGCGGGGGTTGTGAAAGTCACTGTAGTAATGCAAGTTATTTATTTTCATTAAAGGCCGAGAAAAGGCCAATAGGCCCAAAAAGCCTATCCCTTTTTGGATTGATCTCAACAAATCACCGTGTCCTTTCTCTCTGGAGAAAGACATCTGATTGACCCTAAAAACAATTCATACTGTCCCATTACAATGGCCTTCCTGGGTCAATAGATTATGGGTTCTGGGTATAAGCATACAGTACATACAATATTGCTTAGGCATTCACTTAAGAAAGGGCACAACCACATCTGATAGTTGGGGGCTCAAAGCCATTACATGTTCTGAGCTCAGTGTCCCGGCTGCACCCTTACGAATCCAAATGTTCATTACTGTTACCACTTTTTCGACCTTTCTGAACGGAGTTCCTCATCAAAATGTCCATATGTGGGAAGTACACAGACTCAGTCTAGTCTTGTTCATGTGTTCATGTGTATAGCTTTGAAGCACTGACCACACTTAATCAGCTCCGCTGGGCGGGCTACATCGTTCACATGCCAGGCACGATACTCCCAAAGCAAGCGCTCGACTCGGAACTTCTTCACGGCAAGCGAGCCAAAGGTGGGCAGAGGAAACGTTACAAGGACACCCTCAAAGCCTCCCTGACAAAGTGCAACATCCCCACTGACACCTGGGAGTCCCTGGTTATAAACCATCCTAAGTGGAGGAAGTGCATCCGGGAGGGCGCTGAGCTCCTCGAGTCTCGTCGCCGAGAGCATGCAGAAAACAAGCGCAGGCAGCGGAAAGAGCGTCCCACCCTCCCTTACCCTCAACGACTATCTGTCCCACTGTGACAGGGACTGTGGTTCTCATATTGGACTGTTCAGCCACCTAAGGACTCATTTTTAGAGTGGAAGCAAGTCTTCTTCGATTCCGAGGGACTGCCTGTGATGATGATGAGTTACATCTTTAAACTGCAGAGTAGTGATGCTCAGCACGTCTCCACATTACATCGTTACATCAACAACAACTTGCATTTATATAGCACCACTAACGCACAAAAACGTCCCAAGTGCCTTAACAGGAGGGCTATCAAAAACATTTGACACTGAGCCACATAAGGAGATATTAGGACAGGTGACCAAAAGCGTGGTCAAAGAGATAGGTTTTATGGAGCGTTTTAAAAGTGGAGAGGTATCTAAAACAAGCAGTATAGCTCCCTATATCATTATCACATTCTTTTCCAGTTACATTTAATTGAAGTGTTGCCATGTGAAACTATCAGATATCTTTAATTATGAATTATTCAACGCTGATTTAATTCTAGACTCCAATTAAAGAGATAGGGCTCTATACGGACTGTTCTTGTAGCTCCGTGCTACAATGATTGTGATATAAATGAAAGTAACTCAATCTTCAACATATCTCTATTTCTAACTCCCTTAACTTGACTCCCGGAATCAAATTCCCAAACTTTCCAGTTGCAGGGTGTGGTCTCTCTCAGAGTGAAGATGTAAGCGCATATCCTAAGTAGGCTATCTAAGACCCCCCCTTCTAACAAATGGAGTCTTTCTCTCGTCAGAGAGCTGAGCCTAAATCCTGGCTGACACTCCCAGTGCAGTACTGAGGGAGTGCTGCAGGGACAGAGATCTAGGTTTTTGACCCAGTGACGATGAAGGAACTGTGATGGTGACTTGGAGGGGAACTTGCAAGTAATGGTATTCCCATGCGACTGCTGCCCTTGTCCTTCTAGGTGGTAGAGGTCGCGGGTTTGGGAGGAGCTGCCGAAGAAGCCTTGGCGAGTTGCTGCAGTGCATCTTGTAGCTGGTACACACTGCAGCCACGGTGCGCCGGTGGTGGAGGGAGTGAATGTTGAAGGTAGTGGATGGGGTGCCGATCAAGCGGGCTGCTTTGTCCTGGATGGTGTCGAACTTCTTGAGTGTTGTTGGAGCTGCACTCATCCAGGCAAGTGGGAGAGTATTCCATCACACTCCTGACTTGTGCCTTGTAGATGGTGGAAAGGCTTTGGGGAGTCAGGAGGCGAGACACTCACCACAGAATACCCAGCCTCTGACCTGCTCCTGTAGCCACAGTATTTATGTGGCTGGTCCAGTTAAGTTTCTGGTCAATGGTGACCCCAGGATTTTGATGATGGGGGATTCGGCGATGGTAATGCCATTGAATGTCAAGGGACAGTGGTTAGACTCTGTCGTGTTGGAGATAGTCATTGCCTGGCACTTGTGTGGTACAAATGTTACTTGCCAATTATCAGGCCAAGCCTGAATGTTGTGCTGGGCTTGCTACATGTAAGCATGCACTGCTTCATTTTCTGAGGAGTTGCGAATGGAACTGAACACAGTGCAATCATCAGTAAACATCCCCACTTCTGACCTTATGATGGAGGGAACGTCATTGATGAAGCAGCTGAAGATGGTTGGGCCCTGGACACTGCCCTGAGGAACTCCTGAAGCGATGTCTTGGGGCTGAGATGATTGTCCTCCAATAACTACAACCACTTTCCTTTGTGCTAGGTATGACTCCAGCCAGTGGAGAGTTTTCCCACTGATTCCCATTGACTTCAGTTTTACTAGGGCTCTTTGATGCCACACTCGGTCAAATGCTGCCTTGATGTCAAGGGCAGTCACTCTCACCTCATTTCAAACAAAGCTCATATTACGACCATATAAATAAAAGGCAATAGCGGTTTTACATTAGCACACTTCTAGTCAGTCCGTTTAACCCTTTTCTGACAGCTTGTGCTGAATTGGATGAACTCAGTTGTAGTTTAAGTGAGTGGGCCACAAGGAACAGGGGTGCCACATGTAAGGAGATAACAGTCTAGAATTATAGCAAGCCCTGGGAAGCAAGGTTACTTCACAAGTCATGAGGAACTGAGGCAAAGTTGACACCATTAAACAACACATTCCGGGAGGGTGACATGTGATGGGAGATGGACAGGTTGGGGAACCATTCAGAGCCAGTCTGATAACGGTCAACAAATCAATGTAACTTTGCTGATAGCAGTAGGTCAATTGGTGGCTTTGTAGGAGGGTCGCACACCTCGAAAAATGTATAATTGTAATTGTAAAGCCTCTGATCGGGGAAATGTTCATCGGAACCCTTCCCCTGCATGCTTGAATAAAAACCGGTTAAATCGAGGTTTTATCTGAGTGATTCCATGGTCGCTATACGGGCAGGGACACGGGCAGGTGTCGGTTCCTCATATCAGGGAGTCCGCCTTGAGGAAGAGAAGTCTTCTTTTTACCCCAACACCACAGGTTAGGGTAGGAGGATAAAAAACAGCCAGACTTCCTGCTCCCAAGTGTGAGCCGCTGCTGGGAATTGAACATGTGCAATCGTTTGGTGAGGGCAGGATTAGGCCTGGAAGTAACTTTCCCCACTCTTTTGACTTGCCTGCCCACTACCCTAGGCTCACATATGAAATACGGGCAAACAGGGAGATAGCTGAACAGTAACCCAGCATGAGTTAGAACAACAACAGCTGCCAAGGAAATCTTGCTGCAATTATACAGGGCTTTGGTGAGACCACACCTGGAGTACTGTGTAGAGCTTTGGCCTCCATATCCAAGGAAGGATATACTTGCCTGAGAGAGGGCGCAACAAAGGTTCACTGGATTGATTCCTGGGTTGAGCAGGTTGTCCTGTGAGGGGAGATTGAGTAGAATGGGTCTAGATTCTCTCGAGTTTGGAAGAACGAGAGGTGAATTCATTGAAATATATAAAATTCTTAAGAGGGCTTGACAGGGTAGATGCTGAGAGGCTGCCCTGGCTGGAGAATCTAGAACTAGGGACATAGTCTCAGGATAAGGGGTCAGACATTTAGGACTGAGTTGTGGAGAAGTTCCTTCAGATTGTGAATCTTTGGAATTCTCTACCTCAAAGGGCTGTGGATGCTGAGTCGCTGAGTTTGTTCAAGACGGTAATCGATAGGTTTTGCACACTAATGGATTCAAGGCATATGGGGATAGGGCGAGAAAGTGGAGTAGAGTTGAAGATCAGCCATGATCTTATTGAATGGTGGAGCAGGCTCGAGGGGCTGAATGGCCTACTCCTGTTCCTATTTCTTATGTTATTATGCCATAGGCTTCAGGCTTATTTTCTCCTGGTTGATTTTCTCCTTCGATGGCTTTCTCCCTCGCCCTCTCTCACCCACCCCCGCCCCCTACTCCCCACTCCAACCCCGCCCCCCACTCCCTCCTAAAGGTACCGGCTCTTATTGGGGTACAGTTGTCAGCTGCCTGCTGTTGCCTCACCAGAGTGGGCATACGACCAATGCGAGGGTAGTGGATGAGGCCTAGGTATGCTGACAATGGGTTGTGACATAGACGCAATTGTTTAGAAAGGGCACAAATGGATGTGTACTGTTTGGCTCCCCCATGATTTTCCGAGGTCATCATCTGGACTTGTGTATAGCTCCAGGCGCAGGTTTGCATGTGTACAAGGGATGTAAAGGGCTACTGGGAGTGGCAAATTGCATAGAAGGGAAACTTAAAAAGGGTGAGGACCATTAAAGGAATGTGTCACCATTGGATGAGCGAATCAGGGCCAGCAATCAATGTAAATACATGGACTGTACAGCACAGAAACAGGCCATACAGAAACTGGTCCATGGCAGGATTTATGTTCCACACCAGTCTCCTCCCAACCCTCTATCAGCATACCCCTCTATTCCTTTCTCCCTTAAATGTTTATATAGCTTTCCCTTAATTGCATCTATGCTAGTCGCCTCAACCACTCCCTGTGGTAGCGAGTTCCACATTCTAACCACTTTCTGGGTAAAGAAGTTTCTCCTGAATTCCTGATTGGATTTATTAGCACCCCTAGTTCAGACTCCCCCACAAGTGGAAACATTTTTTCTACGTCTAGACTATCAAACCCTTCATAATTTTAAAGACTTCTATTAGGTCACCTCTCAGTCATCTTATTTCCAGGGAAAGGTGTCCAGTGTTTCCTGATAGAAGGAAGTTAGTACGTGGAAGTCTGTGCATCTCATTCCATATGGTCTCATCCTGCTCCTCTGTCTTATGTTGTTATATATGTTCTTTAAGAAATGAGATGAGGAAAAAGTTCTTCACTAGAGGGTGGTATCTTCGGAATTCTCTGTCCGAGAGGGTTGTGGATACTGAGTCGTTGAGTATATTCAAGGCTGAGATAAATAGATTTTTGGGCACTAAGGGAATCAAGGGATACAGGGATTGGGCAGGAAAGTGGAGTTGAGGTAGAAGATCAGCCATGATTTTATTGAATGGTGGAGCAGGCTCGAAGGGCCGTATGCCTACTCCTGATCCTAATTCTTATGTTATGTTCTTGTGTGTACTGGCCAATATTTATCCCTCAACCAACATCCCTAAAACAGATTATCTGGTCATTATCACATTGCCGTTTGTGGGAGCTTGCTGTGCGCAAATTGCCTGCTGCGTTTCCAACAGTGACTACACTTCACAATGTACTTCATTGGCTGTAAAGTTCTTATATTTCCTAGGTGCTATGTTAACATAGGGCAGCAGCAACAACAAAAACTTACATTTGTATTGCGCCATTTAAGTAGTAGAAAGCCCGGAGGGTGGAGAAGAAGGGTTGGGAGAGCGGGACGGTGGGGGGGGGGGGGTAATTGAGGATGGAGGGAGGGAGGATCCAAATCGAGGAGCGCTCCTCGCTCGTGCCAGCGAGTGTGTTTAAGCAAACCCGCCTGACGTGTGCATTCGGATTCTGACATTCCTTCCCAGTGCTGCCTGAGTGATTAATGAACTGCGAGCACTTTGGAAGCAGCTCGCTTGGCAACGCTGACACCGAGTGTTTCGGGGGACCTGCCATTGGCAAGCGAGCGTGAGCACACCGCTCGGTCTGCTGCAGCTGTGCTCTGTGTGATGTAACCAGGCAGAGCCTGACTTGCAATGCCACCAGGAACAGTCGCGGCTGTGTCGGAGCCACGAGCCTGCTGTTGCGTTAATTGAAAGATCTCTAATTCCACCGGGGACTTTCCCTGATTGACTTAATTTCACGGAACATTCTTCATGATTATGCAAATGATCCACTGTCAGGAAGGAGTGCTGCGACTTGCCTTGTTAATTGTTGCCTTATTTCAGAAGGGGATCCGGAACGCTTCGGGTTTGTCGCTGCGCGGTCCGGTGAGCTAACACGCTGCCGATGACTTCGGCTCCGTGGATGGCCTCTCGCTCGCATATGTTCGGGGTTTTTTTTTTTTGTGGTGGCGGTTTTCTCCCCAGCGACCCTTGGACGCTGACTCTGGGTTGCGGGGGACAAAGGTCGCAGGGTCGCCAATGGCCCCTCTGGTGCCTGAGCCAAGCAGCCGTTCTTCAGGCAATGTGAACCACCCCCCCGCGCCCCCCCCCCCCACCTTACCTCCATCCCTCCCAGGCAGTGTCAGCAGCTAATCCACCACATGTGATGGCCAACGGTAACCGAGCCACATCCCGTCCTCACTCAACATCTGCACGCCTTCACGCAGGCCACAGGCAAAATAATGCAGAGGCTGGAAATCTGAAATGCAACACAAAAAGTGCTGCAAACACTCAGCGGGTCAGGCAGCATCGGCGGGGTGAGAAACAGAGATCGCGTTTCAGGTCGGTGACCCTTCGTCAGAACCTTACTGTCATGTCATCATCATCATAGGAAGTCTCTTGGAATCGAGGAAGACTTGCTTCCACTCTTAAAATGCGTCCTTAGGTGACTGAACAGTCCAATACGAGAACCACAGTCCCTGTCACAGGTGGGACAGACAGTCGTTGAGGGAAAGGGAGGGTGGGACAGGTTTGCCGCACGCTCTTTCCGCTGCCCGTGCTTGGTTTCTGCATGCTCTCGGCGATGAGACTCGAGGTGCTCAGCGCCCTCCCAGATGCACTTCCTCCACTTAGGGCGGCCTTTGGCCAGGGACTCCCAGGTGTCGGTGGGGATGTCGCACATTATCAGGGAGGCTTTGAGGATGTCCCTGTAACGTTTCCTCTGCCCACCTTTGGCTCGTTTGCCGTGGAGGAATTCCGAGTCGAGCGCTTGCTTTGGGAGTCTTTTGTCTGGCATGTGAACCATGTGGCCTGCCATCGAGGGTGGTCAGTGCTTCAACTGTCGTGTAAGGTTGTGGGAGGGGCCTGATATTCATCATGTTGTGTCCTTGGATGCTCTAATAATGACTCCATGAGGCAATGTATTGTACTTGAACTGTAGTGACCGTAGTCCTTTATTTGTTAACTCCAGAGTGAGGATCACACCTGGTGGCCTGCCTTTTATACTAGGCCAGGCACATCTGTACAGGTAACCTACAAGTCTCCCACTGCTGTGCCCTCTGGTGGCACACCATGTGATAATACCAACAGTAGCCATGTGTAGGATACATGACACATCATATAACTTCAATGGATTCGCTCGTGCCCATCCTGCCGCCTGCGAAGAATTCCACCGCCGTTCTATTCAGCCTCAGCATTCGTTGCTGTGCCCTATCGATTTCTGTCGCCCTGCTTCCAGCACTCTATAATTCAATCTTGAGATTGCAGAGAGATGTGATTGGGGCTCAGGAGAGGTGTGAGTTACAGGGCCCAGCTGAGGGGAGGGCCCAGGGGCAGCACGGGCCAGCCCACACTGTGATATAGAAATATAGAAATTTACAGCACAGAAGGAGGCCTTTCGGCCCATTGTGTCCACGCCGGCCGACAAAGAACCACAAGGCCCTCGGTCAGCAGTCCTGAAGGTTATATATAAACCTATGAACAATGGCGGAAAGGCAAAGCCCACCCAGCCCAAACATTCCGGCTCACACAACTGCGACATCCCTTATACTGACACATTCTACACTCTACCCCAACCGGAGCCATGTGATCTCCTGAGAGAGGCAAAAACCAGATTAAAAACCCAGGTCAATTTAGGGCGAAAAAAATATGGGAAAATTCCTCTCCGACCCATCCGGGCGATCAAAACTAGTCCAGGAGATCACCCTGGCCGTATTCGATTCCCTGCAGTACTGAGCATTATGTGCGCGCACTCAGTCTGTGCAGCAGTGCAGGTGTCCAGTCATCTTGGTCAACCCTTGCCACTGGACCAAGACCTGGCTCTGTCAAGCCCGTGTGATGGCTGGGGTGCAACGGTCACCCCACGTTAAAAAAACCACGCACAGGCATCTTCCACCCTTCAACATGTAGTTCAGGACCTGGAATATTAGGTCCTTCATTGAAACACCTGTGAACTCATTGAACAAAAAGCAGGAAACTATAGTCCAATTAGCCTAACATCTGTGGTTGGGAAAATGTTGGAGTCCATTATTAAAGAAGCCGTAGCAGGACATTTGGAAAAGCAAAATTCGGTCAGACAGAGACAGCATGGATTTATGAAGGGGAAGTCATGTTTGACAAATTTGCTGGAGTTCTTTGAGGATGTAACGAACAGGGTGGACAAAGGGGAACCAGTGGATGTGGTGTATTTGGACTTCCAGAAGGCATTTGACAAGGTGCCACATAAAAGGTTACTGCACAAGATAAAATTTCAAGGGGTTGGGGGTAATATATTACCATGGATAAAGGATTGGCTAACTAACAGCAAACAGAGAGTCGGGATAAATGCTTCATTCTCTGGTTGTCAACCAATAACTAGTGGGGTGCCACAGGGATCAGTGCTGGGACCCCAACTATTTGCAATCTATATTAACAACTTGGAAGAAGGGGCTGAGTGTAACGTAGCCAAGTTTGCTGACGATATAAAGATGGAAGGAAAAGCAATGTATGAGGAGGACACAAAAAATCTGCAAAACGACATAGACAGGCTAAGTGAGTAGGCAAAAATTTGGCAGATGGAGTATAATGTTGGAAAGTGTGAGGTGATGCACTTTGACAGAAAAAAATCGAAGAGCAAGTTATTATTTAAATAGAGAAAGATTACAGAGTGCCGCAGTACAGCGGGACCTGGGGGTACTTGTGCATGAAACACAAAAGGACAGTATGAAGGTACAGCAAGTGATCAGGAAGGCCAATGGTATCTTGGCCTTTATTGCAAAGGGAATGGAGTATAAAAGCAGGGAACACTTGCTACCGTTATATAAGGCATTGGTGAGGCTACACCTGGAATACTGCATACAGTTTTGGTTTCCATATTTACAAAAGGATATACTTGCTTTGGAGGCAGGTCAGAGAAGGTTCACTTGGTTGATTCCCGGGATGAGGGGATTGAGTTATGAGGAAAGGTTGAGTAGGTTGGGCCTCTACTCATTGGAATTCAGAAGAATGAGAGGTGATCTTATCGAGACGTATAAGATTATGAGGGGGCTTGACAGGGTGGATGCAGAGAGGATGTTTCCACTGATGGAGGAGACTAGAACTAGAGGGCATAATCTTAGAATAAGGAGCCGCCCATTTAAAACAGAGATGAGGAGAAATTTCTTCTCTTAGAGGGTTGTAAATCTGTGTAATTCACTGCCTCAGAGAGCTGTGGAAGCCGGGACATTGAATAGGTTTAAGACAGAAATAGACGGTTTCTTAATCGATAAAGGTATAAGGGGTTATGGGGAGTGGGCAGGGAAGTGGAGCTGAGTCCATGATCAGATCAGCCATGATCTTATTGAATGGTGGAGCAGGCTCAAGGGGCCGCATGGCCTACTCCTGCTCCTATTTCTTATTTTCTTAACCCTTTTTGGCGTGGAAGCAAGTCATCCTCGATCCGAGGGACCGCCTAAGAAGAAGACTCTGTAATGCACCAGAGTAGACCGTGAGGTTCTGTCCAAGTGTAACGACATCCAGAAGCACGAGAGTTGCCACACGCAACAACAACTTGCATTTATATAGCACAGGAGCGCTATCAGACAAATTCTGACAGCGAGCTACATAAAGAGATATTGGGGCAGATGACCAAAGGTTTGGTCAATAAGTTAGGTTTTACAGAGCATCTTAAAGACGGAGAGATGGAGCAGCGGAGAGGTTTCGGGAGGGAATTCCAGAGCTGACGGCCCAGGCAGCTGAAGTCACGGACCCCCAATGATGGAGCGATTAAAATCAGGGATGCTCAAGAGGCCAGAATACAAGTCTTTCTTTCCTTTAGAATTGGAGGAGCGTAGGGATCTCGGAGGGTTGTAGGGCTGGAGGAGGTCACGCAGGTGCCGATTATTTATTTTTTCATTCATTCCTGGGATGTGGGCGTTGCTGGCAAGGCTGGCATTTATTGACCATCCCTAATTGCTCTTGAGAAGGTGATGGTGGGATATCTTCTTGAACCGCTGCAGTCCGTGTGGTGAACGTGCTCCCACAAATTGCTGTTGGGGAGGGAGCTGAAGTATTTTGACCCATGAAGACAATGAAGATACGGCCATATATGGTCATGTGACTCGGAGGGGAACTTGGAGATAGTGGCGTTCGAGTGCTGACCTTGTCCTTCCAGGTGGCGGAGGTCACTGGTTCGGCTCGAGTTGTTTTCTTCTCTCAGTCGGTTTGTTTGTCGCATTTGTGACAACTGGAGGGAGACCGTCTATTTTTAGTCTGACAGATTATTAAGTGGCAGCCCCTTTCTGAGCTGGCCTGTGTGAAGACTTACACCAGCAGTCAGATGGAACGTTTCGACAGGGTTTACAGTTCACGACTTCCCACGTACACACCGAGAAGCAACAAAATAAATATTCCAGGTCAAGTTACCCTCCAAAAGAAACAATTGATATACCTGAGGCAGTTTTGCTGAAAATGAACTACTTTGCCTGACATTGCAAAAGGACATTTCAAAATGTAAACAAAAAGCAAAATACTGCAGATGCTGGAAATCTGTCATACAGTGTCAGCTGTGGCTCACTTGCCTCTGAGTAGGAAGGTTGTGGGTTCAAGTCCCACTCCAGGGAGTTGAGCACAAAAAATCTAAGTTAACACTCCAGTGCATTGCTGAGGGAGTGCTGCACTGCCGGAGGTGCCGTCTTTCAGATGAGATGTTAAGCTGAGGCCCCGCCTGCCCTCTCAGGTGGATGTAAAAGATCCCATTGCCACTCTTTCAAAGAAGAGCAGGGGGAGTTAAACCTGGTGTCCTGGGCCAATATTTATCCCTCAATCAAAAAAACAAATTATCTGGCCATTATCACATTGCTGTTTGCGCAACTTGGCTGCCGCATTTCCCACATTACAACAGTGACTACACTCCAAAAGTATTTTATTGGCTGTAAAGCGCTTTGACACGTCCGGTGGTCATGAAAGACGCTGAAGAATTGCAAGTCCTTTGTTTTTCTTTCCTTATATAAAGAGAAAATGCTGGAAATACTCAGCAGGTCAGGCAGCATCTGTCGTGAGAGAAACGGAGTTCACGTTTCAGGCCGTTACACGCCTTCCGTCATTGACCTGAAACTGTACCTCTCCGCCTCTCTTTCTCGCTCTCTCTCCACAGGTGCTGCTGAGTGTTTCTGCCATTTTCTAAAAATAAAAATCAGTGAATGTGTCCCCACGGTGCATGCAACCCGTCTGGGGAGCGGTGGGACACTGCATTGTCATGTATAAATCGGGCTCCCGCAGTGCAGTTGGGCACGTATCTGAAATGTAATCGTTGCCGGCCTGGTCGACCGCGGTTTGGGAATCCTGGCAGCGAACGGGAGTCGGGAGCTGCCCGCTTTGCAAGTTCATTGCTTTTTAGAGTACTCCTTGTGGGGCAGGAGAAGCCAGGAGTGCTCTCCGCGCTCACCACCCCCCCCCCCCCAACTGCCCTCCTCCCCCGGCCCATCAAGAAAGTCTGCCCCCACGACGGCTCTGGGCCTCCTCGACGCCGGCTGGCCTCTCCTCCTCCTTCAGTGACGACGGGACCCCCTCCTTCCCCACTGGAGACCTGGCCTCTTCTCCTCCTCCAGCAAGTGGTGCGTACCATGGCTGTGACCACCCTGACCTCCCACACTGAACTCCAGCTAACCACAGACCCCCTCAATGCCTGCCTCCAACCAAGCCTCAGACCACCTACCATCAAGGGCGCTCCTTGGCACCGAGCCTGCAGCCAACATCTAGCCGTAGGCAACTAGGCCCATACAGCTGTGCCTGGTCTCCAGTCTTGGACCCCCTTGCCACTGGATTAAGACCTTGCTCAGCTGAGCCCGTGTGGTAGCCGGTGGGCAACGACCACCCCACGTTAAAAGAACTCGCGCACAGGCATCTTCCACTCTGCCAATCACCACTGAAATCGTCTCTCCTTCTCGCCCTCCAAGCCCCAATCCCAATCATACCGCCAAGCTCCCACCCTACATTCTCTGTAAGGGGTGCTCTCCGCTCCAGCCAGAAGCAGGTTCCAGCTCTCGCTTGAAGACCCCCCTCCCCCCGCCAGCTCACATCAACCAGCGAGTTTGCCACCCGTATTTGCAGATGTCTCCTTGAGCCCGCCAGAACCAGCCAAGGAGATCTTTGGCTCCTCAGAGACAGCGGTGCAACATCTGAGCTGATGCGCTGTTTAAAAAAAAATTAGCCAAAGCTCAGTTTCTTGAATTAAATAGGTCTGTGGCGGACGATGCAATTAGATCGTCGAACAGTATAACTGCAGGCAGTGAAGTAGCCGGGAGTGAAGGGGAAAGTAAAAAGAAAACCAGAGACATGTGCATCATTTATACCATTGATAATACTTCTGCTCTGACATAATTGACTGCCTGATACTGCTAGAATTGTAATTAACCGCACTCATTCCTCTTCTATCAGTTCATTTTTACAAGTGTTAAAAAAAAATGTTCTTTTTTGTGTCAGGGTGATGGAGAGTATAGGTGTCACTTTGCTCTTTCTCGGGTGACATTTTAATTTAGGAGCAGAGTATTCTGGAACCTCCGACGGCAAATCTGATTGAATTTACAAGAATGAGAGCAGATCTCATTGCAATGTATAAAATTCTTAAAAGGGCTTGACAGGGTGAGTGCTGGGGAAGATGTTTCCCCTGGCTGAAGAGTCTAGAACCAGGGATCACAGTCTCAGGGTAAGGGGTCGGCCATTTAGGACTGAGATGAGGAGGCAGACAAAAAGCAGGAAACTATAGACCAGTTAGCCTAGCATCTGTGGTTGGGAAGATGTTGGAGTCCATTATTAAAGAAGCAGTAGCAGGACATTTGGAAAAGCAAAATTCGGCCAGGCAGAGTCAGCATGGATTTATGAAGGGGAAGTCACGTTTGACAAATTTGCTGGAATTCTTTGAGGATGTAAAGAACAGGGTGGATAAAGGGGAACCAGTGGATGTGGTGTATTTGGACTTCCAGAAGGCTTTTGACAAGGTGCCAGATAAAAGGTTACTGCACAAGATAAAAGTTCATGGGGTTGAGGGTGATATGGATAATATTAGCATGGATAGAGGATTGGTTAACTAACAGAGAACAGAGAGTCAGGATAAATTTTTCATTCTCTGCTTGGCAACCAGTAACTAGTGGAGTGCCACAGGGATCAGTGCTGGGACCCAACTATTTACAATCTATATTAATGACTTGGAAGAAGGGACTGAGTGTAGCGTAGCCAAGTTTGCTGATGATACAAAGATGGGAGGAAAAGCAATGTATGAGGAGGACACAAAAAATCTGCAAAAGGACATAGACAGGCTAAGTGAGTGGGCAAAAATTTGGCAGATGGAGTATAATGTTGGAAAGTGTGAGGTCATGCACTTTGGCAGAAAAAAATCAAAGAGCAAGTTATTATTTAAATGGAGAAAGATTGCAAAGTGCCGCAGTACGGCGGTACCTGGGGGTACTTGTACATGAAATGCAAAAGGATAGTATGCAGGTACAGCAAGTGATCAGGAAGGCCAATGGTATCTTGGCCTTTATTGCAAAGAGGATGGAGAATAAAAGCAGGGAAGTCTTACTACAGCTTTATAAGGTATTGGTGAGGCTACACCTGGAATATTGTGTGCAGTTTTGGCTTCCATATTTACCAAAGGATATACTTGCTTTGGAGGCAGTTCAGAGAAGGTTCACTCGGTTGATTCCGGGGATGAGGGGGTTGACTTATGAGGAAAGGTTGAGTAGGTTGGCCTCTACTCATTGGAATTCAGAAGAATGAGAGATGATCTTATCGAAACGTATAAGATTATGAGGGGGTTTGACAAGGTGGATGCAGAGAGGATGTTTCCACTGATGGGGAGATTAGAACTAGAGGGCACAATCTTAGAATAAAGGGCCGCCCATTTAAAACAGAGATGAGGAGAAATTTCTTCTCTCGGTTGTAAATCTGTGGAATTTGCTGCCTCAGATTGCTGTGGAAGCTGGGACATTGAATAAATTTAAGACAGAAACAGACCGTTTCTGAAATGATAAGGGGATAAGGGGTTATGGGAAGCGGGCGGGGAAATGGAGCTGAGTCCATGATCAGATCAGCCATGATCGTATTAAATGGCGGAGCAGGCTCGAGGGACCGTGTGGCCTACTCCTGCTCCTATTTCTTATGTTCTTATGTTCTTATGAATTTCTTCACTCAGAGGGTGGTGAACCTTTGGAATTCTCTGCCCCAGAGGCCTGTGGATGCTCAGTCCTTGAGTGTATTCAAGGCAGAAATCGATAGATTTTTGAAGTCTAAGGGAATCAACGGATATGGGGATGGTGCGGGAAGGTGGAGTTGAGATAAAAGATCAGCCGTGATCTTCAACAATTGTACATCCCTGTCTGGAGTAAAAATAAAAAGGGGAAGGTAGCTCAACTGTGGCTAACAAGGGAAATTAGGAATAGTGTTAAATCCAAGGAAGAGGCATATAAATTGACCAGAAAAAGCAGCAAACCTGAGGACTGGGAGAAATTTAGAATTCAGCAGAAGCGGACAAAGGGTTTAATTAGGAGGGGGAAAATAAGCATATGAGGGGAAGCTTGCTGGGAATATAAAAACTGACTGCAAATGCTTCGATAGATATGTGAAGAGAAAAAGATTAGTGAAGACAAACGTAGGTCCTTTGCAGTCAAATTCAGGTGAATTTATAATGGGGAACAAAGAAATGGCAGACCAGTTGAACAAATACTTTGGTCTGTCTTCACTAAGGAAGACAGAAATAACTTTCCAGAAATACTAGGGGACCGAGGGTCTCGCGAAAAGGAGGAACTGAAGGAAATCCTACTTCGTCGGGAGACTGTGTTAGGGAAATTGATGGGATTGAAGACCGATAAATTCCCTGGGCCTGATAGGCTGCATCCCAGAGTACTTAAGGAAGTGGCCCTAGAAATAGTGGATGCATTGGTGATCATTTTCCAACATTCTATTGAATCTGGATCAGTTCCTATGGACTGGAGGGTAGCTAATGTAACACCACTTTTTAAAAAAGGAGGGAGAGATAAAACAGGATATTATAGACTGGTTAGCCTGACATCAGTGGCAGGGAAAATGTTGGAATCAATTATTAAAGATGAAATAGCAGCGCTTTTGGAAAGCAGTGACAGGATCGGTCCAAGTCAGCATGGATTTATGAAAGGGAAATCATGCTTGACAAATCTTCTCGAATTTTTTGAGGTTGTAACTAGTAGAGTGGACAAGGGAGAATCAGTGGATGTGATGTATTTGGACGTTCAAAAGGCTTTTGACAAAGTCCCACACAAGAGATTAGTGTGCAAAATTAAAGCACATGGTATTGGGGGTAATATATTGACGTGGATAGAGAACTGGTTGGCAGACAGGAAGCAAGAGAGTCGGAATAAACGGGTCCTTTTCTGAATGGCAGGCAGTGACCAGTGGGGTGCCACAGGGTTCAGTGCTGGGACTATTTACAAAATACTTCAATGATTTAGACAAAGGAATTGAATGTAATATCTCCAAGTTTGCAGATGACACTAAGCTAGCTGGGTGGCGGTGTGAGCTGTGAGGAGGATGCTCAGAGGCTGCAGGGTGACTTGGACAGGTTAGGTGAGTGGGCAAATATATGGCAGATGCATTATAATGTGGATAAATGTGAGGTTATTTACTTTGGTGGCAAAGACAGGAAGACAGAATATTATCTGAATGGCGACAGATTAGGAAAAGGGGAGGTGCAATGGGACCTGGGTGTCATGGTTCATCAGTCATTGAAGTTTGGCATGCAGGTACAGCAGGCGGTGAAGAAGGCAAATGGCATGTTAGCCTTCATAGCTAGAGGATTTGAGTATAGGAGCAGGGAGATCTTACTACAGTTGTACAGGGCCTTGGTGAGGCCACACCTGGAATATTGTGTTCAGTTTTGGTCTCCTCATCTGAGGAAGGACGTTCTTGCTATTGAGGGAGTGCAGAGAAGGTTCACCAGACTGATTCCCGGAATGGCAGGACTGACATATGAGGAGAGACTGGATCAATTGGGCTTGTATCCACTGGAGTTTAGAAGAATGAGAGGGGATCTCATAGAAACATATAAAATTCTGACGGGACTGGACAGATTAGAGGCAGGAAGAATGTCCCCGTTGCTGGGGAGTTCCAGAACCAGGGGTCACAGTCTAAGGATAAGGGGAAAGCCATTTAGGACCGAGATGAGGAGAAACTTCTTCACCCAGAGAGTGGTGAACCTGTGGAATTCTCTACCGCAGAAAGTTGTTGAGTCCAGTTCGTTAGATACATTCAAAAGGGAGTTAGATATGGCCCTTCTGGCCAAACGGATCAGGGGGTATGGAGAGAAAGCAGGAAAGGGGTACTGAGGTTGAGTGATAGGCATGATCTTATTGAATGGTGGTGCAGGCTCGAAGAGCCAAATGGCCGACTCCTGGTCCTAATTGTTGTGTTTTAATGAGTCATCCCAGGCCGGGAATGTTCGGTAATAATACAGCGAACTGCTATTTGATTTTCTCTTTGTTTCTGGGGGTGTAACGCTGTGGGACAACCAGTCTCCCAATGCTTTATATTCCGCAAGAGGGGAAGCAGAAGAAGGTCATTTGGCCCCATCACGCCCATGCTGACTCTCTTAAAGAGATCGGCACTTATGTCCCAGGTAGCTCTGGAGTTTCTTTTATTCGTCCATGGGCTGGAAAGGCCGGCATTTATTGCCCATCCCTCATTGCCCTTGAGAAGGTGGTGGTCAGCCGCTTTCTTGAACCGCTGCAGTCCCTGTGGTGATACTTCTGTAAATGGTGTGGTACAACCGGCCTTTACATTTAAGAGTTAAGGGCAATTAAGAGTCGAGCACATTGCTATGGGTCTGGAGTCACTTACAGGCCCAGACGGCAGATTTCCTTCCCTAAAGGACATTAATGAACCAGATGGGTTTTTACGACACTCCAGTAGTTTGATGGCCACCAGTGCTGACACGAGCTTTTTAATCACCGATTTATTTAATTAACTGCGTTCAAATTCCCCAGCTGCCAAGATGGGATTTGAACTCACGTCTCCGGATCATTAGTAGCACGCCTCTGGATTACTCATCCAGTAACATAATCACTGTGCTACCGTTCCTGGGGAGTGAGTCTCCTGGACACTGCGATGAGCAACTCCGGGAGAAAAATCACCATTCAATATGATCATGGCTGATCATGCAACTTCAGTACCCCATTCCTGCTTTCTCTCCATACCCCTTGATCCCTTTAGCCGTAAGGGCTACATCTAACTCCCTTTTGAACGAACTGGCCTCAACAACTTTCTGCGGTAGAGAATTCCACAGGCTCACCACTCTCTGAGTGAAGAAGTTTCTCCTCATCTCAGTCCTAAATAGCTTACCCCTTATCCTTAGACTGTGACCCCTGGTTCTGGACTTCCCCAACATCGGGAACATTCTTCCTGCATCTAACTTGTCCAATCCCGTCAGAATTTTATATGTTTCTATGAGATCCCCTCTCATTCTTCTAAATTCCAATGAATATAAGCCTAGTCGATCCAGTCTTTCTTCATATGTCAGTCCTGCCATCCCAGAAATCAGGGCACCATTTGGCACCACATTGATCAGCCATCATCATCGTTAGCAGTCCCTCGTTATCGAGGAAGACTTGCTTCCACTCTTAGCATGAGTTCTTAGATGGCTGTGCAGTCCAATATGAGAACCACAGTTTCTGTCACAGGTGGGACAGATAATCGTTGAGGGAAAGGGTGGGCAGGGAGCCTGGTTTGCCACACACTCCTTCCGCTGCCTGCGCTTGATTTCTGCATGCTCTCGGCGACGATAATCGAGGTGCTCAGCGCGCCCTCCTGAATGCACTTCCTCCACTTAGGGCGGTCGATGGCCAAGGACTCCCAGGTGTCAGTGGGGATGTCGCACTTTATCAGGGAGGCTTTGAGGGTGTCCTTGTAACGTTTCCTCTGCCCGCCTTTGGCTCGTTTGCCGTTGACGAGTTCTGAGTAGAGCGCTTGCTTTGGGAGTCTCGTGTCTGGCATGCGAACTATGTGGCCTGCCCAGCGGAGCTGATCAAGTATGGTCAGTGCTTCAATGCTGGGGATGTTGGCCTGGACAAGGACGCTAATGTTTGTGCGTCTGTCCTCCCAGGGGATTTGCAGAATCTTGCGGAGACATCGCTGGTGGTATTTCCCCAACGAGTTGAGGTTTCTACTGTACATGGTCCACGTCTCTGAGCCATACAGGAGAGTGGGTATTACTATGGCCCTGGAGACCATGAGCTCGGTGACAGTTTTGAGGGACTGATCGTCAAACACTCTTTTCCTCAGGCAACCGAAGGCCTCACTGGCGCACTGGAGGCGGTGTTGGATCTTATCATCAATGCCTGCTCTTGTTAATAGGAGGCTCCCGAGATAGGGGAAGTGGTCCACGTTGTACAGGGTCACACCATGGATCTTGATGTTTGGGGGGCAGTGCTGTGCGGCGAGGACAGGCAGCTGTAGGACCTTTGTCTTACTAATGTTTAGCGTAAGGCCCATGTTTTCATACACCTCGGTAAATACGTTGACTATGACTTGGAGTTCAGCCTCTGTGTGTGCACAGACGCAGGCGTCGTCCGCGTACTGTAGCTCGACGACAGAGGTTGGAGTGTTCTTGGACCTGGCCTGGAGACAGCGAAGGTTGAACAGCTTCGCACTGGTTCTGTAGTTTAGTTCCACTCCAGCAAGGAGCTTATCAACTGTGAGGTGGAGCATGGCAGCGAGGAAGATTGAGAAGAGAGTTGGGGCGATGACGTAGCCCTGCTTGACCCCGGTCCGGACATGAATTGGGTCTGTGATGGATCCGTTGGCATGTCTTCGTGGAGCGGGCAGAGAATGGAGATGTACTTTTGGGGGCATCCGAAACGGAGGAGGATACTCAATAGACCCTCGCGGTTGACAGTGTCAAAGGCCTTTGTAAGGTCGAAGAAGGCCATGTATAAGGGCTGGCGCTGTTCCCTGCATTTTTCCTGCAGCTGTCGCGCTGCAAAATCATGTCCGTTGTGTCCCGGAGGGGACGAAATCTGCACTGTGACTCCGGGAGGAGCTCCTCAGCCACAGGGAGAAGACGGTTGAGGAGGACTCTAGCGACGACTTTCCCAGTGGTTGATAGCAGGGAGATTCTTCTGTCGTTGCCGCAGTCGGACTTGTCCCCTTTTTTAAAGATGGTCACGATCCCTGCATCTCTGAGATCTCCCGGCATGCTCTCCTCCCTCCAGATGAGAGAGATGAGGTCGTGTATTCACGCCAGTAGTGCCTCTCCGCCATACTTCAGTGCCTCAGCGGGGATTCCATCCGCTCCCATAGCCTTGTTGTTTTTTAGCTGTCTTATGGCCTTTTCTATTCATTCAGTGTTGGGGTCTCACTGAGGGGGTGGCGGGTAGCATGCTACGGAATGGAGTTGAGAACACTCGAGTCAAAGGCAGAGCCTTGGTTGAGGAGATCTTCGAAGTGTTCCTTCCAGCGGGCCCTGACTGCCTCGGTCCACAATCGTATTGAATGGCGGAGCAGGCACGAGGGGCCGAATGGCCTACTCCTGCTCCTATTTCTTATGTTTATAATTTGCTGGTTTGTGCCCTTTGGACAGTGGTTTCTTTTATCCACACCATTCCGAAGTGGCGAAATGCCAAGAATAAAAAAGGGAAGAACATTTTCAAAGAGGCTGGATCGAATGTAACCCTTTGGCATTCCTGTGTCCTTCAAAATCAAAAAAGGAACGAGATTTTTTTTTTTTGGCTTTTCTTTTTCGGGGGGAGTTTCGGACAGAAATTTTCGCCGAGTTTAAGGCTGTTGGCGAAAGAACCAGGGCGGGGTGGGGGAGAGATGAGGGGATTTGTGAATGCGCTGCCTGAAAGGGCGGTGGGAACAGATTCAGCAGTAACTTTCAAAAGGGAATTGGATAAATACTTGAAGGGGGAAAATTTGTCAGGGAGCTGGGGAAAGAGCAGGGCAGAGGAGATGGGACCAATTGGGTAGCTCCACCAAAGAGCCAGCACAGGCACGATGGGCCGAATGGCCTCCTTCTGGGCTGTATCTATGATTCTTCCTCCACTGTCGGTATTTGGAGAGGATTTTCCCTGCCGCTTGCTGCTGACTGTCAGGTTTTTTTGTTGGGAATCCAATTACAGATGCAGAAAAGCCACCACTTTGATGTGGGTTTTCCATTACACATGGAGAGATAATACCGAGATGCAGTTAGTGTTCTGGTGATGTAACTAATAAATGGATTACATTGCTGTGAATTTTCTGATAGAAGATTAGCAGCTTTCAGCTTATTAAATGCAAAATTAAATCCATATTCCTTTCCCCAGGGGCCGAGCGCAGATTGAACTGTAAGGGATGTCCTATATTAATGTTGCAATGCTGATTGGCCTCGTATCCACAACGAGATCCAGTTGTTTGAATGGGGATAGAGCTTGACTTCTGTGAGACGGTGTAAGCCGGGCAATTGCCAGTCGGCATTCTGTTTTACATCTCTCCCCATTTTTATCTGTGTTAAAAGTTAATGGAATTAAAAATCGGGAGATGTGTCAGACGGGCTTCCGTCTCGCTGTCGTCGTACAAAGTCACGATCTACCTCCAATAGCTCGAAGCTTGTCATAGGCAGTCCCTCGGAATCGAGGAAGACTTGCTTCCACTCTTTAAAAAGAGTCCTTAGGTGGCTGGACAGTCCAATACAAGAACCACAGTCCCTGTCACAGTTGGGACAGATAGCCGTTGAAGGTAAGGGAGGGTGGGACAGGTTTGCCGCACGCTCCTTCCGCTGCCTGCGCTTGATTCCTGCATGCTCTCGGCGATGAGACTCGAGGTGCTCAGCGCCCTCCCGGATGCACTCCCTCCACTTAGGGCGGTCTTTGGCCAGGGACTCCCAGGTGCCGCTGGGGATGTTGCACTTTATCAGGGAGGCTTTGAGGGTGTCCCTGTAACGTTTCCTTTGCCCACCTTTGGCTCGTTTGCCGCGAGGGTGTTCCGAGTAGAGCGCTTGCTTTGGGAGTCTCGTGTCTGGCACGCGAACAATGTGGCCCGCCCTATGGTGGAGTAGGTGCGCTCAATGCCTCTGGGCTTCTATACACGGCCTAACTATCTATGGGGTGTTGGACCCCAGCTAGACTGCATATTTGGTTCTTATCTTCCGGTGGGAGGCTGTGCTGGAATCGGCCCACAGCAACTGGATTGAGTTTGGGAACTCCTTGTGTGAGATGTGGACCTGAGAAATCTCTCTCAGTGACACTGTGGAGCCAGTTCCTGAAAGCCCTGTGTAGGAAATAAAGATAGAAAGAATGACTTGCATTTAGAAACAAAGAAACTATGGGCCCCAATTTGCCCAGGAGTCGCTCCGTTTTTTTTGGAGCAACTTGATTTTTCTGGAGTATCTTAAAAATCCCCATTCTGCACATTTAATTTGTGCCAGTGTAAGTGAGTTAGTTAGGATTTTTTTAGTTTAGTTTAGTTTTGCTCAAAAGGGGGCGGTACCAGCCACCTACGCCTGTTTTGGCCATTTAAGCCAGTTTGGACAGCTAATAGTTGCTCCAAACTAACTTAGGTCAGCGTATGTGGCCACTTGTGGCGGAATAGATAATCCTTGCGGAGAGTTAAGAAATCAGCGTAGGTAGCCAAAGATGGGGGGGGGGGGTGGTAGGGAATGCTCTTGCTCAAAGTATTTTCCCATATTTTGACACTTAGCTTTCTATCTTTGAAACAACTCTTCATTAGTTCACAGAGGACATTGCAAAGCACTAAACGCCTTCACAACAACATTAAAAAAACATAAAAACCATCAATAATAAATTATAAATAAATAAATAAATACATAATAAAACTTGAGTCCTACCTTCCTAACTCGTCCCCTGAGGAACTGGACTTCTCACTGCTGGACGAGTTAGTTGTAACCTAGTACCAGGAAGACCACCAGTCCTCTAAATCCCTGGGCATCAGTCACAGATGGTGGGTGTGTGTCTTTTGTAATAAAGTCTGTGATCTCCTTTGACCTTGAGACAACACACCGCCAGGGGTGCTTTCACTGATCATTAGCTTCGGTGCCCCTGTATCGACTTGGGTGAACTTTCTAGTGAGGCTCTGAAACAACGGCAGAAAGTTCCATTGGTTTTCTCTGGTGCATACAATTTTTCAAATTCCAAGCCAAGCAGAACGAACAAAGCCTTGAGGCGTTGATATTCTGTTACAGCCCTGGTCAAGTTTCAGGCATAAATTCCCACTTCATTAAAAATGAGACTGAAGTCACTGAGCAGAAGTACCTCAGCAGCAGTATCAGTACTAAAGATTATCGGGTCGTCCCTTCGGCCAGGGATAGGGGCGGCGAGCATCGGGTCCCGCTCACAGCCAGCAGGACGCGCTGGGAGGGTGAGGAGCTACTGCACATGCGTGCAGACTCCACCACGCATGTGCGCAGCTGCCGGCAGTTTTTGGCGCAGGGCTGTAGCTCCGCCCCCCCCCCCCCCCCCCCACGAGAAACGTCGCACCAGGACCCCGGACACACAGCAAAGCGGCCAGAATCATTAGTAAGTTTTTTGCCGCTGTTTTGAGCGCACAAAGTCGGCGCTTCTCGGGAGGAAATTTGGGCCCATCGAAAATAGGAGCAGTAGTAGGCCATTCGGCCCTTCGAGTCTGCACCGCCATTCAATATGATCATGGCTGATCCTCTATCTCAACACCATATTCCTGCTTTTTCCCCATAACCCCTTGATGTCTTTTGTTTCTAGAAATCTATCTATCTCCCTCTTAAATATATTCAGTGACTTGGCCTCCACCAGCCTTCTGTGGTAGAGAATTCCACAGGTTCACCACCCTCTGAGTGAAAACATTTCTCCTCATCTCGGTCCTAAATTTCCTACCCCGTATCCTGAGACTGTGACCCCTTGTTCTAGACTTCCCAGCACCGGGGAAACATCCTCCCCACATCCAGTCTATCCAACCCAGTCAGAATTTTATACGTTTCAATGAGATCCCCTCTCACTCTTCTAAACTCCAGTGAATACAGGCCTAGTCGACCCAATCTCTCCTCATAAGACTGTCCTGCCATCCCAGGAATCAGTCTGGTGAACCTTCGCTGCACTCCCTCTCTGGCAAGTATATCCTTTCTTCGGTAAGGAGACCAAAACTGCACACGCTGTTCCAGGTACAGTCTCACCAAGTCCCAGTATAACTAATAAGACATCCTTGCTCCTGTACTCAAATCCTCTTGCAATGAAGACCAACATACCATTTGCCTTCCTAACTGCTTGCTGCACCTGTGCGTTTGCTTTCAATGATTGATGTAAAAGGACACCAATGTCCCTTTGTACATCGATACTTCCCAAGCCATCACCATTTAAATACTACTTTGTCCTTATGTTTTTCCTTTATTTAAACAGCATCTTTGATGACCACCAGAAATCTCAAAGCGCTTCACAGTCAATTAAGTACTTTTTGAAGTGTAGTCATTGTTGTAATGTGGGAAACGCGGCAGCCAACTTGCGCACAAGCAAGCTCCCACAGACAGCAATGTGATAATGACCAGATAATCTGTTTTTATGATGTTGATTGAGGCATCAATATGGACTGGAACACCGGGGATAATTCCCCTGCTCTTCTTCGAAATAGTGCCACGGGATCTTTTACGTCCACCTGAGAGCAGATGGAGCCTCGGTTTAACGTTACATCCGAAAGATGGCACCTGCGACAGTGCAGCGCTCCCTCAGCACTGCACGGGGAGTGTCAGCCTCAATTTATGAGCTCAAGTCCCTGGAGTGGGACTTGAGCCCACAACCTTCCCACTCTGAAGCGAGTGTGCTGCCCACTGAGCCATGGCTGGCACAGCTTGAGTTTTTATATTCACAACCTCAGGATGCCACAAAGCGCTTCACAGCCAAAGAAGTACTTTTAAAAGCAAGTCAGTGTTGTAATGCAGTGCTGCAAAGTACTTCAAATACTTCAAATAGTTGGAGTTCTGATCTGCTTAGAGAATGTAATGGTTGCTCTATGTATTTAATTATATGAAGACACCAAGAGTTAGAGATGGAGAAAGAAGAGTGCAGGTGTTAATCAGATCTCGTATGTATCATTCACTCTAATCTATTCAATGCAGGAGCTGACTATTAACTTCGATTGACTTGCCGTGGTGATTAACGCATGGTCATTTGTCACCATTGGCTGCTGATTGTAATCATGACCAGCTTTCATATTTCTCATCTGCTTTTTTAAAAAAAAGTACATTTGCCCCTGAATTTGCGGTCGGGGTACATACCTCCGGAGTATGCCTTCGCCCCGCGAAATATTTCCAAACTTACCTCCAGCTACAGAGCATTTGGGTCATGGGCCTCCAGGTGGAGGCAGCGTAAAGGCCCATGGATCCCCGGGACGCAGGCGATTCGGAAGCGTCCCTGGGATCACATGGGCCCAGTCCTCCAATGAGTTGGTAAGATTCCATTGCAGTCATTTTCCGAACAAAATGCCCTAATGGCCTGCAATGGAATCCTCAAATAATTAAACTATTTTAGACAAATCTAATACATATAAATGATCTGATTTTCAAATTTAATTAAAAGTCCCTTAATTACACCAAATACAATAAAAATTTTACTTCTTGAAAAATAATTTGTAAGATTGTAATCTGTGCCAATATTTGCATAAACTAATTGTAAGTGTTGGTGCATCATTTTTTTATTTTATTTTAAGATTTATATTAACCCTTACCCTGGTGAAAGCAAGCCCTATGCCTGCTTTTACCATCCGTGGAGAAAATGGTTCCACTTGTAGAAGTGAGCAAAAACTAGAGGCCATCAATATAAGGTAGTCGCTAATAAATCCAGGAGGGAATTCAGGAGAAACTTCTTTACCCAAAGAGTGGTGAGAAAATGGAACGCGCTACCGCTGGGAGCAGTTGAGACGAATAGCATAGATGCATTTCAGAGGAAGCTGGATAAACACAAGGGAGAAAGGAATAGAAGGATATGTTGATAGGGTAAGGTGAAGTAGGATGGGAGGAGGCTCGAGTGGAGCATAACCGGCATAGACCTGTTGGGCCGAAAGGCCTGTTTCCGTTCCGTAGTCACAGTGTAACTCGATGCAATTCCCTTTTGAAAGTTACTATTGAATCTGCTTCCACCGCCCTTTCAGGCAGCGTATTCCAGATCATTACAGCTCACTGCGTAAACAACCTTTCTCCTCATCTCTGCCCCACCCCCCCCCCCCCCCCCCCCCCCCGCGCCTCAGTTTTTTAGGCCGCTTGTCTTTACTCTGTGCCCGCTGGTTACCGACCCTCCGGCTGGTGGAAACTATCCACTTGATCAAACAACAGCTGGCGAATAAAGGAAGGGGCCAGCGGGCTGCCTATGTTACAGAACAGAACATGCACAGAAAGGAGTAACTGTGGGCACAAATAAATCAGTGCACACGCTGTGACTGTCAATATCATGGGATGACCGCAAACTAAACGGGAAGGATCTAGGGGATTTACTTATCAGCGGAACGCCATGGCCCATCCCGATCCCTCCGCACACTGAGGCTCGGTTTAACCTGCCGCTGTTCTGTTCGCAACCGAGGTGCCATACTTGGCCCTGACACAAGGAGGTGCACCGAGATAAAGCCTGAACACATCTCTTGGCATCTCCCAGAAAGAAACAAAGAAAGAATTTATATTTATACAGTGCTTTTTCGCAACCTCAGGACGTCCCAACGCACTTTACATCGAATGAAATACTTTAGAAGTGAAGTTATTGTTGAAATGTAGGAAACTCGACAGCACAGCAAGCTCCCGCAAACAGCAATGAGATCATCTGTTTTTTAGTCAAGGTGGTTGAGGGATAAATATTGGCCCAGGACACCAGGTAGGTCTCCCCTGCTCTTCTTTGAAATATTGCCACGGGATCTTTTACGTCCACCTGAGAGAGCAGACGAGGCCTCGCTTTAACATCTCATTTGAAAGACGGCAACTCCGACAGTGCAGCACTCCCTCAGCACTGCATTGGGAGTGTCAGCCTAGATTTTGTGCTCAAATCTCCAGAGTGGGACTTGAAGCCACACCCTTCAGTGGACAGCAAGCTTGCCTCTGAATCAGAAGGTTGTGGGTTCAAGTCCCACTCCAGAGACCTGAGCACATAATTCAGGCTGACAATCTAGTGCTACAATGTCAGAGGTGGTGCCTTTCTGATGAGAGATTAAACCAATGTCTGACGCTATTTTGAAGAGCAGGGGAGTTATCTCCGGTGTCCTGAGCCAATATCTATCCCTCAACCAACATCACTAAAACAGATTATCCGGTCATTATCTCATTTCTATTTTGTGGGAGCTTGCTGTGCGCAAATTGGCTGCCACATTTCCCACATTACAACAGTGACTGCACTCCAAAAGTACTTCATTGGCTGTAAACGCTTTGAGACACCCAGAGGCTGTGAAAGGCAGTATAGAAATGCAAGTTCTTTCTTTCCCAGCCCAACCGAAGGCGGGTGTGTGGGGGGGGGGGGGGCGAGGTGGCTGGAGGCTGCGTTTGCTACCGTACAGTGCTGTCCTTTAGCTGTGATCAGTAAACTCCACACAGGCTGGGGCCTGAATCTGGAGCCGACACGCCTCACCGCAACACTGGACCAACCATTGAGCTGATGGCAAAAACCCGACCACCGCCCAAATCACCGAGAAGTGTTGTGTATTGTGCACAGGAGGTTGCTACCTCTGTGAAAGCAACGGGAGCAGCGTGCGGTGGCATGCCACTGCAGGGAGCGGAGCGTGCTGCTGCAGGAGGGCGACGGCTGACTGCAGTGCGGGCAGGCGCAGCAGGAGCGGCGGGGTCGGGGCGGGAGCGGCAAGAGTTCGTAGAGGGATGTGATCGGGGCCCAGGAGAGGCGAGAGTTCGGGGCCCAGAAGAGGCGAGGGCCCAGGGGCAGCACGGGCCCAGCCCACACTGCGATATCTGTGCGCACTAGGTCCGTGCAGCAGAGCTGGTCTCCAGTCGCCTTGGATAATCCTTGCCACTGGTCCAAGACCTAGCTCTGTCAAGCCCGTGTGGTGGCTGGTGTGCAACGGCCATGTTAAAAAAATCCACGCACAGGCATCTTCCACCCTTCAACATGTAGTTCAAGATCCAGAATATTAGGTCCTTCATTGAAACACCTGTGAACTCATCCCTTTTCGGCGTGGAAGCAAGTCCTCCTCGTTTCGAGGGACTGCTTATGAAAACAGAGTGCGTTACGTTATGTGGATGTACTTGTCGGAACGGCAGTCCTAATAAATTGATTGTACCCGGGGTAACGAGGGCTTTAAAATGGATAAAAATGGTATTGTATTGCTGTCAAGGCTGGAGTCTGGAGCTGTTAGTTACCACGGCACTGTGTACTGAATCAATCGGAGCTTACATTGCCACTGGTTGCAGGGGCTGATGGGGCTGTGTTCACAGCAGACAGAAAGCATCGCTTCAATCCACTGCACAGTTACTGTCCCGCACACAAGGTGTGTGCGAGACCAGGTGAAATGAAATTCTGAACACCAAGGGACAAGGTTCGCTATTTGTAGTGAAAGCAACTCTGTGTACACCTTACTGTCTCATTCTACCCTACGTAAACCTGAGGTCATCCAAAACTCGGCAGCCCATGTCCTAACTCGCACCAAGTCACGATCACCCATCACTCCTGTGCTCACTGACCGACATTGGCTCCCGGTTAAACAAGGCCTCGATTTCAAAATTCTCATCTTTGTTTACAAATCACTCCATGGCCTCGCCCCTCCTTATCTCTGTAATCTCCTCCAGCCTCACAACCCCACAAGATATCTGCGTTCCTCAAATTCTGCCCTCTTGAACATTCCTCATTATAACTGCTCAATCATCGGTGGCCGTGCCTTCAGCTGTTTGGACCCTAAGCTCTGGAACTCCCTCCCTAAACCTCTCCGCCTCTCTACCTCTCTTTCCTCCTTTAAGACGCTCCCACAACCAGCAATGTGATAATGACCAGATAATTTGTTTTTGTTATGTTGGCTGAGGGATAAATACTGGCCAGGACGCCAGGGATAACTCCCCTGCTCTTCTTCGAAATAGAGACACGGGATCTTTTACGTCCACCGGAGAGGGCAGACGGTGCCTCGGTTTAATGTCTCAAACCAAAAGACGGCAGCTCAGGCAGTGCAGCACTCCCTCAGCACCGCATTGGGAGTGCCAGCCGAGATTTTGTACTTGAGTCCCTGGAGTGGGATTCGAACCCACGACCTCTGTGCATGAAGTCTCGGCCATTGTGGGAGTGATTGGTCTCGGGTGGTAGCGAATCGTCGGACCCGCCCAATGACGTCAATGAAAAAGAAAATGAGGCAGGGTGTAAAACGGGCTTTGCTAATTTGCTATTGCCCATTTTGCATTACTGCTGGGATTTTTTTTTTATCACTGTCCATTCCCCACAGGAACGATGTGGATCCACTCACATTGACTGCAAAAACAGATTAAAGCAACCTTCTGAAACTGTATTGATAAATAATAATTTGGTCCTATGGGGACTGGGGCCGGGCTGGGCCGGGGGGGTTGAGATTAAATAGATATTGATTCTCTGTGTTAAATCAGATCACTGAGTCTGGACAGCAATGCTCCCTCTTTTATACTGTTCGTCCTAAGTGAATATAATTTCAGTTACAAAAAATATAATCAGTTAATTGGTTAGTTGTGGAAGGATTATGATATAAATAGACAATAACGCTTTTCTACAGCATAGTATTAAATTTGTGGCATCTGATTGCTGAGATTACACGAATAAAATCGATCGAGGTGCAGCCAGCACAAAGCAAGGATCTGTCAATGACAGCGCAAGAAACATGACCATTTTCCCACTGCTATTCTTTCATTACTGCAAGAAGTATGGGATATTCAAACGCAATTTCTGGAAAAAAATAAGATTATTCCGCCTGTGTGGGCTTTGGGAGAGGGGGGTTGGTGGTTAAGCAGAGCGCTGGGAGGATAAGTCCACCAATCACAGGATGTCGTCAATTGGAAGTTGTAACGTGTTTGCTTCATGGGTACTTTGCTTAAGAATTCATAGCAACACATTGCGATTAAGAACTAGTTGGTTTATTAGCAAAGGTTTAACAATCACACTACACATTACCAGTCCATCCACCAGGCTCACAACCACCTGCCTCATCGTGGATCCCCCGAACCCAACTGGCTGGGGCTTTATTGAGTCTTGTGAACGTCACTTAA